>NW_024870720.1:17032500-17632500 GCF_019054845.1 Dipodomys spectabilis | reverse complement strand
GCAACTTGTTGAGAAAATGTTTCTTCCTTCCTCTCTTCCTTCTTTCCTCCCTTCTTTTTTTCTTCCTCTCTTTCCTCCCTTTTCTTTTTTAACCTTCCGTTTTCTTTTTTTATTTGCTTTCCCTCTTTCCTTTTATTCTTTCTTTCTTACTTACAACTCTAATCATGTGGTTCTTCTTATCAAATCCAAATAAGCTTCAAATCCAATAAGCTTTATAGCTGAAAATCTACCTATTAACCACAGATGACAGAAGACTCTTTTTACCTCAGGCTTGAACTGAGGTGGGAGCCTTAGAGCTGCAACCCTTGACCAAATTATGCAGCTAGGAAAATGGCAACATAATAAGGACCATAACAGATCATTAGATAAGTCTAGGGAGATCCCAAGCGATAAGATATAATTACCTAATAAACAAAATATATCAAATATATACATTGGAATATTATTCAGATCTGTAAATGAAGGGAAAGGACATGCAGTTAATTTTAAGGACATTAGGCTGAGTGAAATAAGTCAGTTAGTAAAAGACTGAGAGTAATTGCTTACATCTGTTTCTAGCTACTCAAGATGCATAGATGGGAGGATTGAAAGCTGAGGCCAACCCTAAGGAAAGACATGAAACTTTATCTAAAAAACAACTAAGTAAACATGGCTAGTGGCCGGGGAGGATGAGGGGGGGTGTGTGGGGGAAGATGGGAAGGGATGGGAAGGGGAAACAAAGGAGGAGGCTACAATGCTTGATAAGAAATGTACTCACTATCTTGCCCATGTAATTGTAACCCCTCTGTACAGTATTTTCATAATAAAAATAAATAAAAAATTTTAAAAAATGGCTAGTGGCATTGTTCAAGTGGTAAAATACCCGCTAAGCAAGCTGAGTGAGTATGAGGCCTTGAATTTAACGATAGTTCCACTGGAGAAAAGAAGAAGAGAAATAAAAGGACAAATTAATCATTACCTTTACATGAGCTTATAAGAATAATCAAATTAGAAGATAAAAGTAGAATACAAATGTTCCAGGGCTGAGTGGAAAGGAGGTGGAGAATGCTGTTTAATGGATAAAGTTTCAAGTTTGCAAAATGGACAGTTTCTAAAGATTTGTTATACAGCAATGCACTAAATGCTGGTTATATAGCAAGGCACTAAATACATCAAGCTAAACTCTAAACACAAAAGCAGTTAAGATAGAGCCAGGCTTGTTGGTATACATCTGAAATTCGAGATACTCCAGAAGAAGAGATCAGGAGGATCACAATATAAGGCAAACCCATGTAAAACTTAGCAAGAAACTGGCCCCACCAGAACAAAGTAGACAGTGTGTGGTGGCACATGTCTAGGATCCCAGGTATGCAGGGAGACATAGTTAGAATTATGTTCCATAGCTGGGCCCAGGCAAAATCTCTAGACCCTACCCAAAAACAACTAAAGTACAAAAGGCCTAAGGATGCGGTTCAAGTTATAGAGTGCCTGCTTAGCAATCAACACGACCTCAAGTTCAAACCACAGTATTACCAAAAGAAAAGTATTTAAGATGCTAAATTTTATACTATATACTTTACTATAAAGTTAAACGTATTTACCTGATGGACTTGTTCTGTTGGTGGTGGTAATGGAGGTGGAGGTATCTTGTTTTTTCGTTTAGGGTTTTTTTTGTTGTTGTTGTTTCTGCTTTTGTCTTTTGAAGGTGGAGGAGAGAATGCAGAAATGGAGGAGGGAAGGGTAAACAAATGCATCAGTGGCACTCAGTAGAGACCATGTGGAAAGCGAACTGTGCAACTTGTGGGCAGGGATGGGATGGGAAAACTGGGAGAACACAAAAGAAATTACCTGACTTAAGAATCAGCAATCTTCCATATATCACCCTTACAATAACAATAATATGTGTGTGTGTGTGTGTGTGTGTGTGTGTGTGTGTGTGTGTAAAGTAGTTACCTGAGTTTCTAAGGTGTACCCTGAAAGATGTGAAAGGAGTGTTTTAGTGCCAGAACCACACTCATGGTTACTATAAAGGGTAAGCATACCCCAAAACCTCTGACCATGAGAAGTCTAAAGCCATTACAAGCAATTACAGAAGAGTAAAAAGACAACATCTAAGACCCAGAGGGGCAAGTTACATCTCAGATACAGGCAAGGCTACAAATGAACGAGACCCATCAGCCATGCTCATCTGGTCTTAGTACTTTATTTTCCATAGGCTCCTTCCACACTAAGACCACCCTGGGAGATGAGAAAAGGCACACAAAGGAGAGAAAACTGCCTAACCAGAACAGTATGCACATAGATGGTTTTAAACTACAAGTGCCTGAGTGATTATGAATGAGGAACCCCAATAATTCCCACTATGAACAAGAACAGACATTGTTAAGATATATTCTGCCATAAAGAAATAAAGAACAAGATGTGTTTTGCATATCTAGTATGGTAATCATGGAATGTTATATCTCCTCTATGTACTACATGCCTCCAAGAAAATGATGTTATTTTCCACTACCAATGAGATCAAGTTTACACATAATTAAATAACTTAGCCAGCTTGTAAATTCCACTAGCTGATAATTCCAAATTCCATCCACTAATCATGGCAAGCCCAGAATCAGTTCCACCCATGTATCAAGTTAGATTCTCAGTAAGACATGCATTCTCATAGTTGTCTACTCATATATCCACATCCTGAACATTCACCACCAATGGGATTTTTTTTTCCCTTGACTTCTTCCTCCAGCTCTAGTAACAACTCTGTCTCCTCACTATTCTTGGTGGGCTATTGTACTCCCCAAAGTCTAGAACTCAAGTCTGGAAGCTTTCTGAGAACTTATGATTGTAACAGAGGTTCCTGAAGATTTTCTTTATTCATGCAAACCCAGTGTTCTGGAATGGAGGCTGTGGGAAATAGTTGCGCAGACGTGTTTTATAGTTCAGAGTTACTGATTCTACTCTCCCCTTAAAAAAACACAGATAGTTTAAACCCTAGATGCCCTGCAGCCATGTCTTTTTCTAAGGGGAAATCTATTGGTCATCATTTCATGAAGTGTGGCTCTTCATAGCTAGATTCGGATGCAGCCAACTCAAATTTCCAGTGTTTGTTTCTGCAAAACATCCAAACTTATGCTGAGTACTGCTCTATTCTCTTATACTAGTACCATCCTGCCCCAAGAGACTGTGACACTTTATATCTCCCTCACCTCTGATCTCTGACATTATAAGTTTTGGAAGAAAATATACACATATTCACAAAAGAATGAGGAGATTGTTGGCTGTGTAAATATAGTAAAAACACTAACATACAGATACACTAGTTTCTTTAGTGCTAATGTACATACAACAATGGTTATGGTTTTCTGTGTTGCTCATATTATTGATGTAAATATTGAGTACTTGTTCAAAAATCTCATGGAACTGGTTTCCAGGGCACATACTTGTGAAAATGATATGTTAATGAAAATATGACATTTATAAATGACAGATACTTTGATTTTTTTCTCTTTCAGGTCTTCAATTCTATGTATTGGGTACAAAGGTAAATGCTGGAATCACACAATCTTCTATAGACATCAATTGGTTCTGCACCCTCAAAAACCATTCCTCTTCCTTCTTGAAACAATTCCCTGGGTTTCCTTTCTGAAACCATTCCTACACCATAAATCAATCAATTCATGTGGCTTGGGTATGGTTCACTACAACCTCAGCTTCAAGTCCTACAAACCAGCACAGCACATTTCATTTTAATGGACATAATGATTGCTCCAAGGTTAAGTGCATGATCAAAGCCAGGCTTACGTATCTTTATTTTGGGGACTGGTAGGAAAGTGTGACTCCTTTAATCATTGTTGTTGTACTTTCAAGATGTGACTCCAGAGCCAAAGGGGTCTGTTATGAAAAAAAAATCAACCTAAAATGAGTATCAGTCAGGAAATCAGAGCCAAGAGGTAGAGCCCTTAAGAACCTATTTGAGTCACTGACTCTGGAGGAAGACAGGCTATGACTGAATTTTTTTAGTTACACCAACCAATTTTCTTTTTTGCAGCTGAGCCATTATCAGTCAGGTTCCAGTCACCTATGATCCAAAAAATCCTGATTAATGCGCTGCTCTGAGACAGTGCAGTTCTCCTAAAGACAAATAGCACAGGGAGCGTAGTTAGGTAAAGTTAATGCGTAACACTAAGAAGTTAATTCATTTTCATGAATCCAGCTCAACATTTTTTATCTTCATCTGGACCAAAAAAAAAGAATCACAGAATCATTGAGAAAGAAATCTCTTTTTACACATTCAAATAAAAGGGTCCTCCCCCAACTTGGGGTTTCTGCTTTTATTGCCTTACATTATTAGGGCCTCACAATTATCAAAATGGTTCAAATGATGATCCATTTTGTGAACCTCATGAATCATAATTAATCTTTGCAAAGCACCTTGAGATTGTTAGGTATGAGACCAGAGTTTTAAAAGAAACCAAAGCACCATTATTAAATAATTTAACCATTATTATTCTTTCAAGGGAAAATATAGAAGGGAAATCTTCCGGGAACAAAATAATTATCGAGACAATAATGGAGAGCTGATTAGAAATAAAGCCTTCTTGTCTACGAAAAATTTTAAAAAAAAATTGCAGGAGCTTTCATTGGTGTCTGGTTTGGGTTTAATCATTTTATTCCTCACAGACTTACTCTTCTGACCCTTCAGCGAAAACACACAGCATACACCAAACCCCCAGGAAAGAACCTTTGTGCACATTTGAAAAGGACTCTAAGGAATACATGTAATAAAACCCACGCTATGACAGAAGTGTCATTTCACCAGACACTTCTCCAAATAACAGCTGCCTGGTAATGATGAGCATTTTTGAAAGGAATAACCAGAGCAATGGAGAAGTCTCAGAAATACCTGTTTTGATCACTCATCAGAAAGCAGGAAGCCAGAAGAGCTAGAATATAGAAAAACAAACAAGAGAAACAACAAAAGGCTCATGCCACACAAATTGTTTACTTGATATGCTAATATTTCAGATCTGCTCTATTGTGATTGAGTCGGTAGGAAAATTGAGAGTGTCCTAAAAGCTAGTTCAAGGGACAATTAGTTGGATGTATCTTCTGTAGACTCTGTGTCAGAATAAATTCCTATGGAACATATCACATAAAGATCAGACAAAAGAAACTATTGAAGGTCATCAGCAAACCAGTTTGGGCAGCTTGCCCCTTCCCTCACCAGTACCCCTACCTAGGAGAGGGTCTTGCATCTGGACAAAACCCAGGCCAGCTCTCCTAAAAGCCACCATCATGAAAGAATCTGGCCTGTTTCAAACAAGCCAATCATGATCCCAGGCCAGCCCTCCAGCCTGTGGCTACCACCCTAGCCTGATTCAAACATGCAATCATAATCTGACAGATTGTCCGAAGAGAGAAGAGAAAGGGTGAGAATATAAAACAACAGCCCAGGACAAAACGGCAGGACAACCAGTCCCACTGCTCATTTGTTTGAGTGGCCTTTATGTTCTCGTTGCTAAATTAATTCTTTAAAACTCTGCTCATCATTCTTGGTATTATTTTGATACTACCAGAGAACAAGAACCGAGCACTCTCATGTCTCCTGCATCACACGCAGGTGATAATGGTGAAAGAACCAGTTATCTCTTAAGAATTAATGACTAGAAGGAAGGAAATGGTGGCCTTTGGTTCTGGGCTGGGGATGTTATTGCCGTTACAAACTATAAATGAAGGAGATTGTCCATGCTCAAATATCAGTGTACAAAATTTAGCTTCATGAAGGATGTATTCTGAAAAAGTTCATCCAAGATTGCCCAGAGAAACAGCTGGTCGACCTGTGATTCAGTCACCTTGCAGCCCCTGGTCCCTTTAAGTTAAGTTAGAACTAAGACTACTACACAGCGTGCCAAAAGTAGACTCTGAACTTGAGTTTTCCTATGAGTACTGTGATTGATATTCCCTTGTTGTCAGTGTTCTTGATTAGTGGTATATAATTACAGGGTTTATTGCTTATGTCAGTGAAATTACAGAGAGAAGATTAGCAGCTTAGCAGAGGGTTCTGAAGGCATTTCCACAGGGCTGTCCGCCCACTGCCTACTTGATGGAGTTGGTATTTTGCTCCCCACCAAATTATTTGTAAAAGGGAGCTGGACTAGTTCACATTCCTTTCTGAGTGACATTTCCGGAACTGTCATCCTTATGCCTGAGGTGATAATTCCCCAAATTGGGTTTGCATGCTGAAAAAAAAATATTCAAAAGCTAATCCTCATAGGCTGCTTGAAATGCCATCTCTGTGGGGACTCGTCTTGAAGCAGTACTTCTAAAGTGACATGAAAGGATTAAGAAGTAAATAAAGGAATTGGACATGCTCCAAAGTCAATTCATTCAAAGGGTAAGAAAAACAAAATGTTAAAGTAATGCCACATTGGGGTTAACGGTGAGGAGTAAATTCATTGAAACATAATAAGAACAGTGTTAAGCAATAGGAAGAAATATGCTGGACAAAAATACAAGATGTTAGCTGGAATTCTGAAATCACTAAATGGTAATTTAGTTCCTTAATGGATACCATTTGGTGATTTTTGCTAAGTGCTAATTTTAATGTGATTGTTTTCAAGTCAATCAATCAACCCAGTTATATTCTGTGTGTGAAGAAGTGTCTGATAGACAATATCTAAATCTCATAACAAATTCTATAGGGGATTGTCTAAATTGCTATAGTTTCTAAATTTTATTTAGAAGATATAACTGTGTGCTTCCTGATCCACAGAGTTTCTGCTAAAATTTTATAACCCAATCATGTGACAACCCATGTTACTAAGTAGTCACTGGTCTTTCTTGTTTCTTGCTTACTTATGTATGGAACATACTCAAAAATTATAAGCTTTTTAGTCTGTCAGATGGTGGCTGACACCATATCCTTTGCTATTCAGGAGGCTGAAATCTGAGGACCGTGGCTCAAAGCCAGCCTTAGCAAGAAAGTCCATCAGACTCTGATCTCCAATTAACCACCAAAAACCAGAAGTAGAGCTGTGACACAAATGATAGAATGTTAGCCTTGGACACAAAAGTTCAGGGACAGTGCCCAAGGACTGAGTTCAAGCCCCAAGACCTATAACAAAAAAATGTAAGTTTTGGGATATTGTTTCTATTTCATCTTTGTTTCTCCATAATTACAGTAGCTTACAAAATAATTTACTGAATGAATGAATGGATGCTATTACCTCCTTACTCATAACTTTCTTAGGATTTTTTGATGAATAAAGTTATCACATATGGTTATTCTTAGAGTTTTTGTGTGAATTTTTTGTGATCAGTCAAAGGGCTTGAACACAGGGCCTGGGCACTGTCTCTGAGCTTTCTTTTGCTCAAGCCTATTACTCTACCACTTTGAACCATAACACAACTTCTGGTTTTCTGATGGTTAATTGGAGATAAGAGTCTCACAGACTTTGCTGCCTGAACTGGCTTTGAACCACAATCCTCAGATCTCAGCTTCCTAAGTAGCTAGGATTACAGGTATGAGCCACCAGTGCCCAATTTATATGAAGATTTTAATGTAGATGATTTTGTCTGCATCCTCAAAGATAAGTCCTAGCAACTCTGACAGGGCTTGAGTCCCTTAAAATTTTATAGCTCTGCAATCACCAGTACAATTCAATGGCTTGCATAAAATGGTACCACAAAAATGGCAAAAGATAAGCTTTTGCCAAAAAGCCTGTGCTAGTTAAACAACCAGATTCAGCTATACATATTACATCCTTACATTACTAAGAACAGTTTTGAGGCTAGCATCCTATTAATCTCAGTTCTTCTAAAGGATTCAGAGCAAACTTCAGTCAGAATCCCTGATAATCACACCACCATGCTGATGTACAAAACCACAGATAATTAGTTCGTGAAATGTAGGTTATGGGCCTTTTCTAAAACTTTCTACTTGTATCATGAACTACCTCAGTGACTAATCACAGTCAGGTAGAGAACACCTAGTAACACCTAACTCAGATATTGTAAAGGTACAGTAATGACAATTCGTCATCCTTTCCTTCTTGGGATGTCTCCTTGAAAATAGAACAGACATGATATGAGTGCAAGGTTGGTTTTCTACTGCAGTCTCAGCCCTCTGACCCTTAAAATGAATCACATGTGCCTCCAAAATTAACTCCTTTGCAAGGTGCACAAGATACACAAGGGGGATCTTTGTATCTCGAGGAGACAAAAAGTATTTTTATAAATTACTTCATTGCAAATATTTGTATGGAATTGTGCCATCTTTGGAATGACTTGTGTGCTTACATGCATGTGACTTTTTTAAAATAAGTTTTATTATTGTGAAAATACTGTTCTGAGGGATTATAGTTACATGAACAAGGTAATGAGTACATTTCTTATTAAGCATTGTTGCCTCCTCCTTTGTTTTCCCCCTACCATCCCTTCCTTCCCATCTCCACAAACTATACTCCCCCTCTATCCCTCCACCCCTAAATTGTAAAGTTCATTTTTCTACATAGCGTCTTGTACATCTCATTGTTGCAATGGGTCCACCTGTATCCCTATTTAAACAATTTGTTTTTTCCTTCCCCTCCCAAAATTATACCAACATCAAATACAGTGAAAATAGGGGTTATACCATGGGGGAGGGACATACAAAGAAATCACATGGTACCTTATAAAAACGTTAGAACCAATAGCAAGAAAGAAAAAGCCACTTGTGTCCTTATCTTGGGGTTCATTTTGCTTAACATCATCTTATCTGACCTTACGCCCCTCAGTAGATGAATAGATCAAGAAAATGTGGTATATATATACAAAATGGAATCTATGCCTCCATCAGAAAGAATGACATTGCCCCATTTGTTAGGAAAGGGAACAACTTGGAAAAAATTATATTAAGTGAAGTAAGCCAGGCCCAAAGAAACATGGGTCCCATGATTTCCCTTATCGGCAATAACTAGAATGTCTGAGACAAGCATGTAACTCTAATGCTTGCTCCGAAATGGAATCTGTAATAGGACAGAGGTTTTGTTGTTTTTTCTCTTTGGCATTATTGTTTTATTTTCCATCAGCATGTTTATAAGGAAAATAGGGGATCATTCACATTTAGCCAGGAGCATAGAAACCTTATTAGTAGCCTTCTTTATCCGTGAAAGGACAGTTTTTAAGATATATGAGGTTTCCATTGCTCTGAACAGTTAAAAATAAACATGAAGCATTTTAGAAAAAACAACAGAAATACAAGGAGAAAGGAGAAGAAGGAGGAGGAGGAAATATGAAAGTAGTTGCTGAGAAAGAAATCAATACTAGTAGCACAAATGATGTAAGTGTAAAAAAATGCCAAGTGCCTGTGGCTCACATCTGTCATCCCAGCTACATGGAAGTCTGAGATTGGGAGGATTGTGATTCAAGGCCATCCCTGGCAGAAAAGTGGAAGGCTCTCATCTCAATGGAAAAAGAAGAAAAAAAAAAAACTGTGTGATATTGGGCACCTATCATTCCAGCTGTGATGGGAAATCCAAAATAGGCTGACCCTGGTCCAGGTGTACTCCCAAGCAGGAAGTAAGACTCTACCTCAAAAATGACCAGTGCCAAAAAAAAAGGGCTTTAGGAATAGCTCAGCAAGATAGCTACCCCTCTAGCTATTGCCTGCCTAGCAAGTGTGAGACTCCAATTCAAAACCCAGAACCACCCAAATTAAAAAGTATGCATCTTACAGAACTCACCTGCATTAGATCATCATCATGTGAAATGTCAAATCTACATTCAAAAATATTAAAATTATGTTTTAATCAGACAGGAGGGTTGACAGCATGATTTTATGTTTTAAAGAAAACTTCTTAGTAACCAAGGAAAGTAATTGTTCTTTTTGTAACAGGTTGACAAAATTATTTCAAAATTCAATTAACTTACGTTAGAGAATAAAGACATTTCTATATATTGTTTAACAAACTATATCATTTCATATTTTTGTTAATGGAAAATATAAAGCTAACTGGAAGGATACTGGCAGCAATGTTAAATATATTTCTGTGAGAAATCTATTAATTCCAGATTAAGTTATCTAAGCTCTGATCACTTTAAAGTGATTCCATAAATATATATTATTTGTACACATTAGTAGGGTTCAGTATGCTATTTCTATGTTTGCATATATTACTATCATCAGTTTTAAGGGAATGTAATTATAAAAATGTTTATATTTAATCAGGCACCAGTGGCTCATGCCTGTAATCTTAATTACTCAGTAGGATCATAGTTCCAAGCCAGCTCTGGCAGAAAAGTCCATGAGACTATTTTTTTTTTTTGGGGGGGGGTCTGGTCATGGGGCCTGAACTCTGGGCCTGGGCACTGTCCCTCAGGTCTTCAGCTCAAGGCTAGTGCTCTACTACTTGAGCCACAGCGCCACTTAAGGCTTTTTTCTTTTTGCTTATGTGGTGCTGAGGAATCGAACCCAGGGCCTCAGGCATGCAAGGCAAGTGCCCTATCACTGAGCGACCTTCCCAGCCCCCCATGAGACTCTTGTCTTCAATTAACCACCAAAAAAGCCAGAAATGGAGTTGTGGCTCAAGTGATAGAGCATTAGCCTTGAGGAAATAAAGCTCAGAGACAGTGCTTAGGCATGAGTTGAAGCATTAGAACAGACACAAAATAGATAGATAGATAGATAGATAGATAGATAGATAGATAGATAGATAGATAGATAGATAGATAGATAGATCATGATAGTACCATGCCTTGCTTTTAAAGTTACAACTTTGCGGAGGGAAGGTGGTGGGGAGATGGGAAGAGATGGGAAGGGGAAAAAAAGGAGGAGGCAACAATGCTTGATAAGAAATGCACTCATTACCTTGCCCATGTAATTGTAACCCCTCTGTACTGTATTTTCACAATTAAAAAATAAAAATAAAGTTGCTGATTCACTAAGGAGGAAGGTGAACATCCTTGACTTTCTTTGGACCAAACAATAACAATCTCTCCCCCAACAAGTTGAATGTTCAAATAAAAATATCAATGATATTTTTCCATGTATTAAGTGAAGTAAGCCAGGCCCAAAGAAACATAGGCCCCATAGTTTCTCTTATTTGCAATAACTAGTATATGTCTGAGACAAACAGAAAAGGTCAGATAAGTTGATATTAGGTGAAATGAACACCAAGATAAGGATTCAAATGTTTTTTGCTTTCATGTGATTGTTTCTAACATATTTATAAGATGATTCCTTTGTTGTTTTGTATGTTACTCCCCGACGGTATAACCCCTGTTTTCACTGTATTTGATGTTAGTATAATTTGTGGAGGAGAAGGAAAAAACAAATCATTTAAATAGGGATACAGGTGGACCTAATTGCAACAATGAGATGTACAAGTCATTATATCGAAAAACGAACTTTACAACTTTGGCCGGGGGGCAGGGGGTATAGGTGGGGAGGAAATGGGAAGGGATAGGAAGGGGAAACAAAGGACGAGGCAATAATACTTGATAAGAAATGTACTCATTACCTTGCCCATGTAATTGTAACCCCTCCATACAGTATTTTCACAATAAAAAAAATACATCAGTGATAAACTCATTCCCTTCCAAATATTTTTATGTACCAGGCAGTGTGCTAACACTGAATTTTATACCATTACTTCTATTGATGTCTTTTAGAGGAACAGCAAAAGAGCCTTATAACCCACATTGACTACTTTATCTTCCTGCACAAGAAATTCCATGCTGTTAACTAACAACGCAAGCCAGCACTTCCATCTCCAGCACTAATTCTGGCAATTGTTGGAGCCCTGTGCTGAGAGATGAGTCCTCTTTCCTCTTCCCACCCTGCTTCACAGGAGAAGTGCCCTAAGATGTCTCTATGTAAGCATTTTTCCTTTCCGCCCAGACCAGCAAACTGTGGATGTGGAATGGTTCACTGCTTAACAAATAAAGACACTGAAGTTCACCTCCATTTTCCTGTGACTCTGTGTAAATTGAAATTGGGTCATGAGTGCTGCCTTGTATAGAGGCAGTAGGTCAAGAAAATCATTTCATAACTTAATGTGAAGAAAGAGTCAGAACCACGTTACCATGGCATTTTACTTTTTAAAAAGAATAGAAAGAAAATAGCTTTAAAAAATGAAGGCCAAGCTTCTTGTTTAAACAAAAACAAAAATCTTGGTTCAGCATGTTTTTGTAGGAAAAGCTGTGGTGTTAAGAGATGGTTTGGCCTAAGAGAAAGAAGTCCTGGAATTCCTCTACATGAAAACTTCCTGCGGGGAGGAAATGCAGCCTCCTGAAGCTAGTCAGTATTTTTAGGACAATGATAACAATAATAATAATAACAAAAAATTAATTATACGCAGTTATAATCTACTGATATATTTGATATATAATATAGTCAATTATATATTATATAATATAGTGGATTAGATAGATAGATAGATAGATAGATAGATAGATAGATAGATAGATAGATAGATAGATAGATAGATTATACATTATATGTATGTTTATCAATATATCTCTGAAGACAGCAAGAGGAAACCTACCAAACACTAAGAAGAAAGGAAGGGAGGGGAAGAATTGGAATATAAAGGGAGTGAACTTATTGAAAGTACATGATGCACATGTGTAGACTTATCAAACTGAATTTCCTTCATTTTACTCATCTGATTCAAAAATAGAATAATTTTTCAATCTTCCTTCCTCAAGTGACATTGATCAAGATTCATTGTATTCATAAACTGCTTTGTTCAATGGCAACTCCTTTGTACAGTACTTAAAGATAATAAAAAATATAGTTGTAACAAATAAAATGTTCTTTCCCACCCTGCAACATTTTAGTGACACCAAGTTGAGATGAGAATCTGAGACAGACCTGAAGAATGAAATGTTTAAGACCTTTTACTGCTTTCAAAATGAAAGTCTACCACATGATTGATTGTGTCAAGTTTGGCAAGTTGATTAGATCCTTTTAAAGGCCAAGCAGGGACTAAAAGTGAGTAATGCAAATTAGATAGATGGAGACTCTGACCCAAAAGACAGAAAACATGACCAAATTCACTTGTATAAAACCGTATAGAACACAGATACCTTACTGGAGGCACTAGTTTATGACCAGTTGAGTACATTATTTTTCAGAGAAAGAACAAATGGGTTTGAATCCAGAGGGTCTATTAAATAAACAGAGAAGTGAACTTCTTCCTTCCTACAATGTGCTTGACCAAGTGGCTCCTCTGAAATCCTGGGCCCCAGGAAACTGCACTAAACTACTCTCCTCTGTCAAGAGAAGGCTCTATACCTGAACGTTTCACCCTGCAAACAGGGAATGCAAATATCTGGATGAGAAATACTGCTGGATGCCAATCGAGATGGTTCCCAGCATTAGATACTTGTCCTCCAGGTGTTTCACTGTATGTTGGTGCAAACTAATTCATTGTCAGCAGAAGTCACACTTCAGATTTTCAAACTCTGCCAAAGCTGTTGGATCCTCTCTGGTATTGGAGTTGCAGCAGTCTCAAGACCACAAGGGCTATCAAGTATCCTGTGTGGCTACGTCCTGCTGTTCACTGTTCAATGTATTCAATCCATTTGAACTCATGACATGTTTATGATAGTTTTTCAAGGCTCAACCCCACTGTAACAAGAAGCATTCGTATTCCACAGCCCAGAGTATGAAGTCTGAGCTAGTCCCTCGCTGTTCAGAGGTAGTCTTATATCAGGGGACCATTTCAATGCATTCTCTTCCACCAGCCATTTTATGCATGAATGGGTTTGGTCTCAGGAGGCGTAAGCAGCAAGAGCATCTACAAGTCTGAGTCGATGGTGACCCTTTAGTTCTCTTTGTAGGCCTTGAGAAAAAAATCTGTTTCTTATTATAGCCTCTTTTGGAGATTCAAGTGGTAGAGCACTCGCCTCGAGCTGACAGCACTCAGGCCAAATTCAAGCCCTATGACCAACCCTCCCCACACCAGAAAAAAAAGACCTCTTTGTTTTTCTGGATTTCACATTCTCTCTTAGCCTTTCATTGAATTCCTATTTTCTTGTTGAACATGACAATTCCCTAAATTCTTTCCCCAGCTCACAGCTACTATGCAGAAACACCCTGCACAGGGTAGGGAGAGAATGGTAGGTCTAAACAGCAAAAAAGGGAGGAATAGAATGCAGGAAGAAAGAGGTCTAACAAGAACCAAAGACAGTAATAGGAATCAGCCAAATAGTTTGAGAAGAAAAGGCATGAGCTGATACAAGAAGCACAAACAACACCTTGAAACCATTGGACAAAATTGCTTCTCTCTGCCACATACATATCTTCATTTTTTCATTCATTATCACGTTACCTAGTCATCAACTCTATTCTACCAGATATTTATCCCTGTTTCACTTTACAGAGGAAGTAGAGATTCTGAGAAGCAAAGGGGGGAAAAATTAATGAAGGGATTCATCTCAAAGCCTGGCTGAACCCAAAGCTGATTCTCCACATTATACCATGATAATAACTCTGATAATGAGAATTAATCTTTCTACCACAGCAGGTGAAATTTCTGGCTAATGATATACTGTTGATTCTGTAACTTTGTTCTCAGATTTTAGGGCCAGCATTGATCATAGTAAAGGGAAAGTGCTCTTTTCTTTCTTGCATACTTTTACCCTTATGTCCTCTACGAAAGAGACTAAAATTCACTTACTCTTCCCAATGCAGAGAGCTATTAATATCACTATTAATAAAACAATGAAAGTTGTTAATATTGTCAATTAAACTCTACACTTTGAAGGATTCTGATTCTTTCTCTCCTGAACTCCTGAGACATCCATGCAATAACCTATCTGAGAATGGCTTAGTACTCAGATTAGAGAAAAAGTATGGAAAATTTGACCACAAGTAAGCAATGTTGTCCAATCTAAGGCAGAATTTTCTCTGTACTTGGGAATTATTTTCCTTACACATGTAGTCTTGGGCAATAAACCTCCAAGAGGCATGACAGTGTTAATCTTACATGAATACACATTTTGAAGTAGAAGAGTAAGTTTGAATACATGTAAAGAAAAAATCCAACTATAATAGAAGACAGCAATTATAAGTTATTTTATTCTAGATTTTCATATTTTAAGCCTGTTTCTTGGATTAAAATTAGCCAATGTAGCAATCTTCAATGTGGCCACAATTCTTCCACCTTCCATCAGCTCTATATTTCCTGTGATGCTTCTCTTCCTATAGGAAAGGAAGAAAGTCTAGCAGGGAGATACAAATTTTATAGCCTCTCTCCAGATGCCCCAGAGCAGGCAAAGATCTAATGACTTTTCCACAAGCCATAAATCAACCTTACTCAAACTTGGGAGACTAGGATGCAGGTAGAAATTGGAATGAGGATGCAGATGTTTCTTCTGCAAGAGTAGAAATTGTAAGGCAAGACTGCATCACTGGGTAAGAAGAGCACAGAGCCCTGTGACCACCAGGCTGTCTAAAGCTTATAGCACAGGTGCTGCATTGAAAACTCCAAACAAATTTTATATTGCAAGAATTTCCCTAGAATATTAAAAAAGTATGCAACATCAAAGAGTCTTCCTTAAAATGAAGTTCTAGACTTCTGCAAAGGTTTTGTTACCCGATGTGGTCTGTTTGGCATCAGGGCTTTCAAAAGAAGAGAAAGTCTAAACACTGAAAGTATTTGCTTGCAATTCAAGATGTTACTCTGGCCTTCTTTATTAATTTATTTTATTGATGTTATAGAGGTGATGTTCAGAGGGACTTCAATTATGAATCAGGTAATGAACGTATTTCCTTTCATACAGTATCTTCTGTTCTCGCCTTCTCTCCCAGTCACTCCCTCCCATCTCAATTGGACAACTGGATGTGGCCAGAAGGGAACCCTACTGCATTGTTGGTGGGAGTGTAAACTTGTTCAACCACTTTGGAAAGCAGTATGGAAGTTCTTCAAAAAAGTCCACATAGAGCTCCCCTATGACCCAGCAATCCCACTTTTGGGCATTTACCCAAATGTTTACAAACAAGACCACACTAAAGCTACCAGCACAACTATGTTTATTGCAGCATTATTTACTATAGGTAAGATATGGAACCAACACAGATGCCCCTCAGGAGATGAATGGATCAAGAAAATGTGATATATAAACAAAGGAGGAGGCAACAATGCTTGATAAGAAATGTACTCATTACCTTGCTCAAGTAACTGTAACCCCTCTGTACAGTATTTTCACAATTAAAAACTTATTAAAAAATAAAAATATTAAAAATGTGATATATATATATATATATATATATAAATGGAATTCTATGCCTCTATCAGAAAGAATGGCATTGCCCCATTTGTTAGGAAATGGAAAGACTTGGAAAAAATTATGTTAAGTGAAGTAAGCCAGGCCCAAAGTAACATAGGTCCCATAGTTTCCATTATTTGCAATAACTAGTACATGTGTAGGACAAGCAGAAAAGGCCAAAAGCTATGTACATATGACCATATAAGATGATGTTAAGCGACATGAACCCCAAGATAGGAGCACAAATACCTTTTTTCTTTCTTGCTATTGTTTCTAATGTATTTATAATGTACCATGTGATTTTATTGTTGCTTTGTATGTTCCTCCCCCATGGTATAAACCTGTTTTCCCTGTATTTGATGTTGGTGCCCTGCATCTTGTATATACACTTCTCTAATTCCAAGAGGGGAAGGGAAAACACAAAATGCTTAAATAAGCATACAAGCTGACCCATTGTAACAATGAGATGTACAAAACACTGTTGAAAACAAACTTTACAACTTCAGGTGGAAGAGGGGGGGAGGCGGTGTGATAGTTGCAGAGATGGGAGGGAAGGGATGGTAGGGGGAAAACAAAGGAGGAGGCAACAATGCTCAATAGGAAATGTACACATTACCTTGCTCATGTAACTGTAATCCCTCTGTACAGCATTTTTACAATAAAAAAGTACAAAAAAAGAAGTGAGAGAAGGAAAAAAGAGACAATTTGTATGTAAACTCAAAGTTTACATACTCAAAGTTTTCAAAGCTGTTCATCAAGAACAGATTTGAAAAATTAGATGACAAACCAAAAAATAGAGATGGTAGACAGATAACAGGTTGGTAAGTAGAGATGGATGATAGATAGATAGATAGATAGATAGATAGATAGATAGATAGATAGATAGATAGATAGATAGATAGATAGATAGATAGATAGATAGATAGATAGATAGATAGATAGATAGATAGATAGATGATAGATAGATAGAAAGATAGATACAGGGATAGATACATAGATAGAGACAGGGGGTGGGGATTTGAAGAAGATTTCTTTGGACAAAGCATTGCATCTCAAGGAAATGGATTCTCATCTCTAATCTATGAGGGAATGGTCAAAGGAAACTACTTGAAGAGATTTTCTCCCTGGAGACTGGTATCAGATACACACTAGGGTATCAGATGCACACATACAGGAGAGAAGCTGCTATAGCAGCCAGTGTTGATAAAAAAAAAAAAAAAAAAACCTAACAAACAAAAACCAAATACTGTGCCATCGAAGATCCCTGTAAACTTGACAATATCCAGCCAAAATTTTACCTTTTATTTTCCTAAGACTAACATAAAAAGCTACCAGAAAGCTAATGATTTTAAAGCAGATACTTATTTTTTCAGAGTTGCAGAGCCCCAAAATCTAAAATCAGGTGTCAGCAGGGTAGTGCTTCCTCCAAAGGCTCTAAGAGAATCATTCCACCAGTCTATCCATTTCTGGCTGTGTCAAGCATTCCTTGGCTATAGCTGTATAAATCTAATTTCTGCTTTGTATTTCACACACCTTTCTCTTTCTTTTTGGTGTTTATCTTCCCCCTGCATTTCTCTTACAAGGCCACATATCTTAAATTCTGATTCACTTGTTTGAAGACCCATTTGAATAATCCAGAAAAAAACTCACTTTATAACTACAATAAAACTTTTCCCAACTAAGGTCACATTCAGATTTGGAACCAGGACATACACATAGCTATATATTGCCAGTCCTAGGGCTTGGACTCAGGGCCTGGGCACTATGCTTGAGTTTCTTTCTCTCAAGGCTAGCACTCTACCACTTGAGCCACAGTGCCACTTCCAGCTTTTTCTGTTTATGTAGTACTAAGGAATCAAATTCAGGGCTTCATGCATGCTAGGCTAGGCAAGCACTCTACTGCTAAGCCATATTCCCAGCCCCTAGACACATATTTTGAAGGTCATCCTTCAACATTGGTCCAGAAGAGGATTCTCCAGGAACATTGGTCTAAAATAATTTTACAAGAGACCTAAGCAAAGGTGAGACATGAATTGAAAAGGCAACAATGGAGGGAGTCTACTTATAGAAAGTAGCAAGAACATCAGGAGTGGCTAGGAAAGAAGGGACAAACAATGAAAGAGAAGGAGCTGGTAATTTTGTAGAAGTAATTGGAGAGCACTCAACTATGGAGCTTCCAAGAAGTTAAAGAAAATTCAGAAAATCATCTAGATTGAAAAAGTAAGCCTAATAAAACCTCACCAAGATCAGCAAAAGCCAAGATGGTTTTTTTTTTTTTTTTACTGTTTTTATTGAAAAATCTTTCCTAGAGTTTTTATTTCTTCTCCTTTCCCTGCTCCAAATCTACCAGCATAAGAATCTTCAGTTAACAAGTCTGGAAAAGAGAGGAAGAGAGACACAAGACGTTTTTCAAAACAAAGACTTCAACTGTGCTCTCACTGGGGAAGGAGCCCTTAGGAGTCTTAATTTTTGAGTAAAGACTGGGTGAAAATTGGAGAGTTAGTACAAAAGATTTGAAATTCAATCCTCTAAACCATGATAGTGGTTTTCCATCTTAAATTGATTACAAGACTTTATATTGTCTAAGAATAATCAGGAACATGCTAGGGCTGCCTGGAATCTCATCCAGAGGCTCAACAAAACATTGCATCTATCTGATACGTGCATTTTGAAGGAGCCAGAGACATTGAAACGAAACCAGTAGCAGAGTTTTAACTGTCTTCTTCAAGTCCTCATTGATCAAATACTCATAAAACAGTATCAGCAAGGGAGCTTTGACTCAAGGCATTATTAAGATGACCAAAGATATTGATTTGCTATTTGTACTGAATTACTGCCCCATGCTTTGGAAAAGAAAAATGAGAATTAGATTCAGTTTAATCTAAAAGCTAATATACAAATGAGTGATAAAGGATATTCAATGAGATCTGACATCAACCTTCAATCCTTCCTCACAGAGAAGATAAACGTTAATCCGTGAATGTGCTGAAAGGTAGTTTTAGCTTCATCATGGGCCCTTTTCTCTGGGTTACAAGATGATGTTGTGAATTGCTTCTACACTAGAAGTTTTCCCTCACTCTTACTTCTCCTCTGTACTAGAAACAATCTCTTGGTTCTAGCTCCCTGACCATGCCTTCTCATTGCACACTTGCTGGAAAAGATCTTTAATCAAATGCTCATTGTGAAACAGTTTTGTGAAAAAAATGCATTCTTCTTTTCTAATACTCTGCAAAAGGCATTTAAAACTGTTGTTTTGGAAGCCTTGGGTGATCTGTGTTGAATTTTATGGGGCTCCTTCTTTTCACTTTATCAGTTTAATTCTCTGGAGAATGGTCAGAATTTTTTTACAAAGCTAGTTTAAAATGCATTTTCAAACACATGATCATTTTTTATTTCAAATGTAATATTCAAATACATTTCCTATTATACTAAAATATGAATGCCATAATTTCTACTCAATAAATAAAAATGCCCCTGGCAGAAGATAAACCCAGAAGAAGCTCAAGAAAATGATGACACAATAACTTTCTGTCTGGTACCATTATTACATTATTTAGGTAACTATGAAAATTCAAGTAACAAATATCTATATGTATGTTTATGGCTATAAGCCAAGCCAAAAAAATTCAGTTCACAGAATATTTTGAATCACTGGACATTCAACATTGGGGAAGCTTAGTGATTTAAAATACGAACCTGTGGAAGCTTCAATAAACTTTAAAAAATATATTAAGAAATTTTTCATGTAATAACGCACAGCCCCCTGGTGAGATTGCATTTGATGATCTCTATTAAGTAGTCACATGCTAAACATCATTTCCCAGAAAGAAAAGAGAAACTCAACTGTTTTCTCAGTGTTTGTTTTTAAATTTAGTTTTATTGTCAAGGTGATATACAGAGGGATTACAGTTACATATGTAAGGTAGTGAGTACATTTCTTATGAATTTTTTTAATAATATGAGATGTAAAGGACAATTTGTTCATTAATCAAGTAAATTTTCCATGCAAGAGCATTGAATCTTACCCTGGTAAGATTCACATTGGCCACATAAGATTTAAAAACTGCTTGATAATGGACACTTTATTTTTTCCTCTAATAATGACATTGCCTTACTGCATGTCAGGCACGTGCTACAGGCTGAAAATGCTCTGATTCATCTAATCCTCCCCTTCAGCCCAGAAAGTGAGGAATTCCCATTTATATAACCAGACAAAGGCCCAACTGCAGAAGATTTCTGCTTTACCCCTAGGTCCTGGTGAAGGGCAGCCCCAGTTCATTGCTCAATTTACTAAACCATTACCTCCTGGAAAAAGAGGGAGGCATTAATTTATTTTTAAGGAAAGCGATTATTCCTCCAAAGGAAAATTAATTACCCTCCAAGTATCACCATCTGTTTTAATGTTTTCAAGCTGAAACTTTGAAAAGTGATAGTAACTTTTAATATGTCCCCAATGGTAGGACCCAAATGGCCTTTGTCATTAAGACAAAGCAGAATCAGCTCACATCAAGAAACGGAGGGTGAGAGTGCATGTGGGGTCAGGGGGTTGCTCCACAGCCTTTGAAGAGATTCTCTGAGTGCACAGCAAAGCTTCTTTTAAGTCAGAGGAGGTCAAAGAATTGCAAAGAATTTCCCATAGTTCCATGACACTGTTGCGATGGACAGTCCTAAGGAAAGCTGAAGTGATGGTGGATTCTGCCAAAAACAACTTGCAACCTGTTTTCATCTCCTAGGGAAAAGTGTTTAGGTGTCCACAAACTCCAAAGATCTATTTATATATGCAGTTATAGATAGCCGCAGATCTATTGCTGAACCACAGGGCCCCTGGTTCCAAGGAGGACCCAAGAAGGCTATTCCATGTGGGTTTTCTCCATGTAGTCTTCAAATCAATCCCGTGAAACAAGTATTATTACATTTCACACATTTCCAAACAACAGCTCAGAGTTTAGTACATTCAAGATAGTTCCAGTTTACAAATGCTCTCAGGGCTAGTGAAACTGCTGTTGCTACTGAAAGATATTGGACAGAGCTATTTGAAAGCAAATGGTTGTGATTTTAGTAAAAATCAACCTTTATTCTATTTGCAAGTCTTAGAGTAAGTGTTGTTTGTGTTATTTCATCTCCTATATATCTTACTAACATCTTGGATCCTTAACTATCCAAATTGATATGAGTTTTTCACATATCCAAGATTTTGAATAACATCAATAAAATTTTTACTTGGAATTATTTTAAATTTATAGAAAATTTGCACAAACGAGGCAAAGAATTCCTAAATTCACCTTTTCCCTCATTTTCTCCTAGCATTTTCATTTTACATTTGTCAAATTTAAGAAAACTGCACTGGCATGTTACCATTTTAATTTTTTCCAACTCTAGACTTTGTATAGAATTTTCTTATTTCTCCATTGTCATCCTTTTCCTGTCCTAGGATCCTAAGATACCACATTCCTTTTAGCTGTCAAGACTCCTCTAGGCATGATATCTCCTTCTTTTATATTTATGAGTCTGATTGTTTTTAGGTATACTGGTCAGGTATTTTGTAAAACGTCTTTCAATCTTGGATTTGCGTTTGAAAATTCTGCCTTGGCTCAGTATAAGCACCACTTTTGTGGCTCACCCACATCTACAGGAACCTGAGAAAGAAAGTATGTTAAGAAAAACCAAAGGGACAAATGTAATGGAACTTTCTAGAAGGATGGAAATGTTCTGCATGGTTACAGTGCATGCAACTTTGAGGTATGGGTTAGTATGGGTTAGCATAGAGGTATGGGTTAGTAGTTCCCAAACTGCCCTCTCTACTGGAACAAATGAGTAAATACACTGAAGGAAATAGGAGCAAGCTTCCTCACCGTTGGAGGAGAAAATTTCAAATAAAAGGAAGGGAAGAAAAAAAGAGCAGCCACACAGGTTCCACTGCTAGAGCAGTCAGAGAAAGTCAAATAGCCCTGACCGCAGGTCAGACTTCTGGACTGTGTTGTGCTCAAAGTTCATAATGTTACTTCACAGCCTATTTTGTTCAGTTGGTTGACTGGTGGTTGGGGGTTTTTTGGTATTATTTTGTTTTTATTAGCAAGGGACATTTTTTAAGGTGAACCTTTGTTATTGCTCAGCAACAAAGTAGCTGTCAGATCTAAAATAAAGGTATGATGTCCCTAGCCTTATGCCACATTCAGCATTTGCTCAGCACGTCACCTTTTCTAGACAGACAAGGGCCTCTCCTCTCACACAGCTCCTTTATCTCTGTCCTTGGTAAATTAAGCCCTAGGAAAGGTTTAAAATGGCCTAAACCGTGCCAAATGAGTGAATTCTTCTTCAATTGAGATAGTATTAAAAAAGACAGCAGTCACCCTAGAGAAGAGAGCTTAAAGCAGTATAACACTATCAATCTTTCCATGGACATGTTTTCCATAGAACACACTTTCATGTTTGACGGTTATTTGCCTCCATTCTCCTTGGCTCTGCCCTAAACTCTTGTCAAAAAAAAAAAAGCCACACCAGGAAACTGACGTGAAGACAAGGTAATCAAGTTTTTGTAAGTCATCAACCCTTTTCCAGGAAGTTACATATCATAAGGAAAAAAGACCAAAAAAATATTCTTCTGATTCAAATGATTCTAAATATGCAAAATGAAATTCTCTTTCTTTCTCTACTCCTTTAAAGACCAATGGGACTGGATTAGGTTTGATCAATTTGTTGATCAGTTTGTTGATCAATTCTAATTTTAATTTTCATTTCCCTGAAGACAAACCCAGAAACGTACTTTTCTATGCCCATGTCAGAAGAAATGTGTTCTAGTAAAGAAGGAAAGGGATTTTTTTTTAAATCAAAAGGATTCTAATAAGGATAAAATGTGATGAGGTAAAAGTCAGGATATTCTTCCCATTTCTTTTTTTTTTTTTCTGGGCATAGGGCTTAAACTTTGAGCCTGGGTGCTATCCCTGAGCTTTTCAGCTCAAGGCTAATGCTTTAGCTCTTGAGCCACAGTCCCTCTGGTTTCCTGGTAATTAATTGGAGATAAGAGTCTCGTGGACTTTCCTACCAGGGCTGGCTTTGAACCCTGATCCTCAGACCTCAGCCTCCTGAGTAGACAGGATTACAGGCGTGAACCACCAGCACCCGACTATTCTTCCCATTTCTAAATGTTTCTTTTCTTTTTTAAAAAATATTTTTTGTAAAGATATTGTACAGAAGGGTTACAGTTACATGAATAAGGTAATGACTACATTTCTTATGGAACATTGTTACCCTCCTTTGTTTTTCCCCTACTAATCCTTCCTTCCCCACCTCCTCAATCCTTCCCTCACACCTTCCTCTCCACCCTCCTCCTCCTCACCCACCAACCCCCTCCACAAGTTGTAAAGTTCATTTTCAACATAGAGTATTGTATGTCTCATTGTTACAATGGGTCAACCTGTATCCTTGTTTCAGCATTTTGTTATTTCCCTTCCCCTCCCCAAATTAGAAAAATGTATATACAAGATACAGGGCACCAGAATCAAGCACAGTGACAACAGGGGTTATACCATGGGGGAAGAACATACAAAAGAAACAAAAAAAATCAAATAGTATAATAAAAAACAACAGCGACAAAGAAAAAACTTATGTCCCTATCTTGGGGTTCATTTTTCTTAGCATCATCTTATCTGGTCATATGTACATAGCTTTTGACCTTTTCTGCTTGTCCTAGACATATGCTAGTTATTGCAAGTAAGGGAAACCATGAGACCTATGCTTCTTTGGGCCTGGCTTACTTCACTTAATATAATTTTTTCCAAGTCTTTCCATTTCCTATTAAATGGGGTGGTGTCAGACATACCACATTTTCTTGATCTATTCATCATCTACTAAATTTTTTTCTTTGATTGAATAATTAGATGGGTTTCAGACAAACAAAGGAAGAGGATTTGAAGTATAGAGAGAGCTGCATGGCTCTCCTTAATTCCAGTAAAATTCTGAATTCCTAAGGCAAGAAGGATGAGAAGTCACACCATGTTACAGAAATGGGACCCTTGGCAGAGTGTGTAACCAGAAAGAACTTTCCACTGGAAGGGAAATGAAGGGCAAGGATGACACAGATGAGATTCTAATTGTGATAACACACTTTGAATATTTTGGTTCTGCAATTCAAGTGTCTAATGGCCTTGATACAGAATCAAGACAGAGCTGGTCAGAGCCAACAACAATGGCAGTCCAGAGGATTTTTTTAAAAGGCAGGGGGAGAATAAGGCAGAATCCATACCAGGAGTAAAGCAAGGAAGAACATTGGGGCCAGGTACCAAAAAATAATAGCCTCTTGGGACTTCACAGGAATCTTGAAAAAAATACTGACCATCCACAAGACAAAGAGTGAAGTGGTGTGACTGTCCAGTCTTATCTCAGTCCTCAGGAGTGTGATGACCATAGCTCACATTTCAGTTACAAATACATTTCTCATTCTCACTGAATCAGTACAACTAAATACTTATGAGCCTTATGAAGATTTGCAATCTTCTTTAGTTCTAACCCTCTTCTTTCAGATCTTTCTGTGTGATCCTGTTTTTACACTTAAGTAGTTTGAAATCAAACACATGGGTAACTCTCTAGTGATCTATCATGTATATGATTAGTCATTTGAATACTTCCAAAATCAGCCCAGACCTAAGATTCTATAGGCTTCTATTCATACATTTTTAAATAGTGACGTTTGATAGCTTGTGCACACTATAAGATAGTAAATTAATAGTAAATCCTTACATTTCAGTGTTCGGGAAAGATCAAGGCAGCTACATCTTTAAAAAAAAAAAAAAAACCTCAAGGAATTAAAATCCAAAAATCACAGGCAAAACTGTCACCAGCTGTAGACAATAAAATTTATTCTACCTGACTTGCCACATGTCAAGGAATCAATGTCTGTCCTAAGAGATGAGCACGAACCAGTGCGTGAAGAGCGCTGTTCAAGATATTAAGATTGCTAAGTGATAATTCACGAAACACTGCACCCAGAGTTACAGTCTTGCATCCCTCCCAACATTTGGTTCACAGATAGAGAATTTGACCTTGCCTGACAAATTCAAAACTCTTCTGTACCTCTATCTAACAACAACAGTACATTCTACTAATAAATGTATTTGTTCTGCATATCTTTACTGAATGCCTATCATTAGACAGGTACTACGTTAAATTTATAGAAGTGGAATGCAGAACAATATTCTATTCCTAGCTTCAAGTAGCTTACAGATTTGTAGCTATTAAGCAATTACCATGTAAGGACAGAGCAAGGTAAATTATTTCATACAGGGGTATGATAGGTATTTCAGTTTGGCCCATAAAGATGGTGACCCAGAGATAGAGCTGAAGAGGCAGCATCATAAAGAGATATAGATAAGACATTTTTGTGAAGTAGAATGGATTACTCTTGGATCAGAACTCATTATAGGATGGCAGGCTAAGCAGGAAGACAAGTTACAAGATGCTCAAATAAGGCAACTTGGAAATGAGGATTAAGGTGGTACAATGGCAATGAAAATAAATGAGAAGCCCACAGGAAGTGATTGATTGGATGAGCAGGTGGGAGATTGTAGAAGAAGTCAAAGAGAATGATAAACTTCATGAATTGAATGAGAAAAGAGACAATTTATTGTGGAATGGAGGGGAAAGTAGACCTGAAGCTGAAGGTGCTTGTGAAGGATGAATACAGAATTGCAGGACCTAACATAGAAGTAGAAAAGTCCAGTAGGCAGCAAGATATTTTATTGTTCTTATTGTTAAAAATGAAACTTATTTGAATCAAACTAGCTTTGACAAAAAAATGAAACACAGTTACACTAAGTGTAGTAAGGCAGGGATTTATCTAAAACCCAATACTTAAGAATGAAAGCACTAAGTGCCTTCAAGACTCTCCTAGCATTTCTCATCTCTGTCTCTCTATCTCTGATTTACTTTTAAACTTACTTGTAAAACATTATTTAGATGAATACCCATTATCTTTGATAGACTGACCTTCTCTGCTTGTAGATACATAAGAATTTAACATGTCTGTCTACAGCTCCCAAGATCTATGATCAATTGCAGATTATTTAATTAATATTTAAGAATTATAAAAATAGCCGGGCGCTGGTGGCTCACGCCTGTAATCCTAGCTACTCAGGAGGCTGAGATCTGAGGATCGCGGTTCAAAGCCAGCCCGGGCAGGAGAGACCGTGAGACTCCTATCTCCAATAAACCACCAGAAAACCAGAAGTGGCGCTGTAGCTCAAGTGGTAGAGCGCTCGCCTTGAGCTGAAGAGCTGAGGGACAGCGCCCAGGCCCAGAGTTCAAGCCCCACGACTGACAAAAAAAAAAAAAAAAAAAAAAAAAAAGAATTATAAAAATATTATCATATTATTTATTATTTAAGAATCACTCAAAATGGATTTGGAACCCTTAATTATATTGATGTAATCACACAAACAACTACCTTGATTCCAGAGTGGTAATCAGATAAATCCCACAGAAAAGTTGTCCTGTCTTGCAGTTTCAATATCAAATTTCGTAAGGTGCGAATTCATTGGCCAAGTGTAGATCAAGTTGGTATAAGAAATAATCACCTGTTGAATGGCTAGTGAAGATCTTCTCCCAATCCATGAGCTTTCTATTGATCTTGCTAGCTATGTCCTTTGCCATGCAGAAGCTCTGCAGTTTCATGCAATCCCATTTGTCCAACCTTTCTTTGATTTGTTGTGTTTCTGGATCTCTATAAGAAAATTTCGGCCTGTGCCAAGGAGACCTAGAGTTTCTCCTATTCCATCCTTTAATGTTTACAAGGTGTCTGCTTTGACTCTGAGGTCTTTGATCCATTTGGAGTTGATTCTGGTGCAGGGTGATATATAAGGATCTAGCTTTAGTTTTCTACAAGTGATTAACGAATTTTTCCAGCACCATTTACTGAAGAGGCTTTCTATGCCTCCATCAGAAAGAATGACATTGCCCCATTTGTTAGGAAGTGGAAAGAACTGGAAAAAAATTATGTTAAGTGAAGTAAGCCAGGCCAAAGAAACATAGGTCCCATGGTTTCCCTTATTTGCAATAACTAGTACATGCAGAAAAGGCCAAAAGCTATGTACATGTGACCATATAAGATGATGTTAAGCGAAATGAACCCCAAGATAGGAGCACAAACATCTTTTTTCTTTCATGCTATTGTTTCTAACGTATTTATAATGTATCATGTGATTTTTTTGTTTCTTTGTATGTTCCTCCCCCATGGTATAAACCCTGTTTTCCCTGTATTTGATGTCGTGCCCTGCATCTTGTATATACACTTCTCTAATTCGGGGAGGGTAAGGGAAGACACAAAATGCTTAAATAAGGATACAGGTTGACCTATTGTAACAATGAGATGTACAAGACACTCTTTTGAAAACGAACTTTACAACTGCAGCAGGGGGAGGGTAGTTGTAGAGGAGGGAGGGAAAGGATGGTAGGGGGAAAACAAAGGAGGAGGCAACAATGCTCAATAAGAAATGTACTCATTACCTTGCTCATGTAACTGTAACCCCTCTGTACATCATTTTTACAGTAGAAAACGTACAAAAAAATCATCACCCAATAACAAAACAGAAACCTATGATTGGAGAAGGTGGGACATTCCTAGAAAATAAGTTCTTAGTTTTTCACTACTTACCTCTAAGTTGAGCTTGCAAGAGAGGAAGCTTTACAGAGGCATCAGTATGTGGATAAAAATGAGGCCATAGGAAGAAATGGAAGTCTGTTATGGTTTAAATGCTTCCACCAAACGCTATCTCTCTCATAGTGTTTTAGGAGCTAGTACAAGGCAGGTATTTGGATCATGAAGACTCAGCTTCATGAATAAATTAATCTATTCATAGATTCTAGGATCTATGCCTTAACATGTTATCTCAGGAGTGGCTGTTATAAAAGAAAGTTCTCCAGGCAAATACAGTGTCTCACACCTACAGTTCCACCTATTTGGGAGACAAAGACTGGGAGAAATGTGGTTCAAGGCTAACTTGGGCAGAAAGTTAGCAAGACATCATTTCAACTAAGAAGGATATGGTGGTACATATTTGTAACCCCAGCTCTGTAAGAGGTATAGTTAGGAAGAAAGAAGTCCAAAATCAGCTCTGGGCAAAAACTTTCAGACACAATCTGATGCAAAAACAACCACAGATATGGCTCAAGTGGTAAAGTACTTGCTTAACAAGGAAGCAAAAAGCCTTAAGTTCAAATCCCAGTAGCCCCCCAAATTAAAAAATAAATAAATAGAAAGTAGCTCTTCCAGGTGTGTTTTCTCTGTCCAACCATGCCATGACCCAACTGGAAGGCCAAAAACCTACTTGATGCCAGGGTCATACTCTTCAATTTCTAGAAATATGGCCTAAATAAACCTCCTTTCTTTATAGGTAGCACAACCTTAGGCATTTTGCTACAGCACAAAATGTAGGAAGACAAGAACATTTAGGGAATATGTGTACAAGATGGATGAAAAAGTCAAAGAAAGCTTTAACATTTAACATTAATAGCCAGGCATCGGTGGCTCATGCCTGTAATCCTAGCTACTCAGAAGGCTGAGATCTGAGGATCATGGTTCAAAGCCAGCCCTGGAAGGAAAGTCCGTGAGACTCTTATCTCCAATAAACCACCACAAAACTGGAAGTGGCACTGAGGCTCAAGTGGTAGAATGCCAGCCTTGAGCTGAAGAGCTGAGGGACAGTGCCCAGGCCCAGAGTTCAAGCCCCATAGCTGACAAAAAAAAAGGAAAAAGAAATTAATAACAAGGAGAGTAAAAGCAAAGAAGACTCAGAAAATAGACCGAAGCCAGGGAGAGGAAGGAGATCAACATGAGGTTCCATGTAGCAGAGGCACATGCTCTGAAATGAGCAGGAAGAGGTCTGTGAGAGATGAAACTGAGAGCAATTTTGAAAGAACTGTGGTGACACAGGCAGGCACAGCTGTGAGGTGGACAGGGGTATGCCTGGAAAGGAAGAGTGTGACACCAGGTCTCTGAAGATGCTGCAAGTCCCTGTGATGTGCAAGAGACATTTTCATGCAAGTAAAAGGAATTTCTGTGTATTTCCATGCATATTTTCACTAGTGAATGAAAATCCCCACTGCCATGCCTTCTGCTTATACTTTTAATACAGAGAATCATGAATTCTGGTTCTGTATCATGTTTTATGCAAGCATGAGCTTTGAGATTTATGTTCATCTTGAATACTGATTTTTTTTCCCTACCAAGGCAATTTCAACCATAGGAAAAATTTGAATAAGAAATATGTATGAGTCTAATACTGGTGGCTCACCCTTATAATCCTAGCTACTCAAGAGGCTGAGATCTGAGGATCTTGGTTGGAAGCCAACCCAGCAGGAAAATCCATGACACTTTTATCTCCAAAAAACTACTCAGAAAAAGACAGAAATGGGACAATGGCTCAAGTGCTAGAGCACTACCCTTGAGCACAACAAGGCTCAGGGACAGCTCTCAGGCCTCAAGACCGGGATGTAAGGAGGGGGGGCGTGGAGATGTGTACTAAAATCATAAAATATCTATTAAAATAGTAATTCATCCTATGATTGTATATCATAATTCTCAGTGCAGTTTTACTTTGCACCTTATTTTGTGTGTGTGTGTGTGTGTGTGTGTGTGTGTGTGTGTGTGTGTGTTTTAATTGTGAAAATACCATACAGAGGAGTTACAATTACATGGGCAAGGTAATGAGTATATTTCTTATCAAGTATTGTTGCCTCCTTCTTTTTCTCCCCTTCCCATCCCTTCCCATCTTTCCCCCACCACCATGGACATCACCACCACCACCACCCTGCCAAAGTAAAGCTCGTTTTTCGACATAACATCTTGTATATCTCATTATTACAATGGGTCCATCTGTATCCCTATTTAAACAATTTGTTTTTTCCCTTCCCCTCCACAAATTACACCAACATCAAATACAGTGAAAACAGGGGTTATACTGTCGGGGAGGGACATACAAAGCAACAAAGAAATATCTTATAAATATGTTAGAAACAATCATAAGAAAGAAAAAATCATTTGAATCCTTATCTTGGGACTCATTTCGCCTAACATCAACTTATCTGACCATTTCTGCTTGTCTCAGACATATACTAGTTAGATTTGCACCTTATTTTATAAACTATTTCTACAAGAACAAGAAGTTCTTCCTTAGAAACAACCTAACCATCCTAAATGCCATTTGGTATTCCTTTGGTATTTGGCTTCTTGTCAAGGCCCTTCAATACACAGCAACGGATGAGGGCAAACTAGAGTTTGATATAAAGTAGATACGCTTATTCCAAGAAGATTGAATTGTTCACAAGCAACAAACTCCTCTTTCTGTGAACAACTCAAATAAATGGAAATAGTGTTTTGCAAACTTTAAAATTCAGAATTTGAGCCTTCAAAATAGTTTCTGGCTTGGTCATTTTAAATATCATAGCTCTTATTCTATTTTTGTGTGTGTTTGGAATAACAAGGAGAAATGGTATTCTTAAAATGTTTGGTAACTCCTTTTTCCTGACTGTGGAATCAAATTTCTGTGGCGATGTTCAATTACAATGGCATGCATGTAGAATACGTAGAAGCCAAATGGAAAAAATTAATTAATTAAAATGTCCTCTACAGCTTACTTAACCCAGAAATCCCAAATCTCTTAATGCAAACCTAAAAAGAGGCTGAATCTAAAAAAGTAGAAGTTATGAATAAATGTAGAAATAGGATGTTTTCTCAAAAGTTACCCCAAATTCTATCAACTCAGTACAATTCATTTAAACCATTGAGTCTAAAGCTAATAAGCAAATGCTCAGAGGCTCAATTTTCTACTACCTGAAAAGTGACAAGCTCCACAGAAATAGAAATTCCTTCCTGGATCAAGTTATTTTGGTAGTAGTTAATTTGTCTTGAAAAATTATTAGCCCTAAAGTAATGGTTAGAGGCCTATTGCTTGAAATTAAATGTATCATTGCTATGCATGCAGTTTAATATTAAGTGCCAATTAATATATATATAATATATATACAAATTATTATCCTGAGATTAGTTTTGACAGATTTTACATAAAGAATTCCATCTTCAATCTATTCCAACTCCCTGAAGTATTTGACAAGATTCATTAATATCTCAAGGCTGAAGTTGCAAAGGGGTATTTTCAGTCCCTATGTGCAGAGGTCCAAGTAGGACTGAAGCCCTAGTATACAGTTAATAGGGAATATTGAGACTTAGACAAAGCAAAACATTACTCTGAGTAAAATGTATTTTCCTTTCATCAGAGAAGTCAAAAGTTTCTTTGGTTAAACAAAATGTCTGCTGGATATTTTCTTGTTTGGGGGTTGAGTGTAGAGTCAAGGCTTTTCCATGGCCTCCAGTAAATAGTCATGTTTCCCTGGACGGAATGCAATGCTTTCTATTCTCTTCAGTTACCCTATATTTTCTCTGGTATCTGGACTAAGTCCCAAAAGCATGAGCAGTTCAGAGGAACTTATCAACTCAAATGCAAGATAATAACCTTTTAGATTTATCTTTTCAGGAATGATGACTACATCTCCATTCATTTTAGGACAACTATCCTTGAGCATTTGCCTGATTTTCCAGTGAGAATTTTCTTCTCTGTAGTCTTTTGGCATTGGCAATAATATGAATATTCTTATCGTCTACCTACAATGTCTTCAGTAGCGCAGAAAAGTATGGTTGAATAGTTCTGGGGTCAGGAAACAGTAACATGAGTGCAAGGTTATTGAATTGTTCCTGATGAGCACATAGGATTGAACACAGGCAACAACTCCACATCCCTGTAGAGATACACCACCTCTGGGAATGTCTGGTGGTTGCAGGCAAGACATGGAAGAGTCAAGAAGTTCATATCTATTAGTAGGTTCCTATCTAGTAGTAGGCTAGAAAAGCTTTAAAAATACATAAGCAGAAGTGTGCACCGAGATCACTGTAAGAGTTGTGTTTGTAAGCACTGAACTATGTCATCAAAGGCTAGAGGGCAGTCACTCTCAGAGAAGAGCAAGCTGTCTAAAAGGATGCTGTGAGGATGGCATGAAGAACCTTCTTGGTGTATAAGTACATTGGCACAGATTTCAAAGATCCCAGAATGACTATTTAATAAGCAGTAAAGGGTCAGTGAACGTTGGCTCAGAGGAGCAGAGTAACTAGAGGTCAGAGTTACATGTAGGGAATCCTGAGTGATAGGATATAATAGAATGAACATACGATGATGGGAAAGTAAAAGACAGAAGTTCATGTTGGGATATGCTACATTAAAAAATGGCAGTTATTATACCGTTAAAAAATATGCCTTTAGTTAGTCATAATATATGTGTGCCTTTATATTTTGTGGTCAAAATATAAACTGTGACTCTAGTGTACTTGAAGTCAAATTCTTCGGTCTGAGCAGGCAAAAATCAAAAGAAACAAATGGAAAAAAATTCAAAGGAAATGAATGAAGGGGGAAAAAATAAGGGACAAGGGAGATAAATGGAATACTTGGCTGAATTGACCAATCAATTAATTCAAAAGCGTCAACCTAGCAGTACTATTCAATCCAGACATATCTTTTCAAAACTGCAGAAAAGAGAAGGGCCAAGACCTTTTCCTCCAAGGTTACCATTCTAAAGGATGAAATAATGCTGTTATCTAACAATTAGATCACTCAGGAAAATCAATTACTGATTGTATCCCTGATTCCTGGGAGAACTGCATGGTAGAAACTGGTGTTTTGTAAGTCTCCAAGGGCAAGGACGCAGTGGCTTAAAGTCTTTTTTTTCTTTCATAACCACAGCGATCATTAATGCATGCTTTACAAAATGAAATGCTTTGATATTTATATTTTGCAAAAAAAATGAAAATGTATGGCAAATATGCTTGTTTTTTCAGGGCTTTTTTGTTTGTCAGGTTTGGGTGATAAAAGTTTTCATTTTCTAGGACATTGCCCAATTTTTCTTCTTTTTTTTGAATAAATGCATTCATTATTTCAGGATGATTCGGGAAGAGAATTTGATATTATTTTTCAAAAACATCGACAGTATATAAGATTCCTCTATATTATATTTCCTATCCCTATAAACAAGGATTTACATATCATACCTTGAAATGCTAAAACTTCTCTGTCTCTCTGTTTTCTATTCGGGGCTTAAACTCCTGGTCTCATATTTCCTAGCAAGCCCTCTTTATACTGAGCCAAACTTCCAGCTGTGTTCATTGCTGGTTATTTTTGAGATAAGTCTTATTTTTTACCCAGGCTTCCATCATGCAGTCTACGTATGCCCAGCCTCCTGTTTGAGCTAGGATAAAGTTTCACACAACTAGGCCCAAGTCCTGATCAAGAAGGAATCTCATGAACTTCTTTTTTCCAAACAGACCTCAAACCAAGATCCTCCCAATCCCAGCCTCCCAAGCAGCTAAAATTGAAAGCATAAACAAGCAGCACCTGGCTGAAAATTCCTAATACATGGTAGAGAAAGAAGGATCTTCCCTGGTTTTTAGAAAAGCTGAGTCGATCTGAAGTAGAGTGCATGAAATTCAGCTTGCTTCCTGGAAAGAAAATACATATTTTCATACATATGAAAAACAATCTCTAAACCTGTTCTTTCCTCATAGGAGCTTTAATATTTCAGATGTCACAATTATCTTCTATTTTCCTTTATCTTAATAACTGAAAGTATGAGGTATGCTTTATCTGAATAAACTAATGCTGAATAGGATGAAACTTTTGTCTTGGAGAAACTTATCACTGATATGGTGTCAAATGCTTCCATTCTGGAAGAAATTTTCTCCTTTAATTAATCGTTTCCTTCTCAAAACCAGAAAATATTAGTACTTTTTACAACTGATATTTCAAGATTTATGCCTTTAGAAGAGTAGTGGAGAGAATTCAGTTTAAGAAAGTAGGAAGTGGGAGATGAGAAGGGAGGGGAAAGGGAAACAAAGGAGGAGGCAACGATGCTTGATAAGAAATGTACTCATTACCTTGCTCACGTAATTGTAACCCCTCTGTACGGTATTTTCACAATAAAAAAAGTAGGAAGTATATCAGATGAAAATGCTTTTTGTCTTAGCCAGAACAAAGTATGTTTAAACAGTGCAAGGACATGTCTTGTCCTTTAAGGAATTTTTAGTCACTAGTCCAACCAGACTTCCCAGGTCCCAGCACTTTTTCTTACTTCCATGTACTTTTATTTAATGCCTGTTATTGGAAGCACCTTGGCTTTTTAACTTCTGAGGTTATTCCCCATGTTGAGGGTTAATGGCAATTTAAGCCAAATGACCTACATTCTAAACACCTGCTTCACAAGTAAATGTTCACCGATTACCTGAATACCGTAAGAGTAGTATTACAAGAAAAAACTACACTTTCTTTTTGCAGTTACATTTATTAGGAGCATTTTGAAAGGAGAGCAAGAGTGAATATGTTTCTGAATGGACAATACAGCCAGCCCTCCATATCTGTGGATTCTACCTCTGCAGTTCAGCCAACCACAGATTTAAAATATTCGGGGAGAAAAATATTGAACACATATTAAGGCTATAAAGCAGTCACATCTGGTCTTTATTTTTGTCACAATATGTTATAACAACTACTAACATAAAATTTACATTATTTTAGAATGTAAATGCTATGCAAATGACCAAAAGTATATGGGAACTAGAAATGAGGATATGCAGTAGTTATAAGCATATATAAGCATATAAGTTATATAAGAATATAAGTGTATAAGCATATACAAGCATATAAGTTATAAGCATATATAAGCTAATAACCATTTTAAATAAAGGATTTGAAATGAAAGAAAATATATGTATATATGCATATACATGAATGAGTATATAGAGATATGCATATAGATATGCATGTATACATGTATATATATTGTATATATGTATATATATTGTATATATGTATATATTTTGTATATATATTGTATATATGTATATATATACAATATATTTCTTTTTCATTCATTCATTTATGCTGCTACTGGGGCTTGAACACAGGGCTTCACATTTTTATTATCATTTTTATTAAGTAGCTATACAAAAGAGTTTTAATTCCACAAGTCAGTTTTATGAGCACAATTCATCTTGATCAATGTCATCCCTACCATCATTCTCCCCAGCTTTTCCCATCCCATAGCTGCCCTCAAGTGATCCTCCTGCTTAGGTCTCCCAGATTGCTGATTATACACACAGAGCACCAGCCTAGATGCTAACACTTTCATTTTTAAAATTCAAATGAAGTTCAACTACATTCTTACTGAACAGGAAAGAAAACAATTTTTTCTTACCAGTGCATCAAAATTAATGAAATTACAATTACTAAGTTATTTTATGAATTTGAGTATTAATGGCAGACATGAGTATGTTTTTCTTCTTTTAATTTTATTTTACTGTAAAAATGCTGTGCAGAGGGGTTACAGTTACATGCATAGCATACATTTCTTGTCAAACATCCACCATTGCCTAATCCATGACAGTGCTAACAAAGATCACGTAAAAACCTAAACTACAAGTTAAAGAATATTCAATCCCATCAAGAACAAAAAGTTTCCCCACCTCTGTTAGACAGTAAGCACTTCATGATGAGACAGAGATGTATTCTTCTCCTTGGCTGCCCATCTTCTTGCACTGATAATGTCTCGTGGCCCAAAAATTATGCTATTACTATCAAAATATCCTTTGGCAGAAAACAATTTCCCCCAGCTGACAATATTCATACAGAGCACACCTTCAGAGTATTTCCTATAGTGAATTCCAAATATTTTCTTGTGTTAGAGGCACACTACGTTTCTAAATGAAATGGACTCTGAGGAAATTATAATTTTTAAGACTGCCCCACCAAGTAAACAATGTAAACTGCATTCCCTAAGCACAAAGAGAGACCAACAAAATTTTATCAAATCAATATTTTCCATATCTCACATGAAAGAATAATATAAACTTCCACACACCATACACACATACATATTCATGTAATGAATGAATAAGATGTAATACACTATCCTATGTTGCCTTACTTTTGAACTATTTCAACTAAAAAATAGCAGGTAAAACCTTCCATGAATATATATACATATATATATATGTTCATTACTTATTCATAGTAATAGAAACTTTCAGATACAAACAAGCACAATCCTAGAATTTTTAAATCCCTATTTTTAGATTTAAATAAATCCCTCCAGTTTTTTTACCAATGCCATTAACTGATTCCATGAAGTCAACCTAACAGATAATATGAAAAATATATTTATAGATATTCATTATTTAGAAAATATTCTCAGTTACAAAAAAAAGAAAAAGAAAAATACAGAACAGAATCATTAAGCCTCCCTAGTGGCTAAAGTATTATTTACCCAAAAAATGCATTATTACCGTTGAAACAATTAAATTTCAAACACATCAGCCAATTGCTAGCTAAAGCACTTAGCACAAAAAGCCACTAATTGCTTATTTTCTTTGTTACAACATCCGGAACAATGCTGGAATGAGCAAAGCAGTTGTGTAAGCTGTGTCCATTGTATCTCTAATTGAAGTTGCAGAGAGCCCTGTCAGGAGCATATTTATGATGATGCTACTGGTCCACAGGCAGCACAATGCGCCAAATCGCACACCCTGTTGTTCTCTTTTGGCAGGAACTTTGCTCTTTCCTCTTGGTATGATAAAGGGGTTTCTGGTCTCCTGGCTGAGCACAGTTGGTGCTACTAGAACCAATTTATCACTGGATGGAAGCATCTTACACTAATGGGAATGGCACGTGTCCAGACCTACCCTTCTAGGAACAAGAGTAGCTAATTTTTGTCAGCTACAAGGTGTTGAGCATGATAGTATTGTGTGTACTTGTTTGTTTTAACAGTGGTTCCTTCTCTATTGTGCTGATAGATATGCTCAGGGAACTCTTCCAGACACAGATTATTGTGAAAGTTTTAGTTAAAAAGTTAGGGATGAGTACCAAGTGTAGAGTAATACATCCAGGAAAAATGTATCAAAAGAATCCAAGTCAGGAAAGCCATATATATTTTTTCTAAATAAATAACCTATTCACATATCTTCAACATATTATAATGGGAAAAAATAGTAATTGGCTTTATAGTAGGGTTGACTACAGTTTAAAGCCCCTGTCATTTTCCAGTTTGGGCATGGTGTTAAAACTCTGTTAGAAAGAAAGACAGAAAGAAGGAAGGAAGGAAGGAACGAAGGAAGGACCAACATTGAATGTTAGCTTGGTTGAATGATTTGGGCTTAGTACTATAAAACAAGAATACAACTTTGGAAGATCTAAATTAAATAATACATTGCACATACCCTTATGCATACTATACAATGAGTAACAGACCCCTTTACATACCCTTATTCATAGTACACAATGAGTAACAGACCCCTGTTACCACTTCAATAGAATTACCTATTGTCTAACTTAATATAAAAAAATCATTTGTTCTAGTATATCAAATACTTTCTATTTTACAGGAAGAGAGAGGATGCATTGATCCTGGTATCTAAACATGGTACAGATCAGCAGGAAGCCTTCTGACAGCACCCTCTCCCCCACCAAACCACTTGACTCAGGCCAAGGTTATGTCTTGTATTGGGAGCCAGGTTTGTATGGGATTTCAAGTAAACCAGAAATATGGCTCAACAGATGCCTGCTCACAGGGGCACTGGCAGTCTCACTGCTGAGTCTTGAGATGAAAATACACTATATGACATTGTGAAGCACTGCGGGGGATGGGGTCCAATGAGACAAAGAGGAAAGCACAATGAACAAACCTTATAACAAAATCAAGGAGTGTGGGTGTTGATTATGAATACATCCCTGGACCAACTGGTCAAGCCTATCTGTGGATTGAACCTATGGGCATAATCCAGGGTCTCACATATCAAAAGAAGAATCGACACATAAAAATTGCAAGGTGTTTTCTACATCATGAAGCAGTGCTACATAAAAACACCATACTGAAACATTGGAAATAGCCTTACAAGGTACTGATTTCTCTTGGTTCACCAAGGGTTCTACATAATTGGGTGCTTTGAGGATGGAGGGTGTCAATCAAGCTGTTCAGCATAGTAGTGTCAGCACCTTTTTAAACTCTGGGGTCTGTAGGAAAAACCAATAGGGAAATGGCATCAGGAACTTCAACATTAACCTTTGGAAAAGGAAAAAATGTCTCTTAGGTTGGTATTGTTATTATATAAATTCATCCACATTTCCAGATTTGTGAAATCTAGAGATACTTGAATTACACTCCCAATGGAGCCTCAAGCCAGTACTATGTGCATTGCTGTTCTTCCTTTATTTACTCTCTCTAATTCTTTCCTAACAATAAGTACAAGAAAAGGAAGTCGTTGAGGATTTTCATTTTGTGGCTAATTATACTTTTGGTGTCTCTTCTAAAACAATTTAAACATTGTTCGGTTGTTGTTTATCCTCTCTGAAACTTTTCAAGGTAGACAAGTAGTTACATTTTATTTTACACAGCAAGGAATCTGAATTACCAAAGGAATGGAGTGGTTTAAAAAGCATTTATTCACAAGAAGAGCATAACCTGTGCTTCTGTGATTGTCATCCACCAAGCTGTCAACTAAACATAATACACTTTGGAAAAATAAATGCTCTTATGTAGAAGATAAAGTCCTCATAATTCAATTTTTCTACTGGGACTTTGTTAACTCTAAGGGTACAAACCTTTGTTAATCTACCACTTTTTTACACAGCTTTTATTCTCACAGTATCACCTATTTGCTTTAACATCTTGTATGTGAGGGATATAAGGCCCCACATTTTTCAAGATGCCTTTGGATTTCTTTTGCCATATATTTTATTCCGTCAACAAATGTGGCTCCTAGGCTGCATTTCTAAAGCATAAAGGTGAAACCAGGTTGTAAACAGTTCAAAGGGTGTATGCACCCTCTATACTCCAGGAGGTATCAGAGAGAATTGATTCACACCAAGAAATCGCATAGTCTTTACGTCCTTTAAAGTCATAGGGTGACATTTCTCATAGTGTCAGGAGTCCTTGGAGCATGCTGAATTAGCAGTCCAACTTAATGAGGATTAGGCTAATTTGACAGAAGATGTAGCACACCACCTCCATACCTTCTCACTTCAATTTCAGTCTGAAATCCAGTAGCTAAAAGGTGAAGGAGTATATGACCTTTATGAGCCAACTTTGAGTCTCCAACTTGACAGAACAGAATTACTCATCTTCAGATGTCAGGGTAACCACGATGCATGATTTTGATAGGGGTCAGATTGCCTGAGATATATATTTTTTCATTCACCTCCTTAGAGATTGGACCTGACAAAACTGTAATAGCTTATTGAGTTCTAAATGACAATGACATACTGGATATTCTCAAGCACTTTTCATTTCTCTGACTTCCTGTGGCTAGCTAGAAAAGAAAATCATTATGGCACAAAATAATTATTCTGCAACATTCCAAAATGATTTTTCACAACATGTAATTATACAGTCCAGTTGTATGCCTCAGCCTATGGTAGATGCACTTAGAATATTAAAGCCATCAAATGGAGAGTGTTCACAATTGCTGCTCCATGAGTTTAAGTAGAATCTCTGTGAAGCTCCTTCTATATAACCTGCATCATGGATATAGATCAGAGGACAGCAAACTTGTTCTGTACAGGGACAAGGAGCAAATAGTTCCAGTTTTGTAGGTTGTGATGCCTCTGTCACAATTAATCAACTGTTCTGCTAAAGAGCAAAAGGGGCCACAACATTATATAATCAAATGGGTGTGGCTGTGCCCCTTAGTCTACATTATATTCATGATCCAGTCTCCTTTGGTTTTTTTTCAACCATTTAAAAATGTAGGAAGGGTGGGGGGGGGAAGGGAAGAGGGGGGAGGTGGGAAGGATGGGAAGGGATGGGAAGGGGAAACAAAGGAGGAGGCTACAATGCTTGATAAGAAATGTACTCATTATCTTGCCCATGTAATTGTAACCCCTCTATATAGTATTTTCACAATTAAAAAATAAAATAAAATAAAATAAAAATGTAGGAAATATTCTTCCTATTTTTTATTTTTAATGTAATTTTATTTTTAATATTAAGATGCTGTACAGAGGAGTTTCCACATCATATGTGAGGAAATGAGTACAATTCTTTTTGGATAATATCACCCCTTCCTTTACTTTCCCACAGTTTCCCCCTTCCAACCTTGGCCATGAGTTGCATAGTTCATTTTTGTACATAGTGCGTAGTGAATTAAACATGTAGAAATTTTGTTTTTATTTCTGAAGCAACACAGAATTGGTGTGGCTTACATTTGGTGGAAGGTCGTAACCTAGAAAGCAAATCATACAGAGATTGCCAAATTGGTACTTGTCGTTCCAAATTCTTCAAAGGTTCAATAATTTTTAATGATACTGCAGTTTTGGTATTTGTAGCCTACATCAACCCTAATGTGGATGTGGGTCACCTTGGCGATCTCCAGCACATGTGAACTACAAATTGAAGGTCGACAGGTTCAGTTTTCTAACAAGCTCCTGGTGAGAATCATGATTTCCATCTGTGACCCACACTTTGAGTGGCAAGACCAGAACCTACACAATTAAATTTCAACAAGACATTCAGGAATCACACCAGAAGTATACAATGAAAGCCTGCCACATGTCCACTGTGCTAGGCTCCAAGACAGGAATTCTGATAACATATAGAATGTGATCCTTTCCCACAGGAATTTATCCTCAAGATAAACATACAAGAGTGGGAAAGCAGAGCTAAATTAAGAAGACTTTAAGAGACAAGCGAGTTTAGTGATAAAGATTAATGAATGAAATCCTGGAAGATAGAACAGAATCATCGAATATCAGCTTATACCTATAGAGCAAACAAGTAAAAGAAGGCAACAATGAGATGTACAAGTCGTTATGTCGAAAATGAACTTTACAACTTTGATGGGGGGGAGGAGGAGGAGCGGGGAGAATTGGGTCCAGGGCAGCGGGAGGATGGGAAGGGATGGAAAGGGGAAACAAAGGAGGAGGCTACAATGCTTGATAAGAAATGTACTCATTGTCTTGCCCATGTAATTGTAACCCCTCTGTACCGTATTTTCACAATAAAAAAATAAAAGCATTTGCAAGACCCCCAAAACCTAAGTGATTATATATGTTCAAGTGGCTTGGAGGGTTGTTCGTGGAAATAGAGATGAGACCCACAGGAACAATGCAATAAGACACCCATGATGCTGGGCTACTGGTTCCTCAGAGCAAATGTCCTGAGGGCTTGAGCTTTTGTAAAATGTGTTTCTATGGAAAGATATTAAGTCATCCTGTATTATTATATTTAGGTTGGACCAGCAGCCTGTAACCTCAGGAGTTTATTGTGAGAAATGATTGCTCAAAATATTCAGTGTAAAGTATTAGGATTACCATGTCTAGCAAGAAATGATTTATGTAGTTTTCTCTGTCTCTTAAACAAAACTTTGATTTTTCCACTTTTAGAAAATTGATTGTTTTATATTAAGACCATGATTCTCCAACTTGAGAGACACTCAGTGAGCAGGGAACTCAAACACTCCCTGGAAAATTACTGGCGCATCACCTGAGATATGTATGTATGTATGTATGTATGTATATAATGGAAATAAAAATTATGAAATTTCACTGACCCAAAATGTTATTTTATAGTAAAGAACAATAATAAATACCCTATGAAATAGAATGTGAACCTCATGATTTTGTTTTAAAAAGGTAATCAGATTATATACATTATATATATATATATATATATATATTTATGTATGTATTACTTGAGCCTAGAGTTTTGGATTCCTTTTCGAGAGGTGCAAAGCTGATAAGTTCACTTGAATGGACTCCCATCAGCCTTTAGAAGTTCTTTTGTGAAAACTTTGAAAAGCCATGATTGATTGATACCCAGCAGTGAGTACTATATAGCAGCTGAAATATACAGTACTAAACAACTAAACTATATAGTACAAAACAACAGCTGAAACAACAGAACAACTTGATGCTTCTGAAAAATGTCCTGGTAACATGAAAGGGGCACACAAAAGAATGAGATTCAGCATATACCATGTCATTTACATATGTTAGGATAAATGCAAGTAAAGTAAAAAGGCACAATGTGCTGGAACACAAAGAAAAGAATTCACATTGAATATCTAAAACTAATAGTGACTAGAATACAGGAAATTAAAGACTTAAAAAGGAAGAGAAAGAAAGAGACCTTGAACAGGTAATGAATTGAATTATAATAATGAAACTAAACACTAAATGAATTAAGTTAAACCTCTGCATCTGAGGTTCAAAACAAACTAAATGACTGTCATTACCAACTACAATGTTTTCCTTTTCAATGAACTCTGCATTAACAGATGAACAAGAATTAATTATCAGAGCCAGTTGGGAGAGGTTGACAAGAGTGCAATAAGAAGGAAGACAGGAGAAGAAAGAATAAGAGAAAGAGTGAAACAACTAGTGTTGAGTTAGTAGCTAAACATCACAAGCATTTCATCAAATCTTTCACATTTGTTATTTGAAAGAAGCTCTATTATTATTATCCCGTTGGACAGATGGAGAAACTGAGGCTTAAACAGATCAGGAAAGGAACTTGGTGTGATCATCTAGCTCATAAGAGACACATTGCTTAGCTTTGCAGGTTTTGTCTGTCCCCTGACCCAAGAACTCAATAATTATTAAACATTGCTTATAGCTAGGTTGGGGAGTTACGAGTGCATACATACTGACCTAGTCTAGGAAATTTGCAGAAGGGTTCTAGGGAGAGGAGTAGAGGGTGACTGAGGAGTCAGTAAAAAATCACACCTTTCCTTACAAAATCAGACTTTGTTTTTAGCTAACCTTAAAGTTCATGATTATTTTTTCAGTCAGTTATTACTTACCTGTAGCTCCCAGAATGTTGAAAGAGGTGACATTGATCAAGATATATTGTATTCATAAACTGTTCTGTTAAATGGCAATATCTTTGTACAAACTACTTTAAGATAATAACCAAAAATCCAAACATCATTTTTTATTTTCTATTTTTTTAAACAACTTGTACCAAACATTTTTTACCATCTTTCAAAAGTTGAATTTGAGACAATCTGATAAAGAACTTCTGCTATCTAATGGGGAAAATCATTTGTTTCTTGTTGTTCTCATGAAATGTGTATGTGTGTGTGTGCATGCATGCGTGCGTGCATGTGTGTGTTTGTGTGTGTGTGTGTGTGTGTGTGTGTGTGTGTGTTACTGGGGAATGAACTCAGGGCCTTGCAATAACAAGCCCTTTTTATCTTTTTTTTTTTCTTTGTTGGTCACAGGGCTTGAACTCTGGGCGTGGGCGCTGTCCTTACTCTCTTCAGCTCAAGGCGAGCACTCTACCACTTGAGCCACACTCTGGTTTTCTGGTGGTTTATTGGAGATAAGAGTCTCACAGACTTTCCTGCCCGGGCTGGCTTTGAACCACATTGCTCAGATCTCAGCCTCTGGAGTAGCTAGGATTACAGGCATGAGCCACCTGCACTGGGCTATTCCTTTTGTTATTCAACAAGTAAATATTCAATGTCTTGCATATATACAACGTTATGTAAGAATACAGCCATTGTGTCTTGATTACAGATGACAGCATTTAAAAATATTAAAGGACCTTCATTCGTAAAATTCAGAAAAGATTCCCCAGCAGATGCTAATTACTATATTAAAAAGAAATGACTGTAGTGAAAACAAATGATCCTGGCTGGCTGTAATTTACAAATACTTTAAATATCATAGGCAAGCCTTTTGTGTCTTGGTTGTTATTTTTGTTTTTGATTTTCTTTTTTTTGGTCGGTTGTGGGGCTTGAACTCTAGGCCTGGGCACTGTCCCTGAGCTCTTCAGCTCAAAGCCAGTGCACTACCCCTTGAGCCACAGTGCCACTTCCAGTTTTCAGGTAGTTAATTGGAGATAAGAGTCTCACAGGCCTTTCCTGTCAAGGCTGGCTTTGAACTGTGATCCTCAGATCTCAGCCACCTGAGTAGCTAGTTTTACAGGTGTGAGCCAGGGGTGCCTGGCTGTCTTGGTTGTTTTTGAAGAAAGTTTTTACTTTTTATGCTGTTGGGCCCAGGCCAACCTTGGCTGTGATCTTCCTATTTGTACTTCCTCCTATCTCTGGGGATGACAGGCACTAGCCATGAGGCCCAGTCATTTCTAACTCAGGATTAAGAAAGCCTAACTTCCTAAATTTACAAAAGAGAAATAGAAAACTTTTATTATCAAGGGATTCAGAGTCATTAACATAAATGCTATAAAAACACATCAATTGATAACAAGGTAAAAAATATTACAAATATTTAAAATTATTTAACTGATTGAGAGCCTAATTGCCTTAGGAGACTGAAGGCTAGCCTACAGTTGAAGCAAGGTAAATTTCATTGTAATAACATATCTAGTGAAAAACCCTTGATGGACTGAAATGCCTAAAGTCTTTGCATGGCAGAATTTTTTTTCAGGAAAAATATAAGGCAAGTAGAATTTGCATTGACATTTTCCCAAGCCTGTGTTCCTTCTGTCAAATGTGAAGTAAGCAGGGCTAATCATAATTAAAGTTTCACATTTGGCTAATCTGAAAACCATCGTTCTGAAACAACAACTCAGTCGTTCATCTGTCTATCTCCTACTTCCCCAACATCTTGTGCTGCTCAATGTCACACATGTTCCCAAGTTCAGGATGGTGACGAGCTATTGGCACTGACATTTATGCAGTTAAGCATCTGCACACATAAAATAATTCTCCCATTATTTTATTAGTGATTCAAACCTTCATGTCAATTTGTTTTCCTTAATTGCTTTTTTTATTTAGTTTCCAGGGTGTTTCAAAGCTATGCGTACAATGAAGCAATGTTCAAAGATGTTTGTCATCTTAAATAGCCTCTTTTTTCCCCATACAACACTTAGAAGCAGAAAGAAACTTCAGCATGTTAACTAAAACACTCTGGTTTTAATAGATGTAATTAAAAGAGATACTGCTTGAGGACTTAGCCATTCATTCATCCATTCATCGATCCATCTGTTCCTCAAACTTTCTTGCGAATTTACTTGATGTTATAACAAGATAATAAAATGTCATCTTAGGGCTGTAGTACATTTTTAAGTGATTCTATTTGATTCTAAAAGCAAGAGTTTGGCCCATTGGGCATATATTGTTGACCACTTACTTTGTAAAGAGTTTTATACACTACTAAATAGGTTTATACATCTCAGCATAGAAAAGTAGTTACAAAAAAAAAAAAAACATTTGATTTCTAAAGTATTTCCCTAAAAATGTATCAATGGGTTTGTGCCAAAAATGTCTTTTAATCCCTGCCCTTAACAATGCTAGATAGGAAATGTACTCATTACCTTACTCATGTAACTATAACTCCTCTGTACAGTATTTTTACCGTAAAAAATGTACAAAAAACTATCACTTATAACTATCGCTTGTAACATGTATGCTGAACATCTACTGTGGTACAGGCATTGGGTCAGGCACTTTTCCTCACAGCTACTCAGGCAAGTTGCAAGCAGTAATAGAAGTGACAGCAACAGCAATGCTTCTGTCTCCAAAACAATGAGCACATTCATTAACCTGTTCTTTGGTATGCCTGAAAACAAGCCGAGTACCAGGCAGATGATAACTGGAGCTCAACCAAATACAGATCGAAACAATGAATAACCAATACCTTACCATCCACTTAAAAAATCAGAACTTCCCCATCCTCAAGGCCTAATCACGAGCATTTGCTCAAGAGTAGCTATGCATTTCTTCTTCCTCTTTACACACAGGAAACTACACAGGGCAGATTCCTCAGAGAGACTAAGAAAAAGGCACTTGTGCCCAGTAGATGCATGTTTACATGAGATTCAAGCGTTAAGGGGACTGATGAAGCAAGTCAAGTGCAAAGCACCTGCCTAACAAGCCTGGGGCCTTGAGTTCAAACCCCATAACAATCCAAAGAAAAAGAAAATTAAAAGGAAAAAATTTTAAGCCTTAGGGCAGCTTTCCCTGTTGAATTCAATCCTCTGGGACCCAGATTCCTTGAATCATTCCTAATTTATGTCTCATGGAAACTCATCCCAAAATTCACAGGCCCTCTTGGCTCTTCCAGGCATACCTGTGCCTTCCACATAACAAAGTTTGGGATTCTGTTATTAATATGAAAATTTTTCCAAAATGCCATTACCCTTAGTTATGTGTATGGTTCACAAGAGCCAGAAAACAAATTCCTGTCCAGAATAGGGTACAAGGGGGCTGTCTGGGAACAGCTGAGATGTCCGGGCTAGCCATTTTGTTTCTCAGTGTCTGGTCATACATCCAGAAAGGATGCAGTACTTTTTAACAGGCACTGTGTATGTTTTCCTGAATTGGATCCTATATGTCTATTATTTATAAGATTATATTTATAAATTATATATTTATTAGTTTATTTTTCAGATGTGGAAAAGAGGCTCAACATTCATTCTATTTATCCAAGATTGTAAAGACAGAAAATGACAGACCCACAGATCAGACTCTAACTGAACTATGATACCACAATTACTTGAGTATTTGTAAGGTAGAACACTGTTCCGAGGGTTTATTAAACATTTTTCTAGATTCTAAGTTTGCTGCTGGTACTGACACAAAAGTAACAGTAGGCACACATGTGCACAAAGTAAAAAAGCATTGGCTCAACAGGAAAAGGATTGACAGGCCAGGTATGGTGCCACATACCTGTAATCCCAGATACTCCGGTATCAGGAGTCGTGATGATTATGGTTCATGGCCATGCCAGGACAAAAATAATAATAAAATAAATAAAATAAAATATCATTATCCCATCTTATCAAACCAGCCAGGAATAGTGGTTTATACTTGTAATCCTATGCAGGAGGTAGAAAGAGAAAGAACATGGTCCAGGCCAGCTCCAAGAAAAACCTAACACATAAAAGGTGAAAAGTGTGTGACTTGAGTGGTAGAGTTCCTGCCAAGCAAGCTTAAGACCCTTTAGACCCTTAAGACCCCCTTTGGGGGGGGAGAAGGAAAGAAAATAAAAGGGGCTTATTTTACAATCCACTAATATTACTAATCAACATAGCAGTTACAGCTTTATAAGGTTTCTTCTTGATGTATGCATATGCCTTCTCTAGAGCACGATTTGAGGGGTTTTTTTTAATGTTAAAATTAGCACTCTGCTCCTCACAGCATATTAAACCATGGGTTTATCTACCCTGACATTTCAATCTCATTTCAGGTAAGTCAACCTTCATCAAGCTGATCCAACACACCAAGTTTAAAGTTTTCTTATTAACAGCTTTTCTATGCAAGACCTTCAGGAAACTCTGTGATGAGTTTTACTGAGGATCAGCTACAACCAGGCACTTCCACCTCCATTTCCTTCTACCAAACCTTTCAAAAGTCCTTGTTAGTGGTACCACGTTGGGTTTCATCTCTCATTTTTGTTTCTTTGTGTGCTTAGGGTATTTTTTTCTCTTTTTTATTGTGAAAATACCATACAGAGGAGTTATAATTACATGAGCAAGGTAATGAGTACATTTCTTACCAAGCATTGTTGCCTCCTCCTTTATTTCCCCTTACCATCACTTCCACCCAACCCCACCAAAAGTGTAAAGTTGTAAAGTTCATTTTTTGACATAATGTCTTGTACATCTCAGTGTTGCAATGGGTCTACCTGTATCCCTATTTACACAAATTGTTTTTTCCCTTCCCATCCACAAATTATACCAACATCAAATACAGTTGAAAACAGTGGTTATACTGTGGGGAAGGGACATAGAAAGCAACAAAGAAATCATCTTATAAATATGTTAGAAACAATAACAAGAAAGAAAAACCATTTGAGTCCTTATCTTGGAGTTCATTTCACCTAACATCAACTTATCTGACCATTACTACCTGTCTCTGACATATACTACTTATTGCAAATAAGGGAAACCATGGGACCTATGTTTCTTTGGGCCTGGCTTACTTCACTTAATATAATTTTTTTCCAAGTCTTTCCATTTCCTAATAAAGGGTATTTTCTTTGTTTCATTTTGTTTTGTTTTCTAGGGAATTTTAATTCTTTTCTGTGCTGTGTCTCAGTCATAGCTGATGGTTTTTATCTTTATCTAATAATAGGGTCATTTCTAATTGATTCTTTTAATTCAAGAGTTTGAGATATTAAACCAATAAAGCAAGTAAGATACATTAAATTTTCAGAATTCCCTCTTTCATTATCTTGCAAATGCAGAAAAAAAGGTAGTTTTAATTTTCTGTGCTCTTTTAAGGCAGAGTTCCAAAAAACATATTATGTAAAGTATGTCTAATTTTCCAAATCCATCTATCTCAACTTGATCAGCATTATGTGTGCACATGTGCACATAAATGCATGTATCTACATGTTATACCTTACATTTCCCAGTCCTGGTAGTTACACATTTCATCAGATTCCCCTGCCATTTACTTAAGATACCCTAAAAATAATTTGACAGAGAAATTAAATGACATTTTAAAAAATGCTTTCTATTTTCAAAGTGGCCTCAAAAATGGAAAGGTTATGATAGGAAAAACTTAATAACAAATAACTCAAGATTCCCGTTCTCTTTCTGAAGTACAACTGTCATAAAAATATACTCTCCACTTAGGGTTACTGTGAGTAATGTATTATAAATGACATAGAGGAAAATGGATATACTCCCCAGCCAAACATTTTCATCATTAACAATAATAGAAATGTTGCTTCCAACCAGCCCTTGGGTATTGCTACTACTGAGAACTCAAAAGTAATTGCTTATAGATGGCACTGGTCTGGCAGGAAAGCCTCTAGGACTTCCTTCTCTCTTAAATAATAGTTATATAAAAATGATTCAAATATTCCTCAATGAAACGTTTGTGAAAAGACCAGGTACAGTTCTAGCTGCGAGAAACTACCTCAAGAGACAAGGTAGTGCTTTTAGGTTTGTCAGAGAGAGTCTGATGTAGAACTTTCTGGTATAAATCCTTTGAGCTGATTCACTGAACACATTTTATGATAGTATTCTATATGCCATAGATCAGCTGACTATGGAATAGTTTGACTAGAATGTAGGGCTTTGAAATGAACCCATCCATCACATCTCAAGGAGGAAAGTATTGTCAGAGTAGGGACACAATTAGTTGCTCAAAAATGGCAAAGTGGGTCTCCAGCTCGTTCTCTGCTTCAAAGCCCCCCTCTACCAATAGAGCCATGATATGCTTTGTGACTTGTACTTTTATTTCATGCAGGTATTGGAGCTTGAACTCAGGGCTGGAGTATTGCTCCTTAGCTTTGTCATTCAATGCTGGTACTCTACCACTTGAGCCATACCTCCACTTCAGGATTTTTGCTGGTTAATTGCAGATAAGAATCTAATGGGGTGGGGGAAAAATGAGGGAAGGGGTAATAATGTGCGACAAGAAATGTACTCATTATGTTATGTAGGTAACTAACTCTTCTGTATATCACCGTGACAATAAAATTAAATTTTTAAAAAGGTGGGGGGAGAAAAAAATCCAATGGGATTCTCTGCTGGGGCTGGCTTTGAACTGCAATCCTTAGATCTCAGCCTCCTGAGTAGTGAGGATAACATTGTAAGCCACTGACATCCAACCTTACAGTAACCTTTTAAAGACCCAATAGTAAGACCCAGAGTAATGAATGCTTAGAGTAGAAATGCCACACCTACCTGACATTTTGATTTTAGGATTTCATACTTTACCAACTACTGAATGCTCCAGAAAGCTTTTGTTTGTGAGCACTATACTATTGATATTCACTATGCCCAATATTAAAACCATAAAATTACTAATTGATTAAAGGGATATAGTAAAAAAAAAATCACATAGTCATATAAGTGACAAATTCTTTCTGAGGTGACATGAAACGTCCATATGAGAAGATAAGTTTTAAAAAGCAACTAAGACCAGGGGGAAACTCAATAGATGCTTATGAGTCTGCATCTTTTTATTTTATTTTTTGGAGGTCCGGTCGTGGAGCCTGAACTCTGGGCCTAGGCGCTGTCCCTCAGCTCTTCTGCTCAAGGCTAGCACTCTACCACTTGAGCCACAGTGCCACTTCCGGCTTTTTTCTTATGTGGTGCTGAGGAATCGAACCCAGGGCCTCGAGCACGCAAGGCAAGCGCTCTACCACTGAGCCACCTTCCCAGCACATGAGTCTGCATCATATGTAAGGCATTCACTCCAGTGAAATAATTCAACTTGAATCAAAATATTTAAGATAAAATGTCATTTATTCTAGCCTACTTCTTTTAAAAATAAGCATAAAAATTGAGTTTAATGACCTTATTTTTACAAAGCCAGACTTATTTACTAAAATTGGGTAGCAAAACCAAAAAGAACTAGGTTAAATTTTCTCACCATGGTACACACTGCCAATATTCTCCATTCTTTCTGGGAAAACTTCCCTGACTGTTCAAGTAAATCTGATCATTTGTCCTCTGTATCACTGAGCCAAGTACATAGATATACTATTGTAATTAGTCATAGCATTACTTGCATCTCCCCCATTTATCTGGAAAGATACTAAGACAAAGGGCACTGAAGCTATCTCAACCACTTACAAGTTTTGTAACTGGAGAAAAAATTTTCTGGTTCCTTCTTATTCTTACTTCTTTATCCGAATGATATGGGCAATATGGTATCCAGTAAGGCTATTAATGAGATGTAAATGGTGAAAATCCATCTGTAATGTTTAACACAATGTCTGACACATGGTAAGATCTGGCAGATATTTGCTACTGTTGTTTTTATTCGTTTTTAATGTTTCTTGAGTGACAACAAAATTTCTGGTACCAGAGCTGCCTTAGTTGTTCAGTCATAATATATACTGAGCGTCTAATAGATGACAAGTGTTAGGCCAAGCACTGGTATTTAAAAATTACTAAAATACAGTAATCAATATAATAATAATTATATGTGAAATGGATTAAGTTTATCATGATAAACACAAATAAAAAATGTGGTTAATGCAGCCAAAGAGAGCAAAAATAAGCTTCACAGGATACAAAAAGAAAACTGATTTCTACAAGAAATTATCCCATTCTTCTACATTTCATTTTATTGTGACAGGAAAACCCAGAATTTTCCTTTCACTTTTATCAGGTTAGGAAAGCAATGCGAGGCAAATGCAAATTACTTTGGCAAGGTAGAATGGGTTGTCAGCTGATATCTACAATCTCATGATACAATACAAATCATAGAGGGGCAAGTGCTCTACTATTATAAGGCCAGGAATGTTGTTTCATAAAGAGGGCATCTCTGTCACATATTCGAACAAAATACAAATTACTCATGGGTGAAAAGGGATGGTCTTTGAGGAAAAGAAATATTCCCAGCATTGATTTGTGTCTTTTTTCACAAAAGAACAAATAAACCCTTTCCCTCACCACCTCCACACCTGTTTTCCTTACAAGTCACAGACTCCTTTTGTGTGTCCCTCACACTCAACCCTTAGAGATGATACACAGTGCAATCCCATTGTCCCTCAGCAACCTAGGTTCCAAGACTATGAAAATATAGCTTCTCTGAGTCCATAAACTTCACAGTAATGTAGCCTAAGTATAGTGGCAGCTCATAGAACACATAGAAAAGCAGACGGCCCTCCACACAGCTACTTGGAAACATGAATATCACACCGATCATCAATAATCCCATGCAAGCAGGAATCATAGTAAGTTTTAGCCAAGGTGCTTTGTTGAACACTGGAAGAAACACTATGGTGGATTTTATGATGTGTATATCTGCTCAGTTGAAGGTGAGAAAATTTAATTAACTCCTTTTTCATAGACCAGTGTATGATTCCCGGGATCATTACTTAGCTAAGCTACTTAAGGATAAATGTCCTTTCAAGAAAGGATTCCAGGTCTCATTAACTAGATTTCTGACCCATAGAGGAGTTTTAGCATTTCTTTCCAGGTGCTTTAATATGTTTTTTTACAATTGGACAATTCGTTAAAAATTTAAAGTATTAGTATGATTTAATATTATTTGGTCAAAATTTCATATTAATAAATCTAATCAGACCATGGCCTAACTCCAAACAGAGATCAGGATTCTCAAAATAACTATTCTTTAAAAAAAAATCCTAAGACCTTACAAAGTATAAACTGAGATATTCTCTAAGGAAAGTTTACTTTGAGGAAGATTCACTTTGAAGTTTAGAAAACTACAATAACGAACAATCATCCTAGTCTCTAAGAGATAAGAAAAGAATAAAGAGAACAAATCAGTGAAAATCCTATATACTGTCATAGATCTAGCTAATAACCCAATGTGAGGAGACCCGAGACACATCAATTATTTTCGATTATGGAAGCCAAAAGCAAGGGTACTGGAATTGAAATCATCAAAGAATGTGGCGGCAAGGAGTGACAGATATTTGCATGCTCTGCTCCTTCTAGGAAAGAATAATCATGGCAATTTTATATGAACCCTCTGTAACATGGCTTTAGAGTTCATTAGCAAAATCTTCTCAAAATAGGAAGTACAGACTGGAATTGTAGCATTTTTTCAGATCTTCTGTATTTCCTTTACAAGTTGTATCAATAACAGATTTCTAATGATACTACTTGAAGTGACTGTCCCTCCATGCCCACATCAAAAGGAGAACGAGTAAACAGTGATGGGTATAAGTATGGGAATAATCTCTCTGCTATGCTCTTCAGAAACAAAACTGTTATGGTCAGTTGTAGTATTTCACTTGTCCCGGATTTCCAGGTCTCAAGTTAGTCTTTGTGAAAACAGCAAGAAAAAGGTCAAAAACATATTTTCTTTTGCAAATGTCCAGAGGTGAGAATGAGCATTTGTGGAACGCTTAATGTAGGGAATGTCTGCTGAAAGGAAGAAAGTAACAAGAAGTGAGGTGAGAGGCTGCATGAAAAAGATGGATAAATGCCCAAACGTGGGATTGCTGGGTCATAGGGGAGCTCTATGTGGAGTCTTTTGAGGAATCTCCATACTGCTTTCCAAAGTGTTTGAACAAGTTTATACTCCCACCAATAATGCAGTAAGGATCCCTTCTGGCCACATCATCTCCAGAATCTGTTGGTATTAGAGTTCTTGTTTATAGCCATTCTAACTGGAGTGAGGTGGAATCTCAATGTTGTTTTGATTTGCATTTCTTTTATGGCTAGAGAAGTTGAGCATTTTTTCATGTGTTTATTAGCCATTCTTATTTCTTCTTCAGAGAAGTTTCTCTTTAAGTCTTTAGCCCACTTATTTATCGGGCATTTGTTTCTTGGAGGATTTGTATTGGGGGATTTAGTTTTTTGAGCTCTAAGTATATTTTAGATATGAGACCCTTGTCCATTGTATGGCTAGTGAAGATATTCTCCCAACTCGTGATGTAAAGACTTGGGGAAAAAATTATATTAATTGAAGTAAGCCAGGCACAAAGAAAAGTAGGTCCCATGCTTTCCCTTATTTGCAATAACTAGTATAAGTCTAGGACAAGCAGAAAAGGTTAAAAGCTATGTACATATGACCATATAAGATGATGTTAAGTGAAATGAACTCCAAGAGAGGGACACAACTTGTTTTTCTTTCTTGCTATTGTTTTTAATGTATTTATGTATCTAAAATGTACTATGTGATTTTTTTTTGTTTGTTTTGTTTCTTTCTCCAAAGTATAACCCCTGTTTTAACTGTATTTGATGTCAGTGCCCTGCATCGTGTATATACATTTTTCTAATTTGGGGAGGGGAAGGGAAAACACAAATGCTGAAACAAGGATACAGGTTGACCCATTGTAACAATGAGATGTACAAGACATTGTTGAAAAGGAACTTTACAACTTTACAATCCTCCTCCCCCCACACACACCAAAGTTGTAAAGTTCGTTTTTCCACAAAATGACTTGTACATCTCATTGTTGCAATGGATTCACCTGTATCCCTTTTTAAACAATTTGTTTTTTCTCTTCCCCTCCACAAATTATACCAACCTCAAATACAGTGAAAGCAGGGTTATAAAAATTTTAAAAAAGATAAAGAAGGAGCTCCCCGTGCTGCCTAAGGAAACTGGACTTTATTCAAGCTAAAGCAAGTGGGAACCATTTACATTTTCACTGGGGGAATAATGCCACCAGTGTTGTGCTCTATGAAGATCCTGGCTCCAGTGTGTATGATAAAGCCATGGGAACACTATTGAGAGAAGGTAAAATGATTGCTGGCTATTGAAATAACTGAGGGGAAGATGAAGTTGTTACCCAGGAAAGTTGTGACTGCGAAAATGGAGGCCAGTAGCTGGCTGTGAGACTTGGTAAATGATTGGATAGCAATGAGATGGAGACACTAAGATGACACACATGGGTTTCCCTCCAGCAAAAAGATAAATAACGTTGCCTGACACCTTGTTGCCTGATAGCTACAGAGAAACCCAATACAGAGAGGTCATGAGCACTGCACAGTGGTCTGAGCTGTAGTCACAGACCCCTATGAGAGATTCTTTTTTTTTTAGATTTCTAGAGTGAATTGTTTCTATTACTGTTATTATGTTAATCATGTGACTAAAATTGTAGGTTTGGTCTTGTAGCACTTGAATCATTTTCCTTTTTTGTCTTAATGCTTTCATTCCTTGGGTGTTAAACCTTTGACTTTTTCAATATTTCTTTCTTTCTTTCTTCCTTTCTTTCTTCCTTCCTTTCTTCCTTCCTTTCTTCCTTCCTTCCTTCCTTCTTTCCTTCCTTTCTTTCTTTCTTTCCTCCTTTCTTTCTTTCCTTCTTTCTTTCTTCTACCTATCTGGCAGTACTAGAGTTTGAACTCAAGGCTTAGTGTGTGCTAGGCTAAGCAGATGCTCTACCACTTGAGCTATGCACCCAGTCTTGATTTGCTTCAGCTGTTTCTCAAGTAGGGTCTTGTGATTTTGACCAGGGCTCATCTCAGACTGAGGCACTTCTTTTTTTTATTTTTTATTGTGAACATACTGTACAGAGGGGTTACAATTACATGGGCAAGATAATGAGTACATTTCTTATCAAGCATTGCAGCCTCCTCCTTTGTTTACCCTTCACATCCCTTCTCAGCCACCCCCCGCCCCCCAACCCAATCCCCCCCCCACCCAATTCCCCCCTCACCAAAGTTGTAAAGTTCGTTTTCGACATGACAACTTGTACTTCTCTTTGTTGTAACATGTCCACAGTTATCCTTAAACAACTTGTTTTTCCCCTTCTCCTCCACAAATTGTACCGACATCAAATACAGTGAAAGCAGGGGTTATACTGTGGGGGAGGGACATACAAAGCAACAAAGAAATAATCTTATAATTGCGTTAGAAACAAATGCATGAAAGAAAAAATAACATTTAAATACATATCTAAGGGTTCATTTTCCTAACATCACCTTATCTGACCTTTTCTGCTTGACTCATACATATACTAGATATTGCAAATAAGGGAAACCATGGGACCTATGTTTCTTTGGGCTTGGCTTACTTCACTTAAGCCTTTCCATTTCCTAACAAATGGGGCAATGTCATTCTTTCTGCTGAGGCCCTTCTTTCTATAGCTTTGGCATAGCTGGGACCATAGGTTGCATGCCTTCACACTGAGCTGATGGATTAATATGGACTCACGATAACTTTTTTGCCCTATGTGGCCAAAATCTATGATCCTCCAAAATCTCTGCCTCCAAAGCAGCTGGGGTTACGGACATAAGCCATCATGCTGACTTATGTATTAAACTTAAAAATAAAAACTGCGTTTTCTTCTGAATTATTTATTGGTCCAACCTCTCTCCCCCCTTTCTCTCTCTCTCTCTCTCTCTCTCTCTCTATCTCTCTCTATCTCTCTCTCTCCACACACACACACACACACACACAATCTGTAGCTGTATGTGTGTGTCTTGAGCTGTGTGTGCTTATCTGTCTCTCTATCCCTCATTTCTTCCATTACCAACATTAGCTGGATCTTGCTGTTGCATCTGTATTTCCCTACTTTAGTTAATTGATGTCACACCACAAATCACACCAAACCTCAATGGCTGAGGATCAACAGAACGTTGGGTGCATTCAACTGGGCTTGGAGGGGGTCATCTGCCTGTGCTCTATCGGCTCTTTCATTCCCTGGGACTCTAGGACTAACCATACCTAGTATGCGCTGCTCATGACGAGAGCAGAGTAGAAGCTGAAGGGAGCAATCATCTAGTCATGGCACGCCCACTGATAGAACACTGGCCACGGCAGATCATACATAAGGGCATACATACATAAGGACATACCTAAGGACAGACATACATAAGGACAGACATACATAAGGGCGGGGGACTCTGCAAATTCACATGGTTACAAGAAAAGAATGAGGAACGGTGATCATTTTCATTGGCTCCACGCCCCACTTGAATTGTCATTCTTTCCTATCCTTTTATCAATCCCCTGAGCCTCATAGATGAGCTTTACATCCTCCTAAACCTTGGAATTGTTCTGCTTGTGCCAGAAAATGTGATAATAAAATAATGGCCAGTGCTTAGATGCTATGCCTTGCTTATTAAGATTCAGTGCAGGTGCTAAAGACCTACCTATCAACTTTGGATTTATAAATAGAATCCATTTGTCCCCTGATGCTGCTGTGGAACTTCACTCAATTTTCAAGAGATAGTGATTCATTCCTACACAAGAGGAATAATTATCACCATTTCTAAGGCTCTGATTGTACATTTGCCTTCTCAAATTAGTCATTTTCTATGAATGTGAAGATTAAAAATGGCCAGAATATATAATAATAATCAAACACCCAAGAACCAGTGTTGTATCTACAACATTTCTTTATTCAATACAGGAGGCTTGTAATACACATGGCAGTGAAAGGAACAGAAAATGACAAGAAATCCCTTTGGCAGGATGAGCAAGTTATACTTATACCTCATAATCATGTTCAAGGCAAAATGTCTAAAAATTAATTGTATTGAGTGCCAATGAGACCTTATCTAGGCCTTATTTCTTTTCAGATTTGACTCTTATTCCACCATTAGAGTTCTGGTTACTCATGCTAAACTTCTCATTGTTGTTTGCATTTTAATGTCCATAAATTGTAGTAGGTCAGGTCCCTTTCCGGTGTAGTAGTCCTTGCAATCCATTAGGCACACACTTGATGACACAGATGGCCAGGGTCCCAAACAAAAGCAATGAGAAGAGTGAAAGAAGCAATCTCTGAAGCCCTCACCCAAGCAAAAGCAATGTGAAGAGTGAAAGAAGCGATCTCTGAAGTCCTCACCCTCTTCTTAGATGACCATTTCTTTTTATGATGCACAGTTCACCAAGAAAGAACAGTGATTCTAGAGAAAACTGTACCCATTCATTCTCTTGTTACTATAACAGAATACCTGAAATGGCTAATATATAAAGAAAAGGTTTTTTTCTTAGCCTATAGCACTGTGGTCTGGGAAGTTCAAGGTGGAGTGCAGGCATTGGCTCAGCTTCTGGTGAGGGCCTCTTGGTGGAAGAGCAAGCAGATGACCACAAAAGGGAAGATGGAAGGGTCAGACACTGACAGTGGCCAACCCACTCCTCTGAGAAAAGCATTCATCCATTCCTGATGGGTATGGCCAATGATTGGAACACTGACCCCATCTGTAAATAACACCACAATGAGGAATTCGGTGTCAGCATGAGTTTCAATGGAAAAAAAACATAGTGCTTGCTAATGCTCACAGAAAACGGTTCAAATTCCTCCATCTAAACTTTTGGCTCATTTCTCAATGAAACTGGTGATAGTGAAGTAAGGTAATTTATTAGTCTGGTTTAGGGCAGCATAAAGGTCTTAATGTATCTCCGCCTAAGTCAAGAGCTCACTGGCACAAGTTGTAGTCTATATTATGGGCGGGGGGAGGGGAGGGAGGAGTCTCCCTTTCTAATAGGTACTCATGTCAGAGAAGACAGATGGAGTTGTCCAAGAGAGTCCAACGAGAGAACCTTAAACCCACCTCCCATCACAGTGCCTAGCACATAATAAATAACCAATAAATGTTTGCTAAAGTCATTGAGCATAGCATAACAAAGCTATTATTGTCCTTGTGTTACAGAAAAAGGAAATTGAAGTGGTTTAAGTGACTTGGCAAAGACAGGAAAGCTTCCTCGAGTAACTTCATCCTGTGTCTGTCTGAGGGTCTCAGAGGAGCACATGCAATATTAGTCAGTCTATAAAACTACACACACCCTCTCGCTCTTCTCCTTGACCCTGCCCCCAGAGAACACTGGAAGGTGGAGCTAGAAGGAGGAAGGTTATACTCATACATTATTGAACTACTAGCATCTAAAGTTAGGAAATAATGGGAGCTATCAACAAATGACTCCAAATCATCACCTCCAACCTGAAAGAATTGGAAATCTTGTAGCTCTCTTAAGTAAAAAAGCATTTGTTTAATCTGGTATATGTTGTAAGGCATTGAGGAACAGTTACTCTGAATGCCCACTAGAGATAAGCAAGGTATACTGGAAATTAGTGCATGGGATCTACGCTCTACTTTACTGGATAGACATCTTTTTCCTTTTCTTTCCTTTCCTTTTCTTTTCTTTTCTTCTCTCTCTCTCTCTCTCTCTCTCTCTCTCTCTCTCTCTCTCTCTCTCTCTCTCTCTCTCTCTCTCTCTCTTTCTCTCTCTCTCTCTTTTGCCTATCCGGAAGACCTGAGGCTTGGAACTCTGGGCCTGGGTCCTGCCCTTGAGCTCCTTTTGTCTTTTTGTTCAAAGCTAATACCTCTACCACTTGAGCCACAAAGCCACTTCCAATTTTTTCTATGAGAAATTGAATCTTACGGACTTTACTGCCTGGCTGGCTTCGAACATTGATCCTCAAATCTCAGGTTTCTGAGTAGCTAGGATTACAGGCATGAGCCACCACACCCAATTTAGATATACATCTTTTAATAAGGGACACAATCTTAAACCTTCTCATCTATTACTAATCAGGGAAATAATTGTTAAGTAATTCTGAATATTTGAGAATTAAATTACAATTATAATTAAATTTAATAGAGTTCTTATAATTTTTGATGCACTGCTTATAGAACCTCATTAAATCCTCACAAAAATTCTTATTGGCCACATTTCACAGAGGATAAACTGAGGTCCAGTAAACAACTCATCCCAAGTCACAGGGCTAGTAGGTGGCATGATCAAGAATTGAACCCAGGTAGTTTGTCTCTAAAGCTTAGATTCTTTAATTGTCTCTTGTCTTAGCTCTCAAAGATTATCCAAACATTAAACCTCTCAGTTGAAGCTTTACCACATGGTTAGAATTCAAAAAGCTTATCTTCAAAACAGAAATAATTTGTCACGTATCAAGCCCATGTATTATTCATCCTCCTACTGTAGCCATTTGCCCATCAGACCTCAACAAAGGAGGAACCAAACATCCTTCTTAGGGGAGAAGATTTGTGTTCCACAGAACAGATGAGAGGGGGAAGAGACACAGAGGTGAAGGAGAAATCCCAGTCTTGGCAAGAAAAGTATTACCCTGAGATGAAGGCTGAAAGGACCAAGAAGAAGGTCTAAGGACCAGGGTACAACTTTTACTAGGCAGCATAAAAATGACCAAGGTTCTCAGCAGGCTGAGGAAAGATCCAGATCATATTCTGGTCTTGCCTTGCTGCCATCCATGTGTGGGGTAGGAATCCAACTGAAATGAGCAGAAATAGTAGATAGGACCAGCAAATATAGACAAAGAACTCTGGAATCTTCTGGGCAAACACTTGAGCAAAGATGAATGCAACATGGAACCCACAGCCAAGACCACAGCTAGACCAACACTGCCTAACTCCTGCCACTACAGCAAGAACCAGAGGCTCACAGACACTCCAGGAATCCGAAGCTCTTCTTGCTGCATCCTCCCAGGATACATTCTTCACTCAAGCAATACTGAAAACTTAACAACTAAAAAAAGTAACATTTGTTGCTAATCTAAAATTCAAACCGAACTGGGCAGTGTGCAATTTTTCTGGTAGCGTTAGCGTCCATACAAAGGAGATGTCGCTCCTTGCACCAGGCATATTCCAGTACTATAATGGATTCTTCCAAGCAAAACTGATTCCTTCATGGAGTCTTTTGTTTCTTCATAAATGAAGACTTAAGCATAGGATCAGAAATAGACAATCTTAAGTAACTTGAGATTGGGCTGGGGCAAGATGGTATAGATTAGCCATGTTATACTATTTCCAAAGAACTGCAAACATGTATCATAAATGCTTAATAATTCAGGGAAAGTCCTCAATGCAAAATCAAATCCACCTGAGCAAACTAAAAAAGAAGAAAATAAAGAAAAATGAACTGTAAGATATGTCATCAAGTAGCAAGCTACACACATTTTCAAAGCAAAAAGTTTTAGATAAGCTATGTGGGTGTTGCTGTTTTTACTCTCACTCTCCATAAAGTTAGATACAGAGTTTATACCTTGGTCTACCTTGTAGCTTTGTTCCTTTGGAAAACTACAGAACTTTTTTCATATATGGTTTTAAGCATAGATCAGGTAATTTCCTAATGCATATGGTTCTTTTGAGAGAGAAATGAGCTACTGTACCTCACTCTTGCCATATTTGTCTATTTAATAAGTATTCAATAAATGATGCATATATCATGTTAATATATTACATACTAATGCATGCAATACTTACAAGGACTTAATTATTTTGTGTGAGCCGGTCAAGGTTCAGTCATATTGACCACTTCATTGACTAATTGAAAGAGAGGATTAATCCAGTAGTCCATCTAGGAAGAAGCATTGGATAATATGGAGGAGAATGGTGATGATCACCTCAAACTTGTTCTCCTTTGAAAATGACTGTATCTTTGGGTTACAGGGAAGTGCACCAGTAAGTGAGGACTTTCAGAAGAAAGTTACTATAGCTCCTCACTTACAGAGGCATGAAACTGAGACTCTAAATGGCCTGTGACTCCTTTCCCTAGGTCCCACAGGAAAACTTGGTTGACCAAGAAGTTCTGAGACTTCTGAAGCCAAACAGATGCTCCTTCTATCTTGGCTTGCTCTTTCCCTAAGAACAGAGCTGACACCTAGAGACAATACCCATATAATACATCACATCTCAAGGAACCAGATCCATCCACTGTTGCAGGACCTAGTGTTTGGTATTGTCTTCATCTCCCTTGACCTCCCATGCCACATGCTCACAGTGAAAGAGTTTATTAACCCCTACTTCTTCACTGATACCTCTAAAACGACATCCGAAGTTCAAATCTTCATCTAGAGCCCTAGACCAATACATCTCCATCTACCTCGTTGTCCCTCTGCAAGAAAACTAAGTTCCAAACAGCAATTGTCACTTTTCTTCACAATCCTGATTTTCTTCCTGTGGGTGTGATCTTAACATACTGTAATAGTAAATGTCCCACATGACTCTCTTGACATGGACCACAAAAAGCTCAACTGGCCCTTCCTAAAACTCAAAAACGATCACATTATTCCAAAGAGGAAAATCCCTAAGTGATTCTCTCTTTCCATTCCACATGCATGCCAGACTCCTTCGTATCATCACACTCTACTTCCAATACCACCTGTGGCTGAACCTTACGTAGTTTCCTCCAAGAGCCCCTATCAACTGCTTTGCCAATCTCCCCCAAGCAGCACCACATAGTTCTTTAATTATCTACTTACTTTTCAACATCTTTGGAGCCAGACACAATGTCTGGCACGATTTTAGTGACAATAGTTACTAGCTGAATGAATGGATGGATGGATGGATAAATGACAAGATTTTAGGGCTGCTGTCTACTGACAATAAAACCTTGCATAGATAATCACTTAGGTACTGTTCAACAGTCCAGTCTCTCACCTCACAAGCCCCTGTGAGGATTCAAAAAGGATATACCCGAGGATGACTCTCAGGAGGATGTAGTCTCAGTTTTTCTATTAATTCTGGTACTTGAGAAAACTATCCTGCCATTCTGAGGCTGAAAAAAGAGAAATTTCCAGGATCTATTTAACTATGAGAATAAGCCCTTGAAAAAATCTTAGTGAACAAGATTTCAAGGCACAATGTTGTCAGTGCCCCTGTCATCAGTGCCCTTAATTACAGAGAGGTAGGAAGTGGATGAATTGTCAAGGTGACAAGAGCAGTTTCTCCCCACTCGACCTCTCTATTTACATAGTAGAACTCTCAGCTGCTTGCAGTTTGGTAGAGGAAGAGAAGTGGAAAGTGATACAAGGTATTAAAACAAAGTCCACTTTTAAATAATTATAACTTCAGTTAATTACACTGACATTTCTCAGCAAGGATTAAGTAAGTCAGAAGGGGGTGCAAATAAAAAGCAAGGGTTGGACTACAAGAGCATCTCTTTTGTCTTTCATTCAGGAGTGTAATTAAATTAAGCAGGATTGATTTAGTGTCAAACATCTGTGGGAGTCATTTCCTAAACTTCATTAATGCTATTGTGCCTGAAGAAGGCTCAGTGGTAATTTCTCTCACAAGGATCTAATGAGAGTCTAGTGATGTGATATGAAAGCATGACACCGAGCCGCTGGGCCCTACCTTGCTGCCTGTCCATACAGGAAAAATTTATTAGAAATGCTAGCTTGGAAACAGCAAAGCAACATTATCTACCTCAGCAGTGGGAGTGGGGCAAAGGAAGCAGAGAGCTGGAGTAATGGAGTCATAAAGTTGAGAGTTTAGACAGCAAGCATAACAGAATAAAAATAGGCCTGCTAAGGAGAACTAAATGGTCATAAAATAGATCATATATAATGAGGTACAGCAGATAATGAGGTGCATTTATATGGAAAACACTAAATAAAAATTATGACCATTTCCTCTTTAACCCCATAACCATCAGAGCTTTTCCCAGAAGCTGGGTTTGTAAGGTAAACTAGGTAGAGTGAATTAATTGGAAGAAAAAATGTATATATTAGCCAGATTAATAAGTATTGGCTGATTGTACAGTGGGCCCCAATAGAACACTTGGTACTAGGAAAAGCATTATGAAACATATATAATTCTTATCCTTTTTATAGAATTATGATTTTAAAAGTTATAATACTGTTGCAGTTATAAAGTAATTAGGCATAAATGCAAAGTTAGTTTTGTGATATCCATTTTATTGTGGCAATTAGAAGTTGTCTGTCCCCAAACATTATTCATTTATTCATTTATCTGATAATGAGAATTTGCTCTGTACAGGGACTTCTGGCCAACTCTAAGGATGCCAAATTACATGCGAACAGTCTCAAAGTTTTTATTTAATCTAATGCAGAAAACTGATACAAAAGCAAATCACGAAATAAAAATTTTGCAAGAGAGACAAAGACAATGAAGTTATGGTTGGAGGCCAGGCAAATCAACTGGAGGTAATATGCTCACCAATTGTTCCATTTCCTCAGGAAACAGAGGTAGGAGAATCATGAGGACTTGCCCACCCTGGATGGAAGCTTGACACTCTATCTGAAAAACAAACGAAAAGCAAAGACCTGAGATGTGGCTCGAGGGGTAAGCACTTGCCTAACAAATGAGGATCTGAGCTCAATTCCCAGGACAAAAATCAATCAATTAAGTAGTTAATTAATTAATTAAAATAAAAAGTCCACCTAAAATAAGCTTTTAAGTGAAAAACCAGAGGTTGGTACTGGGTGTTATGAAAATATAAAGTAATAAGCATGTCTCAAGGCTTGGAGTTCTAAAAGATGAATAGAAATCTGGTTGGGCTGGGATTCCAACAAAGATGAAGGAGAAAACAAGGTTTCAACTTCAGCCAGTATTATCTACAAAGATACCAGTGTATGAACCAGAAAAGCAAGATTTAAGGAATAGCTAGGGGCTAATATGAGGCAGCCCCAAGATGTGAGGCTGGAAAGGTCAGGGGATGGCAGGGATGTGAAGTTTAGGTTTTATTCTGCATGTAGTAATTGGCTCTTTATGCATGGATTGACCCCCCCTCCTCCTGAAAATTCATAAGTTGAAGGCCTGGATCCCAGTGTTTCTATGTGATAGGATCTCCAGGAAGCAATTTGGTTACATGAGACCATGGGTGAGGCCCTGGCTCTCTGTCTGTGCACACACACACACCTTTTGTTTATATCTCTCCACCATGTGCAGTAACAACAAGAAGGCAATTGTCTGCTAGTCATATAATGAGAGGCCTTGCCAGAGTCTGAACCTTACCAGAGCCTTGCTCTGGGACTTTCCTCTGGTTTCATGGGAAAATAAATTTCTGTCATTGAAGCCACTTTATTCAGTGGGTTTGTTGTTACACTCTTCCTCTTCTTCCTCCTCCTGCTTCCCCCAGACCTTGTCATTTCCTGTGATGTCCATCTCTCAATTTCTCATCATGTGGGAAGGCAGCCCACACTTGGCAAGACTCAGATGGGAAATTTCCCAATTACACTGAGCTTTTCAGTTTTCTCTATGTGCTATATCTTATTCAAAACCTTCTTTGTAATATAATGGAATATGGCACTAAAATGAACAAAAATACTCTAAAGTTGTATGATGTTATCCTCATGCACAGCTTCATCTAATTTACAAAGAGGTTTTATTAATTAAAAGGGAATTTCATAATCCAAGAACAATTTATCTCTGGATTATTACCTAAAAGGATGTAATTTTTTATTTTTTGTACTTTTTTATTGTAAAAATGCTGTACAGAGGGGTTACAGTTACATGAGCAAGGTAATGAGTACATTTCCTATCAAGCATTGTTACCTCCTCCTTTGTTTTTCCCCTACCCTCCCACCTCCACAACTGCTCCCCCTTTCACCCCTACTACTCCCCCCACCCCCAGAAGTTGTAAAGTTCGTTTTCAACATAGTGTCTTGTAAATCTCATTGTTACAATAGGTCAACCTGTATGCTTATTTAAGCATTTTGTATTTTCCCCTCCCCTCCCCCAATTAGAGAAGTGGATATACAAGATGCAGGGCACCCACATCAAATACAGTGAAAACAGGGGTTATACCACGGGGAGGAACATGCAAAGCAACAAAAAAAAAAATCACATTATAAATACGTTAGAAACAATAGCAAGAAAGAAAAAACCACTGTGTCCTTATCTTGGGGTTCATTTCACTTAACATCATCTTATATGGTCATATGTACATAACTTTTGGCATTTTCTGCTTTTTCTACACATGTACTAGTTATTGAAAATAAGGGAAACCATGGGACCTATGTTTCTTTGGGCCTGGCTTATTTTACTTAACATAATTGTTTCCAAGTCTTTCCATTTCCTAACAAATGGGGCAATGTCATTCTTTCTGATGGAGGCATAGAATTCCATTGTGTATATATACCACATTTTCTTGATCCATTCATCTACTGAGGGACATCTGGGTTGGTTCCATATCTTAGCTATGGTAAATAATGCTGCAATAAACATAGTCGTGCTGGTAGCTTTAGTGTGGTCTTGTTTGTGATCATTTGGGTAAATGCCCAAAAGTGGGATTGCTGGGTCATAGGGGATCTCTATGTGGAGCCTTTTAAGGAACCTCCATACTACTTTTCGAAGTGGTTGAATTACATTCCCATCAACAATGCGGTAGGGTTCCCTTCTAGCCACATCCCCTCCTGCATCTGTTGTTATTAGAGTTCTTGATTATGGCCATTCTAACTGGGGGTGAGGTGGAATCTCAATGTTGTTTTGATTTGCATTTCTTTTATAGCTAGAGAGGTTGAGCATTTCTTCATGTGTCTATTGGCTATTCTTATTTCCTCTTCAGAGAAGTTTCTCTTTAAGTCTTTAGCCCACTTATTTATCGGGCAGTTGCTTCTTTGAGGATTTCTTCTTGGGGGATTTAATTTTTTGAGTTCCAAGTATATTTTAGATATGAGACCCTTGTCCATTGTATGGCTAGTGAAGATCTTCTCCCAATCCATGGGCTTTCTATTGATCTTGATTGCTATGTCCTTTGCCATGCAAAAGCTCTGCAGCTTCATGCAATCACATTTGTCCAACCTTTCTTTGATTTGTTGTGTTTCTGGGTCTCTATTAAGAAAATTTTGACCTGTGCCAAGGAGACCTATTCCTGTCTGTAATGTTTTCAGAGTGTCTGCTTTGACTCCAAGGCCTTTGAGCCATTTGGAGTTGATTCTGTTGCAGGGTGATATATGAGGATCTAACTTTAGTTTTCCACAAGGTGTTAACCAATTTTTTTGGGGGGGGTCCAGTACTGGGGCCTGAACTCTGGGCCTGGGCGCTGTCCCTCAGCTCTTCAGCTCAAGGCTAGCGCTCTACCACTTGAGCCACAGCGCCACCTCCGGCTTTTTTCTTTTTGCTGATGTGGTGCTGAGGAATCAAACCCAGGGCCTCAGGCATGCAAGGCAAGCACTCTACCACTGAGCCATCTTCCCAGCCCGGTGTTAACCAATTTTGCCAGCACCATTTACTGAAGAGGCTGTCTTTCTTCCATTCTATATTTTTAGCTCCCTTATTGAAGATTAGATAGCTATAGGTCTGTGGGGTTCATTTCTTGGTTTTTAATTCTATTCCATTGGTCCTGTGGTCTGTTCTTGTGCCAGTACCAAGCTGTTTTGATTACTATGGCTTTATAGTAAGGTTTTACATTTAGTATTGATATTCCTCCAGCACTGTTCTTTCTGTTAAGGATCGTTTTTGCTATCCAGGGTCTTTTATTCTTCCATATGAATTTTTGGATTGCCTCTTCTATTTCCTTGAAGAATGAGGTTGAAATATTGATAGATATTGCATTGAATTTGTAGATAGCCTTTGGAATTCTTTCCATTTTCATGATGTTGATCCTTCCAATCCAGGAGCATTGGGAGGTTTTTCCACTTCCTAAGTTCTGCTTTGATTTCCTTTTTCTAGTTTTAAAGTTTTCCTCAAAGAGGTCCTTCACTTCTTTATTTAACTCTTAGGTATTTTATTTTTGTGGGGCTATTTCAAAAGGAGTTGCTGTCCTGATTTCAGCTGTGCTCTTCTCATTGTTGGTATGCAGAAAAGCCATTGATTTTTGAGTGTTAATTTTATACCCTGCTACTCTGCCAGAGTTTCGAATCAGCTAGAGTAATTTGGGAGTGGAGTCTGTGGATTCTTTTTTTTTTTTTTTTTTTTAATTTTATTTTATTTTATTTGAGAACATACTGTACAGAGGGGTTACAATTACATGGGCTGGATAATGCATACATTTCTTACCAAGCATTGCAGCCTCCTCCTTTGTTTACCCTTCACCTCCCTTCCCAGCCTCCCCCCTCCCTCCCACCCAATCATACCCCCCCCACACACCCCCCCACCGACATTGTAATGCTGATTTTGACATGACATTTTGTACTTCTCATTGTTGCAACAGGTCCACCTGAATCCTTAAACGACTTGTTTGTCCCCATCTCCTCCACATGTTATACTGACATCAAATATAGTGAAAGCGGGGGTTACACTGTGGGGGAGGGACATACAAAGCAACAAAGAAATAATCTTATAAATGCGTTAGAAACACATGCATGAAAGAAACAAAAACATTAAAATACATATTTGAGGGTTCGTTTTCCTAACATCACATTATCTGACTTTTTCCGCTTGACTCATACCTATACTAGATATTGCAAATAAGGGAAACCATGGGACCTATGTTTCTTTGGGCCTGGCTTACTTCACTTAATATAATTTTTTCCAAGCCTTTCCATTTCCTAACAAATGGGGAAATGTCATTCTTTCTGATGGAGGCATAGAATTCCATTGTGTATATATACCACATCTTCTTGATCCATTCATCTACTGAGGGGCATCTGGGTTGGTTCCATGTCTTAGCTATGGTAAATAATGCTGCAATAAACATAGTTGTGCTGGTAGCTTTAGTGTGGCCTTGTTTTGTGGATTCTTTAAATACAAGATCATGTCATCTGCAAAGAGGGAGAGTTTTACTTCATCTTTTCCTATTTGGATCCCCTTTATGTTTGCATCTTGTCTTATTGCTGTAACTAGGCATTCTAATACTAAATTGAAGAGAAGTGGAAAGAGTGGACATCTTTGTCTCATTCCTGAGTTCAAAGGAAATGGCTTTAGGTTCTCACCATTAAGTATAATGCTGGCTGTAGGTTTTTCATATGCAGCCTTTATTATATTGAGGAATGTTCCAAGGATTCCTAATTTTTCCAGAGCCTTCATCATAAAGGGGCATTGTATCTTGTCAACTGCTTTTTCTGAATCTATTGAGATAATCATGTGGTTCTTTTCCTTGCTCCTGTTGATGTGATGAATTATATTAATTGATTTTCGTATATTGAACCAGCTTTGCATGCTTGAAATGAATCCTGTTTGATCGTGGTGTATGATTTTTTTGTTGTTGAAGTCGATTGGCCAAAATTTTGTTGAGAACTTTTGCATCGATGTTCAGCAAAGAAATAGATCTATAGTTCTCTTTCTTTGATAAGTCCCTGCCTGGTTTTGGGATGAGCTTTATGATGGCTTCATAGAAAGAGTTCAGTAAACTTTCTCTTTTAATTTCATTGAAGAGTTGGAGGAGTATTGGTTTGAGTTCTGCTTTGAACGCCTGTAAATCCGTCTGGTCCTGGACTTTTCTTAGATGGGAGGTCTCTTATTGTTATTTCTATTTTAATGCTCGATATGGAAAAATGTAATTTTTATCTGTATTATTTAAAGTACCTTGAAATTTTAGTGATATTATATCATTTTCATTAGAGGAAATGTTTGTATTTCTTGCTGTATATCAAACTTTCCTATGAGCAGCTGCTCATAGGATGAGAGAGCTATCATATAATTGACCCTAGCATTAATAATCCATTTTGTGACAGGGCTCTACAGTCTTGTTCTGGAATAATATCTCAGCAAAATTTGCCTTCTTAGAAAACCAATGTATGGTCAGCTTACTCAGACTGTCATCATCTTCTGGATAAAAATGGCCACTTTCATCTTTAGCTTGATAGAAGCTCAGACTGGTGTCAGAGTGTTGTCAGTCATTTCAATCCTCATTTGCATTACCTTCTTACTGCAGAGGAGGAGCCTGGAACTATATTTCCCATGATTTAATTTTCCATATTGTTCTTAGCTAGAAGGTGTCAGGAAATCATTTGCATGTTTTACACAACTAAGAAGCCGTTATTCAGGCAGCTAAAAAGAAATGTACTGGAACCAACAATTCAAGAATTTCAAGCAAATACTAAGCATCTTCTACTTCAGTGGAGACTCCAGGATCAATGGCTTCCCTGGCTTGTTTCCTCAACCCACCCAACAATGACAGCAGCCTCTATTTTCCTGTATGAAATCCCTTTTTTAAAATTTACTAATATTTTCTTCTTCATCATCTGACTGAAATGAGCCTTCAATGGAAAGAAAAAGGAATGACAAAAGAAAAAGAAAGAAAGAAGGAAGGAAGGAAGGAAACAAGGAAGGAAGGAAGGAAGAAAAGAAAAAAGGGAAAGAAAGAAGAGGAAAGAAGGAAGTAAGAGAAGTACAAAATACTGTTTGGGCTTTATGCCACCAAGACAAGCCATGCACGTTAAGCCTCCTTCTTAATTCTTTATGCATTTGCAGTGTAAGTCCTTCAGCGCTGTGGAAATATTAAAATATCAGGACTGTGACTGAAAGCAAGTCTTCCTCAGCATTGAAGAACTTCAATAAAGCAAATCACTGAAGACAGGCATCACAAGAAATGGTTACTAATTCTCTGAATTAGAAAGTGTGAACAGGTTGGCAGGTTGATAATCAAAGCTGACAGAATAATGGAGCCACTCAGTAAAGAGACCAGTGGGGCAAAGAGAGCATGTATCTAATCCTACAAGGAACTTAAGGAGAGTGGCACACAGAGTCAAAGCTGTTTGTTCTTAAGAATTGTCTATTCTGAGTGAAAAGATGAAGTGCTGCAATTCAGAAAACCAGGACAATGAAGCTTCTTGGACTCAGACACCTAACTTCTTTATTTTACTATTCACAAACCCAATGTTAGGGGACTATAAAGCAAAATATGTTTGAAGCATATGTCAAACAAAGCTGCTAAACATAGAAATTTTGAAACACTTAAAATCAGAATTAAAACAATTTCTATTTGCAATGTGTCCAATTTCTGGTCCTATTTAAGCCTGTATTACAATTTCTCTGTGTCTGCATAGGAGAGCATGTGTTTGTGAACATATAAATAGATGAAAGATAGGTATAGATAGGTATTTTAACATTTTTAACTAACCGAAAACATGCAACATATCTCTCCCAGACCCACTATTGTCAACACAGTGACAAACTCAGGTAAGCAAGGATCATTAATCTAAGCCAGGCAATAATGGTCGCTAGAATCATATTCAAACATTATTAAGAGTCATGGGTTTTCTTCTCAGTCCTTGGAACTAGAATCTATTGGCCCATGATAACTTGCTTTCCTGTGTGCATTAATTACAACCAACAAAATACTGCTTCTCTCTACTACCATTCTTCCAGTCACCTGGTCCCAGAAACTCTGAGCTATCTTTGAATTTTCCTTTCATTTCTACATTTAATGTGAGGCAAAAGAATCTGGATTTTTCTAGAACGTTCCTATTAGGATTTGGTTATGAGGCATCTCCCACAAAGATTCATTGCTGAAGTCTTAATCTCCAGCTAGTGACTTGATTATGGCTCATCACCACATTAATGCAGTAATCTGATAGCATTATTGGGAAGTGATAGAAACTAGGAGATGGGGCCTGGTTGGAGCAAATAGGTCACTGGGGTGTACCTTTGAGGTACATATCTTGTCCAAACACACTTCCTCTATCGATTCTTCTGCTTCCAGGCTGCCATGAGGAGAGAAACTCAGCTCTCCCTCAACCTGCATACCATGATGCTTTGCCACAAGTCTAATAATAATGAAGCCAGCTGATTTACCGCAAGCCTAATAACAATGAAGCCAGCTGATAATGAAATGAAATCTGTCAAATGCAAGGCAAAAATACATCTTTTCTCTCTTATGTTGTTTTTCTCAGGTATTTACCACAGTAATGAGTACTAACACATTTCTCTTCTTTCTCATTCTTGTGATACTTGGCAAATTAACCTTCTCCTTCATTCCATTATTCAAAGAATTCATTCAACAAACCACTACAGGGTGTCTGAAGTATACAAGAACTTCAGTAATGTTAGTTTACTGTATTTTCCATTCAATGTTGAAAGCACCTGAAGCACAGCTATGATTATTCTTTTACTGGAATACCTCTTCGCTGAATATGGCCTATTTAGTTCAGCATCCAAGTCTCTGCAACCTTTCAATATTCTCCTCTGCTGCTGTTTTTCATAGTCTTTATATATAGCCAAACTAAGCCACCATCCAATGATATACACATAGCCACCTGAGTTTCAGGTGTATACCTTAGGAAACTTCAAGTGAAAAGGCCAGATAACCAATTCATTAATTACAAAGACTTAAATAGTGAACTTAATTATTCTAAAATCAACTGCATTTATCCTACTTATCCTAAACTCAAGTGTATTTTCATCTCCCTCTAAGAAAGGCACAAAGATACATGACATACTCCTACCTCAATAAGCTAGAGGACCATTATCTATATCATGGATAAACAGAATATGATTGATAGGCCAAATCTGACCTAGTACTGTATATCCATCAACCTAATAACAGGTTTTACATTTTCAAATTGCTGAACAAGTCAAAGAATAATATAATAATATAATATAATAATAAAAGAATATGAACATTATGTGAATTTTGGATTCCAGTGACCACCAAGAAAATTTTATTGGAACAAATCTTCACTTTCCCACTTACATAGCTGCTTTTGTGTTACAAAAATACATTTAAGCAGTTTGAACAGAGATCATATATGGACTACAAAGTCTAAAATGTTTATTAGCTGATGCTTTAAAAGTGCTTGGCCTTTGATTTATATTTAATTAGGTATTTAACTAGTACAGCTTAGTATAATATGTATAATTTTGTATATTTTCTGACTCCTCAACTTTCTTTTAAATGTTCTGAGAATACAAATCTTTCTGGTATTCTGCACTAATGTATGTTTGACATTGCTAATATTCAACTGAGGCTCTCTTAAGGATTCTGAGACTAATATTACAAGTAAGTACAGGTAGCACATGTAGCTTCTTGGGCCAACTAGAGAAAAACAAACTAGGAAACAGGCTATATCATAATTGTCCATAATTGTATAAGATGTGCATTCCGTCATTTAATAAGAGTTTTCTGATCCTATTTGAAAAATCTTCCAAACATGCTTTCTCATCTTCCTGAGCTCCTGCATTCTAGGTACCATATGTTTCTTATGTCATGTTTTCTATTCAGTTTTGACCTAATTTCCCCAGACAAAAAATTTTAAGTCTATGACACATTTGTTTGAATGGGAAGATTATCAAACCCAAATAATTTTATGGAACAAGGCATGATGTTCCAAAAAGGCACCAAAATAACTGACTGATTAATGTTAGTTTAGCTCAATAGCCTAGTAATTCTCTGGGGAAAAGATAAAATTAAGCCTTTGGATAGAGTTAATTCTGCCCAAATTCTTTATGCCTGGAAGCACTTAGTGTGTATCATGATTACTAAAATGTTAATACCTCTCCATCAAACACAATGCAGATATTCACGTGGGTATCCTATTTAAGATGACCAGATAAAAAGTATTATCATGAAATATACTTCACACTTTGGGACACATGTAGACTTTGCCAGTGATTTTCTATTTTTCCCCTCAGAATCTCCAAGACCTGTCTGAGTTATCAAGAAAGCTATAACAATTGTTTATACAAAAAGATTTCATTCACAGGCGAGACTAAAGCCTGATCTAACTCTCTAAGAAGCTGAGAATGAAAACAAAAAAATAAAAATATAAAATATATATTCTATAAATTATATATAATAAAAATTTTAAATGATGAACCAGACATTTACAGGTTTTTATTTGAAGTAGTAAAATCCAAAGCCCGGTTTCCCTTATTTGCAATAACTAGTATATATCTGAGTCAAGCAGAAAAGGTCAGATAAGTTGATGTTAGGGGAATGAACCCCAAGATAAGTATTCAAATGTTTTTTTTCTTTCATGCAATTGTTTCTAACGCATTTATAAGATTATTTCTTTGTTCCTTTGTATGTCCCTCCCTCACGGTATAACCCCTGCTTTCACTGTATTTGATGTTGGTATAATTTGTGGAGGGGAAGGGCAAAAACAGATCCTTTAACTAAGGATACAGGTGGGCCCATTGCAACAATGAGATGTTCAAGTCCTTATGTCGAAAAATGAACTTTACAACTTTGGTGGGGGGGAGGATCAGGTGGGGGAATGTGGGGGGAGTATAGGAAGGGATGGGAAGCGGAAACAAAGAGGAGTCAACAATGCTTGGTAAGAAATGTACTTGTTATCTTGCCCATGTAATTGTAACTCCTCTGTACAGTATTCTCTCATAAAAAATAAATAAGTAATAAATAAATAAATATAATCCAAAGCCTAAATAGGATGTCAGCAAAATCTGCAATTTCTTTTCTTGAGTCGGGGCTTGATATTGCTTAATAGAAACAATGTTACAATATCATTTAGATATGAAAAACATTTTTATGGTGAGATTCTTGAGATACAATAAAATTGATAAATAATGAAGGACCACTGTTAGCAATTTCCTTCACTTCCTTCACTTCTTCCTACTGTCCCATCTCCATTTCTCAAAATTTTGGTGGTAAATTAAATGTGAGACCATGTCTACTCACACAGATCATCTTAAGAGCTTTCAGATGATCTCTGCTGACTTTGTTGTGCTACTTGCATAGCGTTACAAACACATATGTCCAATGGTTGTCTTGAGTACATGCTATATTTAATATGTTATTGTACTGTCCTCAGTAAATCTAATATAGAGTTGGGCATGCAATATAGTATGTAAATTATTTTTCATAAACTACATACAAAGTGGAGGTTGGTAGAAACTAATTTATAAATAACTTCATTATTGTGGTAACATTGTCAATAGCATGACTTCTTCTAAACAAACTTATAGGAGAAAAGTTTTTCAGGTTTCAGAGTAGTAATTCTTGTTTCTGATTGTCCAGAATCCATTTGTCATAGTTAGCTAGCCTCACTTCCATCTTTATATGGGGACCCTCTTCCATTCACAGAATCACAAGGTTATGGGAGCCAATTGAATTCCAGCTTCTAGAACTGAGCTTGGCTCAATAAGAGCATTTACTTCCCCTAGAGACCAGGACTGGTTCCAACTGGACTCCGTCAGCCATTTCCAGGCAGTCTCGGATCTTGACCTTAGTGGCGTCATGCTTACATTGATCAGAGGAGAGAGCCAGGCTGCTCGGTGGAGGGAGGCCCTCTAACTGAATGAAGGCAGTGCCAGAAAGGCAAAATGAAGAGCTGAACATCATTTCACCCCTGTTTTGCCCCAAAGCAAGCTTTACCAAACTTTTCTTTTCATGAGCTACCCTTTCAGTGTACCTGATTTGTAATTGTCACCAGCTACTAAGAAAAAAAATAGACCGTGACACAGAAATTGGTGACTTTTGTTTAGAAAGTAAAAACTCAAGCAGTTTTTTACACCTCCACCCAAGGGATCTCAAATTCACATTCCCATTGTCTGGAGAGCATTCAAGGACAGGGGGTCAACATAGAGATTTCAGTTCTTGAAACATGGGACTCCATTCTACCACCTTCGCGTTGCCGGTTCCATCAAGACTCTTACTTAACTTCTTCAAGACAAACCATTATAAAGGAGTAGAAAATTTTGAGAGGACATTGAAATGAATAGAAATCTCTAGGAATGGTAGTTGGGGGAGAAAAAGGTCAATCACTCTTCAGATTTAGATATTTTGCTTTTTCAAGTGGTCTGGAAGAAGTAGCAAGAGCTTTGAAACCTGATTCTAAAGAAACCAAATGAATTCCCATGACAATGAATTCCCAAGGCAATGATGGCAGAATTAGTGCACTTTTTAACCTGGCTGATGTGTAAAAATGTTGTTGCCAACGTGAAATCAAACCATGCTTGTAAGATCTGGACAAAATGAGAGCCAGGAATTAATGAAGAAGAGCTTGGGCCTGCTTGAGCTCTTTAAGAAGTCTGAAGAGTCCCAAGAGATTCATTTTTATTCTGCATGAACTTACACAGGTGCAGATGCCTACAGCATAGTCTTTTTAAGTATTCGTTAATGTTGCAATGCCTCAGACAGAAATCTCTGGACAGTTATGTACCCAGAAACTTCTGCCTGAGAAATCATAAACTTTGGATCAAAGTAGCTTTTTAAATCTCCTCTTCTTTTTTAACTCCCTGTCCTGTAGTTTACTATGACATAAATGTTCCCATTGCAAAATTCTGGTATTTCCAAATGATTGCCATTATTCTTTGGAGAACTTCTCTGTCCTCTGTCTCTGTGTCTTTTTCTCTTTCTCTCTCTCCCTCTTTCCCTTTGTCTCTCTCTTTGTGTTTTCTCTCTCTCTCTGTCTCTCTCTGTGTCTCTCTCTCTCTGTCTCCTTCTCTACCTCTCTCCTTTTGTACTCTGTATGTGGGTGCATACACATGTGTATGTTATTTAGGCTGACAAATAGAAATTAAAAGAAACACTGGGCCCTGGTGAGCAGGCTTTACAAAATATTGAAAATGATGGGAAATAGTCTTTAAAAAAATAACTCAGAAGTTGGATTTTCTTCCAATGAGCAAATCTCAAAGGTTTAATACTGTTCTTAAATTTCAAAATACCTAAATAGACTTAAAGGTCATAATTCAAAAATAAATTCCATGGATCAACAGGGCAAAAACTCAGTTCTAGAGTTGGCTTAATCTTCTTGTATTTATTCTTATCCTCTTTCTCGCCAGTCACAGTCCCTCTACACTTGAAAATATTCAACTCTACTAAAAGGTCATCTCAAACTCAGGATCCTAGGAGTAAAGAATCATTCTTCTGAAAAGTTCACAGAAAAGACTTTGAAGTTGGGTTTGGGGACTCTGTGTGCTGACGACTGTGTGACTTCAAGAGCTTTGCAGTGAAGGCTAGTGACAGAACTCTCTTCATTCAGACTCAATGAACTTCAAACAGGACAGGAAAGCTGTAAGTGCTGAGGAAAAGCACCAAAAATAAGAGATTAGAGACAGGCAAGCCACTGCCATTCTGTACATTACGTGTTACTTCTCCAAAGTATAAGACTCCTTAAATGAGGAACTATTCTGGATGTCCTGTCACCAGGAGCATGAGAATTCTACTATGGGGAATTAAGGGAGAGAAGTCGATTTCCAATTCATGGCTTACAAAGACTCCATTCTACTTTACAGAAGCTTTTCTGCCAAAATCACTTTGTTTCAAAGAGCTTCCACATTTAAAGATGCTTCAGGAAACTCCGAAGGCAATTTGAAAAATGCTTTCCAGCCCATGTGGCCATTGAATGAGCAGCAAAGAAGGTACAATGCACTTTCTGGTGACTCACTACAGTCGATGACGAAGGCTTTTCTTTTGACTATATACTCCAGTCACTATGAGCTCTAAAGATAGCTCATCAATTACTCATTTTTAATCCATATTTATCCTATTAAGTATATGTTTTATGTTGCTGAGTTTATTTTTGTAATGAGACATTGTTTCTAAATTCAGATCTAAGCTGATCAACTAATTGCACATATTAATACCCAAATATGTAGTCTTTTATTATTCTAAATTTTATCTAGTGATAAAAATCTTAACCATGTATTAAGCACTAACATAATATGCACATTTAACTAAAAACATTAGATCATCCTAAAGTAGCTTTTAGAGTAAAATAAGCACTTTCTAGTATTTGAACTAAAAATGTTAGCATATAAAGACATTAAACTCCCCAGAGTAAACTTAGAAAAGATGCCGATGTTGTACAGATATGCATCTATAATATACAAGTAATGCATTAAAAATGCAATTTATTTTGGTGAACTGCATATGAAGAGAGTATAGGAATACCCTATAAAAATCAGAGACATTCTTTATGACTGGGACTTGTATCTTATATCCACAAAATGTTCTGCATTAAAAGTTTTGTCAGTTAATATAATTTTTTCCAAGTCTTTCCATTTCCTAACAAATGGGGCAATGTCATTCTTTCTTATGGAAGCATAGAATTCCATTGAGTATATATACCACATTTTCTTGATCCATTCATCTACTGAGAGGCATCTGGGTTGGTTCCGTATCTTAGCTATGGTAAATAATGCTGCAATAAACATAGTTGTGCTGGTAGCTTTAGTGTGGTCTTGTTTGTGAAGTAAGCCAGGCCCAAAGAAACATAGGTCCCATGGTTTCCCTTATTTGCAATAACTAGTATACGTCTGAGTCAAGCAGAAAAGGTCAGATAAGTTGATGTTAGGGAAATGAACCCTAAGATATGAATTCAAATGTTTTTTTTTCTTTCATGTGATTTTTTCTAACACATTTATAAGATTATTTCTTTGTTGCTTTGTATGTCCCTCCCCCACGGTATAACCCCTGCTTTCACTGTATTTGATGTCGGTATAATTTGTGGAGGGGAAGGGAAAAAACAAATTGTTTAAATAGGGATACAGGTGGACCCATGCAACAATGAGATGTACAAGTCATTATGTCGAAAAATGAACTTTCAACTTTGGTGGCAGGGGCGGGGGGCTGGGAGAGAAGGATTAGGTGGGGAGGTGGGGGGAGGATGGGAAGGGATGGGAAGGGGAAACAAAGGAGGAGGCTACAATGCTTGATAAGAAATGTACTCACTATCTTGCCCATGTAATTGTAACCCATCTGTATAGCATTTTCACAATTTAAAAAAAAAAAGTTTTGTCAGGACTAGTAAAGCAGAGCACTTAGAAACTAAAACTAAACAACAGCTGTATGTCAAAGGTAGAGACCTTCCTATCTTAGTAAAGAAACCAAACGTGTTTTCCTGGCTAATTTACACTTTACTTCACAGTTAAAGATACCTTGTAGTGTTAGAGATGACAGTAATTCTGTGATCTGATAAAGTCAGAAAGGGCACTGCTGTCTCTCCTTATTTACAGAGAAAGTTGAGAAAGACATGCCAAACTGATGTTCCCAGGAGCTTTTTATAAGAAAAAGATTTCACTTCAATACTGTCTGCACTATTTGCATAGACTGCAAAGGCATCCATGATTAAACTATGTCTATGAAATGCAGCTGTGGGCAAAGGGCCAAATACAGTGCCAACAGCTAAGCTCATATCACATGTGTGTCATCAGGGACTCTGATCCCCTGCCAGCTCATGATCCATGGCACCTGAGCCAACTCCTCAACCAATTCCGTGTCTCTAGAAAATCCTCTTCATCTTGTGTCCTAAAGCTGCAAGAGGCTACTGGAATCTCTGGTGTGTCACAATTGTGTGCCCAGTGTTGTGGAAACTGCATCCTAATCTGCGGGTGCTCAAGGTGATTCTACAGGAAGAAGACCAAAAGTTAGACACATGAATCCCAGAAGCATGTATTTCTACACCATTCTTCTTTGGCACACTGTGTTATAGCCATATGCAAAACTTAAGAAAAACTTCATGTGGTCTAAAACTAGACTACAATTCCTGGAGACTGTCCCAAATTTCTTCTTGTTTTTCCCACTTTGTGGCCATGATCCATTACCAAGTCCAGGTTTTTCCATATTGTAATTCAAATGTGAATTTTAATACATTTTTATTGTAAAAATACTGTACAGAAGGGTTACAGTTACGTGAGCAAGGTAATGAGTACATTTCCTATCAAGCATTGTTACCTCCTCCTTTGTTTTTCCCTACCATCCCTTCCCTCCCATCTCCACAACTACATTCCACCCTCCCCCACACACTTAAATTGTAACGTTCGTTTTTCAACATAGTGCCTTGTACATCTCATTGTTACAATGGGTTAGCCTGTATCCCTATTTAAGCATGTTGTTTTTTCCCTTCCCCTCCCCAAGTTAGAGAAGTGTATATACAAGATGCAGGGCATCGACATCAAATACAATGAAAACAGGGGGAGGAACATACAAAGCAACAAAAAAAAATCATATGGTACCTTATAAATACATTAGAAACAATAGCAAGAAAGAAAAAAAAAACACTTGTGTCCCTATCTTGCGGTTCATTTCACTTAACATCATCTTATCTGGTCATATGTACATAGCTTTTGACCTTTTCTGCTTGTCCCAGACAAATGTAAATTTTATACACATACCCTTGGTCTTCTTATCCTTTGCCCTAGTGAAACATGTCCCCTTTCTTTTCATATGGCCCCCACTCCATCTCCTCTCAAAATACTAATATTTCTATAGAATATCCAAGTTCTTGGATAATGAAGCTTAGGTTATTCATTATTGCTCTTTTAGCTCTTCTGCAGATGATCAAGTGAAGTTATTCTAGTCTGGTTTTAACTCACGTCTGCTATAGTCACCCAATCCAGCATTCATATCAGCTCCGGTCTGAAAAGCAACGATGGTGGCTGAGCAGGTCTTTCTGACTCTGGTCTCCTTTCATTAGATCCCACCTATTCACTGACACCCTAATGATTTTCCTCTAACTTCATTTCTTTCAGGAGCCTTGCATGCTCAGCAATCTCTAAGACTTCAATGTCACTTATTATGCACATCCAAAGCCTTCGCTAGCCTTCAGGGCCCTGTACTAATATTTCACTCCTCAGGATCCCATCCTGCCTTCCTTTCTCATTACCTCTTGCCACAGCCTTTCTACTCCCACCAGCAATATCTGCTTGCTGCTTCCCATATGTGATTCGCTCATTTTCAGCTCTGTATCTTTCCTCCTGCAAGCCCCCACCCACTGATCTACAAATTTATTTCTTGCTCTCTCCATCAACATATTGCTTCTTTCCAAAATTCAGCTCAGGATTCTTCCCTTCAGAAGCTCTTTCTTGATTAATTACAACCAAATATGGAACTCACTTAATCTTTGATCACCTCAAACTAAAGCAACGCTCCGGAATTTCTGTGGGTGAGGATACAAAACATAAGAGATTCAGGACAATGCATAGTTTGGGTGCTATATCTCACAGATAGTTTGATCTGAATTCATTTTTAAATGCCTGGAAAATAAAGAAAATTATCAAAGATCCAAGTAAACAAAGATCTCCTACTCATGGAAAACTTTACAATGGAAAAGTATTACAATCATGTATTTTTTTACATTCATATATAATAACAATAGTTACCATTTACTGAGAAATTTATTTCCAGTAAGGATCAGATCATACATAAATTTATTTAACTTCTATTATAAATAATATAGACATGTTATTAACACTCATACTACAGAGAAAAAAATTGATTCTTATACCATAAAATAACTTGCCCAAGATCACACACCTAAGAAGAAGTAATGGCAGAATTTGAACTCAGAATTTGAAGCTTATCCCCTCTCCAGAATTTGTATTTAATCTGTGCAAGATACTATCCCATGTATCTAAATGTACTATTTATATAAGCTGTTCTAGTAAGTGCTGGCAAAATAATTTTTACACTTGAGCTGATTAACATGGCCATATTCAAATAAATGGGATTTCTATTATTTTCTCTCTTCTTTATTTTGTGCAACCACTAGAAAAATCACAGCCTGTTGGGCTAGAACTTTATAGAATCTTACTTAATATGCTTCACCAAATGACAGCTCAAGGTTGCCCACCAGCCAACAGTAGAAATTTGCACTTTGTTTCCAGAATATTCTATCCTTTGCCTGAAGTCACATCATTCAAGGTTAGTGAGAGTTTGGAATGAGTTTGACACTTTCAACAGTGGTTGAACTCTTTCTCAGAAATTATTGATAAAATATGTGGAGTTTTACATAGCAATCCTGAAAATAGTAAGAAATGCTAGTAATATTCTAGTTTATGAAGTGATCACACTTTTATTGCAAATGATACCTTTTTTAAAAGAATCTTTCTTTCTAAAGAAGTCAGAAATATTCTCCTAGACATTGTAGTGATAGCAACTTTTTAAAAAACATCTTGTCAATAATGTTTCTGCTAAGAATAAATGTATCCTTTGCAAAAATTTTAGATTGAAGCTTTGGATTTTCAGACTAGATGGTACTTGGACTGAAGAGCTTGAGATGGAATTACATCTTAAGGGTGGAATCATCCTCATGAGTGAAATAATTGCTCTTTTAGGAAAAGACGCAGAGAGATGCTATCTCTTGAAGCCATGAGAGGTACATGTGAAGAAATTTCACTTCAAGAGAGCCTACTCCAGGAATTACATCACCTGGGATTCTGATCTTTGACTCACCAGCCCCCAAAATGCTGAGAAATAAATGTTTCTTGATTGTGTCACCCAGACTAGTTCATTTCATTTCACAGCCTGAATAGGAACATCTTCTTTTCTCCAGTCTCATTCATGGTTCCTAAACACTCTAGGCTGGCTATTTTCATTAGTGTGCTGATATAATGCCTTCATTTAATTTCATGCATGTAAGACTTCACCTCTAATTTAGAAGTTGCCTTTGCCTTTTCTATATATGTACTCTCTCTTTCTGACCTCGTGTCAACAGGTATTACAAAATTCAACACCTTCTCAAGCTTCTACAATGATTTGCAGTGGCGTGAATCATTTATGGGAGAATCACTACGATCAGCAATATTATGCAACCCCCAGCATTCTGGTAGTTTTCTTATTCTTATCCTGTTACTCTCCTCTCTCACTCCCTCTCTTCTGGAAGCAATACAAATTATCCTTATCTCATTCCCAATGAGAAAATATGTTCTTGATTACCTATACATGACCTTGTGGTGTCATGCTATCCCAAAACTATTTAATCAAAGTACTTCTCAGGCAATGATTGCCCCAAGAGAAAGTCCAATGAATAAATTTTCTTAAGTACTTACATGATGATAAAAGTGTATTTGGGTTTTTATTCTGCCCTTATTCTTTGGCCTTCTCCAAGATGAGAAAAATTAATCCACTATTAATGTTTATTAATAAAGCAGTTTTGACCACATTTTGGCCAGCATAAAAATGGAGAGATATTGATAGTTCTGAGAAATATACTTTTCAACAGCTTAAAGATAAACTGTTAAGGATGTTTTCAAATGACTAAAGAGCCTGAAAGTCTTTTTTAATAAGCAAGATAAATTTAATGTTTCTGAAATAGCTAGTGTGATGTTAGAGAGAGAGAGAAGAAAGAGAGAGAGATTCAAAATTTAGGAAATGCTTCCACAATTCATGAGAATTTGATTTTCCTATTAGGTCAGCTCAAAATATTCTTGGAATAGTCCATGTATTCCTGAAGGATGTGCCTTTCAAATGTCTGATGGAATATTTTAGACCACTATTAAAAAAAGGTTACACTGCTTGTTTACACTCTGGTGATTATATCTTTAAATATAAAGCTCTAATCAATTAGTATTAAAGATTTATGAAGGGACAAGTTAATAATTTTCCACTCAATTCCTTCCTACTAATTAAAGATTTTTCACCATTAATCTTTGTCCTTTAGCATTTAATCTGAGGTAATGCTCGTCCTTTAGCTCTGGAATTAATTTTAAATAACATATTGAATTTCAGTATAGAGAACAATTTTCACAATTGCCTTTCAGATTAAATTAAGAAATCTCTAAAAGTCTCCTACTTAATTTTACATCCAAAATGTCATTTGCATTAATCTGATGACTTTAAACTACACATTTGGCCCACAATATCTAATTAATTTGGCAAGAGAATTATGGAAATAATAAAATTACTTCCAAATTTCAAGGAACACTTCATTTTTAAATGCCTAATTAAATATATCTTTGTAATAAAAGAAATCATTCAGAAGAAATGTAATAGTATTTTAATTCCTCACTAATAGGTGTGCCGAATGTCAATTTGTCCCATATTTGACACCCACAAAAAACCTAAAGCATTGTCTCCTCAATGACAAAATTAAGTAGTACAATTACAAATTGACAAATAAACCTCAAAGTTGTAAAGCAGAGAAGACAAAACAATCAAGTTGCAGTGTATTCATTAGTTAACAGCTAATAGAATGCACGCTGTTTTCGTATTTTTGTTTTTATTTTTACTTTTTCTGTCATTTCAGTCAAGATGCCAATGAAGAGCAAAGAATTTTAAGATCAGCATCTTACTCACTTTTTCTTTTTCCTTTGTTACTTTGTGATGCTGCTTTTTGTTGCAGAAGGCTGCTTCTAACTAGCCTCAAGAATAATCTAGAAAATACTCTAACTCCTCTGTGTCATCAGTAAGGTTGGATAATGAGAAAAAGTCGATCAACATAATCAACATAGATTACTCCCAGCCTGCTCTTCTCACCTTTGTATTTCAAACAAAAACAAAAAAGTCAACACAAACTCTAATTTCTCTGATGAATGTTCCTTGGTTAGCCAATTTTATGTGATCTTGTTCTCTTTATTTCTTTATCAAAGTCACTCATAAATTATTCCACCTTTCCTTTTCTCCAACTTCTTTTTTAATACTTTTTTATTGTAAAAATAGTGTACAGAGGGGTTACAGTTACATGAGTAAGGTAATGAGTGCATTTCCTATCAAGCATTGTTACCTCCTCCTTTGTTTTTCCCCTACCATCCCTTTCCTCCCCGCCTCCCAAACTCCTCCCTCCCTCCCCACTACTAGTTGTAAAGTTCATTTTCATTATAGTGTCTTGTACAACCCATTGTTACAATGGGTCAACCTGTATCCCTATTTAAGCATTTTGTTTTTTCCCTTCCCCTCCCCAAATTAGAAAAATGTATATACAAGAATATACAGAATCAAATACAGTGAAACAGGGTTTATACCATGGGAGAAGAACATACAAAAGAAACAAAAAATCACATAGTACATTATAAGTATGTTAAAAGCAATAGCAAGAAAGAAAAAACCACTTACGTCCCTATCTTGGGGTTCATTTCACTTAACATCAACTTATGTGGTCATATGTACCTAGCTTTTGACCTTTTCTGCTTGTCCTAGATATATACTAGTGATTGCAAATAAAGGAAACCATGGGGCCTATGTTTCTTTGGGCCTGGCTTACTTCACTTAATATAATTTTTTCCAAGTCTTTCCATTTCCTAATAAATGGGGCAATGTCATTCTTTCTGATGGAGGCATAGAAAGCTACCAGCACAACTATGTTTGTTGCAGCATTATTTACCATAGCTAAGATATGGAACCAACCCAGATGCCCCTTAGTAGATGAATGGGTCAAGAAACTGTGATATGTGTGTGTGTGTGATGTGTGTGTGTGTGTGTGTGTGTGTGTGTGTGTGTGTGTGTGTAATGGAATTCTATGTCTCCAACTTTCTTTTGATAGCATTAGGGTTTGAACTCAAAACCTTACGCTTATTAGGCAAGTGCTCTACCACTGAGTTTTATTTCCAGCTCTGTTTCACAGGGCTTTTTGTGTAAGATGGAATCTCAGTTCCTAAGTAGGTACATGCCTGCCTCGAGTGTGACCTGCTGAACTTAGACCTCTGTCACTCCTGAGATGACAAGCATATGCCATGTCACAAGTCTAGCTTCCCTCCGTTGAGACAGAGTCTCATGGAATTTGTCTTTCTGGTTTGGCTTGGAACTCTATTCTTCCCAATCTCAGCCTCTCACTAGCCACTAATAGCCACAAGTGCCAGCTTCCTTTATACAACTTTCAAGCTTAACGCTATTTAAAAACTATGCCATATGCCCACCATATACCTTATGCTGCAAGAAAAAGACAAACTGAGTAAATTGGCAGTTTGTCTAAACTTGAAGTACAGCTTTCAAGAAACAGGAATATAATTCCAATACAGATAGAATGGAGGTTAAACTAAATTAGATCTCTACAACTTTATGAATATGTAATATCAGGAATTAATATTAGGAAGCACTATAATTCTAAAACATAGGAGAATTTGAGGAAGAAATTCATACATAAGAGTACTACATAAATGCATTCATTTATATGAAACTTATTTATATGTCATTATTCCTCATCCATTCAAGTTTAAAGAGCTTTGAAGTCCAGTTTCAAGTGTTATTTTCTGCAAAGCAGAAAAGAAATAATCACACATCTAAAGAAGAATCAAGCCATGTCACTTTGAGACATCTTCATCTCTGTATGTTATCAGAAGACAAAATTCTCCGTGCCACAGAAGCTAAGAGTATCATTGGTTAATACCAGGCTTCAGGCTCCTGCAGTTTTCCAAGTAAATGAAAGGTCAATAATGCATACTACCTGCTGACTTCAGGCTGGCAGCCTTGCCTACCAATTCAGCATTGCTCATGGAACCCCTGCTGTAGCTCCATGGCCTCCCCGAAGGTACTTAGAGCTCATTTCCTATTCATTCTAGCATAATCCTCTCACTTGCTGACCATTAGCAGTGTAATTAATAGGCATTTTCTGATCGATGTACCCTTGCAGATAAGTATTATAATAAAGGATGATTACAGTGAATAATACAGTTGAAATCCAGCACCTACTCGTCACCACTCATTGACAGTGCCATAACAGAATCAGACAGTGAGGCCAGACTGCATAGAAATTATATCAAATAAAGCAATTCCTTAAATTTATTGCACTTTTAATTATGCCATCTTTAATTTAAAGAGCTACCTTGCCCCCATACAATGTAGTCTCCAAGCTAAAAGGAATTAATCTAAGACTAACTAATATTCACTTCCTCCAGCAGGTTTGAAATCAATTTTACCTTAAGCAAAGTATTTTATGAGCCTTTCGTTTACCCTGGGCATTATGCATCTTCATAATTTTCTAATGAGCTTAAGATATCCATGAGCAGAAGCAATGAATCATATTTTTGTGGCCCTTCAAAACATTTTTTTCCAGCCCTGCTGTAAATTAAAAGAGATGTGAGAAAATGAGAATAAAATCTCATTACCACTGACAACCTCACAGCTCAATAAACCTGTTTTAAATCTTATTAAAGGGTCAGTTATTTGTCATTTTTGTAACCTTCATCATCACAGCCAATATCCTGCCATCCAATCTTTCTTTAAAAATATCAGGGCATAGAGGTCACACAAAGAGCAGGGGGCATGAAGATCATTCCTGGGAGGGAATATAAGAACCTGACCCTTCAGGGGCTTCCATCTAAATATTGACAGGCACTGAGCTGCAGTATTACAGAGAAAGGGTCAGAGATAGAAGTCCAATAAACAAAACCTGATGAGACCCTGCTGTTCACTAGGGCTTCCTGTTGACCCAAATCAAGAGATGTGATAGTCATTTCACAGGCTAGCCATAGAGAAGCCATAACCAATGAGAGCTTTAATCATGGTTTACTGGATAAATAAAAGGAAAAGGGGGAAAATAGATCACAAGTAGCTGCAAGCTTTATGTGTAACAAGTTTTCCACATGCAAATTAAAATTCACTATGTCTTTTTCTTATGCTGAATTTTAATCACAACGAATCTGATTTTGTCATTGGCCAGCAGGCTCTGAAGCAGATTTCTTTTTCCTCTCTTGGGTATGTTCATGAGAAGACAGAACATTTTAATGGACCTCTAATTTCACATAATATGTCTTAATTTATTAGAACTAGAGAATTTAATGTAATCTAAATTAACTGGATTAGGTATGCATTCATATACATATAGATGCTAACTAATATGACAGAAAACATCCATTCCAATAATTTAAGCAAAATACCTTTCACAGACTTGTGATAGGCTGACCGAGTCCGACCATTCCTTTCTGTTTGGGAAGTAATAGAGACAATTATAAATAAAAGTGAGTCTTGCTTGAAAATCTAGTAGTTTTCCCTTGGCTGTTGCTCATGATAAGACAGCCTGTGTGCAGTGCACAGTGCACAGAGGTTAAATGGGGAAATTTAAAAGGAAAAACTTTTGTGCCCTATGAGGTATGTTTTGGTTTGTGGGGGGTGGGGGGAAGTTGTAATTGGGGGACAGGGCTCCTCATAAAGCTGCTTATGAGTAGTACCCCTGCCCTTCAGTTTTGCCCTTGTCAGCACTTCTAATCTAGTCTGTTATCTCTCAACTAAAATTCACAGTTCTAAATAAGAGGATGAGGTTAATAACAAAAGCAAAGACACTGCTTACAATAGATTGCTTACAATCCATTAGATATAATTACCAAGTTTTGCAGCAGCCCGCTACTCTGAATTTCATTTGGGGGATGTTATCCTAGCTTGAGTCTTATCCTTAATTGTTTCAAATAGTGGGTAGTGAAACATCCTCCTCCGGTTGTAGTTTACCTCGGAGAGTATGCTAATGTCAACAAGGTTCACTATTCATCTGCATTAATTTTCCTGTCATCTAATTACCACATTGAGATTATGGATTTTTTTTCTACGTGGCCTGCCATAATAAAATACCACAGACTGGTGGCTTAAATGACAGAATTGTATTTTCTCATCAAGTGAGCAAGTGTAAAGTCCAGGATCCACCTTCCCCCATAATAAGTTCCTCTCTTTCACCTACATCCTTCCCGGATCCTCACATGACAGAGCAAGCACACCAACCCCAGCAGGTTATAACCTCACCTTTACAGACTCATTTAACCTTCCTCGCCTCCTCCCAGGCTCTATTTATAATTGTCTCTATTACTTCCCAAACAGAAAGGAATGGTCAGACTCGGCCATCACTGGGATTCAACCTTCAACATGTGAATCAAAAAGAATGCAGTTCACACATAGTGCTCTGCTCTAGGCCCCTCAAAAATGTGTGTCTCCTAGATTCCAACTTCCTTCCAGCTTCTGCCATTGTTACTCCTGCCACTAGCAGCCAACCTGGTCTATACTCACAATAATAACCATAGGGAAATGGTTACATGTCACTGTTCTCCTCTTAACTCTCCAATAGACTCCCCCTCTAACAGAAAGCCTGATCTAGCCACTTCATGTAACCTTCCCTCACACTTTACCTTACATCATCTGTTCTCCATCTTCTGGGTACACTGGCCTCCTCCATGGTCAGAGAGTACTAAGCAGAATCCTCCGTGAGGCCCTGGATTGGCTCTTCCTTCTGCCAAGGACACACTTCACCTATTTAGCCTAATAAATACCCTGTCCCCCAGCCTCTTTGAGCTCTTTGCTTAAAGGTCACTTTCTCAGTCTTTCCTCACTTTATTTGTAGTTATTTCTTACCCTCACCAATATACTGTCTCTCCCCAGTCCCACTTTATTTTAATCTATATTTCTCATCAGTGTCAAATATATATGCCAGGTAAGTAATTCCTGCCATATACTTGTTAGTTAAAATTCCTTATGTCACATATGATGAAAGCACAACTCACATTGGATTAACCAAAAAGGAATTTGTTTATTCAGGTAACTAGAAATTCCAAAAGGAGGGCAAGCTTTAGAAAGATGCAATTAAACACTGTCTTTGTTTCCTGTCATTTACTTTACTATTCCCACTTCAGTAAATGAGTTTTATCTGCAGGCTGTCATCTTCCAGGATAGTAAAAGACAGATTTCCAGTGTTTCTACCTCAATATTCAAAGCAAAGAAAACTAAGCTGCACTCAGCTGCAATTGGATAAGCCTTATCCAACACAGAGGCCAAGGCAATGTTATAGAGTTTGGTATATGCCCAACTTATTTTTATTTATTTATTTATTTTTATTGTGAAAATACTGTGCAGAGGGGTTACAATTACATGGGCATCTCTGTATTAATCTCTGAGAAATACGATTGCTTCATGTCAAATGGAGCCCACACATGGAGCTGTGAGTGATGTCAAGCTTATTGTCCAGAATATTCTGGAGAGGTAAATACATTGCCATTATGTCATTACGCTGTACCATGCCTGTATACAACCAGAGAAGAGAAAGTCAGATGCCATAGCTCAAGGTGCCATTGTAAATAAGTCACAATCTTCCTGAATCCAAAGCCAAGACTTAGCCATCCTATAAACTGTAAACTTTAAACATCCATCTCCTAAAACTGCTCACAAATGCTGACTTTTCTCTCTAATCCTTTAAAGAGGATTCTTGTCCAAATGAGTCAACAGAAGTAAGTGTTCAGACAATGAAAAAACATTAAGGCATTTTATAAGGATGGAACAATGGAAAGATAAGTTTCATTCCCTTGTCATGAATTTTTCTACTTCTCCTCTTCTAGAGAAAAAAAATGGCTCTACATAATAACATATCCCCTAGCCGGGCATGGGTGGCTCACACCTGTAATCCTAGCCATTCAGGAGGCTAAGATCTGAGAACCAATCACAGTTAAAGCCAGCCCAGGCAAGAAAGTCTCTGAGAATCTTATCTCCAATTAACCACAGAAAAAAGCCAGAAAGTAGCTCAAGTGGTAGAGTGCTAGCAGCCTTGAGCTAAAGTTGCTCAGAGACAATGCCAGAGTTCAAGCCCCAGGGCCATCAAAATAAAAATAAATTAATAAATTAAGAAGTAACACACTCCGAAGTCATACTTCGAGAGTAAAATTTAGCAATGGAAAGGTTGCTTTATATTGTACTTACCTCGTTCCATTAGAATTGAAAAACTTGATTCTTCTGGATGAGCTCCATCTCTGTCTTCCTAAGAAGGTTTTGAACTACAGGCCTTACCAGGACAACATTAAGATATACAGGCAGAACTCCGCATTACAAAAATACTGAGGCAATTGAAATAAGACAAATACCTGGTGCATCTGAGAATGCTTCCCTGTGACTGATGGGCACCTTTATGCATCATCCTATGAGCTCTGTCTGTGTCCTGATGTGGTAACAGTACATTCTTTCTCATGCCTCATCCCCTTCCAACATCACAGGCACGTAATGGCTACAGCTTGCAGCTCAGGCCACCCAGAATTCTTCTTTAAATGAGTTCATGAATAAGTTATATTTGCGTATCTATTTTTCCTTTTGAGTCTTTCTTGAAATTTAAAAAAAAAAGAACCTTGGCAATACAATCAATCCAGTTTTATTTTTATAGCCTCATTGGTTCTGGACTAACAAAGTCAGTAGGTTCAAGGTAATGAGCAGCCACAATCATAATCCAGCGGCAAAATTAGTATCTTGTAATTCCTCAAACTGGAACTGTATTTTTCTCCTGATTACTCAGTTCCATCCAAACACAAAAACTTGGATTCTTGGCCACTTCTCTTTTGACTTCTAGAGCTTTTAAAGAATCTCTATTTAAGGCTTGACATGGTCATAAATACCTAGATTGTCAATTACTCAGAAGGCAGAGGTAGAAGAATCACAGTTGAAAAACAGCCTGGGCAAAGTTAGTGAGAAACGACATCTGAAAAATAAACTAAAAGCAAAATAACTAGATGTGTAGCTCAAGTGGGTGGTAGAATGCTTGCCAGCAAGCATGAGGTTCTGGATTCAGTCCCCAGTAACCTCACTCCCCACGAAATAAGGAAGGAAGGAAGGGAGGGAGGGAGGGAGGGAGGGAAAAGTTCTTTGGTACTTTATTCCAATAATCTTAGCATTTGGCTCCTGAGGAACCTGATATCAAATAGTAATATAAGCTCCAGTTCTTTGAACTATGTTAGCTTCACTTCTGTAGTACGTGAGACTATTTATTAGCATTCTTCAAAACAGAGTATTGAAAAAGGAAATTCATTTTCTTCTTGATATTTAAGAAATAAACGTTTCTCTTGGTATTCAAGAGAAATGTACATCTACTTTAGGTAAGTTTAGATGGAGCATATCTTTCTAAGACCTTCTTAAATGGAAATGGGAAAAAGTTTAGGTGAGCTAAAATTTAGGTTAGCCATTGTGTCATTCGCTTAAGATGTAATAACACATTTCACAACAACCCTGTGAGGGAAATAGTCTCAAAATGAGTCTTTGATTCATGAGAGACTAATGCACTACTCTAGTAGTAAAGTGACAATTCAAATTCAGGTCCAATTGGGTTTAAAAGCCACTATGTACTGATAAGTACTTCTCAAATTATAGTTCAAGAAAGTGCACATCATAAATTTATACAAAGGGGGAAGATGAATGGAGAGGTGAATGGGAGTGAATATGGTGGTAGTACTTTATTTGAAGGTATGAAAATGGAACAATAAAAATCTGTTGAAATTGCTTTAAGGGAAGAGAATAAGCAAATGGTAGAGGGAATAAGTTTACAATGATGCACCCATGGAAATATCACAATGAAATCCCCTTTGTACAACTAATGTATACTAGTAAAAAGTTTATTAAAAAGGAAAAGCAGCAGTTAAAACTTGATCAAGCAAGTTTCAAAAGTTCTGAATTCAACAAAGTTAATTCATTTTTCTGTTGAGCTCTTCATATAGTAATGACAGAATGAGTCTCTAACACAAGATATGGTATACACATCTCTACAACTTACTTGGTAAGCCTGCTAGCACAAGCATTTTATGTGAATGACACTTTGGTAGAACAGTCCTGGAGAAACAGTATGATGGTGCTCTTGCACTTACAAATAGAATCAATACTAACATTAGAAAACTCTAGTGAATATTTATGTTTACAACTTTGAGTTTAGCTTTGTATATATATGTAAATCAATGAAGTTCAAGAGCATCAATAGAAAACATGTTAGGGCACATTCTTACTGTCTATTGTATTCTAGAGTAAACTTCTTTAAGCCAAATAGCCAAAATGGTTTACTTGCAAAATAAATGAGAATATGCACTAAGGGTTCAGAGCATAGCAGAGCAAAATAAAAGCTCTTGCCAAGTGAGCCTTACAAAAGAGAAGAGAAAATGAGATGGTGGTAAATAGTTCTATCAATGAGTCTATCAATGAGCTTTTAAGAAAAGCATTTAATGAATTTTCTATTGTAAATAATGTACAATAAAGTGGGCTATTTGACCTACTCAAATGATCTTAGTTGAAGAACTGTAATCCTAAGGATAATGTTCAAAGCAAATTATCCATCAAGATGTTGGTATTCATTGTACTCACCAATGTGTGCTGAGGGCCTGAATAGATTCTGACTTACACAAAGCAGATCCCATTGCTTCCTTTCCTGAACAAAAGCTGGCTGGCTTTTAAACCAAATTGGAAGAGAGTAAAACGACAATTGCGCTTTTGAAACAAAGGGATAGTTTATCATTCACCTCCAATAAGTTGTTATGTGTATTTCTATAATGATTATGTCCAATATGCATGCGTTACATGCACAAACATGCCCACAAAATGTTATTCTCCTTTCTTTTTTCTTCCCTTCCTTTTTTTGCCTTGCAATTCCCATAAGATTTCAAGCTGGCTGTTACTAATGGAAGCTTCTCTTTCTCAACTATCTATAAGTTCTCATCATGAATGAAGTTATTCTGTATGATTGCACATAGGCTGTGAACTGAAGTAGTTACAAGCACTTTAAAGCCTGGGTTTGAGTCCAAGCCACCAAACAAAATGACAGTCAGACTTCAAGTTATTAACTTTTAAAGATTTGAGTTCCAATTCTGTGAAATAGGCTTGCTATGAATATTAAATTACATGCAATCATAAAGTGTGTAGGAGAACTTTAGATATAAGGCTTAAGCATTTCAAAATGATAGCAAGTATGATGTTTGGCTGCTATGAGCATTAACTCCAACAGCACCAGCAAAAGAAATGCACCTATGTTTCCACACAGCTATCTTTAAGGCAAAGGAAAGTCACTGCTGTGTCTAACACTGAAAGGATTGAGGTAGATCCCATGTACATTTTGCTAGGTATTCAAGAATATATCCATGTTTATTTTAATATGAAAGTGTTGTTGAATTGACTAGCACAAAGGATAACTGCTGGTTGAAAAGACATTAGGCAGAAAAATAACAATGTTGAGAACACTAAGTATGACAAGTCCATATTAAGTAAAATAGATTGTTAACCCCCCTTCCATATAAGCTCACTAGCAGTATTACTGCTTGAAGTATTTTCTATAATTTCTTTTTGGTATTTACTTTTCTATTGTTTTGTGTAGTTGATATACAGAGGGGTTACAGTTACATGAGTCAGGTACAATCAGTACTATTCTTTTTGAACCATCTTTCCTTTCCATAGCTCTCTCTCCCAACCTCTAAATCTCTCTCCTAGTCTCCTCCAATCACCTCCACCCATAAGATATCCAATTCATTTTCCACATAGTGTCTAGTGAGTATTGTTGTACTATTTGTTCATCCTTGTTCCATCCTTCATGTGCCTTCCCTTACCCTCCCAAATACAAAGTAACAAATAATCAAAAGGAACAAAGAATGAAAATAGTAACAGTGGCAACTGAAGAGTGTTTCTTGTTTCCTTTTTGGGGAGTTCATTTCATAGAATATTATTTTGTATGGTCATCTGTCTATAGTTATTGAGTCTTTGCCCACTACTCCTATGCTTAGCCTCATTTGGCCCCTGTACATTAATTATTAGGGTCCTATATAAATCCAAGACAGCACAGCTAATACATAGAAGAGCAAGATTTGGGCTCCAGTGTTCTGGCATCATTATGCTTGTGCTTAACCACCAGAATACTATGTGCCTAGGAAGTAAAATAGGACCCCAGGAGGCAGAAAGAATAAAGGTGGACAAAATACTGTAGATAAGATTGCTGTGGGGGCTGGGAAGATGGCTCAGTGGGAGAGTGCTTGCCATGCATGCCTGAGGCCCTGGGTTCGATTCCCCAGCACCACATAAGCAAAAAGAGAAAAGCCGGAAGTGGCGCTGTGGCTCAAGTGGTAGAGCACTAGCCTTGAGCTGAAGAGCTGAGGGACAGCTCCCAGGCCCAGGATTCAGGCCCCACAACCGGACCTAAAAAAAAAAAAAAAAGATTGCTGTGTTTGTGAGAGTATATTAGGGCTTAAATAGGAGAGAGGCAAACTAATAGGGAAGCAACTAGGCTAAAACAAGAAAGAATTTGTTCTAATTCCATATTACAACAAAATTACCTACAGATTTCCCCTGCAGCTACAAAATTTGGTTAGAAGCAATACAAAAGGTTCATAAAAATATCTCTAGTACCCCATCTCAAAGACAATGTACCATTCAATCACACATACATACATACATACATACATACACATACATATATACATATATGCATATAGATATATACACATACATATCCCTGGGAAAGATTATGATTGATTCTACCAAGATCATCCCCCCAAGAAAAATAACTGACCATAAACTCGAGAATTAAGTCTGGTCTAGCCTGATGATATATACCAAAGTACTGGAAACTTTTCTAAAAAGAAGGGGCAGGACTATAAAAGACTTCTCCTTAAGATTAGTAATCCCTCTGTATAACACCTTAATAATAACAATAAAATATATATTCTAATTCTAACAAACATTGATTTTAATAAAAAAAGAAAATAAGAGCCAGAAACAATAGCTACTAGATTCCAATGCAATACAATACAAAACACTATTAATGACAATAGTAATACCAAAAGTAAATGAAGTATATCTACCTTTACAGTTTAAAAGCATTTTCATACCACATTACCTCCTTCACAAAATGATTTCCTTTCCTTCTGCTCTTGCAAGAACATGAGTTCTTGCCTGCTGTTATCTCTTCATAGATCTACTCTTATGTTGACATGTAATACATCGTTTCTCAAAATCCTGCTCTGTTACAGAGATGATGCCTGCCTTCTAGAATCTAACAAATGTATCTTTGTTGTCAATCACTATGATACAATTCTTATAACCTCCTCTTCCCAATGTGGGCCAACATCTGAGAATCGATTGGAGTAGTACAGTATAGCCTAAGCTTAAGTCTTAATGTCTGAGACATATAGTCTCAACATATAGATTCATGCACGCTATAATGTGAGGCTGGGACTCTATTAAGAAAGAGTGCTGATGTCAAAATTGCTTTGAATTTGTAATATGGACATGAAGTTTCTCCACACAGATAATGCAGCACTAGTCACCATAGCCAAGGCATGGAATCAGCCCAGATACCCCTCAATGGATCAAGAAAATGTGGCCTATATACACAACAGAATTTTACTCATCCATTTGAAAGTATGGTATTGTACCATTTGTAAAGAAATGGAAAGATCTAGAAACAATATGTTGAAGGAACTAAATTAGGCCCAAAGAAACAAAGGGTTTATGTTTTCCCTTACATGTGAAAAGTTAGGTTTAGCTTATAAACTTAAAAGTAAATACGTTGGGTGTTTGCAGGCATGTACAAATACATTAACTGGAAGATCTCAAATAGTGTAATTGTTTATAAAGGCAAAGTTCAACAAAATGTGAGTGCTTGAAAGGGGTGGGGTGGGGTCAGGGAGAGAAAGGGGTAGAAAATGAAAAGGAAAAGAGTGTGAAAATGCAGATAAGAATCAAATGCATATGCTGGAAATGATCTGTACAGCTTGGGGAGGGGGGTGTTGGGGGAAAGAAATTGGGAGAAAATGAGGGGAAAACTGACAAGAAATGTACTCACTACCTTACTTATGTAACTGTAGCTCCTCTGTACATCACCGTGACAATAATAATTAAAAAAAAAAGAATCCAAGGTATACCCTACAAAACATTGGAAGAAAGGGTAGGGAGGGGAGGGGTGAGTGAGAATGTTGAAAGGAGTGACATTGATCAGGGTGTATTGCATTCGTAACTTTTGTTGAAATTTAAATTTCAACTCCATTAAAGAAAATTAATTAATTAATTAATAAACTATGCAGGGAGTCTGAGATAGTCAACACTGATTAACACCATAAGTAAAATGATACATTTAGTTTGTTAATTCAGTATCAAATATTTTTGAGTACCTGCCATGGACAAGGCACGGTGCTTATATAGATGATATAATCTCTATACTGAGGAGCTTAATATTTAGGGGAGAAGTGTATAGAGATAGTGCAAACCTAATAGAGAATTTACTGAACTACCTGTGTACTCCAGGGACTAAGAGAGACTTTGGTTAAGCTAAGAGATCACAGGAAGGTAGTAATTAGTGCTGAGTTCTGAAATTTTTAGTAAAGCTACGCACATGAAGGAATGTAGAACAATATTCAAGGTGGACAGAAGGAAAAAATATGAATGGCTTATAAATGTGTCGAACAATATGAGGTATGGTGAGACAAATGTGTAGTTTGAAATTTACTAGGTATAAATTATAAGGCATATAACAGTATGAAGGTAAGGAAGAGATAATGTTAGAATGTGCTTTCCCCATAAAACTCATATGTTAAAATCCTAACCCTCAACATGATGGTATTATGAAGAAGATTCCTTTGGAGGTTTCTAGGATTACAGTGTTATATGGAAATTCAATCTCAAGAAACAGAGAAGCCACATTTTGAGAGGTCAAATTGGCACTCTTTATTAGAAAGCTGTGACTGCAGGTAGACGCCCATCTCAAAGACCTGCAGCCCAGAATGTAGCTTGCACAAAGCTTTTAAAGGCAAAAAACAACAACAAAAAAAAAACATGTGTTTGGGTCCAGACCCAAGCCCAACAAAAAATGTTTTATATAAGCAAAGTAAACCATCTAGGGGCTAAACAGCACACCTGAAATTCTCTGGAGTAGAGCTCACCTAGCTCTCCTGGAGCTAAACAACACCATACATCTGAATGTTTAAAGATTGCTTATCTCACCTTGAGGCTTTTTGGAAGCTGGATGAAAAGCCGGCACCACCCAGCAAGTCCCCAGGATGGCTGTGAGGACAAGGCATATAACTTAGACCCAGTGTCCTTATTTCAAGATGACATTATAAGGGTGGGGGCCCTGTGATGGATTAGTGCCCTTTATGAAAAAGGAAACCACAATGAATGTCTTCTCTCTACCGTTTGAGGAAGAAGCAAGAAGGCAGCCATCTTCAAGCTGGGAAATGGAACTTCACCAGAACCCTGTCGTAGTAGTGCCCAAATATCAGATTTTCAGACTCCAGACCTGTGAATAATGTCTATTGTCGAACCCAACCAGTCCATAATATTTTGTGATAACCCAAGCAGAATATGAGGGGCAGGTCACCATAATTGACTCATGAGAAAGTCTCACTGAGGAGCTTCTATTTTTACTTTGTAAACACTGGGAAGTCTGAGGGTTGTAAACACTGGTCAAGGTCAGAGTTACAATCAGATAGAAAATGGCAACTTGAGGATCCTTGTTCTGGTTTAACAATAGTTCTATATGAAGGTTTACCAAGTCCTAGATATCCAGATATAGCAGAGGTGCTATATAAAGAACAAATATGAGCATAAGATATATTTTTGTCATTAAGTAGTTATACAAAGAAAGTGCAAGATTACATAGCAGTTTATGAATACAATATATCTTGACCAAAGTCACTTCTTTCAACATTCTCACCCATCCCTCCCGTACCATCACTCTTTTTAATTTCGTAGGATCAACATTGGATTCTTTCTTGATTGCATTCTTCCCCTCTTTGTTCATCTACTCCTTCCCCTTGACTCCACCTGACCCCTTTTGAGTACCTACTTCCTGGTGTTTTATTTTCCTGGCCTTTGACTCCCTTTCTAAAGAATTATACTATTTGAATTCTCCCTGAATCTACCCTATTTCAGTTAATACATTAGTATACACTTGCATAAGATGAATTTTTAACATTTCATCTGCTCTAGACCACTCAAGTAAATCTAGCAAAAAGATTACATTGAGGCTTCCTTTTCAGTGGGCGAATAAGAAAGGTGTCTTATAGACCATAAGAAGCAAAGACAACAAACTTGCAGATTCTTAGAAAAGAAAGAAATTCATGCATAAAGAATCAGGGATCACAGTGGCTTTAGTCGTCTTAGAAATGGCTCTCAAACTCCAAAGATAATGAACCTTAAAGCTATGATGCTACTCATGTACCAGTACTTGTAATTAAGTCTAGTGGGACAGGCCAATACGGAAAATAATTGTGGGTGCACTTTTTGTCATTCAGAGTAAAATGGAACCAAATACATAAAAAGCCAGTTGAGTGTTTGCAAGAGCTAAATTGGCAAGAAAGACACACTTTAATGCCAGTAATCCTGTTTAAGGTGTTAAAAATAAAATAACTTCAGGGCCTTCAACTTTCTAAAAGGAGGAAGCAAGCTGAGAAGGATGAGAGATACCAAAAATGGCAGTCCAAATCTCTCCACAGAAATAGCCAAGAGTAGCAAGAAAAAGGAGTGATTGAGAAAGCAGAGACAAATCTTACAGAATTGATTTTTAAAACAGTTGAAAATAGGTCATATAATCATAGGAAATTAGTGAACAAGTATACAGTAAGAGGATATCAAGAAAAGGAAATTGGATGAAGGGAAGAAGGAAATTAATTGAATTAATAATTCAAGAACATTTCTCAGAACTTTAAGAGTCTCCAAACTGAAAGAGGCCATAATATACACAAATAGACTCACACTGAAGCATATGTCATGAAATTTCAGAAAGAAATGAGGAGATTCTATATCTTTTCAGGATTTTTTTTTTAAATCTCATGAAGATAGAAGTCATGTTACTTTCAGAAATTTCAACACTGGAAACTAAAAGATTAAAAATGGTTAGGAAATGTCTTTCAAATTTATGAAGGAAAATTGCATCTTATAGTTCTATATGCAGGCAAACTGTCAATCAAATGTGGGGACAGAATAAAATTATTTTTAGATAATAAAAGTTTAAAATTTACTTATTTCCCACAAACTAATTTCTCTGTATTAAGAATGTCCCAGCAAACAGAGAATAAGCCAGGGAAAAGTAAGTTATGCAACACAAGAAATAAACCTCAAGCGAGAAAAGAAAATCCTAGAATAATGATGGATAAATATGTGACCATGACAGTCACACTAGAGAGCATCTAGAAAAAGTCTTAGAAGTGTACTCAGGTGTGAGTAAGCTTGTGTGTACAGGCATGTATGAGTTACTCTTACATGATAATCTTCTACTTTCTTTATGTGTGTAACAACTGCTCATAAAAAAATAAAATATGAATTTGAACATAAAGTGAGCAAACATTTAGGGAGATATAGATTAATCAAATTGTATTGATGTATGTCAGAATTCAATCAGGAAAATAAATAACAATGTATTACATTGCAAACAGAAGAGAGTCAGAAAGTATAACCTGGGCACTGGTGGCTCACAACTGTAATCCTAGCTGCTGAAGAGGCTGAGATCTGAGGATTGCAGTTCAAAGCCAGCCTGGTCAGGAAAGGCCGTGAGACTCTTATCTCCAATTAACCACCAGAAAACTGGAAGTGGCGCTGTGGCTCAGGTGATAGACTTCTCTCCTTGAGCTGCAGAGCTCAAGGACAGTACCCTGGCTCTGAGTTCAAGCCCCACGACAGACAAAAAATAAAAAGTTGAAAGCAAAGAGAAAATATTGAAGGAAACAAGAAATAATACCTGCAGAAAGAGGTCTGCAAAGATCAAAAGAAAGAGGTGGTATTACCAAAATCTAGGCACACAAAAATCTAGGCTTTCGAGGGGTGAACTCAGGCCTTTGTGGAAGGAGATCCACCTCTTTCGGTTGCATATCTGTGGATCCCTGTGTCTGGTTCTGTGGTGTCCAAGAAAACCTGGAATTTGGGGGCAAATTGCCAGTGGTGAGTATAAAAATGGATGAGAATGGAGAAATAGGAGCAATTCCCTCTCTTCTCCCCCCATTCCCTGTTGCTAACACCTTCCAGGAAGCCATCTGGTAAAGCCTTCAGGGAAATCCCACTGGGAAATCTCACAGGATCCAGCTGTAGCTTCACAGGCACAGTAAGGGAAGGTGAGTTTATTGGAAGTGGGGGGTGGGTTGTGGGAGGTGGGTGGGAGATGGGAAGAGATGGGAAGGGGAAACAAAGGAGGAGGCAACAATGCTTGATAAGAAATGTACTCATTATCTTGCCCATGTAATTGTAACCCCTCTATATGGTATTTTCACAATAAAATAAAAATCAAAAAATAAAATAAAATAAAAGGAGTCTTTGCTTTTTTAATAATCTTTAAATCTTTTAAAAAGACTATATTGGCCTCTTTGCAATTTAAAAAAGATTAGCTTTTGATTATCAACTGAAATATCTTTTCCTTTATCCACATTCATATAAAGAACAGAAGTATTTCTCAAGAAAGATACTACCATTTTTCACCATATGTTGTTTCTAGAACTGTGTACAAAGCATGAAGAAATTTCTGAATGATTGCCACTGAGAATGGAAACTTTTATGTTAAAATATGCTTTTCTGTAAATAATTAAAAATAGAAAAGGCAAAGTCCCATCAGGAGGGTCTGTCAAAGGACAAATTATTTGATATAGTTTGGCCATGACAATTCATACCAAAATGCAGCCAGGTTAGACATGGTAGGACAGGCGTATAACTCCAGCTACTTGGAAGAAAGGCCTGAGGACTGCAAGGTTAAGACCAACCAAGACAACTTAAACTAGAATTTATCGCAAAAGCAAAATAAAATAAAGGGGTTGGGAGATTGGTTCTAAAGGCCAATTCTTACCTAGCCTGCTCACGGCCCTGGGTTCAAGCACCAGTAGTCAGGAAATAAAAAGACTGCTGGAAAGGCCTGATCTTCTATCACTTTCTAGTTGTGAAATCTTGAGTCACAGTCAGTTGCCTCGTCTCTTGAAGACTCTGTTTTCTCATCCATAAAATAAAGACTTGCCAATGCAAATATGACATCATAACTCCAAATATGTTAATGATCGTTATTAGGATATTAGGATGTTAGGAATCATTGAAAATTACTTACACACATGAAGAAAACGTTTCACCAACGTGTGTATTACAGCTTTTCCTAAATGGAGCACACAGGCACAGATAATAAATGACATCCACTTGAAATCTGATACTGCTATTCATCTGCTTCGTGGAAAGTATAATGTGTTAGATGCTGTGGTAATTTCTGTCTGGAAAAAGCCTAGCTGGTTGGCTCACACCATCATAGGAATAGGACAACAGCAGCACACCCGTAAGCAAACTGTGTTCTTGGCTCTGTGACTGCTATTGCTATTTGCAAAGACTTGTGATGTTCATTGGATTCTGAGACAACAGGACTTACTTCTGTCTTTGTTCAGATTTCATTTTGGATTGCTGTATGCCACATTTTTTTTTTCATCTGTTGACATTGTTTTTCGGCCCTGAAAAAAATTTGTCATGTTGTTTAGGCTGAGCTTCCATCTGTTCTTCTATTTTCCCTTCCGCTTTGTTGCTATTCACACTGTTTTCTCTGATGCCTAACTTAAAGCAGAAACTTCTGTGTTCCAATATAAAATAGAAATAGAAGAGATTAGAGTGTAGCCCGAATGTTAAGATTGCCAATACACTTTGGCATCCATGTTAATCATTCCTTTCTTTGTTTCATTCTTCAATTCAAACATTTGTTGCATGTCTTGTATCCTGTTGTAAATTCAAAAAATAAGATAAAACACTTGCCCTCAAAGATGTCTCAACTAAGAAACACAGAAAATTAAAATACAGTGGAAAAGACAAGAGGCTTCAGACAAGAAAGGGGGATAGAACATCATTTTGTATTCATAGCAAATCCAGAAAATGTGGCCACATATATATTAGATATTACAGTCCTGGATCTAGACAGGCCAAGCCAAATACATATCATCTCCTTACCATAGCTGATTTGGCTTTTGTATGTGTGGCTACTTGGATATGTGTATGTATGGGTGTCCATATGTGAGTTATCATTGTTTCTGCTTTACTGGTACTATTGATGTGGGGGGACAGGTTATTGTTAATCATTCTCTTTTTATTCTTTTTTTAATTTTATTTTATTGTAAAGATGCTGTACAGGGGGTTACAGTTATGAGTAAGGTACATTTCTTATAGAACATTGTTACCCGCTCCATTATTGTTCTCCCACTATCTCTTCCCTCCCCCACTCCCTCCTCCAAGTTGTAAAGTTCATTTTGACATAGTGTCTCTTGTGAGTATCATTGTTGCAATTGGTCATCCTTTGTACTTCTTTAATCATTTTGTTATTTTCCTTCTCTTCTCCAAATCATATATATGTATATACAAGATGAAGGGTACCAGAATCAAAGACAGAGATTGCCAGGGATAAACCAATGGAAAAAGAAAAATGAAAGATAATAAGAAGAAAGAACTAGATACAGTCCATTGACGACATCAAGATTAACATCTGAAAAAAGACCTGTTAATTCCATGTCTTGGAGTTCATTTTAATTAGCATCATTTTATATGGCCATATGTACATTTCTCTTGAGCTATTATGATTCTCTGTCAGGAATATCCTAGGGAAATATTAATTATGACAAATGAGGGAAACCATAGTGCCTATGTTTCTTTGGGTCAGGCTTACTTCATTTAATATGATTTTTTCCAAGTCTTTCCATTTCCTTATGAAACAGGCAATGTCATTCTTCCTGGTAGAAGTATAAAATTCCATTGTGTAAATATACCACATTTTCTTGATCCATTCATCTTATTGAAGGGCATCTGGGTTGGTTCCATATCTTAGCCATGGTAAATAATACTGCAATGAACATAGTTGTGCTAGTTGCTTTAGTATGGCCTAGCTTGAAATCATTTGGAAAAATGCCTAGGAGTGGGATTGCTGAATCATAGGGGAGATCTATGTTTAGTCTTTTGAGGCACCTCCAAAGTGGTTGAACAAGTTGACATTCCCACTAATAGTGTCATAGTGTTCCCTTTTGGACACATCCCTGCCAGAATCTGTTATTATTTATTTTCTCAATAATGGCCATTTTACCTGGTGTGAGGTGGAATCTCAATCTGATTTGGATTTGCATTTCTTTTACGGCCAATGATATTGAGTATTTCTTCATGTGTCTATTGGCCATTCTTATTTCCTCTCCAGAAAAGTCTCTTTTTAATTTTTTAACCCTTGTATTATTAGGGTGGTTGTTTCTTTGGGGATTTGTTATGGGGGGGGTAAGTTTTTGAGCTCTAGGTATATTTTTTATATGAGACCCTTGCTTGTTCTATGGCTTCTGAAGATCTTCTCCCAGTCTGTGGGTTTTCTATTTATCTTGCTAGCTATGTCCTTTGCCATGCAGAAGCTCTGCAGTTTAATGCAATCCCAGTTAGCCAGCCTTTCTTTGATTTGTTGTGTTTCTAGATCTTTATTTAGGAAGTTTTGACCTGTGCCAAAGAGCCCTAGCATATCCATTTTCCCTCCCTGTAATATTTTCAGGGTCTCTGCTTTTACCTTGAGGTCTTTGATCCATTTGAGTTGATTCAAGTACGGGGTTAAATTTTGTGTGTAGCCAGTTCTGCCAGTACCATTTGTAAAAGAGGCTGTCTTTCTTCCATCTGATAATTTTGGCTCCCTTATCGAAGATTAGGTGGCCATATGTCTGTGGGGTCATGTCTGGGTCTTCAATTCTATTCCATTGGACTTCATGCCTGTTCCTGTGCCAGTACTAAGCTGTATTTATAACTACAGCTTTATAATAGAGCTTGAAGTTTGGTATTAATATTCCTTGAGCACTGTTCTTCCTGCTAATGATTGTTTTTGCTATTTGGGGTCTTCTATTGTTCCATATGAATTTCTGGATTGCTTCTTCTATTTCATTAAAGAATGTTGTTGGGATATTTATAGGCATTGCATTAAATTCATAGAAAGCTTTAGGCAGTATTGTCATTTTCATGATGTTAATTCTCCTGATCCAGGAGCAAGGGAAATTTTTCCACTTCCTTAAGTCTGCTTTAATTTCCTTCTTTAAGTTTTTAAGGTTTTCATCATAGAAGTCCTTGACCTCTTCGGTTAAGTTTATAACTAGGTAATTTATTTTTAGAGGCTATTACAAAAAGGAGTTGCTTTTTTATTTCAGCTTCACTCTTCTTATTGTTGACATACAGAAAAGCTACTGATTTTTGTGAGTTAATTTAAACCCTACTACTTTGCAATAGTTTTGGATCAGCTCAAGCAGTTTTGGGGAGGAGTCTATGGGGTTCTTTAAGTACAGGATCATGTCACCTGCAAAGAGGGAGAGTTATACTTCTTCTTTCCCTATTTGGATCCCTTTTATGTTTGTCTTTTGCCTTACTCCTCTGGCTAGGAATTCCAATACAATATTGAAGAGGAATAGAGAGAGTAGATAACCTTGTCTTATTCCTGATTTTAAGTATAAAGCTGGCTGTAGGTTTGTCATATATGGCCTTTATTATATGGAGGAATGTTTCATAGATTCCTAGTTTCTCCAGAGCTTTCATCATAAATGGATGTTGGATCTTGTTAAATGCTTTTTCTGAATCTATTGAAATGATCATGTGGTTCTTGTCCCTGCTCCTATTGATATGTTGAATTACTTTATGGATTTTTTTATCAGATGTTGTAGACAGTTGGCCAAAATTTTATTAAGGAATTTTCATCAATGTTCATTAAAGAAAGGGGTTTATAGTTCTCTTTCTGTGATGAGTCCCTATCAGGTTTTTGGATGAGGGTTTTACTGGCCTAATAGAATGAGTGTGGTAGTGATCTTTCGCTTTCAGTTTCATTGAAGAATTTGAGGAATATTGGAATGAGTCTCCTTTGAAAGCTTTATAGCATTCAGTTGTGAATCTATCTGGTTCTGGACTATTCTTGGGTGGGAGGTATTTATTGACATTTCTATGTCAATACTTGATATAGATCTATTTTCTTAGATTTAGATTTTGGTTCAGTTGGGTATAGAAATATTCACTAGAAATTCATCCATTTCCTCTGTATTGTGAAATTTGCTAGCATAAATGTTAGAAAAATATTCCATTATAATGTTCTGAATCTTGATTGTTTCTATTGTTATGATCCTAATCTCATCTCTGATTATATTTATTTGACTGTGTTCCTTTTTTTTTTTTTCTTGGTCAGATTTTCTGTCAATTTTGTTAATTTTTTTCAAAGAACAAACTATTTTGTTGATCTGTGCTATAGATTTTTTTTGTCTCTAATACTTTAATTCTGATTTAATTGTGATTGTTTCCATCTACTGGATTGGGGTTTGGCTTGTTGGACTTTCAAGGAGCTTCAGATGCATTGTTGCTTTGAGATTTCTCCAATTTGTTGATGTAAGAGCTGAGAGCTATAAATTTTCCTGTGAGAACTGCCTTTGCTGTATCCCAGACAAGCTGGTAATTTGTATGTTCATATTTATTAGATATCATGAACAGTTGAATTTTCTTTCTAATCTCTTCCATGACACACTGGTGATTCAACAGTGTGTTGTTCACCCAAGATAGGGACACAAGTGGTTTTTTCTTTCTTGCTATTGTTTCTAACATATTTATAAGTTACCATATGATTTTTTTTTGTTGTTGCTTTCTATGTTCTTCCCCCATGGTATAATTTGGAGAGGGGAAGGGAAAAAAAATAACAAAATGTTTAAATAGGGATTAGATTGACTCATTGTAACAATGAGATGTAGAAGACACTATGTTGAAAAAACGAACTTTACAATTTAGGTAGGGGGGAGGAACATGGAGGGGGAAGATAATTTAAAAAAAGAGTGTGTTGTTCAGTCCGCATGTGTTACAGGATTTTCTTTGCTGGCATTGTGCTCTAATCTTAATCCATTGTGGTCTCAGAGAATGCAGGGAATAATTTCAACATTTCTTAATTTGTACAGAGTTACTTTGTGACCTAAAATATAGTCTGTTTTGGAGACTGTTCCATGTGCTTCTGAGAAGAACGTGTATCTGATGCTGCTGGGTGAAATATTTGGTAGATATCTGCTAAATCTAGTTGGTCTATGCAGTTGTTTAGATCTAAGATTTCTCTGTTGAGTTTTTGCCGAGTTGATCTATCCAGCTGGATCAGTAGTGTGTTAAAGTCACCAACAATCAATGTCTTTGGATTTTAGGGATTTTAGGGAAAGCAGTGTCTCTTGGATAAATTTGGGTGCTCCTTTATTTGGTGAATAGATATTTAGAATTGTTATATCCTCCTGTAGGAGAGATCCTTTTATTAGTATATAATGCCCTTCTTTATCTCTTCTCATTAGTTTTAATTTGAAGACTATTTTATCTGATATTAGTATTACTACTCCAGCCTGTTTGTGGGGGCCTTTTGCTTGGTAGATTTCATTCCAGCCTTTGACTTTCAGAATATGTTTGTTTTTGTTGGGAAAATGCATCTCTTGAAGACAGCAGATAGAAGGATCTTGCTTTTTGATCCAACTAGACAGTCTCTGTCATTTAATGAACAGTTAAGTCCATTAATATTGAAAGTTAGGATTGAGAGGTATTTGGTAGTTCTTTCAATATTATCCATCTTCTTAGGGGCTATGTCTCCTGGGTTCTTCCTGTGCTTATCTGATCATTGTTTGGGGGCCATTTCTCTGTTTTCATAATATTCTTATTGATTTTCTATGTGTAGGACACTTTAAGTATCTTTTGTAGAACTGGTATGGTGGAGATATATTGTTTCAATTTTTCTGTAGTGTTGAAGGTTTTTATTTTTCCCTCAGTTATGAAGGAGAGTTTAGCTGAGTACAATATTCATGATTGATAATTGTTTATCTTTAGAGCATGGTATACTTCATTCCAGGCTCTTCTTGCTTTCACGGTCTCTGCTGAGAAATCTAGTTATTCTAATTGATTTTCCTTCATAGGTGATCTTTTCTCCCTTACAGGTTTAAGGTCTCTATGGATTACAATGTGACCTGGGATGTTCTGTTCTGGTCTGGTCTAATTGGGGTTCTAAAGGCTTCTTGTATCTGAATGGGCCTATCTATTTGTATGTTTTGAAAGTTCTCTGGTAGGATTCTGTTAAATAAATTTCTTAGACCTTTAGCTTCTATTTCTAGGCCCTCTTCTACACCCATTAGCTTTAAATTAGGCCTTCTGATGGTATCTTCTATATACAGAATGGATCTATCCAATTTATTGGATTTGTTTTGAATACTTGTCTGTTCTTTCTCTATAATATCTAGGTTATCTTCTTTCCCAGAAATACAGTCTTCTTCATGGTCTAGCCTACTGTCCAGACTTTCTACTTTGTTTTTTATTTTCCTTCCTTCTAATTGGTCAGTTTAAATGGCTTCAATTTCTTTGTTAGAGATTTGCTTTAGATCTTCTTTAGACTTCTTTACCTCCTTGATGAGGTTTTCAGTGTTCACCCTCAAATCCCTTAGTTGAGTGGCTATGCTTTCATTGGATTCCCTTTCTTTTTGTTGGAATTCATTCAGCTTTATTTTGTGGATTCTGTGAATCCCTCTTTGGTTGTCTCTTCACGATCATGCATAGCCTCATGTAGGCTTTCAATATTTTCATTCAGCATGTTTACTAGTAGTGTTTGTAAAGCATTTTGAGAGGTGTCCTCTGGATTTTTTATTAACTGCTCTGTTGCTTGTTTGTCTTGGGTAGGACAATGTCTTGACTTGCCATTTTTCTTGTGTTTCCATGGCTTGTTCTGCCCATTTGGGATGAAAGCAAATTCAATTCTTCTCTAGAATACAAACACCAACCCAGGGCCCTGTGGTTGCATAGTCTTTGGAGGTTTACAGTTAAGGATGTGCGCTTTCACTGTAACTCACCCTTTTTGGGAGTGAGTATATATCCAATTATACACCAGAACCTAATTCAAAGACAAGCACTAATTCAGAGGCCTGTAGTTACACAGACTTTGGAGATTCACACTCAAAATAGGTATTTTCACTCCATTTCTCCTTTTTGGAATTGAAATTATCTCCAATTCCACACCAGAGCACAATCTTATGGCAAGCCTGAACCCAGAGCCCTGTAGTTACACAGACTTTGAAGGTTCTCAATCAAAGATATGTGTTTTCACTATATCTCTCCTTTTTTGGATATGAAAGAATAGCCACTCCATCACCAAAACACAATTTTAAGATAAGCACCAACTCAGAGGCCTATAGTTGTACTGTCTTTGGGGGTTCACAATTCAAATAGGTATTTTACTCTATCTCTCCTCTACTGGATATGTAAGTAGGTCCAACACCACCACTGAGCACAGTTTTAAGACAAAATCCACACTCGTGCTGTGTATTTACACCAGTTTTAGAGGTTCTCAATCATAGATAGGTATTCCCTTATTTATCTCTGTTCTTTGTCAGGGGAAGGGTACTGTGTTTCAGGAGTTGTGATTTTATACAGTTTTAATCAGTGAGTAGGTATGTTATGAGATTTATAGTGGTTTCAGACCGAAAGGATAACATCATGAGCCACTTTGGCACAGTCTCGCTGACTACAGATATAGTCTAGCTCAATGTTTCACACTTAGGGATCAACAGAGTAAAGAAAGCAAAGAGGGAATAAAGGAGCAAAAATAATGGAAAATGGATTGGGGTGAAATTAGAGGAAAGATTAAGATATGTAATGAAATATAGGAGGAGAGAATCAGAGTAGAGAGAGAGAGAATCAGATGTAGCAAATCAGATGTAGAAAACTAAGACCTAAATTCTAAATAAGAAAGGAAGAAGAAATTTTTTAAAAAGGAAAAGAGAGCCTATATATATATATATATATATATATATATATAATAAAAAACAATTATCTATTTATGAAGTAATAACACTAAAATTAAAAATACTAAAATTATGCAGTAGAGAATTCGATAATCCATTTATATTCTGACTCAAGTATATACACAGTTTAGGAAAAAGCCTAGTGATCACCTTAGGCTGTATATCCAGTTGTGAACAGAACAGCAATGAAGAAGAAAAATAATCAAACAGGGTCATAGAAAAAAGAAAAAACAAGAAAACCAAAATAAAATAAAAATACACAAAAAAACTGACAGAATAAAGAGGTAGCAGAGGATAAAAACAATCACAAAGAAAATAAAAGGAAAAAGGAGCAAAAAAATCATTATTTTAAAAATATAAAAATTATAATTGAAGAAAATGGAAAGAAGAAAGGATCTTCTATTTATTTGGGGGGATCTTATGTCTCCCCCTATGTCTGCTTTCCAGTCCCTTGATGGCGTCTTTGATTTGCTTGCAGTAGTCGGTTTTCCCTGTAGCTTGGTTGGTTTCTCAAATCAGCTTGTTTGGTTGGGCAACAGAAAGTTCTGCTTTAAAGGCTTGGCGACTTTGTGACCTTCTTCCCAGACTAAAAAGGGTGATCTTTTATTGTTTTATTCCTTTTTTTCTTTCCTCTTTTTTTTTTTTTTGTTGTTGTTGTTGTAATGCTGGGAGGAGGTGGCTTGAGACTGTAGTTTGTTGCTACAGGACCCAGCTTAGGCATGAGTGGGGTTTTGGCCAGTCTGGAGTCAATGGCTTTTCCTAAAATGGGGAGTCCCCTTTGAGCCACCAACGTGGAGCCCCTCTCGACTTTTATAGCCTGTTCAGTTTTATTTGTTATTTTTAATGAATTTTAGTGAGATTCCTGCAGTCTACTCTGCTGCCAGTTTGGCTAGGATATGGGTGGAATTCCTTTGTTTCCTGCAGGAAGGTGTGGCTGCCTCTGTGCTCACCAGGTAGTGAAGGTATTTCCCCCTGGCCCTGTGAGGAGTTCCCTCCTCCTGGGAGGAACAGCCTTCCCCTGGGTGAAGCCAACACGCACAGTTTGATTCCTTGCCCTGAAGAAAACTGGTGTGGCCATGTCCTGAGTTATCTGCTAGCTTTTATGGCAGAGTCTAAGCCAGTATCAAGTATGGTATTGTTCTTGGGTGGTGGAGTGGGGAGGGCTGCTGCCTTCCCTGAGCAGGGATACTCATGGTTTCCCTTGGCTTTTCGGCCAATCCCAATCTGCACCTGACTGTGGCCTGCAGGATTAGAATTCCACTCCTGCTCATCCAGTCCATGCTGGAGGTGGGTAAAGAGATGCAGCCCTTGGTCTCTGGAGCCTTTGTTCCAGTTTTGTCTGGCTGATCCCATGCTAGCGGCAGTGCTTCTACTCAAATCTGTCTGCTAGTGCAAACTCTCTGAATTTTTCCTAACTAGGCAGAATCTCTGTACTATTACAGATCACTTGGTGTGATTTTCTTGTAGTGAATTATTTGCTGAACTGAGAAAACTGGTTTTTTTGGGAGAGTGCAATTATAGCCCAGCTACATCTCTGCCATCTTCCTCCCATCCTCCTTTTTTTTATTCTTTATTGAAAACATTTGTGACTTTAGTAACTACTTGTTGACTGTGCTGCCAAAGAAATCATGGGTTCTGGATAACATGACAGGAATTCCCAAACACCTCTCAGTCCTAACTCTCAACATTAATGAACTTAACTCTCCAATTAAGTGACATAGACTGTGTAGTTGGATTAAAAAGCAAGATCCTTCTATCTGCTGCCTTCAGGAATCACACCTTGCCAATAAAAACAACTTAAAAGTGAAAGGATGGAAGAAAATCTACCAAGCAAATGGCCCCCATAAACAGGCGGGAGTTGCAATCCTAATATCAGATAAAATAGACTTCAAATTAAAATTAGTGAGAAGAGATAAAGAAGGTTACTACATACTAATTAAGAGATCACTCCTTCAGAAGGATATTATAATTCTAAATATTTATTCAAACAACAGAGCACCCAAATTTATCTAAGAAACACTACTTTCCCTCAAAGCTCACATAGATCCAAAGACATTAGTTGTTGGTAACTTTAACACACCACTATCCCCACTAGATAGATCAACTCAGCAAAAACTCAACAGAGAAACTGCAGATCTAAACAACTGCATTTAACAGATTTAACAGACATCTACTGAATATTTCACCCAGCAGCATCAGAATACATGTTTTCCTCAGCAGCACACAGAACATTTTCCAAAATAGACAACATTTTAGGTCACAAAGCAAACTTGCTCAAATTCAGAAACATTGAAGTTTTACCTTGCATTCTCTCAGACCACAGGGGAATAAAATTAGAACTCAATGTCAAAAGCCACCAAAGAAAAAACTGTAACACATGAAGGCTGAACAACACACTGTTGAATCACTAGTGGGTCATGGGAGAGATTAGAAAGGAAATTCAAATGTTCATGATATTCAACAAAAATGAACACACAAATTACCAGCTCCTCTGGGACACAGCAAAGGCAGTACTCAGAGGCAATTATAGCTCTGAATTCCTACATCAACAAATTGGAGAGATCTGAAACCAACAATTTAATGAGACATCTGAACCTCCTTGAAAAAGAGCAGCAAGATAAACCCTAATCCAGTAGACAGAAAGAAATAATAAAAATTAAATCAGAATTAAATGAATTAGAATCCCAAAAAACCATAGAAAGAATCAACAAAACAGTTGGTTCTTCAAAAAAATTAACAAAATTGACAGACCCTTAGCAAATCTTATTAGAAAAAGAAGAGAACACACCCAAATAAACAAACTCAGAGATGAGAATGGAAACATCACCACAGAAACAACCAAGATTCAGAACATTATAAGGCAATAATTCTCAAAACTTTATGCTAATAAGTTTGAGAACTTGGCAGAAATGGACCTTTTCCTAGCAAATATCAACATTCCAAAAATAACCCAAGATGAGTTAAACCATCTTAACAGGCCCATATCAAGCATCGAAATAGAAACAGCAATAAGAGACCTCCCATCTAAGAAAAGCCCAGGACCAGACGGTTTTACAGTGGAATTCTACAAGGCCTACAAAGCACAGCTCACACCAATACTCTTCCAACTCTTCAATGAAATTTAAAGAGAAAGTTCACTACCACACTCTTTCTATGAATCCATCATAACTCTCATCCCCAAACCAGGCAGGGACTCATAAAAGAAAGAGAACTATAGACTCATTTCTTTGATAAACATTGATGCAAAACTTTTCAACAAAATTTTGGCCAATTGACTTCAACAATTCATCCAAAAAATTATACACCACGATCAAACAGGATTCATTTCAGGGATGCAAAGCCGGATCTATATATGCGAATCAATTAATATAATTCATCACATCAACAAGAGCAAGGATAAGAACCACATGGTTATCTCAATACATTCAGAAAAAGGATTTTCAAGATCCAACACCCCTTTATGATGAAGGTTCTGGAAAAATTAGGAATCCAGGGAACATTCCTCAATACAATGAAGGCTGTATAGGACAAACATACAGCCAGCATTCTACTTAATGGTGAAAAACTAAAGCCATTTCCTCTTAACTCAGGAATAAGACAAGGATGTCCACTCTCTTCATTTCTCTTCAATTTAGTATTAGAATGCCTAGCTACAGAAATAAGACAAGATGCAAACATAAAAGGGATCCAAATAGGGAAAGCTGAAGTAAAACTCTCCCTCTTTGCAAATGACATGATCTTGTATTTAAAGAATCCCATGAATTCGACTTTCAAAATACTCTTGATTCAAAACTTTGACAAAGTAGCAGGGTATAAAATTAACCCTCAAAAATCAATGGCTTTTCTCTATGCCAATCATGAGAAAAGTGTGGCTGAAATCAGGAAAGCAACTTCATTCATAATAGCCCCACAAAAAATAAAATACCTAGGAATTAACTTAACCAAAGAAGTGAAAGACCTCTATGATGAAAACTTTAAAAACCTGAAAATCATTGTAAAAATGACAATACTTCCCAAGGCTATCAACAAATACAATGCAATACCTATCAATACTCCAGCCTCATTCTTCAAGGAAATAGAAGAGGCAATCCAAAACTTCATATGGAACAATAAAAGACCCTAAATAGCAAAAACAATCCTTAACAGAAAGAACAGTGCTGGAGGATAGCAATACCAAATGTCAAACCTTACTACAAAGCCATAGTAATCAAAACAGCTTGGTACTGGCACAAGAACAGACCTCAGGATCAATGGAATAGAATTAAAAACCCAGAAATGAATCCCACAGACCTATAGCCATCTAATCTTCGATAAGGGAGTAAAAAAATAGAATGGAAGAAAGACAGCCTCTGCAGTAAATGATGCTGACAAAATTGGTTAATCACTTGTAGAAACTAAAGCTAGATCCTTATATATCACCCTGCATCAGAATCAACTCCAAATGGATCAAAGACCTCAGAGTCAAAGCAGACACTCTAAAAACATTACAGGATGGAGTAGGAGAAACCCTAGTTCTCCTTGGCACAGGCTCAAATTGAAAGACCCCAGACACTTAACCCGAAGCCCCCTATTGAGCCCTTTAAGAAAAACTGCTACCCCTTCTCCTGCATACCTAAGAAAGCAAGCAGGACACAGGCAAGCTATTAAACACTGAATCACCGCCTGCAGACCTCAGCGTGACTGTGATACATGCCTTAAAGCCAGACATTCCTAGAGAATAGCCGACCCACCCGTCCCTTCCTGTAAAACTTAACCCTAATAGCGGGGTAGGGCAGGATGTAGTAAATCACTTGTCAAAATTAGGGAACGAACAGTTTCGGTGCATAACGACCCGCACAGACTTGTCCGGGCAAGTACCGACACGTCAGCCTTCCCCCAACCCCACCTACCCCATCTGGCTAGCTTAACCTGACCAATCCCCACCCTGAACATAATTTAAAAATAACCAATCATTACCCTGTAACCAAGCATCTCGCTTCTGTAACCTCGCTTCTGCTGCCCATAAAAATAGGGTGCTTTCAGGCACTTGGCGCGCAAGTCTTCCGACAGACTTTGTCGCCCCGGGTACCCGTGTAACCGGTTCTCAGACACTTGACCCGAACCTTGTGGATCTCGTGGTTGAGTGCACCTGGGAGCCGAGGCATGCCCGAATAAACCTCTTGCTGATTGCATCCGCACAAGTGGTCTCGTTGTTCCTTGGGGAAGGGTCTCTTCTGATTGAAGGACACCCCACGTCTTCGGGGGTCTTTCAAAATTTTCTTAATAGAGACCCGGAAACACAACAAATCAAAGAAAGGTTGGACAAATGGGACTGCATGAAATTGCAGAGCTTCTGCATGGCAAAGGACATAGCTTGCAGGATCAATAGAAAGCCCACGGATTGGGAGAAGATCTTCACTGGCCATAACAGACAAGGGTCTCATATCTAAAATATACTTGGAACTCAAAAAATTAAATCCCCCAACAACAAATCCTCAAAGAAACAACTGCCCAATAAATAAGTGAGCTAAAGACTTGAAGAGAAACTTCTCTGAAGAAGAAAGAAGGATGGCCAACAGACACATGAAGAAATGCTCAACCTCCCTAGCCATAAAAGAAATGCAAATCAAAACAACATTAAGATACCACTTCACCCCAGTTAGAATGGCAAAAATCAAGAACTCTAATAACAACAGATGCTGGAGGGGATGTGGACAGAAGGGAACCTTACTTCATTGTTGGTGGGAGTGTAAACTTGTTCAACCACTTCGGAAAGTAGTATGGAGGTTCCTCAAAAGACTCCACATAGATCTCCCCTATGACCCAGCAATCCCACTTTTGGGCATTTACCCAAATGTTTACAAACAAGACCACACTAAAGCTACCAGCACAACTGTGTTTATTGCAGCATTATTTACTATAACTAAGATATAGAACCAACCCAGATGCCCCTCAGTAGATGAATGGATCAATGTGGTATATGTGCTATATATACACAATGGAATTCTATGCCTCCATCAGAAAGAATGACATTGCCCCATTTCTTAGGAAATGGCAAGACTTGGAAAAAATTATATTAAGTGAAGTAAGCCAAGCCCAAAGAAACATAGGTCCCATGGTTTCCCTCATTTGCAATAGTTAGTATATGTATGAGTCAAGCAGAAAAGGTCAGATAAGGTGATGTTAGGAAAATGAACCCTAAGATATGTATTTAAATGGGTTTTTTTCTTTAGTGCATTTGTTTCTAACACATTTATATAATTATTTTTTTGTTGCTTTGTATGTCCCTCCCCCACAGTATAACCCCTGCCTTCACTGTATTTGATGTCGGTATAATTTGTGGAGGGGAAGGGGAAAAACAAGTCGTTTAAATAAGGATGCAGGTGGACCCATTGCAACAATGAGAAGTACAAGTTGTCATGTCGAAAACGAACTTTACAACTTTGGTGGGGGGTGGGGGAAGGATTGGGTGTGTGGGGGGAGGCTTGGAAGTGATGGGAAGGGGAAACAAAGGAGGAGGCTACAATGCTTGATAAGAAATGTACTCATTATCTTGCCCATGTAATTGTAACCCCTCTGTACAGTTTTTTCACAATAAAAAAATTTTAAAAAAGAAAAGAAAAATTTATGCAATTCACCCTGAATTAATATGATGGAAATTTATGAAAACAATAAACACCTTGAAACAGAAAAAAAGATGCTACAAAAAATGCTATATGGGGGAAGTGTAAATTTTAATATTTATTTTATTTTGTATTTTAATTTTTTATTATCTTTAAGTAGTTGTACAAAGGAGTTGTCTTTTAACAAAGTGATTTATGGTTTTATTGTACAGAAATTATATCCATTGAATGTTTGGCCAGTCCAGCTAATGAATTTATGTATGAATCAGGAGAAATAGTCTGTATATTACCTCACATAGTTACCATCTTTTGGTGATAAGAACACCTAAAATCTACACTCAGAAATTTCCAAATATACAATATATTGTTAACCACAATCATCATGAGGTTAAGCAGATCTCACAAATTTATTCCTCTTAACTGAAATTTTCTGTCATTTAATCAAAGATCAAACACCAATGTTTATTTTAAATCTTAAATCTTTACATCTTAAATCTAAAGACTCAGAGCAAGGAATGTAATTTTTCAGATAGGAAATCTGAAGAGTGAATCCATAATGACCAGGCACTGGATTCAGATGGCTGTAGTGAAATTATTAGTGTTAAAAGTATTTGGACTCCAATGGAAAATTCAAAGTAAAGCCTCTAAATAGTCAGGCAGGAAAATTCCCAGGGCAAAGTTTCACCTTTGGGAACCATAACAGTAAAATGATCTATCAACCCTAAACTTTGAATGGAAATTTTTTCCTTAAGTGGAAAAAGTCTATGTCAAAAAGGAAAATCCACAGCCCTACATCTTCCATATGGACTTAGAAAAATAACATACTATTGTGCTCAAAATGAAGTGACACAGTAGTGTACCCCAGAGAAAAATCACCAAATTTTCCACAGGATCATTTTTATAATTCAGAGAAAATGAAACCCCAATAATAAATACTCCATTAAAACTGAACTAATTAGCAGACTGAATGGAGAGGGCAAATGAAGGTTAATATAGTTGAAGTACATTATATGCATGCATGAAAATAGAACAAAGAAACCTGATTAAATTGTTTCAAGGGAGAAGGGGAGGGACAATAGAGGAGAAGAGTTTGATGTGACAGTGCACACACATATGGAAATGCCACAATGAAGTCTCCTTGTACAACTGCTACATGCTAATAAAAGTGGAAAAATACAGTAGTTTAAAATTATAAAGTATACATTGTATGTCTAGCAGTAGAGACTGAAGAATCATTATTAGCAGCAAGGACATCTGAAAGACACAGTTTGATACTTAAATTGTAATTACCAGTTTATAACCACCACTGAAGTAGGGAGAGAAACAAAACCAATAACAAAAGAAAGAGCATTATGGAATGCAGACATGGAAATGAAGCATGCTTCTTGTTGAAATTCTGAGGTATGATAAAGTTCCCATGAAAAGAATAGACATAAATAAAGGAGAGCTCTGTAGAAATCATGCAGTACCTTATCTAGGGAATACAGAGATAAGCTAAAGGATATGAAAGATAAAAACAAGTAATATGCATTTAATTGACATACTAATTTTACAGAGGACAGTAAATGTTTGAAAAGATACAGACTGAATCTCAGTTTCAAAAATGAAAAAGAAAAAAAATGAGAAAGCATGAGTAATCAGAAAATGAAGTGGCCATATCTGCATCATAAGATGCATTACACCCTTACAAAAACTTACAATGTACAACTATCATTTATGTATCACCTACTAGCATCATGTAAATTTACATCAGTACTTGTAATCCCCAGAAAACATTTTGCCATGTCTAGACACCATTTTTGGTTATCACAAACAGTAATGGGGTGGGTGGAGGTTGTTTACTACTTTCATACAACTGGTAAAAAGCAAGAATATCTTCTAAACACTTTTCAATATGTAGGAAGGCCTTTAAAACAAACAATTATCTGGCTTGAATATCAATAATGCCAATATCAATAATGACAAGCCATGCTTTACAGACACTAATATTAATAGCCATAGACTTAGTGAGAATAGAACTGGTATTTAAATTCATGATGGTCTCACTCCAAACCCTATGGCTTTCAAATTGTTTTTTATTGTTCAAATCAATAGAACATTGTGAGTGTTAAAAGCAGATGCATTGCCTAGTACTGGTGGCTCAGGAGTCTGAGATCTGAGAACTGTGGTTCAAAGCCAGCCAATGCAGGAAAGGCTTATGAGATGCTTATGTACAATTGACCAACATGGAAGTGGATCTGTGACTCAAGTAGTAGAGGGCTACCCTTGAGGAAAAAATTGCTCAGAGACAGCACCTAGGCCCTGACTTCAAGACCCAGGATTAGTGCACATGCACACACACACACACACACACACACACACACACAGAAAATATAGTAATCATAGAAATTGATCCCTCTGCCTATTTTGCATGTATTCATACCCCATGAGGGAAGAGAGGTGTAGTTTTTATTTTGCTCCTTTAAAATTAAAATGCCTAAAATAAATGCTTACCATTACACTAGAAAGCCCAACTATTGGTAGCTTTAAATTTGAGATATAAGACACTGTATTGAAAATTAACTATACAACTTGCAGATGGGGACAGAAGGAAAAAACTGGGAGAGAGCTGAGGAGAGGTGACATTGTCCAAAAAGAAAGATACTCATTAACTCATCTATGTAACTGCAACCTCCGTTATATAACAATAAAAACAACTAATAATTTGAGACAAACTCTTTTAAGTATTTTCTGAGTCTCCCAAATTCACTATCCATTCCTCTAGGAGACAACTTTAGATAGAGAATATTTTGAGCTCACATTTTTACATCAAAAAAGAGCTTCAAAATGCATAAACCAGGAGCAAAAAAAATGGTAACAGAATGCATGATTCTGAATCCAACTGATATGCTGACATCACATTGCTGTTTCTTGGCCATGCTTTGATCTCTTAAGTCAGAGTGAAACTAATTTCAAAATAAACACATGTCTAAATATGCCATTCTGATTCTCTTCTAAAATTTAGATTTTTAGACATTTTTCAAACAACTATTTTTTTCTGTGTAGAAAGTGTCTGTTATTGTTAATATAGATACTTCAAGACACTCACAAGAAATCTAAGTTCCTCTCAGTGTGATTCTTTTAAACTTAGAAATATTCTTCTTAACGGATGGAGCTGTTCTTATCTTTTCAACGTCTTCTCCAAATGCAGTTCATCTTATTCCATATTTTTTTCTTATTTCTGTTTTTAGACATAGGTTTCCTTGGAAACTGGACTTCTATTGGACTTTAGCTACAAATAGGCTAAAAAATTGCCTTTATTCATTTATCATTTCATTGTAATTAAATCTTCTATATGATGTGGCCTGTTCTCATGTATGGTATCCTGTTTCTATGGTAACAGAATTTCTACTATCCATAGTTCGAAATCCCTTCATAGTATTTCTTGATTAACTCGTGAGCCCCAAATTGTATCTTGTAAACTTACATGTAGTGGAACTTATAAAGAAAAGGCTGCAAAAAATTATCTTATTTTCCATTTCCTTGAAATTTGCTTTTGTTTTTATGATTCTTTTGTCCTGATACACTGCCCTCCTAGAGCAATATAATTTTATGCTCCTAGGAAAAGCAAAATCCACTACTGCATACAAACCCTGTCATTTTTATGGCTGGATTGCCATCTACAGTTCTTAAGACCCAGAAGCTGAGGAAAAGAACACCACTTACAGCATATCTATGAAATGAAGACGACAGGAAGGATTTTAGTAACAATTTGTGGTTTCTTTGCTAATTTTTAATGATCTATTGACATTGCTAATCTACTAACAACAAGACCACTATATCTACCACATATATTCTATGTGACTATGGGCACTTATTTATCCTAAGAATTGCAGGATAATTTAGAAGGACTGCAGATACTGAATATATCTAAATACTGAAATAAAACTGTGAATCAATAAATTCCACTGCTTATAATTCTATCATTACAAAATTGTTGATATGGCTGGATACTAGTAGCTCAAACCTGTAATCTCAGGTACTCAGGAGGCTGAGTTTCTGAGGATCTCAATTCAAAGCCAGCCCAGACAGAAAGTCAATGAGACTCTTATCTCCAACTAACCAACAAAAAGCCAGAAGTGGAGCTATGGCTCAAGTAATAGTGTGTGAGCTTTGAGGGGGATTAAAAAAAAAAGCCCAGTCCCTGAGTTCAAACCCCAGGCAGGACTGGCACACACAAAAATGTTGATTTGAATTGTATAATCATAAAATTCTACATGTACTATAATTATAAAATTGACTATTTCATTGTTGCTATAGAGTAAGAAAAAACAACAATGAACCAGACTTAGAATCATCTAATAACTATTTCTCACTCAATTACCATAGCCAGTGTTATGTTAAGACAGTCTCCTGACAGCTTTAAAACCATAACATCCCAATTGAAAAGCTTATACTTTAAAAGATTCTCTTGGCTGAAAACAGCTAAGCTAAAGTCGTATTTACATGCTGAAGTCATAACTGCAACTACAGACTGAAGCTATTCAAGACTGATCCACAAAAAGAATGATTGGGGAAAATCTGTTTCGGGTTGAACTTTCCTACAAGTTCCCATCTAATAGTACTTTATTTGACCTTCTAGTCCTTTGCCATCCTGAATGCCATCCCTAACTCCCTGTAAAGATGAGTGTAACTCCTATATATTTTAGAGTCATTAATAAAATTAGACATCCCTCATGGCTCTAACTAGGGAGCCTGGCTTTGAAGAACCAACCTTTTTAAGGAAGTATATTATTGGCAAAAGACCTGTTATCACTTTAAATCTCAGTTATATAGCAATGAAAAAAGGAGAACACAGACATACAACCTTGCTTTATAAAGCCATCATAATAACTAATAAGATAACACACGAAGAAGGATTTTATAAAGTATAGAAGTGTGATAAAAATGTGCAGTACTAATTCTGCAGAAGTAATTGGTGATATGTAGGAGGGATCAGGGTTTGAGTGTGCTGAGATCAATATGGAAGCCAGAGCTCTACAATGAAGACCTGACAAACCAGACTTCTGTGGTCAACAAACCTTCGCTTTCATTTCTGCTGCTGCTGTTCACAGTGCATCTCATTCTAGGGTACAACTTCAGGAAATTGCTTCAGTCACCACTAAGACAGTACTGTTCTTCTGCAGTGGAATGGACCTTAAAAGTTCAATGTTGCCGACTGCAAACAAAATGAAGACGCAAAGGAAAATTGTTCAAGTTCAAAGTCTCTGTCCAGCAGCTGACCAATAAACACAAATTGTACACAAAAAAAGAAAAACTCCCACTGAAGATATACTATAATATTATTGGTCTATCCTTTTCCTACAGATAAATCATCATTTGGAATTCTTATAAACAAGAAAAATATCAATCTTCTACCCTGATATTAATAATCAAATAAAGGACAACTGGAAGTTTTCAGCTCTGCAGATGTGTCTGATAGGAACTGACAAATAACAAAGATCACAATGTCCCATCTCTCCCCCCCCCAACTCCTCACTGTGCTGCAGAGAAAAACAATCTGAAATATTTTTTTAAAGAAAGTCATTCTGAAGTGATAAAAACAATTGAGGAGAAAAAGCTTGCAGATAACAATTAAATAGCTATATTTTCATTATAAAAAATAACCATCTCTTTTACCCTCCTACACAGATGACCTGGGCCTAAAACCAGGGAAAAGGGGAAAAAGGATCTCTCTAAAGTGTGAGAATTGTTCTTTATTTTGGTCAAGGTAGGAGTAAAAGTTTATCAAGCAGTAGGTCTAAGATTACCTCCATTACATATAAATTTTCAAAACCACAAAACATATTTGTCCCTAACCAGAAATGTGAACTGATCCTGCGTAACCTATGGTTGATCTCAATGATTGGTTTGAGGAATCTCTGAAGTGCTGTGTCACCTTGTTCATCATCCCTCCCATCTCTCCCCACCCCACTCACCCCCTCAAGTTACCTGATTCCATGTTCACATACGTACATTGAGCATTATGACTTTATTTGTCCACACCACCCCCTTCCCATTCATCTTCTCTCCTTCACCTTGAACTCACCAAGACAAATAAATTTAAACCCGGTTCAAGGGAATTCCAGTAGGGGTTAAAGGAAGATTATAACCTGTCCTGGGCATACCTCGTCCCCAAAAGATTTTAGTATTGACATCAACTGGGTTATTAATGGTAGACTTATTTCAATACCAATAATCTATGGCTTAAGCCTGGAAAGAAAGAAAGAAAGAAAGAAAGAAAGAAAGAAAGAAAGGAAGGAAGGAAGGAAGGAAGGAAGGAAGGAAGGAAGGAAGGAAGGAAGGAAGGAAGGAAGGAAGGAAGGAAGGAAGGAAGGAAAGAAAGAAAGAAAGAAAGAAAGAAAGAAAGAAAGAAAGAAAGAAAGAAAGAAAGAAAGAAAGAAAGAAGGAAAAAAATCCTCAGCAATGTGTGCAAATTTAAGCTACTGGGGAGAATATGTGTGAAGGCAAGCAGATTCCCAGAAAATGTCAGCACTTTGAAGGGTGAGCTCTGGCAGCCTTCTCCGTGTTGACAATATGCTGGAGAGGCTCGAAACATAAATCAATCTACATTTGTTCGCACAGGGACTGAGAGCTGGAATTACTGTTTCTGAAACTTGAGCCAATATTGTCACAGCAATATAAATGATGGAAACTTTGCCACCATCGTTTGCTTCACCCATTGCATGAACTTCCTGGCAAACAGCACCCTGGAATTTCATTAATTAGTGCTAACGATGATTGGCACTACCAGAGAGGACAATAAAACCACCACAGTGCTGTGATGAACATATGGGTGCCAGAGTCACTAGCAAGATAATACAGAAATGCCTTCCAAATGACTCAAGTTTATTTATACTGCATATAATTCACCTAATTTCCCCTTTTTCAACTCATTTGTTATATGTTATTTAGTTTTTGCTACAGATTGAATATTGAATTTAATTGCTTAACTAGTAAAAGTTATGACAATCTATGTCCCTGGAAATCATGAGCTCATAAATTGTGAAGGGCTCTTGGAAATGAGCAAATATAATACCTCTATTTTACTCCTTTGTTTGATCCATGATGAAACTCAGGCCAGAAAAGTTAAGTAGTTGCTCAACTGAATTTTAGTAGTAGAATTCAGGCTAAAATCCAATATTCTGAATCCAAGATTTATTCTCTTTATCACATTGTCTCTTAATTTGTAATTGTTTTCACTAAACTGACGTTGGGTTGACACGTAACCCATTTTAGTTGACATATAGCTTCCTACATACTCTCACAAACTGCACAAGGTTTTCTATTTCTATATAGTGTCCTTCCGTAGAAGTTATTAACATAGATTCCCTCAGGGCTCAAGGAAAGCATCCACTAAAATTAAGACTCATTCACTTTAAAATGCACTGCTTGTCATACTTGGTAAGACAATTTGTAATCTTTCTTGTTTCATTCATTTTTTTTTTCAAATGGGAGATCAATATAAGGGAAAAAGTTGTGCTTTCTTTTATGTACATCAGTAATTGTAATGGAGGTTAGCAAACTTTTCTGGGTAGTGTTTATAGAAATTTCCGACTGAACACTTACCTGCTCCACTTGAGTAAATATAATAAACTCCTAGAATGATAGAAGCTGAAGTCTAGGAGAAGTCAGTTGGTAACACAAACTACATCAGCTCAGTATGTGTGTGTTGTGTGTGTGTGTGTGTGTGTGTGTGTGTGTATATATATATATATACCTATATATATATATATATTATTGCCATTATAGAGGAGATGTACAGAGGGGTTACAGTTACATACATCAGGTAATGAGTACATTTCTTTTTTAACTCCTTCCCTCGCTCCTTCCCAATTTTTTCTTCTCATTATTTCATCTAATTCAGGTGCTGGTGACTCATGCCTATAATCCTAGTTACTCAGAAGGCTAAGATTTGAGAGTCACAGTTCCAAGCCATCCTGGAGCAGGAAAATCCATAAGATTCTCACCTCTGGTTAATCACCAAAAATTGAAAGTGGAGGTGTGGCACAAGTGGTAGAATGCCAGCCATGAGCAAAAAAGCTAGGGGATAGTTCAACAGGCCCTAAGTTCAAGCCCCAGTACCAGAGGAAAATAAGACATGGGTATTAAAATTGAAATCACCAGAACCTCATTCTCAAAAACATCCATTTTGTTCTCTGATCCTTTATTAGGTGCTACATAAGCTTACCCATCTTTCTTCATACTAAAAGAAAAACAGTTGCTTCAGCCTCTGAGGTGTGCTGCTATTGCATGGGGTTGAATCTTCTTCTGCTTCCCCACCCCTACTCTTCCCCCTTCCTGCGAGTATACAAATGTATGTGAGTATGGCATTCAGTTGGAACAGAGATAACTCATGGAAGGCAATGTTGTTGTTTCTATTTTGAAAGTCACAATTATATTAATCACACTTGCCTAATCTATTCCAGAGTCCCATTGTCTGGAGAGAATGCCACACAGCCAACAGGATCTCAAAGTTAATCTCTGTCTTTGAAACTGAAAATCTAAGGACTTTCATTGCCATTTCTATAGTATGCCAAACAAATAGTAAAATAATATTTGTTGTGTGCAATCAGAGCATTGTAGTATGTCCAAGGCAGTTACGCAAGAAGTAGGCATTCATTTCAAGTAACCAGTAAGGAGTCACAGAGTCAGAAGATACTGTTTTCATCACACATTAAAATTTCATTTAATGAACAGTATATTGTCTATATAGCTTTAAGCCACATTAAGAGGCCTTACAGAACAGTATTATAATATTGTCCCTTCAGTTTTCTCTGATGGGAGACAAACTCTCTTCAAGAAAATCTGCTGTAGGGATTGTGGAAGGGGTGGGGAGTATGGATTGTTTTGGTAGGCCCTGTGAAACTATAGAAGCTTATTTAGTTTAAAGTGGGATAGACTTGCTCAAGATCACAAGCTAAAGGAGAAAAAATAGCTCTAGAAGACGTAATGGACATGGCAAAAAAAAAAAATCTAGGCATGGGAACAAGTGTTAAACACTGAAGCCGATCACTTACCTTCTTCACCAACCTTTCCACCTTTAGAAAGGCAATATGGTATACGGCATAAAGCCTGAACTTTGGGCCGTTTGCTTAGTGAGTTAAAGCCAATGGAATGAAAGCAATATAATGAAAAGTAGGTCCCAGGACCCTTAAACAGCCCAGCTTTCAGAAGCTGGGTTTCTGGACCTACTTCTCTCCAGCTCTCAGCTCATGAAGAACAGTGTACTTTTCTGAATATATCTTACCTATATATGTTACCTATAGATGCTACTGCCAACGATTGTGTGGTTATATCAATTTGGAAAAAAAAAACTCTCAAAGATAATTGCTTTTGAATTATTCCAAAGGCTTGAAATAGTCTTTGTTTTCACATATCCAAAGGCTAAGTAATAACTATTTTTATTTACTATAATTTTCCTGATTTTCCCTTTTTAAGCTAACTTATGATAAACACAGATTGAATACTGAAGTTAATTGCTTAACTAGTAGACGTTATTAGTATCTATCATAGTCAATTTTATGTGTCAACTGGACTGGGCTAAAGGCTATCCAGAAAGATCTGGTAAGATGTGATTTCTGATTGTGCCTATAAAGGAGTTTCCAGATGAGGTTAGCATTTGAATCAGTAGAACTAATAAAGAAAATTTCCCACCTAGCATGGGTGAGCACCACCCAAACCAATGAAGACCCTCTCAAAACAGAGTAAAAGACAGATGAGGGAAGGATGAATTCTTTCCACACTCTCCTTGAACTAAAGCACCTCTTGTCCTCCCCTCAGACACTGACATTTCTATTTCTCAACCTTGAGACTTACACTGGAAATGACACCACCATCCTTTCTGCTTCCCTCATGAAGTTGGTATACGGTCAAATTTCTGAGTTTTCATAATCACTTGAACCAATTCTCATACTAAATCTCCTCTCTGCCCATCTATATGCTTATTTGTCTGCCTAAAAGATTTTGTTTTTCTGAAGAACCCTGAATATTACACCTGAATCACACTCCCTTCCCCATGCACATTGTATCACTTTTGTGCAACTCCATCTCAAGTTTCACAGAGCTTGCCTTCTTTTGTGGAGATCGTGTGCCTTGCTTCTTTTCCTTTCCATCACCAATGGTGACATTGTGGCTGCCATTGTATCTTCTCTATTATATACCCATGGCTGCTCTTTCAGTCAACATATATTATGTAGGCAACAAAAGAGCTGCTACACCAGAAAGCTCTTTCTCCTGAATGTCCCACATCAGCCATGTCAGAAGAGAGACAGCGGGCTGCCCCTGCGACTGCCAGCAATTTTTTTTTCCAGTTAAGACTTTATTGGTATGAAAAGACCACATTATCACAGGAATAGTTTTCCTACTTTCTGAGTAAAAGCTTCGATTTCTTCTAGGGTGAAGTCTCCTTAAAACTTCAGGGAATCAAAAGTTCACCCTTGGGGAAACAATAGTAAGTAAAAGATGGGTGGGGTGGAGGTGAAGAATGAAAGGGTCTGTGTTGATCTAATAATTACCCTCTTCTTCCCTAGAGAAATTCTTGCCGCAAACAGCTACATGTTAGAATCCTCTCCTCCTTTTTCAATGAGCATTCCTTTAGTGCCTTTTTTTATATCAGTTGCAGTTCGAGTTGGAATTGATTTTCAAGCACTTCTGAAAGATCTGATTCCCATAACTGACTTCCTCAGATAAACAAGAGCTGTGAAACACTGCAAAACTTCACCCACCTTCCACCATTGCCAGGTAAACTGCTAGCTTTGTCACCGAATTTTGGTCCCCAGGTTTATGCAAATGAAGGGACTCTAATTTTTACATTGTTAATCCAATCTTTTCAGAAATCATATCTCTGAGCTCATAATTTTATGTTATGACTATGCTTCATGCACATGAGAATTATGTTTTGCTTCTTGTCATTCCTGCAAAAACTCAGAATTTCTTCAACAAATAGAAACATTACCAAATTACACTGCAGCTACCCAGTTTTAGCTATACAAGCTGTTTGATTCACTCAAAAAAAAAAAAACAAGAATGTATAGAAATACTGTTTTAAATCTTATTCCTTGATCCTTGGGTGGTTGATTTTGGAAAGAATAACTCAACATGCTAAATTCTGTTACTACTCTTGTTCTTTGTTGGATAGAAAACACCACTTTTGTGCCACTACTTCATTAAACTTTTGTATAACCAGAAGGTTACTTTTATAATAGCCAAGATTCTGTTAGATGGGAAATTATAGTTGTCACTCAACCATCAACCTCATGCTGATTCTTCTTCCTCTTCCTGATGTTCTTAAACCATAATAAGCCAGAACTAAAAGATATATTTAAGAACCTGGGTGCACTGTAATATTAAAATTGCAAAGAGAATCACTGCCACTGCCGCAATTTCAACAATTGTATCAGCTTTAGCTTTGAGAAAACAATTTGCTTTTTTCCCCAAAGTCCTACAAAGGCTCTGCTGATGAACCAGCTGGATACTCTCCCCTGAATTAACAAGCTTGATAAAAACCATTTGAGTCCCTGCATCCAGTGATAATCATACCTTAATGCTTGTGAGTGACAGCAATACATCAGTGCTTCATCCATGCTGTCTTTTCTGATCCTGGCAACCTAGTTCCAGAGGAATATTTTCATAATTGATAATCCCTATCTAATAGAGAGAGAGCTGAAGCTAAAGGAAACCAAGGAACCATTCTAAGATAATCCCACCGAAAAATAATGGAACTGGAAGGTGAAATTCTGATTATTTGCACCAACATGCCCACAGATGCCCTTAAGAGTGGGTTTTCATTTCAGTTCCTTCCCATTTTCTGATGGCACTGACAACTGACTCAGCTTCCAGTTGAATTTAATAATTCACCTCTCAAAAACCAGGTGCACGATCACCATCCAGGCAAACCTACAGTGGATGAGTAGCACTTCCTAAAAGGAAAAGGGCCTGTGGATGAGCTAAAGATCTGTATTTTGTCTTTAACAAAGAGAGCAAGTGAAATTTCTGTCAAGAATTTCAATTTAAGCCACTAGCAGTTACAATTTTGTCTGAAAGCAAGAATGTACCAGCCAAAAATTCCACAAAAGAGACCAACTTACTCTATCAGGCCCTGTTCAATGCAACCTGGAACTACTAAAAATTATTTTAAAGGAAGAAGTACCCAATTCAGTGATTCCTGCACAAGACATTTCCTCCTTTATTTTTTTCCAATAGAGTTCATTTATTCTATGAAATAATCTCCTTCCTAAAAGTCTACGCTAACCCGTCATACTACAATGGTACTTCATCAAACTGCTCATTTGTTCAATTTTGCAGGAAGTCATCTTTTCACGTAGCAAGTCTAATTTCCCACTTCTTAGTTGTGGGAACATTGGAGGATAATAAGTTGCGTACTTTCAATTTCACCACCTTAAAAAGTACTCATGAAGAACTATTCTTCCCACTCTAATTTAGTACTTCTGCATTGTGGGTGGAAACTGGAATAAGTTCTCAAAGCCCTTAATTCCTGTGTTATCAAGAGCCTTCAGTTGTACTTGCTCTAAAAACAATTCTTTATATATCTATCTCCTTGAATTTGAGATGCATAAATAAAATCAGAAAAGACCTTTGTGTTTTCCCTAATATAAAAAATAATTAAGTTCACATATAAGCTTTAACTTTAAACTTGCTCCTTAAACAGCTAGGGAAAAAAAGAAGTAAGGAAACTTGTTCCACAGGCAGATCTTTGCAGAAAACTCCATGAATGGTAAAACGTTATGAATACTTCTATTACTAACGCCAAGGCTTGGGTGATGTTACAATGTACAACCATTTCAAATCAGACTATAATTTGTTTAACTTCAAGAGGAAATTATTGACATTAAACCTTCTAATAAGCTATGGGTTAAGGCAGTCTGTACTTTAGCTTAATAGGGAGCTAGTAATGCATGCCAGAAAAACAGTTGGAGGGTCCGAGTAGTGTAAATTTGATACTATGGGGCTGTGATTGTTTGTAAAGAATGGAAAGTGTACTTTCCTCCATGGCATTACACCTTAAATGGGCTTATAAAACTCTCAGTCAGTCAACATGGTGACAGTGTTGGAGGGCAATACAAATTGATTGTAAAAATGCATATATATCTATATAGTTAACACTTACAGGAATTTTGAGATTGAAAGACATTATGGATTTTGTGGTTTGAAGTTTCAGAAACTAGTTACAAAGAACATAGAAGTGTGTTATGTCTTTTGCTGTTCCCTATGTTGCTATCCATAATCAAAAGTGCATACAAATGGGTCAAACAAGTTAGATAGGTATCTTAACCCCATTTTTTTTTAACATTTTAGCACAGGAATATATTTTGATGTGTTTCATCTATTTAATGATAGATCCTCTTTTATTAATATATCGAAAGATCATAGTTTATGACATAGCAATAGAAACCATCATACAATTTGCTTATGAAAGACAAGGCAAAAAGCTTGAAAATGGAAGGTTGACATTCAACTCAAGTACTGTGAGTTCTAAGACGCGTCTTGACACCAACAACTACTCAGAGATAGAGAATCTAAGGAAAGGCTAATAACAAATATCGTTACATAATTTTTAAATAAATGCAAATTTACTATAATAACAGAAAGTTAACCAGTGTTATCTTAATAAAAGATAGTTTTACTTGGTGGTTAGTACTGTTGAATCATCAGTCTAACAGTTAGTTCCTAATTACATTCTCTAGATATATTAAAGTTCTTTGTTGATAATTTTTTTACTTAGTCATTTGAAAAGTTCATTGGCACTTATGGAAAAAGATTAAATAATGTAATTCATGTTTTATAAAAGTGAGCATACCATTTCCAATGTGTTTTGACTGAGAACAAAAACAATTTCTTTCTTTTTGAGCTGTCTTCTCCATGTGTTTTCAAAGTTTTTTTTCCAACAACTATTATCTGTCTCTCTTTTAAGATTATAAATTCCATGAGGAAAAAGACTGTCTACTGTTAAATTGCATTTCTAGTATCTTTCTCAGAGATAATCACACTATAGGCATTTCATAGATATGGAAGAAAAGAAAAGAAGGAAGGTAGGAGAGGAAGAAAGAAGAGTGGAGGAGAAAGAGACAGAAAGAGGGATAAGGAAAGGTAAGAGATGGAAAGGAAGGAAGAAGGTAGGGAAATGGAAGGGAAGAAAAGGAAAGGAAAGGAAAAGCATAGGAAGGGAAGGGAAAGGGAGAGAAAGAAAGAAAGAAACAAAGAAAGGAAGAAGGAAGGAAGGAAGGAAGGAAGGAAGGAAGGGAGGAAGGAAGGGTGGGAGGGAGGGAGGGAGGGAAGGGTTGCTAAAAGGGGACCACCACATAGTTCAGGCAGAAAGGAGTTTACAGGGAAAGCCAAACTGCAGGGCTGCACCCAAGAGTAGGATGTAGTAGGTCTACCTAATAGCCGAGAGAGATTACATAGAAAAGGGCGAGAAGAAGGTGTGACCATAGGGGAGGTGGAAGTGATCTCAGAGCCTGGGGGACCTCCCACTAGCTTGTATATGCACAGTCATCTGGTGGTTACTGGTGCCGGGCTAGGAATTATATGGCAGACCAAGTACAGTTTTGCATGGAAAGAGAACAAAGAGAAGGGGCCATTTTTCCCAGACAGACCTAACCAGAAAGAAAGAGAAAAACAAAGACAACTGCACACAGTACAGTTAAGTGCAAAGTAAAGATTAAGCCCATGGTTAATAAACCAAATAATACCACAACAAGCCTCTCAGTACTGCCTGGACCAAAGATGAAGCAGTGAACTAACACCATTCTTGAAAGATTTTCCAATTTTTGACACCTTGATAAATTTACTAGTGCATGATTTGTTCTCAATACAAAGTTTTCCCCTTCATAAATTTCTCCTGCCATGAGGTTCTTGTACCTTTAGCCCCTACTTCATTACTTGCCATTATATTAATTATCTGCCTTCTGATGGCCGCATATTTCTAGACAGACAAGTCCTGAACTCCCAGTGGCTGTGTTACAGGCAGGCTCTAATCTTGATATTTATAATCAGACATTGGCAGGATGTCATTGTGCCATGGAGAATGTGGGAATATGAAATTGATGTACTGCATAACTTTGCAGATTGAGTGAGACCACTAACAAGGAAACTCAATCTAACTAAAATTTCTACATTCTGAATGAGCATCTGTAAGATTTGAAGAAAAAAAATGAAGAATAATATACTGGCTGGAATGGCGACTGGGAGAGCTTCCCAAGGCTTGAGGACCTTTGGAGGAAACAAGGATTTGCTCCTATTTATTTCCTTCACCAAACTCTCGAGTTACTTAGCCTAGTGAAAATATCAAATTGCCCATACAAGAAAGCTAGGGAAGAGGTGACAAAAAACACATGTACTCATTACCTGACTTAGGTAACTGTAACTACATCACCTTTATAACAACAAAAAATTAAAATTTCTAAAATAATATTTGCTGGAGATACTCAATGAGATTATATTGTCTTAGCCACGTTGCTGGCACATAGCTCCCTCATAAATAAATGATCAATAAATGTAGGTTACCATTGTACATAATACATTCCCAATGGACAACTATTAACCATAAAATTATACTACAAGCTCTGAGAACTCCGGCAATAAAAAGCCTACTTAAGTATGTCTGATAAAACAATGGCCAAACTTAATGATATAGTATCTCTTTCATATATAAAACTAATTTATATGCTGTATATCCAGTGTTCCACTGTACATCATTCAAGAAATGCTGAGCTAAAGGCTTTTGAAATATAAAACTGGTTGATGTTTGTAGTAGGGGGCTGTCTGGCTTTTTCTTTATTCTAATATATAGCTTCTACATAATTGTGTGGTGGGATAGTCTTGCAAACATGAGTATCAATTTAGTCTATTTCAAGAGATATTAGGAACAAATAAATTACAGTCTTTTTAAAGTCCCTGGATTTTACCAAGTTGGTTATAAAGCAAGATAAACAGGCATCGTCATATAAAAAAATGTAAGTACATTTTACTATGTTTAAGGAAAATTACAAGGTATTTAGATTTCTACATTATTTGTTAATACAGAATTTTCATTAGAAGGAAATGAAATGACCCTTTTTATATCTTCATTTATTATTCCTGAAGTACTAGTATTGGCATGATCATTCACTAATGGAAAACCAATGACGATGAATTCACCACTGCCTTTCTAGATTCTTGACTGCTTATCCCCTTCCCCTTCATTGTAGTTGAAAACTTTGAGAAGCCAAGAAGCACCATGATACTTCGTGGAATGTGCAAACCTTTATCCAAGTATGCACAGGAATCTGTATGGACAGATGGCCATTCTAATTGGATAAATAGAGAGAGAATATATGATTGTCAACATGACAGAATTAGTGCCCAACTGGGAAGAAAACAAATATGAAAACCTCCTTCTTGATCTTATTGCAGTATCTAAATCTGAAAAGTAACAAGAGTTTATAAATACTAAAGAATATTTAGGATATTATTTGAAAAGCCACTTTTTAAGTGAAACCAGAAACCTAAAAGTCACAGACAGAAAATTAAACACACTCAACTACATCACAGTTTTCAATTTTATGTGGAAAAAAATATGCCAACGAAACGAAAAGACAGATGATGAATCAAGAGAAATATTTGCAACACACAGTAGACACACAGGGCTAGAGTATACGTAGAAACAAATTACAAAGAAAAAGAAATAGGGGGGAAAATCAAACAGTATTGGAGGGTACTGCTAATAGCTAATAAGCATGAAAAGCACTCCATTACCAGTAATTAGGAAAGTGTAAATTGTATTGAAATAGCACACCATGTCTCACAAATGGCAGCTTGTGAATGAACAGAAAAGGCTTGCTGTCCTGAATGAATGAAAGCAAGAACTTTCCAACACTTTTGGTGGAGATGAAGATATGGGAAGTATTGCACATCACATATGGACATGACAATCTTTAGTAAAATTATTTTATTTGCAGTGTTTATTAAAATGAAAGCATACATTTATTATCCCCAGAAATTCTAGTTTTAAAACCCCTATCATATTCAAGTAAAAAGCACTGGTATATAAGACAATCTATCCATGGTTTCCCTTATTTGCAATAACTAGTATATGTCTGAGTCAAGCAGAAAAGGTCAGATAAGTTGATGTTAGGGGAATGAACCCCAAGATAAGTATTCAGATTTTTTTTTCCTTTCATGCAATTGTTTCTAACATATTTACAAGATGATTTCTATGCTGCTTTGTATGTCCCTCCCCCATGGTATAACTCCTGCTTTCACTGTATTTGATGTTGGTATAATTTGTGGAGGGGAAGGGAAAAAACAAATCACTGCAATGGGTGGACCCATTGCAACAATGAGATGTACAAGTCGTTATGTCAAAAAATGAACTTTACAACTTTAGTGGCGGGGGGGAGGGGGAGGATCAGTTAGGGGGAGGAGGGAGTATGGGAAGAGATGGGAAGGGGAAACAAAGAGGAGGCAACAATGCTTGATAAGAAATGTACTCATTATCTTGCCCATGTGATTGTAACTCCTCTGTACGGTATTCTCACAATAATAAATAAATAAATAAATGATTTTAAAAAAAGACAATCTATACAATGCTGTCTAATACAGCATTTTGGGCAATAAAAATAGAGGAAAATACATCAATGTCTATCAGTGGGAAAGAAAAATTTACAAGCTCATGAAGCCACTTTTAAAAGACTTGATTCTGACCTGAGGACTATACACAATTTCACTAATGTGAAATGAGGACAGAAAAAGTTACCTGGCCAACAATCAAATTCCCAGTGCTTAGACAATTGCCTGGAACAGAAAGATAGCGACTACTTTGGGATGAAAATATTTTAAAAATAAGAGATGGGAGAATTTATGTATATATTAGAGAAATACATAGACTCATTTATAATTTCAGCCTTGGAAAAAAACAAAGCATGGAGATGCATATGTTTGTAATATTATTTATGAATGTATACAAAGAGCATACCCACATATGCGTGCCTGTGATGGGATGAGATGACACAGAAGGGCAAACCAAGTTATTCCTTTTGTGGATCTTCTTGTGTCACCTCCGCTGAATCTAATGGCCTCAGACTATCTTAAACAAAGAATGTTCATTACCACAGAACTGATGAGCAAGTGTCTGGTTGGCACTGTACATTTATCAGGGCACCTTATTAAGGTAAGCAAATGAGCAGGAAAATAAAAATCTGATCATCCATCCTGGATAATACACAAAGAGAGCCATCAAGTCTGTGCAAATGAATCCTGCTTCTATCTATTCATCTTCCTTGTTAATTATGTGGCTGAAGATTGCAAGTGAGTTTCTTGGAGTCTCCCATGCTGCCAGGGCTCTCAGCGCTGCAGAGAAAGCAAGTGCCACACACTGAGATCCCCTTAGCCCAGAGAAAGGGGCAAAGATGGGGAGAGACAGAGATGGCTGCTCATTCATACTCACTATGGAGATGAAAGACCAAAATGTTTGGTAGTCAAACAAAGGAGGATAAACCAGCAACAAGACAGCTGGAATCTCTTTAAAAAGAAGGAGCATGGTGACATTGCTCTTGGATAGAATAGCAATTAAATAGAGAAATGTTACTTGTCGTGTTGAATATTGAATCAATTTAAGAAGAAAAGAAAAAGAAAAAGAATGCAATGTCCCTATCTCTAAAAGGATGTGTGTAGGCTGCTATGCATTTCAGAAGGAAACACCTTTGGGAGTTCAATTTTCTTGTCTTCTTAATGCTGAAAGGATGAAATTAATCTGTTCTAATTAAAACATCTCCTCAAAAAAACGATCACTGTCACCTTCTCAAAAGATCACTTTTACCTTCTCCAAGAAAAAAACCCACAAAAGTACAAAGTAAGAGTAAAAGTTGAAGTACAACATCGCCATATAGTGATTTTATACTATCAATACATTAATATTGTTAATGTCATTCATTTTTCAAGAAGATGACACAAAGATTTATGCTGTACTTTGAAACATCCTGCTTTCATCTTAGGAGGGATCCAGTTTAAGCTTTGAAATAAGGATGCTTGATCATGGGCTTCTAGCCAAGGTGCACCTAATTAATCGGAAGATCAAATGTGTGCTCAGTGGGAGGCACAAGTACAAAACCACAGGTGGCAGCCACCGGCTCTGTTTAATAAAGGTTGTACAAACAGAGTGCTGTGCTGGGGCTCCTGTCACCTGCGTGTGGCTTTCCTGCCATTTTGTCATTGACATGAGAACAGTTAACTGTATCGTAAATAGATCCCAAGCTTCTCATTCCAATGAAGTTTAACTCTGCTCCTTAGAGCTACTCCTAACATAATTGAAAATGCAAAATCTGTTTGTTTAGTTGTTATTGTTTGTTGTTATTGTTGAATTTATTGGCTTGTCCTCAGGACGTAAAAACTTATGATTCTGTTAAATAGACAGTGCGGGCAGCAAGAGCCCAGGTTTTAACAGGAGGTGGAATTGGAGTCACATAATGATAACAGCTCTTCTAATTATAGAATGTGTAATAATAGGAAGCTTAGTATCTGTAAGCACATTTTTACTCATCTGTAAAATAAAGTCAGAGCTACACTATAGGTCACTGGATTAAGTAGGACAGTATACATCAATTAATTGTATACATAGTAAATTGTCAAATAGTAACTTTAAAAAGTACTTCCACAGGCTGGAAGAGTGATAAGATTACTCCAGTTGAGCTCTTACCAAATCAATCTAAATATTATGAACTCATCATTTACTTGGATTAATTTCCCTAAATCATAATCCTCAAACATTCTCCAAGGTTCTATTTATCAATCCTAAATCTTTAAATCCATGGAAAGTTTTGACATATCTAGATAAATGAGGTAGGTGTTTTTAAGTGGTTACTCTTCCAAGTATTTGCTTTTGGTATAGGTCTTTGTTATCTATTTCTATCCATTTGGGACAAGGTATAAAATAAATAAAACTGAAAGCATTAGACTGTCACCCTTGATTGAAAACTGGTAAAAATCTAATTGGTATGAAAATATACTAACCAAATCTTAATCTAAGAATAAATATAGCTTAATCTTAGCTTATTCTTAGTCAATTACACTAAGAATAAAGTATAAAAAGTAGCCTTGACCAGGGTTACTTATTGAAGAGAATAATACTCTCTACTTGTCTCATTAGAAGTATTGGTCAGTCCAGTGAAGCTATATCTAGATTTAAGTTCCTATTACAGCAATGAGTATGACCAAGTTATTTAATCTCACCTCAGTTTCAGAATTGTAGTTATGAAGCTGTAGTAATATCCATTCCTCAGTTTCTGCATTGTAGGTATAGAGCTATAATACCCAGGTCACTGCAGTATGCTATGGGGGTCTGCATGTTTAGTGCTCTCCTTGATGATTCTTATGCACCTTGAAGTACCAAATCCCCTACTCTAAAACTATATTTTTACAGGTAGAAATAGAACAGCAAATAAATTATTTCTAATACCCAAAGTAAGTAAATTAATGTGCCTTTATTAAATCATTATCCTAGATACACTTAATTGCTAGATATTTTATCACAAAAAGGAGAACTCAACATACACAGTATGTTTTAATGTGTGTGCACTAGCACTCAACAAGATGAAGGATCCAGGGAGGAGAGAAAGAAAAACCCCATACGATTCAATGTGGATTTTCCATTAAGTGGCTGGTGGCTGTGACTGTGTGATAACACTTGTAAATATGATACTAATGATCCAGTTGCCTAATGGACTTGACACAAATAATGCAGAAAATTACAAATAATGCAGACTCAATTACCATTGCATGCAGGCAAATAGCAATCAAAGATTCAACACTCCATTCTATTTTATCCTCATTCCTTCTACTTGGTTAAGATAGGCCGAGAGCTAGAGAAATTCCCTTTTCCAATTATTTCCCATGTCCTCTCAAAGGCATATTTCTCCCCAGGTTCTTTGCTTAATTCTAATACAAAAGCTGGTAGTTATCCATATGGTATTTCTGTAGTCTAATTCTTATCATAAAAGAAGAAAAGACTTCCATACTAGCATTGGAGGAAAAAATTGCCTATTTTTCATGCTTCTCAGAGGTAAGATTTGGTGATAAGCACTTTCAATGTATATTATTTCAATTATTCTTTATGTTTGCCTAATAGAGGAAGTTTTATTGTCTTTAAAGAGGCTGTGAGTTCAGAAAATAGGAACTTGGGCTGATAAATGACAGAATGGGATTCAGAACAGATTTGCTTGATTTTAAAAATTCATGCATTTTTTTACTACAAGAAGTGACACCAGTTCCTAGTTCCAAACAACAAACAAAACACTTGTTAGGTAATAAGTGAAAAAGAGCCAAGCTATGGTAGCTCATGCATGTAATCCTAGTTACTCAGGAGGCAGAGATCAGAGGATCACCATTCAAAGCCAGCCCAAGAAGAAAAGTCTGGGAGACTCTTTATCTCCAATTAACTGCCAGAAAACTGGAAGTGGAACTGTGACTCCAAGTGGAAGACCACTAGCCTTGGAGCCCATGCCCTGAGTTCAAGTCCCCACCGAGAGAGGGCACAGCTGGCCCAGTTGCTGGCTTGGATTCCAGAAAACAGAAAGCAGGAAAATTTTGCTAGCATGTTTGGGAACATCCTCCCAAGGATCATTCCCCACCACTTCTGCTTTTTTGTAAGACTGGACTCTACTCCCAATAATTTTGTTTTTCTTTTAGGCATTGTATCCTTTAGTGTATTTTAGATGCACTATTTAATTTCTCACAAAGAGGGTCTGTGGAAGTGTTCACTTTTGTTATCCTCAAGGAGCCAACCGGGTAAATGTCTTACCCAGGATCCAAGCCTGTTTATTAGCAACATGCTTTAGTTAAAGGATCACAAATTTTGCAATTTTTAGAACCACAAAATTTAAAGTTCAGAGCCCAGTCACATTTTCATGCTGAAAGAGGATGGAGAAGAATAAAAGCCAAACAACCTCATTCTATGCATTCACTTGGTAGTCATGCCCTAGGATTGGGGAGGCCAGGAGAGGTAGTATCTACTATTTCTAGCCTTTTGAGTGAAGAACTGACTCTGACTCTAGACTCAATGAAACTAAAAGCAAAAAATGGTTCCAGTATGGAAAACTAAACTAAGAGCATGATAAACATCTATTACAATCCATATTTCTGGTTACCCAATGCCAATATATACTCTTCTTTCCATTCCCATACAATCCATATCTGCTAATAGTCTGAGTATAAAATATGTTTCTCACATATCTTTTTGTTAGGGTTGGAGAAAGAAGACCTCCACATGGTTGTTCAGGCAGAAGAAAGTTTATTAGGAGAACCAAACCACAGGTCTTCACCAGATGTAGGTATGCAGAGAGCGAACTATGGTGAAGAGAGAGATTATATAGAGAAAGGCTAGGAGGTATGTATGAGGATGTGACCTCAGAGCCTCCCACTGTGGCAGGTGCTGGGTGCCCACTTCTAGAGAGGGCCACGTGCAATCCTGCGGGGAGAACAAGGAGGGGAGTGGTCTACATGCAGTTTCCCACGGGGAGAAAACAAGAGAGGAGCCATTGTTCCTGGGTGGACCTAACATCTTTGTGTTCCCCTCAGCCTCATGCCAACTTGGTCCCAACTGTCAGCATTATTTTGGAAAGTACTGGAAACATTAATTCCTGGAATCAAGCTGAAGGAGTCGGTCAAGGTCATGTCCTTGGAGATTGTACTTTTCTCAGGCCCCTCCTCTCTCCCCCACCCTCTCTCTCTCTCACTCTCTCTCTTTCTCTTTCTCAATCTCTGTCTTCTGCCTGCTCCCCCCTCTCTACTTCCTGGCCACCATGAGGTAGCAACCTCCTTGCCTGCCTCTGAGGTATCATCTGCCTTCCCTCAGGCTCAGCGCAACGGACTTAGCTGACCCAGAACCAACAACTTTGACACCATGAGAAAAACTAAATCTTTCCTCATTTTTAAGTTATTGTCTCAGGTATTTGTCATAAGGACAAGAAGTTTAACACAATATCCTGAATTTTTTCTTTCAAAGACACAAAATTAACAAGTATAATCTAAAAGTCTGTTCTTGTCTACACTATCAGTTATTATATATATATATATATATATATATATTTTTTTTTTTTTTTTTTTTGGTGGGTCATGGAGCTTGAACTCTGGGCTTGGGCGCTGTCCCTACGCTCTTCAGCTCAAGGTGAGCGCTCTACCTCTTGAGCCACAGTGCCACCTCAGGTTTTCTATTGGTTTTTTGGAGATAAGAGTCTCACAGACTTTCCTGCCCGGGCTGGCTTTGAACCCCAATTATCAGATCTCAGCCTCCTGAGAAGCTAGGATTACAGGCATGAGCCACAGGTACCCTCCAAAAAAAATCTCTGAATTTTGTCCACTTCTGACTAAGATTTATTAAGTCTGATTTTTATCATGTATAGTCTATAGGGCTGATGGTAGAGTTACCCTATTACCAAAACATGTTTTATAAAGATTGCAGAAAGATGGACTTGTATTGGTAATTTGGGCTACCCAAGAAGATCACGAGAGTCCAGAAGGTAATTTTGGACCCGTCTGAAAATATAGATTCCATTTCAGAGACAGAGAAAAGAAAAAAGGTTAATAGGAAAGTCTGTTATGCTTAGGAAAACATACTATACAATTACAACTTACTAAGATACAGTTCAGAAACAAACAGTCCCAAATTTCAGCAGCTTCTATCAATGAGGATTCCTTTTTTCAGTTGCACTATGTATATGTTATAGGTTGGCACAAGTATTCCATATGGGCTATACTTTGAAAGCCATGTTGATAGAGTAAACTCTAGCTGTCATCTTACTAATCGTATGGCAAAAGAAAAGAGAAAATACAGAACAGCTACTCAGTGACTTCAATTTCTGATATTAGCAAATCATACCACTTCTGCTCACTTTTCACCAGGAAAGATATTGGGAGAGTTAAGTGTAAAGTGAGCAGGGTAGAAAAAATATTTTTATCTCTACAGGGAGAACAAAGGTTTATCCAAGAAGAGTTATATAAGTTCCAATACTTACATTAAGTTCCAATACTTACATATAAGTTCCAATACTTTAAATTCAGATCACAGCAAGAAAAATGAGGTAGATATCTCGGTACTTGGTTACAGGGCCACAGTTTGACTCATTCATTCTTTTCCCACATCATCAATGCTTCACCCTCAATCAGTACTTCAGATGACTAGGATCCTTTAACTGGTTGCCATTACATGACAATAATAATAAGTACCTCAGAGGGAATTCTGGATTTCTTCCTCTTTTAATCAGTTTTGTGCTATGTCAACAGAATACTGGAGTCTAGGTAATTTATAAAGAACAGAAATTGTATTTCTCACAGTAGCAGAAGGTGAAAAACCCATGACCAAAGTGTCTGCAAGTTCATTGTCTGCTGAGGACTAATCTTTTCTTCCATGATGGTGCCTTGAATGCTGTGTCCTTCAGAGACGTGGAACCCTGTGTCCTCATGCAGCAATGTGAAGTCAAACTCCCTCCATCAAGTCCTTTGACATCATTAATCCAGTCACAAACATAAAGCCCCATGACTTAAACACCTTCTATAATATTTGACCTCCCAAAACTGTTGCATTTGGGTCTTAGATTTGCAACATATACGTGTGGAGAAGACAGTCAGATGATAGTACATTGACTCTTCCCTTACCCAGTGATGAAGCAGCTGCCATATTTCCACATAGACATTTAGAGCCCATCATTGTGGGCACCAAGTCCTTTTTCCATCTACTCTCTACTGACTGAGCTCAAATTGTCTTAACTTTCAAATTATTAGAACCACAAGTGAAATTGCAGATGGGAAGAACACCTATCGGGGTAGAAAAATATTTTAATTAGAAAAGTCCAGAGAGACATATCACAGTCTTATAGTGGTAGAAAGGCCATGGGATGATATCAAGGACTCATAATTATACAGACATGATGGCTCAGGCTTGTACTCCTAACCACTCTAGGGACTGAGATTAGGAAGACTGCATTTCTAAGCCAAACCCAGGAAAAAGATTTATAAGATCTCAGCTCAACAGAAAATGCTGGACAATGTAACATATGCCTGTCATCCCAGATATGTATGGCAGGAAGCAAAAAGAAAGGCATTATAGTCCAGACCAAATCGAGATGCTAGACCAAAAGTAATGCAAAACCAGGCTAGAGAGGTAGAGCACCTGCCTAGCAACTATGAGGCCCTGAGTTCAAAGCCTAGTACTACTACAAAAAAAAAGAAAACTAAAATCAGACTCAGAACTGAACTCTAACACTAAGAGTAACAACAGTCAAATTCAAGCTGCTGGTAGACATAAGGTAAAACATCTTGTGCTCATCTTAAAGGTCATTGCTTCAGTGAAATTATTTCTTCTAAGTATCCACATAGGAGCTAGAGATCAGGAGAGAGAGAAAGAGACAGACAGACAGACAGATAGACAGACACAGACACAGACAGACAGACAGACAGACAGACAGCCACAGAGACAAAGAGAGAGACAGAAACAGAAACAGAGAAAGATGGAGACAGACACAGGGAGATAGGGACAGATATCTTAGAGATATGCATACAGGAATAGCTGCATAGCTTTACACCAGATCCCAGAGGTCTACCAACATAGTTTCTCAGTTTTCTTGTCATCACTGCTCTGAGTCCATGCCTTCAAAACCTCTGACCATCTACTCAAGTCAGTTGCAGCTGCTTATGAATAGATACATGCTTCTATCAAGCCATCATCCCTTCCAGGTAAATCAGGTAATGATATACATCATTCAAAGACTCTGCTTTGAGAAACTTCTTTGTTGTCTTGCAAAACCACCATTTCATGAAAGTATCATAGCAGTACACACAACTAATGCTAGGATATGATGTTGAACCACCTGAAACACAGGCTCAAATCTTTTCTTTGTCAACTAGGGATCCTACAGCACTCAAAATTATGCTATAAATAAAGATTGGGAATAACAGAGCTGGTGAGTTCTACTAACATCTATTATCTGGATGTGTAAATAGATGGCTTCATTATTGAGTCAAGTCTAATCATAGATGTTTTATTTCTATTAATGAAAGAATGCTGTCAGATAATTCAAAAATACATCATTCAGATAATTCAAAAAATACATCATTCATGTTAAGTAGTTTGGTGGACTGAGCCAGGTCTCATTATATCTTTGGTTAGATTTTGACCTCTACCAGGACAAGTCTTCCTTGACGAGCAAGATCTGTCATTTTGTCACTATAAAACCCTAGGTATTTCCACCTTGGCTCTCCTTTTTCAGTGAACATCTCTGTTTTCCCCAGACTTTATGACCTTAGTTTATTGGATTCATTACCCACTAAGATTTTAATTACTTATACAGAAGCTTAGACCAGCTGGAAAAGCTTCTTTCGCTGTGGACAAAACACACACACACACACACACACACACACACACACACACACACACACACACACTGAAAGCTTGTAGCTTTTCATTCATATGTCACATATATTTTCTTCCAAAAAGCAAAGAAGCAATTCAAGCATGACCTCTTTCCTCCTATGGGAGAAATAAAGGTCTAGGAAGTTGCTTTTCCAAATTAAAAGCATTTCCAGACAATTCTCAGCTTACTGGAGCTTCAGAAATTTTATTGACATTGTAGATTCCTGTATTTGGAAGGGCGGATCCCATACCCTAGCAGTGATGTTTCTTCTAGAGCATCTGCTTTACAGGTCATGTCTGCATCACACCGTGGATACAGTCCATCAACAAGCTTTAATATAGGACGGTGAGGTAATGAAAGATCTCAGAAACTCAGCTGCAGTACACAGATAGAGAACTGATGTAACTCCAAAACAGAAGTGATCAGAGCACCACCAGTCACCAGCCCAGGTGAAAGCAGACCACTTCTGTGTGCTGACCCTTTAGTGAGATACAGAAAAATCATTCCATTTAAAAAAAAACTTCTGACTCTCCCCATCTTCTTATGCCATCCAAATGCTTAATATAAGCTACCTAAAGCAGAGAAGGAACTGTCTGGTTTTTCACTGCTCTCCGCACTTTGGGAGATAGATAGAAATATGGCAAATTCTAAAATGTCCCTTTCCTTTCTTGTTAGGTTTAATCTCACCTAGCAAGAAACGATGGGTGTAAAAAGAAAATCTCCTCTTTACTCAACTCTTTACAGTGCAGTTCTCTTCAAGAGATCTATGAGAACTCTGCCACGTCCCTTTATAGAGATGTCCTCAAACTCTTGAGAATGTTCCTCTTGAAGATTCCCATCACTTAGCTAAAGGTGATATTAATGTCCTCCATTCTGTTGCCACAGTGTAATAGACCTCCAAGGCTGACTTGAAGGTTCCTTTCCCTCCATTCTTTCTACATGAATTGATGAAGGCCTTATCTAATACGGGGTGGTAGTACTTTCATGTATTTTTAGTCCCTATAAATATGTGTGTCCCAAAATAGAGCACTGTAATATGTTGGAATATGCAATTCTATTCTTTTTTCATCTATGGTCTCTAATGCAAATTCTTGATCCACAGGAAATACCTTTTTCTCAAAGAGAAGAAAGGACTGTTAAGGGATATTTTGTACATTTTTTATTGTAAAAATGCTGTACAGAGGGGTTACAGTTACATGAGCAAGGTAATGAGTACATGTCCTATTGAGCATTGTTGCCTCCTCCTTTGTTTTCCCCCTACCCTTCCTATGTTTGAGAAATAGTAGATAAATCTAGAAAAATACCTAGGTAGGTAGAAAGTTGAAGTTTTAATAACTTGGAATTTCCCGATAATATTTTACCTCCATGACTAACATTCAATATGACCTAAGCCACATGTTAAACTTTTAGACATCATTTTATAACATTCAATTAGCAGCCATTACATTTTTTTGTCGGTCGTGGGGCTTGAACTCAGAGCCTGGATGCTGTCTCTGAGCTCTTTTGTTCGAGGCTAGTGCTCTACCACTTTCAACCACAGCACCACTTCCAGTTTTTTTGAAAATAAGAGTCTCACTGGGACTTTTCTGCCTGGGCTGGCTTTGAACTGCAATCCTCAGATCTCAGTCTCCTGAGTAGTTAGGATTACAAGCATGAGCCTATAATGAGGAAACTGAAACCTAAAGGAACTGAAGTCATTTGCAAAGTCAAACAGAACTTCCTGATACTACCTTACTGTTCTATGGCTATGCACTTTTATTTTTCTCTGTTTCTACTTGATAGTGCTAACTTAAATAACTTCTGTCTCTAAAACGCAATGGGACCTAGGGTTTTCAGCAATGCCTAAATATTTCCTAAACTGCTTAATCCTACAGTTTGTATAAATCTTTCCTGATTCTCAAACAAAGCACACATAAGTATGTAAGCAAAAAGAATAACCAAGTTTTGACACTGTTATACTTAGTTGTCCCTCTCCACTAAGGCTACAGAAGGGAGACATGTGACATAAAGAATCTCAGGGCCCAGAACATCCATGTCTGAGTAGCCAGTAGCCTGAGACTGAACACTGAATAAACTTGACTTGATTTCCCTGGAGCCATCATCTTCCTCCACAGCCTTCCTGGGTGAGAGAAGATGCTGGCAGTAGCAGGCTCACCGACATGACACTTGGCACACACTCCCAGACCCTTTGATTGCCCAAGGGCATACAGCATGGCCTTGAATAAATGCAGATTGAGCTGAGGACTTTGCTTCCTGAGCTCCTTGCCAAAATTCACTGTCTTTTGAAAAAGACTGGAAATATAAGAACCAGCAGTCCTCACTACCATTCAATCTGCCACAAAGAGCACCTTTAACTGGAAAGCTTGCTGAGGATTTCATTTCTTAATAACCTGGCTGCCAATTTTAAAAGAAGGGAGAGGAAATGGTGGGGAGAGTTGATGAAAGGATTCTGATGTAGGGAAAGAAGAGGAGAAAAACAATTCTGGTGATGGCATGATTAGTACACCTCAGCCTTTGTGTTTTTGCTGCTGAGGAATCTATGTTTCTCATCCTTCATCTTTTAAGCATAATTTTAATTAAACAGAGGGTAGTCTACATGCATTGTGAAAATTGCAATGAGCACAATTCTGCCCTCAAAGTTCACACAGGGCAGGCAGCTGGGTACAACTTTTAAATTCATCTAAAATGTGTAGAATAAAATACTTAAAACCATCTATTTTGTTGATTCAAGCTTATTCAACCTTTTTGCTAGTGGGAGCTTTTACTGTACACTTGAGTTGCTCGCTTGATAGTATTTGCCTCAAGTGAAATCCTGTTTAGGAACTCATATTCTTTTATATGCTGAGATTCTAACTGTTTTGAACAGGGCTGGCTTCATTAAAATGATTTCCTACCGTCACACAGTGACCTAAATGACAATTGACTTTTGCCTTCCATTAGCAGAACGCATTCAGATTTCATTCTCATGTATGAATGCAGCTCTTGCTTCAAATCATGTTATTTTAAACACCACCACAATGTGCATTCGTGATTTGTGCTTTAAAATTTGTTTCCAATGTTGGTATCTTTTGGAGGATAGACTGGAAGGATTCCTGTGCCCTTCTATATCCTAATTCTTTGAAAAATGAGTCAGAGAGTACAGGTGATTACTATTATTACTCCTACTAAACTATAGTCATCTGTTGGGATGGGTTTTGTAATCGGAAACAAATGCTCTCTCCCTCTCTCCTCTTGCCAGACATTATACAACACACCAAAGCAAAACAGTTGAACTAGTGTTAAAAAGAAAAAGGTCTTTCAAACCTTGATTAAATACCAATAATTTCCCTTTGTAGTTACACGTTTTGGGTTATTCTATACCCTACACTAATTAATAAAGAAAAAAGCAAATTGCTTTTTATTAGTCAGATGGATGACTCTAAGATTAGTCTGAAGGTTTATCTCAAATATAAAAGACAGATTTTGGAACTACATAAAGGAAAAATATCCTTATGTTATCTTAAGTCTTTCATTTTTCCCCCCTGATTTTTTAAATTTTCTTTTGTTTTTTTTCACAGTTTTAGAACTGAATGGGTTACTACTGAACTCTTGATGAATACAAAAGTCCCACAACAAGCATTTATTTGATCTAATGCATGATTAATGGAGCAAATTGCATGTAGTCCCAACCTTTTAAATCTCTCTGAAGAATTACATTTCTGTCTACAGGCTGTCTACACTGTTAAAAAATGAGCCACCTAATAAAGGAACACACAGTATATTAATATGTAATTTCTTTCCCAGTATGAATGCTAATTACTGACAGTGCAGCCCTTATGTTTGATCCGTGACACAGATAGACTTTCTAGATATGTTGTTTGGTGTCATCATTCTTAATACTCCTATTCACTCACATTTACATTTTAAACTCCTTTAGATTGGCAAGGAGCTCTGTAGTGTTTTTCTAGATCTAACACAGTTTAGTTCTATGAAGGAGGATGCATATTCTAACTTGCTTAGAGAAATTAATTTGGTTTGTATGAAAAGAAATTTCATTATGTTAAATAATTCCCCTCTTGGAAGAACTTTCTCTGTTGTTCTCTGGCAGTCTCATTAACCTGGAAAGATAATTCAGTTGCCTAGTTTTTTTTTCTTTTCTTGTGAATTTCCAATTGAGCATAATGTAAATGGTAGGTTTCTACAAGCTACAGGAACTTCACATTTTTGTCTCAGTTGTGGTTTTCTGGCTTGTTTGTTTTTTTTGAATACAAGAGTCTGACAAAAGGGATTGAGTCTCATACATACAATTTTCCTTGTTTGCCTCATCTAGACATGGTTCTTTTCACACCCCATATTAAATACAAAACCAATAGTCCACAAATTCTCATACCCAACTAGAAAGAACTTATAAAAACATACTCACCCTCAAGAGGCAAACTCTTCAACACTTGTTAATTGACACTATTTGGTATAAAAATATAACCAAAAGTCTTGATGACATTTACTTTTTGTAGATTTCTATTCATCTTTATTCCCCCAGCATACTTTCTGAACTATATAGAAATCTCTGCTGGTCTTTTCCTCCCTCTTAGCACAGAATGTTGAATTATGTGGTAGTTCTGGCTAACAATCATCAACTTTATGCCCAAGTTAGCCACTGTTGGTGGCTTAAAAATAGACTTTGGGGCCTCATGTGTATGAGTTGAGTGCCTACCTAGCAAACATGAGGTCCTAAATTCAAATCCCAGTACTGGCACAAAAAGGGAGAAAAAGCTTTATACTGTTTTGACTAGCAAATCCTTTTAAAGACTGCAGCCAACCTCAACTAAGACAAAAAAAAAAGATAACTCTTTGTCCTTTCATAACTAAACCAGGAAGTGTTATTAGAATTAAGTAAAGCATATCAAAATTTTCTTTGCAGGTCAGAAAAAATTTTAAGCTATATCAATGAAAAATAAAAAGATACAATGTGAAGCCAGAAGTTGAGAAGTCATCTATAATGACTTGATGAAAGATGATACATTGAGAAGAGGAGAAAAGCAAAATATGTAAACTAAAGAAACCTACCTTCAGTCATTTCTCCTACAAAATAGACAACTAAAGATTGAGCCCATAAAACCTGCCATCATAATAGTTACCAAAAGTCTTGCCTTGATTAAGGTTGTTTCCTGTAATTTGTGCCAGTCCTGGTGCCAAGACTGTACTCTCAGGATGCAGAGTAGAAGTGCAAGTAGAGATTTGTTGAATAAGTGTGCTTGCTCTTTGGTAATTAAGCACACTTGTCGTCTGTTAGCTTACACGATTTAGATTAGTGTAATTCTCAGCCTTTGGAAATATTAAAGACTATTAGCTTTACCTGATTATAAACTGTGACAAGAAGCTAAAGGGGTGCAAATCCAGTGACAGACTGCCTGCCTCATAAGCAAGATGCTTTAAGTTCAAACTGCAAACAAAAGAGAGAGAGTGAAAGAAAGGAAGAGAGAAAAAGAAAGAGAAAAGGAAAGAAAGAAAGAAAAAAGAAAGAAAGAAAAAGCTGGGTGCAGGTGGCTCACACCTGTAATCCTAGCTACTCAGGAGGCTGAGATCTGAGGATCACGGTTCAAAGCCAGCCCGGGCAGAAAAGTCCATGAGATTCTCTTTTTTTTTTTTTTTTTTGGGGGGGGGGGTCCGGTCATGGGGTCTGAACTCTAGGCCTGGGCGCTGTCCCTCAGCTCTTCAGCCCAAGGCTAGCGCTCTACCACTTGAGCCACAGTGCCTCTTCCAGCTTTTTTCTTTTTGCTTTATGTGGTGCTGAGGAATCGAACCCAGGGCCTCTGGCATGCAAGGCAAGTGCTCTACCACTGAGCCACCTTCCCAGCCCGCCATGAGACTCTTATCTCTAATAAGCCACTAGAAAACTGGAAGTGGCGCTGTGGCTCAAGAGGTAGAGCACTTGCCTTGAGCTGAAGAGCCCAGGGACAGCACCCAGGCCCAGAGTTCAAGCCCCACGACCAACCAAAAAAATAAAAAAGAAACAAAGAAAGAAGAGAGAGAGAAAGAAAGAAGAGAGAGAGAAAGAAAGAAAGAAAGAAAGAAAGAAAGAAAGAAAGAAAGAAAGAAAGAAAGAAAGAAAGAAAGAAAGAAAGAAAGAAAGAAAGAAAGAAGGAAAGAAAGAAAGAAAGGGGGAGGAAGAAAGAGAGGGAGGAAGGGAGAAAGAAAGACAAAGAAAGAAGAGAAAGAAAAAGAAAGAAAGGAAGGAAGGAAGGAGGAAGGAAGGAAGGAAGGAAGGAAAAAAGAAAGAAAGAAAGAAAGAGAGAGAGAGAGAGAAAGGGAGGAAGGGAGAAAGAAAGAAGAGAGAAAGAAAGAAAGGAAGGAAGAGAGAGAGAGAGGAAAGAAAGAGAAAGGAAGGAAGGAAAGAAGGAAGAAAGGGAGGAAGGAAAGAAGGAAAGAAGAAAAGTGTAGGCTTTGTTTTTCAGAAGTAGATTGACTGGTTTCTAGGTTAGTTAGTTGGGACTTTTTTTTTCTTCTACTGTAGGTCAACATCCAAAGGATCTCTTTATCTCCAAGCTTTCCTACTCTGAGTTGTTTTCCTGAGAGGCCTCCTTATAAGAACTTTCCCAGCCTTTGTCAGACCTGAATCTCAGCTCAGAATCCTACCAGATTCATTGCCAATGCATCCTACCAAAATGACTCCTATTCTCCCATCCCTAGAAGTTACCTGAATACTCTTTTCTTTAAACCCAAAGTTTCCAACAAACATGCAAAGGAAAAGGTTTATTTTTTTAATTCCAGAATGCTAAAAACACCAGATGGCATTTTATACCAATCATTAGTATTCTGCCTTCCTTTACACAATTTGAACATCTTTTGATAATCATTGTCAGCTGAAAATATTTTATTCTTAAACTTCAATAGTTTACCAAGTAACAAGCCGCTAATGCTGATTCATTTTAGATTATTGTGAATAATATAATAAAATCCCCCCAAAGATCTGTCTTGTATAATATTGCAGTAATTAACCCATAAATTCTCTTTTAACAACATATTTTAAAGCACTGAATGACTCTGCCCTATCCAAGGACACTCTTGCTGACTCTCAATTGGTCAAATTCCCCTATTCCCTTTGCTTTATACAACAAAGAAATGTTCTCTAGGCAATGTCTATTGATCTATAACTCGGATGCTTGAAATCAAGAGAAAGTGGTAGTAAAGGGGCCAGTTTAGGAAAGGAAATGAAAGAGAAAAATCCGTCTGAGCCAGAAATGGATGACTTGTAATAGCTGGTTTCATTTTATCAATTTTGCCATTTTGTCTCCTTTCCTCACTGGCCAGCTTCACACATTTTCTTCCAATTTTTACAAGGCATGCATGGTTACCTTCACATCCATAAAGAAAATATCCACAAGTAAAGGTGGCCAAGCTATCTCCAAAGACCTAAAAAGGTTTGCTTGTGTTTATTCTTTCAGTAGTAGCTAAAAAGATAATGTACCAAGTCATTGGTCCACTGGACTCCGAACACTTCTAGCTTTTCTTCTCAGTTTGTGCCTTTACCACTGCCTGAGTGAAGCATTAAAATGTTTATCTCCCATTATAATTTTTGTTGGTGAGTGTTAGTTTAATGTCCAGTAATCATGCCTAACGCTGCCTCTCATCTTTTTTTAAAAAATTCATCTTTCGAAGCCTACATCTACATAGCTTGGTCTGCATCTGTTGGCCTGCTTTGAGGTAAAACTCTGCTATTTTTTTAAAGCTTTTATAAGTGTCCATTTTAGGGGCCTCTCCATATCATCTTCCATCAAATAAAGTTTATTTGGTTTTTGTTTTTAAGACCTGAATATACTCAATACTTAATACACTCACGCCTCAGTTATTTGGCAGTGGGGTCAACTTACCTACAGTGATACAGATACGCAGATCAAAAGACTCAGCTGAAGTGTTTTGTGGTTAACAATGTTGGAAGATCATCTCAGTCCTTCAACAAAAAGAGTAGATATACATTGCCCCCAAATGACAGGTTGTTTGGGGTAGCTGTTTGCATTGTGAAAGGCACCCTCAGGGTCAGAATGAAGCACTGGCCTTTCTGAGCTGCATACCCACAACCAGTTGGACTCCACAAACCATGGCTGTCCACCTGCCCAGGTGCCTCCTGCCTCCAGGCCAGCTGGTGAGAGAATGACCGCAGCAGGCCAAGTGGCAACTCCCTGGTGGTCATCTGAACACCTCTGAGAGAGGTGCTTTTCCTTGGCTTTCATAGGTATGTTCTCTTTTTATGTTTTTTTTTTTTCAATGACTCAGTTTGTCTCCCTAATCGTCTCAGAGCAAACAGAAAAAGTAGCAACAGCAAGCAGTGATCTGTGTTCTGCAAGTTATATATGAATGCTGTGAGAGGCTTGCTGTATCCTCCCCCTGATTTCTTATAAAATAACATCAGGAGTGCCTAAAAGTATAGCTGGGAAGTTCTCCTTTTGGTGATGGTGACTTCATTGTTTAGAGCTCAAGAGGCAGTATCCAATTCATAGTGATTCAACATTGTAAGGAAAGGGGTAAGTCTGGGTTTATTTGGTTTTAGTTTATATTTTATGTGCTTTCTGTACTAGCCACCACATCCTCAGCACTTCATACACAAATAACAATTTCTTTTGTGGTACTGGGCTTTGAATGTGAGGCATTGTATGTGTTAGGCAGGTATTTTACCACTGAGCCACCCTCCAAGCCCTTTTATGTACTGGCTGTTATTTTTAAGATAGAATCTCACTCTCTGCCTGGACATGAACTTGTACCACAACTCTACTTTTCACTTCTACTATTTGTGGAATAAAGGCCACACACCATAATATTCAGGTGCTGCTGCTAAGATGATGTCTTGCAAACTTTCCTGCACAGGCTGGTTAGAGCAACAATCCTCCAGATCTCAGCCTCCCAAGTAGCTAGATGAACCACCAGCATCTACCTCAGTAGCACTACCTCAGTAGTGTTTTTTAACAAAAAACACTAACAAGCTTAAACTTTCTGTGAAAAGGGAGAAATTATTTCCAATTTCATAATGGGAAAGCGCATTTTTTGCTATTCAGTAATTGCCTTACTTTCATTATGTAAACCTGAGGGTTATATCAAGTTTCGCTTTCCTTTGGCTAGTAGAAACCTTAGAAAATTTCCAGTCCAGAAATGAACTCCAAGACATAGAAACAAGAGGGTTTTTCCTTAGTTGCTGTTTTTTTGTTTTCTTATCTTTTTCATCTTGTTTGTTCATTTATCTGTCTTTGGGAAGGTAAATAGGGACACAAAATGGAGGGATAAAAGGTAAACAAAAGCAGCAGTGGTACTCGCTAGATACTATATTAAAAATGAACTATACATCTTGTGGGTGGGAACAGGAAGGAAAAACTGGGAGAAGAGTGTGGGAAGGGGTGACTTATTTTTTTTTTAGTCAGTCATAGGGCTTGAACTCTGGGCCTAAGCATTGTCCCTAAGCTCTTCAGCTCAAGGTGAGTGCTCTACCATTTGAGCCATAGAACCACTTCCAGTTTAGTCTCACAGACTTTCCTGCCCAGGCTGGCTTTGGACCTAGATCCTCATATATCAGATCTCAGCCTCCTGATTAGCTAGGATTACAGGCGTGAGCCACCAGTGCCCTGCATGGGGTAACATTATTCAAAAGGAAATGTACTCATTACCTGACTTATATAACTATAACTGTAACACCTTTATAATAACAATAAAAATTTAAAAATACATAAATGGAGAAAAGAATAAAATTTTCAGCCCACCTCAACTGAATGATTTCACTTCAGACTGCTTATTTTATATATATATGTATATATATATATATATATATATATACATATATATATATATATATATACACATATGTGTGTGTGTGTGTGTGTGTGTGTGTGTGTGTGTATACATATCCCATTCTTGAAGTTTTCCTTAACTTCTGCCTTTGTTATCCATTCATTTTGACTTCATTTTTTCTGAAATTTTTGTCTTATTTTGTGCTGTTCTTGTTGCTTGAGCTCAGGGCCTGAGCTTTTTTGCTCAAGATTAGTGCTTGACCATTTGAGCTACAGCTTCATACCTCAGCCTCCTGAGTAGGTAGGATTATAAGCTAAGCCATTCATGCCTGGCTATATTCGTGTGTTTTTTTTAAGTTTGGGTTTTGGGGTTGATTTTGGTGCTGCTATTAGGTAGGATATGCACATAGAAATGCAAACATAGCTGGATGCTGGTAGCTCATGCCTGAGCTAGCCTAGCTCAAGAGGCTGAGATCTGGAGAACCAAGTTTCCAAGCCAACCTGAGCAGAAGTGTCTGAGACTTCATATTCAAAATAACCAACAAAAAGCAATAAAGTCCTAGAATCCTTAAATTAAATTAAAATTCAGCTACAATGAAGGAAGAGAGGAAGAGAGAAAGAAAGGAGAGAAGGAAAGAGGGAGGAAGGAAGGAAGGAAGGAAGGAAGGAAGGAAGGAAGGAAGGAAGGAAGGAAGGAAGGAAGGAAGGAAGGAAGGAAGGAAGGAAGGAAGGAAGGAACGGAGAAAAATACACATGCACAGACTTGTATATACCAATGGAAAAGCAGAGAATACAATTAATACAAATAATAAATTCATGATATAATGGCGCTGATAGATTCACATACCAGGACAAGGTTGTATACCTGTGTCTGCTGATGGTGAAAGAGAACATGGGGGAGACAACAAACCTCTCCACAGCATCTGGATCTGGCTTGTAGGGAGGTAAATCGCTGCTTGCTGTTGGCTGCTCTCTGTGGTTTTGGTTAGCACAACCCTGAGTGATTTCAGATGTCCCCAAACAATCAGTTGTCCTAATAAAAGGAAGGATTGAAAAGGAGAAAGAAATAGGGAGGGGGTTCTGAGACTAATAAAAACAAGCACAAACTGCCCAAAAATTGATTTCCTATTGACAAACATCATGATGAGTGAACTTTTCACTCCTCTGGTGTTTCTGCCTTACAGTCCCCTAAGGTCTATGTTTGCCATGCTTCCTCTTTTAAAAGAAGCTAAAAGAGTATTTTGTTTCTCTTGCTTTAGGCTTTTGTTTTCCTCCCTGCTGGCAGAATACAGTGATGCTTTTGAATATACTTTCTTCCTCCTCCTTCAAGTGACAGTGACTAATTGATCTGGCCCTCAACCCATTGCTACAACAAATCATCTAGCATCCTAGGTTCCACAAACATATTCTAGCCACCTTCCCTCAGGAGTTAATGTAATGGCAAACAGGCCTCCATTTATGGAGGTGTGACTGTCCCCAGAAGACACTGAGGGCTTGAATAGATACTGCCATTAGTATCAGTAGTAATTTTTGCTTTTGATTCCCATGTCAGGCTACCCAACAACCATACGACAATAAAATAAGATGACAACTACTTCTTGGCCCAACCCACGGCCTGAGTCCTGGTTCTAGGAATCCTGCCAGCTACTTCTATATGGGAGAGCTTCTTGCTTCATGCCAAGGAAGAGCGAGAAGTATTTGTCTTCTCGCTACAAGATACATTGCTTTGTCTTTGCACCACAGTTGGGAAGATTTTCCTGGAATTATACTGTATGTCCTGTGATTTGGGGGACATTTTTCAGATGAGGTCTGTCTTCACACATTCCTCATGATAAGAATTAATACTTTCAAGGGTTTCCACCACAATGTTTTGAATATATGCTCTAGAAGAACAAGTAGAATTGACAGGGAATTGTGCTAAGTCAATCACTTATTTACAAACTCCAAATGTGACAGAAAAATTTGTTTAAATAGCAACAGCATTTCCTTCTCTTTTTTTGAGATTCTGATAGCATTATTATTATTATTATTATCCATTTCTTTCTTTTGATTCAAAATTGTACCCCTGTCTACTTAAAGTGTGTTTACAATAACATTAAAGCTTTGTAGATAACAGTAATGCAAGGAGAACTTTATCATGCTGCTAAAAATGAAGATGAGGAATAATGGAGTAGGCACATTATTTTCTTAGAAGCAAGGAAGAAGTAGAAAAAAGTCAGATGGTCAGATAAGTTGATCTTAGGCGAAATGAACCCCACGATAAGGACTCAAATATTTTTTTTCTTTCTTGCTATTGTTCCTAACATATTTATAAGATGATTTCTTTGTTGCTTTGTATATCTCTCCCCCATGGTATAACCCCTGTGTTCACTGTATTTGATGTTGATATAATTTGTGGAGGGGAAGGGAAAAAAACAAATTGTTTAAATAGGGATACAGGTGGACCCATTGCAACAATGAAATGTACAAGTCGTTATGTCAAAAACGAACTTTACAACTTTGATGCAGGGGGGGGTGGAGAGGTGGGAGGGGAGGAATGGGTGGGAGAAGGTGGGGGGAGTATGGGAAGGGGTGGGAAGGGGAAACAAAGGAGGAGGCAACAATGCTTGATAAGAAATGTACTCATTACCTTACCCATGTAATTATAACCCCTCTGTATGGTAATTTCACAATTAAAAAAAAAGTCAGAAGCACCCATAGCATTGGCCTTCACTTTATGAGTTTGTATGTAGAAGAATGATGTTTACCTCTCACTTTTTAGTTCCTGAGGTTATGGCTTGCTAACTTGCTATATTTGACTGCTGACTTCATGAGATTCTGACAAAAGCAAGGCACTCCCTTCTTCAGCCTAACTAGCAGGTGGTAGTTGTCTTTTGACACAATTCTGTCCAACACAACACAATAAAAAATTAAAACAAAAATCACTTTGAGAGAAAAGCAGCTGGGGAGAAAGGAGAGCTAGCGTAGGGAGTTACACAGCTGTCTGTTCTATAGCAAAACCTCAGAGACACCAAACTTAAAAAGAAGAAAAGTTTATTTTGGCTACTGGTTTCAATTCATGGTCAGTTGACCTTGTTGTTTTGGACCTGTGGCAAGATAGTATAATCCGGCCTGGTGGGGTCAGCCACTCACCTCATGACAGACAGGAAGCAAAGAAGAAACCAGGGTCTCAATATACCCTTCAAAACACCCCAAAGTGATCTGATTTCTTCCCACTAAGTCTCACTTCTTTGTTCAATAAGGATTTCATTTTTAAGTTTTTAGTCATAGATGCCACATAGCATTGATAATTTTTCCTTCCTTTAAAAGTATTTTATCATCTTTACATAGTTGTGCAAAGGATTTGCCATTTAGCAGTTTATAAATACAATGCACCTTGTTCAGTGTCACCCCGTTCAACATTTCCACCCTGCCTCCCAACCAATCTCTTCCTTCACTTTTCTTAATTTGGTAGGATATACTTTGAATTCTTGACTGTATTATCCCCCACTGCTCTTCTTTATTCATCTACCCTTCTCCTCTTGAAGTCTAAATTAAAGCCTCCCTTCACCTCTCCATAGTTCTATGAACTGAGAATAAAGCTTTTAACACATAAGATCTTGTGGAACAATTATCCTTATCATAGCAAAAGGCTGTTTTCCTAATAAAAAGGGTATATTTGCTCTAGGAATGTAGCTCAGTGGTAGAGCGCTTGCCTTAAATGCATGAGGCCCTGGGTTCGATCCCTCAGCACCACATAAGCAGAAAAAAAACTTGAAGTGGTGCTGTGGCTCAAGCGGTAGAGCGCTAGCCTTGAGCTGAAGAGCTGAGGGACAGCGCCCAGGCCCAGAGTTCAGGTCCAAAAAAAAAAGGGGGTATACTCTCCCTTGCCTAGACCATTTTCCTCACTCTCTTGTCTATCGGAGTCAGGTGAGGTCTCTGTGTATGAAGCTGCTGCCATCTTGCAACTACAGTCGGAGGGATAAAGCCAGCACACCAAAGATATTAGAACAAAGAGATAGAAAAACAAGACTCAGTATCTCATGACATTGGTAAGGAGCTGAACCAATGCCAGAAAATGTGTAATTATAGACTTTTGGTTTTGTTATAAAAATAAATTCTCATTTGCTTAATATATCCTTAGATATATTGTGAGCAACAGCCAAAACACATTTCCTTTTTTTTTATTAAGTATATTTATTGTAAAGATACTGTACATAGGGGTTACAGTTATGTGAGTAAGGGAATGAGTACATTTCCTATTGAGCATTGCTACCTCTTCCTTTGTTTTTCCCCTACCATCCCTTCCCTCCCCCCTCCAAAGTTGTTCTAATTGATTCCATAACTGAAATAAAAGATCTATAAACTCACAAAGACCAATCTCAATGTGAGTGAGTGTAAATCATTGCTTCCAAAATTCTAAAACCTGGAATTTGAGGAATCAATAAGACTGTTTTCTATCCAATATTCACCAGATAAGAACTAAAGTTAAAAGAGAAAGGCAGTAAGTAAAGTTGATCTTTCCATCATTTACACCCTTCTCTCAGATAAAACTTCACTAGCTCTAGAAAACAGGAACAGCAATACCAAAACATTCCTAGAGAACAGCCCTCTTCCTCTGATAAGTTCTCTACACACACGTGTCTATGAAAATGCCATCAATTTCTTTCTTGTACCTGATCATCTCAGGAATTCATTCCTAAGTTTCTGCCTAGCACCCTTAGTACACACTCATTCTTCAGGAGATTGTGCATTGTAAGTCAGCTATCCTGTAGACCATCACATACAAGCTTTTTGATTTGAGACCATAGAAAGCACTGAAATTTTCTATTGGGTCAAAAGGAAATGGTGCATATGAGAAAGAGAAAATCTGGCACTTAGCAGAAAGATTCATTGCTGACATTTTCATTTGGTTGTTATGGAGAGAAAATTCGCAGCCAGTGGCTGTCAAATCTCAACATACAGGAGTTAACATGCTCCAGGAGTTGACAGATGCACTCATTTTTGCCATCATAAAAAAGAACAAGATAGGGTAGAAGGTCCAGAGTGCAGGAATGACCAAATCTAATTCTTTTTGACACTCATGGTTATAAAGTTGGGGGCAAATTCACATTTTAACTCTTAAAGAAACACAGTCTACAAAGAATGGAGAAAAGCCAAAAAAATAAAAAAGTACACTATTTTTTCACTCCACGTCAACTTCTGCACTTTTGCCAAGTTTTATCAGATGAGTGCTATAAGCAACGTAATTTATGTAAATATAATCCATTATGCAAATGCTTCCAACTTGCTTGCTACTTGGAAATTTTGTTCTTTTATGTTTAAGAAACATAGCCTTTATCCCCTGGAATAGACAGATTGGTTATGTTTATGTTCTTAAAGCCTTCTGCTACTGTTCTGGGCTTTGAGGAAAAGTCATTTTTTATTTTAAAAAATGCTTTGCCTTGCCTCTCATCCGTTTCTGTAAAAAATAGCCTCTTTTTTGTTTAATTCGGTGGTTTGCACACTGGCTTAATGATTGCATTGCTTTAATAGAACCTTAGTGAGAAGGGCTGTACACAGAGATGAATGCATAGATTATACCCTCGGCTCCACAGGGGATCTGTTGTTTTGTTGAGTTAGTATGAAACTGAATAATTCAATTAATTCAGAGATCTCTGTAAGCTTTATTCCCTGTTCTGTTTTAGTCATTATTTCCAAACATGAACATGATGAAATTCTTGTTTGGAGAGACAAATAAGGAGGGGATAGGTATACATTCTTTGTTCATATTCTCTCCATGCTTGAAAATTGCAGCCAAATTATAATGAAACCTAGAAAAGTATGAATCCCAGTATACATTAACATATTAAATTTGCTCTGTCTAGTAACATAACTGGAATTCATAGTTTCATATGTACATACCTACACGCAGCCTGTAAAAAAAAAAAAGGAGAGGAGGTGTAGTATCACAAAAGGGAACAACTGTAAGAGAACATGTCTTTGCTTTAATAAATGAACATTGCAACGAATGAATTATGAATTTAAAACTCTCCTCCCACCCTAAAGAAACACATTTTTCAAGTTGATGAGTCATTGTAACAGAACAGCAAACTCCAAGTCATTTAAAAATAGTGCTGTTTTCATAAAAGAGAACAAAACATACTAAAACTTCCACATGACTGATGATTATTTTGCCACTTTGTGACCAACCCAATCCAACCAGCCATGATTTAAACTCATTAACTTTTGGTCTGTCCAAAATCATTTCATCAAAATATCTTGCTTTCAGATACTACCATAAGTTCTGCCTTGCTAATAAGTGGTATTTGATGACTTATTCTAATACAGTGGTGTTCAAATTAAGAGGGTATGTTTACTGGTGCAATTCTTTACATGCTCAACAGATAGTTACTAAGTACTACATAAATAGCAAAATATTGTTACAAGTTCCAGGATTATAAGAATGATCATTCACTAATGAGACCCATGATATTGTAGGAAGAGACAAATAAAGAACACACAATAGTGAATGATATATCTCAGCCATACAGTCATTGCCATAATGAAAACTAGAACAGAAAATTAGAGTAATCAGGGAATAGGGAGGGACATTGAGTCAGAAATCTTCTCTGAATAAGAGTACTAGACTGAAACATAAATTCTTAGGAAAAAAAGTGAAAATCTACAGGAAATATAAGAATGGAGGATTGGAATGAAAGTCCTGAAACAATACTAAGTTCACTTGTCTCAAAAACAAGGGAAAAATGTCATCCCAGTTAGAACTGAAGGGATGGAGGGAATGAAACCAGAAGACACAATCAATGAAGAAAACAAGAGACATATGACTCAGATCTCCTGGGTCTCAGGAAGAGTTTTAGTATTTGTCTGTATTGAGTTGGGAAGTCATTGGAGAGGTTTTAAGTGATATCACGTGAATTACTTTTGTTTGTCTTGAACTAATGCTTGAAGTGGGGATTTGGTGAAGAATGTTAAAATGCAGGATATACTTTTTGAGATAAAGTTAAAGGATTTGATGATGGATTGGACATCGAGTTTAATATGAAGGATCAGAAAAGTATATTCAATGGAGATATATTCCCTCTAGAGACATGTCCTCTCATGTAATTATATTGATTCTTAAAAATAAACCAGGTCATAGTTCAAGAAACCAAATTTGTCCTAGGTACTTTTTCCTCTCTCCATAAATCGGTTTCTTGAAAAAGTATTTATTGTTTTCATTTGGATCTCAAATGTCCCCCAAAGATCATTTGCTGAAAGTTTCCATATCAGCCTCTGGCACTGATGGAGCTAGCAGAACCTAGCAGAACCTTTAGGAGGTACGACATATGATATTGGGGCTCTGCCCCACCTCCAGCCTTCACCTTCCTGGCCACCACAAAATGGACAACTGTGTTCTACCACATGCTCCCAACCATGGTGTTCAGCCTCTCCACAGGTCCAGCAACTGCAGAGTCAATCCAATCGTGGACTGACACCTCTGAAACCATGAGCCAACATAACTATTTCCTCCTTTAAGTTGGTTTCCTCAGGTATCTTGTCCTGGCAACAGAAAGACCCCATACTTACCAACCTGCTTACTAAAGCTATGAATAAAACACTCCCCCCACAAATTAGTATAGAAAAACTAAGAGCCAATATTAATAGTACAACTCTAATGAAAACCACAGTCTTATCTAATATCACTGTATGTCCTAATTTGAACTTTTTTTTTGCTTTTGACTAACACTACATCAAACTATAAGATTATTGGTGGAGTGGAAAACTTGATAAATTAATTCTGACAGATACGATCTTTAAAAATATATGGTGAGGAAATATATGTGAGCATAAGCAGGAAAATCACAACAACTGTGATTTGGAATCAATCATTTCGCAAATGTTGAACAAACAGTGGCTAAAATTCCACTCTAAACACCACCTCCTGTTTACCTTGCTTTTGAGCCAGTTTCAAGCACACCAAACACTTGGGTCCCAATTCAAATGCAAAACTTATCAGCAATGTACCTCAGAACTGATGAGAGGATCAGATCCATCTCTGCAGATATATTTGGCAAAGGGAAAGAGGGACAAAAGAGAAAGGCTTCTTATGTGAAATAGGAAAGGCCTGCCCTTGGGAAAAGTGAGGAAAATAAAAGAATGCTAACACCTGAAATTGAAAACAAGAAATTCACCTATAAAGTTGTCCTGCTCCAGCCCTATTCAGGACCAGGAGAAGGGGAGGACACAGCTTTTGGTCAAGGTCAGCCTTTAAGAACAGGTAGGAGTTTCATATACTTTCTCTCTTTCATTTACTCACAAGGCGGGCCAGGGATGAGACTTAAAAGGAGCAAGACTGCCCAGCACCTAGTCCAGGTTTCAGAGGGAGGTGCCGGGTGGTGGAGAGGAGCTTTAGATCCTGGGGCTGCTTTGAATTTTCAAAGACAGCAGCTGCTACAGTTCAAAATCAAAAACAAGCAGCATCTCCAATACCTGGGTCCCCTAGGTACACCATCCTCTCCCATTGGCCTCAACCATGGGGGCAAGAAAAATGGCCGCTAACACTCTCTCTCCCACTGGGGGAGTCTTGGGGGGACCTAACCTGAGCTTAAAAGAGAGATGGAGAGATGAAAACTCTGCAACATTATCCCTTTTTAATGCTTTGCTAGTAACATCTTGTTTCTTGCCTTAACTTTTCTGACTTTACTCTTAAAAGTAATTGTCCCTACATCCCCCTTCAATGCCCACTCTGTTTCCGATGTCTATGAAATTTCTATTTTGTGTTATCAGATCATTATGTGGCTCTTTGTTCAGTTAATTTGACTCCCTTTTATCTTTTCTTTTTTCATATAGAAAAGGTTGTATTCTCCTTTCTTAGGCTAATTTTCGACTGTAATATTGTTCTTCCCTTTTGTTGAATTATTAAAACCCTTGCTGGAATTTCCATGCAGGGTGAGAAATACTAGCGTTAGAAACACAATGCAGCCCACAAATCTAAGGCAGTTTGTACAACACAAAGCAGAAGCAGGAGGAAAGGCTCTGGGGGTTGATCCAGTCTACAACTACTATTTTTTAAGTAAACAACTGCTGATTGTTTCATTTCTGGGTCTTTTTTACCCCTGAATTTTAAACATGAAAGGAGTCTAAGCATATGGTAGTAGTTAGAGGGGGGAAACAGAAGACAGAACCAAGCTCTGTTTCATGACCTAAAATAACTATTGCTGTTTGAATATTTTTCCTCCTCCTTTATGGTTTAGCTCATGTTCTTATTAGTGTGAAAATAATAGTAGGGGAAGGATTGCATGCAACCATTTGGCCTCTACGAAGATGTGTTTTCAAACAAGCTTATGTGTGAAGTCTGAGAAAATATATCTGGTAATAGTGGAAAATTATTTAACCATGATTAGGTGGTGCAAGTGACACAAAGAAAATTAAGTTGTTAGAATCTTATCCAGACAGAGTGGAGATTTAAAAAACTAATAAAACTGTGCAATTACAGCGAAAGGCAACCCTTCAACCCAGTGGACAGAAAGAAAGTATATGTCATAGTCAGCCATTTCCAGAAGGTCCAAAGCAATACAGAAAGATTTTTCCAGGGGAGAAATGGCTTGAAGACAAACACCAAAGCAGATGGGAGAAAGATAAACTTGACAAGTTCACCCAAGAGACATGCAAAAGGATATCTTATTCATGCATAATGTAAATACTTCAGTTTTTCAATACTTCTACAGTTGTCTTCTTGTCTTTTTTTAATAACTGTCTGTGTCACATGTCATCTATCTTAGATGGTTATTTCTTAAAGCAGTGATCCCCCAACCTTTGGAGAATTGAAAATCCCTACTGCTTGTCATTTGACAACTGCCCTACTTCATTCCCTCTACCCTCGCCAAAAACAGTAGAGAACAGATCAGAGAGTTTGGAATGCTATGAACTTTCATGTTATGTAAATTCATACTATTCTGGTTGAGAAGAATTTTACCATTCCAACTGGGATAACAGACTGTATTTTCCCACTACCTGTTATAAAATTGAGTTTGTAAGCCATTGTCCTTTGGGGAAAAGTTGTACCAAACCCAAACTTTATTTCTGAATTTTAAATATGAAAACAGTCTAAACATATTACAGTATTTGTGAGGACAAAAACAAGAAAATAATCAGCCACAATATCTCATTAACTAAAATAACTACTGCTGGGTTTTATTATTGTGCTTGTCCTTGCTTAGGCTTTAGCTGCTGTTCTTTCATATTCTGAACATCATTCCTTTGAGCTTTTTGTTTTAAAAATTAGCAATATGCAAGTGCCTAGGTGGTAATAAAACTTCCCTTTTCTTATCCCCAAATTCTTCCCTGTCCCAGAAGTCTGAAGTGTTAGCATCTCTGCCCCTGTCATTCTCCAACTCATTTACAAACAATTTGTACTACACACACACACACACACACACACACACACACACACACACACACACACACATGAAACCTTATTTTATTTTTTTAAAAAGTTTAAGACACATTCTTCACATTTTTTAGCAACTTGAATTTCTTTGGGGGGCGGGGGTGTGCAAGTAATGGGACTTGAACTCAGGGCCTGAGCATTGTCTGTGAGCTTTTTGTTCAAGGCTGGAGCTATACTACTTGAGCCACTTCACTTCTGGCATTTTGGTGGCTAATTGGAAATAAGAGTCTCACAGACTTTCCTGCCCAGTCTGGCTTTGAACCTCAAATCTCAGATCTCAGCCTCCTGAGTAGCTAGGATTACAAGTGTGAGCCACCAGTTCCCTATTACAACTTGAATAAACTTTTAAGAGACAGGATCTCTCTGTTGCCCAAGTTGGCTTGTATTTCTTTGACTCAAGCAATCCTGCCACATCAAAATCCTGAGGAGCTGAAAGTTCAGTCACACCGTCAGGGGACCTGACTTACTTTTCTCTCTTTGCTTGCACCCCAAAACTATTTTTTTAGAAAAAATTATGTACTAGAATTTTCTCTGTTTTGAGACAAAGGCTCACAATGAAGTTCAGGCTGCCCTTAAACTCAAGATCTTCCTGGCTTATTCTCTGAAGTGCTGAGATTGCAGGTGTGAACCACTATATTTGACCTTGGGATGTGATTCTTTTCGTTGACTGTGAATATTCTGTTACACTAAAAATCAGACCCTATTTCAACCTCACCCCCATTGTTAAGAAACCTATATGTGGCAAGAATGCCACAGTTTGGTCTAAAAGTCAATCTCCTATAAGTGGATCTGTTGTACAAACATTTTTCCCCAGAAAAAAAATTTAAGAGAGTTCCGGGAAGATGGCGGAGGAGAAGCTGGAATCTGAACAAGCTCTTGCATAGAAAACAGTTTCAGAGTTCCAGTGAACAGTCCCAAGCCAGAGAATCACACCAAGTGTGCCATCACAGGACAGAGAGTTAGTCAAGAGAGGGGAAGCCAAGCAGACACATCTGAGCAGCTGCCGCTGCGGCGGCAGGGTCGCAGCGGCGACCACCGCCGCGGAGGCATACCTGAGACGCAGTCCGGGACGAAGGAGCCAGACGCAGCGGACGAGCGGATTCTACTCAACACCAGCAAGAACCGACAAGGAGCGGACAACTTCATCCTGCACTTTGCAGACCAGAGACGACCCGAGATCCAAGACTCCGCGTGAGTAGAAGCCCCACTTCCTCACTCCTCTGGGAGCAGAGGAGGGAAGGCCACCCCTCCCCCCCCAGCACCGGTGATCTCCATCTTGGATGCCGACAAAGCTCGGAGGAGCGGCTAGCTCCAGCTCAGGCCTTGGAATAGAGCTAGTCATTTGGCAGGTCACAGGAACTTGGCGGCGAGGTGACCTCACAGACTCAGTTCCATCCAGGGAGGGGTCGCCCAGCTCAGGCACCAGCCACTGGGGTGGCTCTCCTCGCTGGGTGGCCAGAGCCAGAGGCTGCCCCTCCCTCTAGCAGCCACCACAATCAATTGAAAAACAGAAACCCTGAGAATGGCTCCAGGCTGGGTGCTGTGAGTTTTTTTCCACAAAATAGCCCCAGGGAAAAGCTACTGTTCGTTGAAAGGCCTCAACTCTACCCAGAACCTAGCCTCATCACTGCATCCCCCTCTTTTGTGATTCTCAAAGCAGATCACCCTCCCAGTAAACTAACCTGGGAGGGGGATCTCAAAATCTTGGGTAAAGCAGAGCATTTTCCTGCCTGTTCCAACAAACTGACTTAAGAAACCAATCAAGCCACAGGACCTCAAGCTGACCAGAGACTCCAACCAGACTCTGGTTACAGACAAAAGGGAGATACAGGACTCTTCCCACCCCTCCCAAAAAAAAAAATCAAAGAACTTTTTTTTTCTTCTTCTTCTTTTCTTTTTTTCTTTTTCTTGTTTTGTTTTTTTTCGTTTTTTGTTACCTTATATATATATAAAAAATTTTTTTTGCTTTTCTAAAACTTTTATTAATCTTTAATTTTTGCCTCTTCTGAAAAAATAATTGTTTTCCATTAACTTTTTTTTTTTTCTCCTCTTATAATTTTTATTCTAGGAATACGTGAATGTGTGTTTTCTTTTCTTTTCTTGTCTTCTTTCTCTTTTTCTTTCATTCTTAATTATCTTTTTGGTTTTTTTTCTAGCTCTACTGAACTTCTGATCTTTTCTTCTCACTTTCCTATCCTTTCCATCTTTTCCTCTTTGTTCATCTTTATGTGACTTAACTCTTGTCCTGCACATCCTCAGATAAACCCGGAGTTAACCAGTAGACCCTATCCCCCATTGTGTACACACTTAATCCACAAACTTATTACTCAATTCAAAACCTCTGAGACTTAAATTCACTAATAGCAGTACTTTATACCTATACAATATTTTAAGCATTTTTTTAAAGTTTTTCTCATCTCCTCTATGTCCCTCCCTTTCTCTCAACATATTCATATTCCTCTATAAATAGATGGTCTTTTAATCTCTAAAATAACATTAATTTTTACGTTTCTATTTTTTTTCTGGTCTCTTTTCATTCCCCTTTCTCTTTCTTCTTTTTCTCTCTCTCTCTACTTACATCCTACCCAACCTATTTCCTGCATTGTGATTAGGACATAGTTAACTCTCCCTGTGCCTCCCCACACCAATCTCTATTCCTATTTTTTACCCACATCTCTTCCTAACCCTAATAATTTCTGGCTTTCCAAATTCTTCTCTGCGGTTCGAAGTTCTTTAACATATAGTTGTTTGATGTCGAATAGATGTATCTGTTGAACTAGATTGTATCTGTAGACTATTGACTGTACAAATGCAAACTTTGGTTGATGGTTGCCTTAAGATAGTGTTCTAGCACAAAACTGGTGCTATCTTCATCTCAAATGGGCAGAGTAAGCCGGAAAAACACAAGAAAAATGGCAAATTCGGGTATCTCAATTCCCAATCCTGATAATCAGGGGTTAGAACAGATAATGAATAATCCAGAGGAGAGTTCCCAAACAGCTCTACAAACACTGGTGGCAAACATGATAAATGAAAAGTTTGACAACGTACAAAGGGCTCTGTATGAGCGTGATAGGGAGAGAGAGGAGGCATCCCAGAAGTTTATACAGGAATATCATAAGCGTGAGGAAGCTACTCAAAAACTGATACAGGATTTGCGTGAACAACTTGAGAATACTCAAAGAGAAAGGGAGGAATGGCGTGAGCAGGCTGAGAACACTCAAAGAGATCTGCAGGAATCCCACGAACGGGAGGAAGCTAATCAAAGAGTAATACAGGAATTGAGAGACCAGGTAGAGAACACACAAAGATCACTAAAGGCATTCATGGAATCCATTAACAAAGAGCTGAAGGAAGTCAGGGAGACCACAAAGGGAATGCTGAATGGAACCCAACAGAAGGAATGGGAGCCCAAAGAAACCATAACCAATCAACTAAGTGATTTGAGGACAAACACTGAACACCAAATTAAGGAAGTAAAGAAATTCATACAAGACCTAAAACAGAGCTTCAACAAAGAACTTGAAGCCATCAAAGCTGACCAACTAGAAGGAAAAGAGATAAAAAACAAAGTAGAGAGTCTTGACAGCAGGTTAGACCATGCAGAAGATCGAATCTCAGGGATTGAAGACAGCCTAGATATTATAGAGAAAGAACATACAACCATCCAAGACAAGTCCAAGAAATATGATAGATCTATCCAACACCTGGAAGACACCATCAGAAGGCCTAATCTAAGGATAATGGGTGTAGAGGAACACCTAGAAACAGAAGTTAATGGTCTAGGAAATCTGTTTAACAGGATCCTAGCAGAGAACTTCCCAAACATGCAAAAAGATAGGCCTGTCCAGATACAAGAAGCCTTTAGAACCCCAAATAGACCAGACCAGAATAGGACATCCCACCGTCACATTATAATCCACACAGGATCAACTCAGAACAAGGAAAAGATCCTTAAAGCTGTCAGGGAGAAAAGGGTAATCACTTATAAAGGGAAACCAATTAGAATCACCTCAGATTTCTCAGCAGAGACAATCAAAGCAAGAAGAGCCTGGAATGATGTATGCCATGCCCTAAAAACAAACAACTATCAACCAAGAATACTGTACCCAGCTAAACTCTCCTTCATAACTGAAGGCCAAATAAAAACCTTCCATAGCAAAGAAAAATTGAAACAATACATCTCCACCAAACCAGCCCTACAAAAGATTCTTAAAGATGTCCTACACATAGAAAACCAACAAGACCGCAATAAAGGCCAAGAAACTGCACCCAAACTGAGAATCCAAGAACCATAGGAAGAACCCAGTTTTCGCAGCCCCCAAGAAGGTAGATAACATGGCAGGAACTCCCAAATACCTCTCAGTCCTATCTCTTAATGTTAACGGACTGAACTCTCCAATTAAGCGACATAGACTGTCTAGTTGGATTAAAAAACAAGACCCTTCTATCTGCTGCCTGCAGGAGTCACATCTTGCCCATAAAAACAAACACATTTTCAATGTTAAAGGCTGGAACAAAATCTACCAAGCAAACGGACCGCATAAACAGGCGGGAGTTGCAATCCTAATATCAGATAAAATAGACTTCAAATTAAAATTCATGAAAAGAGATAAAGAAGGTCGCTACATACTAATTAAAGGATCTCTCCTTCAGGAGGATATTACAATTCTAAATATCTATTCGCCAAACAATGGAGCACCCAAATTTATCAAAGAAACACTACTTTCCCTCAAATCCCATATAGATCCAAAGACATTAATCGTTGGGGATTTTAACACACCACTCTCCCCACTAGATAGATCTACTCGGCAAAAACTCAACAGAGAAACCGCAGATCTAAACAGCTGCATAGATCAACTAGACTTAACAGACATTTACCGAACATTTCACCCAGCAGCATCAGAATACACGTTTTTCTCAGCAGCACATGGAACGTTTTCTAAAATAGACCACATTTTAGGCCACAAAGCAAACTTGTCTAAATTCAGAAACATTGAAGTTATACCTTGCATTCTCTCTGACCACAAGGGAATAAAGTTAGAACTCAACACCAAAAGCCACCAAAGAAAGTCCGGTATCACATGGAGGCTGAACAACACACTGCTGAATCATGAGTGGGTCATGGAAGAGATTAGAAAGGAAATTCAAATGTTCATGCTATTCAACAAAAATGAACACACAAAATACCAGCTCCTCTGGGACACAGCAAAGGCAGTACTCAGAGGCAAGTTTATAGCTCTGAGCTCTTACATCAACAAATTGGAGAGATCTGAAACTAACAATTTAATGACACATCTAAACCTCCTTGAAAAAGAGCAGCAAGATAAACCCCAATCCAGTAGACGGAAAGAAATAATCAAAATTAAATCAGAATTAAATGAATTAGAATCCAAAAAAACTATAGAAAGAATCAACAAAACAAAGAGTTGGTTCTTCGAAAAACTTAACAAAATTGACAGACCCTTAGCAAATCTTATCAGAAAAAGAAGAGAACACACCCAAATTAATAAACTCAGAGATGAGAATGGAAACATCACCACGGAAACAAGCAAGATTCAGAACATTATAAGGGAATACTTCTCAAAACTTTATGCTAATAAGTTTGAGAACTTGACAGAAATGGACCTCTTCCTAGCAAATATTGACATGCCAAAACTAAACCAAGATGAGGTAAACTATCTTAACAGGCCCATATCAAGCATTGAAATAGAAACAGCAATAAGAGACCTCCCAGCTAAGAAAAGTCCAGGACCAGATGGTTTTACAGCGGAATTTTACAAGGCCTTCAAAGCAGAGCTCACACCAATTCTCCTCCAACTCTTCAATGAAATTGAAAGAGAAAGCTCACTACCGAACACATTCTATGAAGCCATCATAACCCTCATCCCAAAACCAGGTAGGGACTCATCAAAGAAAGAGAACTATAGACCCATTTCTTTGATGAACATTGATGCGAAACTTCTCAACAAAATTTTGGCCAATCGACTTCAACAATTCATCCAAAAAATCATACACCACGATCAAACAGGATTCATTTCAGGGATGCAAAGCTGGTTCAATATACGCAAATCAATTAATATTATTCATCACATCAACAGGAGCAAGAATAAGAACCACATGGTTATCTCAATAGACGCAGAAAAAGCATTTGACAAGATCCAACACCCCTTTATGATGAAGGTTTTAGAAAAATTAGGAATCCATGGAACATTCCTCAATACAATAAAGGCTGTATATGACAAACCTACAGCCAGCATTATACTCAATGGTGAAAAACTAAAGCCATTTCCTCTTAACTCAGGAACAAGACAAGGATGCCCACTCTCTCCACTTCTCTTCAATCTAGTATTAGAATGCCTAGCTACAGCAATAAGACAAGATGCAGACATAAAGGGGATCCAAATAGGGAAAGAAGAAATAAAACTCTCCCTCTTTGCAGATGACATGATCTTGTATTTAAAGAATCCCATAGACTCCACTCCCAAATTACTCAAGCTGATCCAAAACTTTGGCAAAGTAGCAGGTTATAAAATTAACCCCCAAAAATCAATGGCTTTTCTGTATGCCAACAATGAGAAAAGTGTGGCTGAAATTAGGAAAGCAACTCCATTTGTAATAGCCTCACAAAAAATAAAATACCTAGGAATTAACTTAACTAAAGAAGTGAAGGACCTCTATGATGAAAACTTTAAAATCTTGAAAAAGGAAATCAACACAGAACTTAAAAAATGGCAAAACCTCCCATGCTCCTGGATTGGAAAGATTAACATCGTGAAAATGGCAATACTGCCCAAGGCTATCTACAAATTCAACGCAATACCTATCAAAATTCCACCCTCATTCTTCAAGGAAATAGAAGAGGCAATCCAAAAATTCATATGGAACAATAAAAGACCCCGAATAGCAAAAACGCTCCTCAACGGAAAGAATACTGCTGGAGGAATATCAATACCAAATTTCAAACTCTACTATAAAGCCATAGTAATCAAAACAGCTTGGTATTGGCATAAGAACAGACCTCAGGACCAATGGAATAGAATTGAAAACCCAGAAATGAACCTACAGACCTATAGCCATCTAATCTTCGATAAGGGAGCTAAAACAATAGAATGGAAGACAGACAGCCTCTTCAGTAAATGGTGCTGGCAAAACTGGTTAACTACATGTAGAAAACTAAAGCTAGATCCTTATATATCACCCTGCACCAGAATCAACTCCAAATGGATCAAAGACCTTGAACTCAAAGCAGACACTCTGAAAACATTACAGGATGGAATAGGAGAAACCCTGGGTCTCCTTGGCTCAGGCCGAAATTTTCTGAATAGAGACCCGGAAACACAACAAATCAAAGAAAGGCTGGACAAATGGGATTGTATAAGGTTGCAGAGCTTCTGCAGGGCAAATGACATAGCTAGCAAGATCAATAGAAAGCCCACGGACTGGGAGAAGATCTTTACTAGCCATACAACGGACAAGGGTCTCATATCTAAAATATACTTGGAACTCAAAAAATTAAACCACCCAACAACAAATCCTCAAAGAAACAACTGCCCAATAAGTAAGTGGGCGAAAGACTTAAAGAGAAGCTTCTCTGATGAAGAAAGAAGGATGGCCAATAGACACATGAAGAAATGTTCAACATCCCTAGCCATAAAAGAAATGCAAATCAAAACAACATTGAGATATCACCTCACTCCAGTTAGAACAGCAAAAATCAAGAACTCTAACAACAACAGATGCTGGAGGGGATGTGGACAGAAAGGAACCTTACTTCATTGTTGGTGGGAATGTAAACTTGTTCAACCACTTTGGAAAGCAGTATGGAGGTTCCTCAAAAGACTCCACATAGAGCTCCCCAACGACCCAGCAATCCCACTTTTGGGCATTTACCCAAATGATCACAAACAAGGCCACACTAAAGCTACCAGCACAACTATGTTTATTGCAGCATTATTTACCATAGCTAAGACATGGAACCAACCCAGATGCCCCTCAGTAGATGAATGGATCAAGAAGATGTGGTATATATACACAATGGAATTCTATGCCTCCATCAGAAAGAATGACATTGCCCCATTTGTTAGGAAATGGAAAGGCTTGGAAAAAATTATATTAAGTGAAGTAAGCCAGGCCCAAAGAAACATAGGTCCCATGGTTTCCCTTATTTGCAATATCTAGTATAGGTATGAGTCAAGCGGAAAAAGTCAGATAATGTGATGTTAGGAAAACAAAACCTCAAATATGTACTTTAATGTTTTTGTTTCTTTCATGCATGTGTTTCTAATGCATTTATAAGATTATTTCTTTGTTGCTTTGTGTGTCCCTCCCCCACAGTGTAACCCCTGCTTTCACTATATTTGATGTCAGTATAACATGTGGAGGAGACCGGGACAAACAAGTCGTTTAAGGATTCAGGTGGACCTGTTGCAACAATGAGAAGTACAAAATGTCATGTCAAAACCAGCTTTACAATGTCGGTGGGGGGGGGGGGGAGGGGGGGTATGATTGGGTGGGAGGGAGGGGGGAGGCTGGGAAGGGAGGTGAAGGGTAAACAAAGGAGGAGGATGCAATGCTTGGTAAGAAATGTATGCATTATCCTGCCCATGTAATTGTAACCCCTCTGTACAGTATGTTCTCAAATAAAATAAAATAAAATTTAAAAAAAAAAAAAAAAAAAAAAAGAAAAATACATTCCCTAAAAAAAAAAAAAAAAAAAAAAAAAAAAAAAAAATTTAAGATAATACAACAAAGGGTGACATAGAATCTCCTTTAATCTCTGTGGTATGTAAAAATTATAACCAATGTCCAAAGTTTAATAAGTACATAACATCTTTGTGTACATGCTGAATACAACAGATAACAGTACATGAGCATGTATTTGAATTCTGGTCAGAACTGCCACATTACCTTCCAAAATGAATAGTATATACATGGACAATATCATATCTATGCCATAATTCCATAATATTTTACTCATAGTTAAAAATACTTAAACCATTTTTCTATAGCTACAATTTTTATATATGTTTTCATTGCAAAAATACTGTACAGAGAGGTTACAGTTACATGAGTAAGGTAATGAGTACATTTCCTATCAAGCACTGTTACCTCCTCCTTTGTTTTTCTCCTACCATCCCTTCCTTCCCCACTTCCCCAACTCCTCCCTCCCCCAACAAAGTTGTAAAGTTCCTTTTCAACATAGTGTCTTGTACATCTCATTGTTACTAGGGGTCAACCTGTATCCTTATTTAAGTATTTTGTTATTTTCCCTCCCCAAATTAAAAAAAAATGCATATACAAGATTCAGGGCACTGGAATCAAATACAGTAAAAACAGGGGTTATACCTGTTATACCTGGGGAAAAACATACAAAAGAAACCAAAAAAATCACATGGCACATTATAAGTACATTAAAAAAAATCTATTGCTATGATTTTTATGTAATGGCTTCTAATTATCCATCAATATGAAAACCGGGATATGTTGAAATGTTAATGTGTGGACATGTAGATTTTCAGTGTTTTTTATGATGATTTATTAGCATGGTTTGTTATTTATGCATATAATTATACCCTTTTCCAGTTTTTTTACACTCTTGCAATGCTCACTAAACTTAATACGTATACTATAGATGTTGAGTTCTTTTCTAGTACATGTGTTTTCTGAATTTCTGCTTCAATATATTCTTACTTATAAGGTCTTTCTACCCATTTATTAAGACTACAAACTCTATAGCCAAACTGTTAACTAATAGCTGCTATGGAAAAACAGTATGAAGATGACTAGAACTATAAACCAGAGCTGTCATATGCTCTAGAAGTTCTGACTTCCTAGCATATACCCAGTGGAAATGAAACCATGCAGCCTATGTTTCTTTTCTACAAGTAAACTCACTGCATGGTAAAAGACAAAAAGTACATCAGAATATGATAAATTATACAGGTATCTAGACATTCATACAGTGAAACCAAAGGAGGTTATTCTTGGAGAGGATCACAAGGGCTCAATAGCTATGTGCACATGATCGTATAAAATAATATTTATTGAAATGAACTCCAAGAAATGGAAACAAGAGTTTTTTTCTTTGTTACTGTTTTTGTTTTCTTATCTTTTTGTCTTACATGTAAGTTTATCTGCTTGGGGAAGTGTAAGAGGGGCACAGAAATGGTGAGGCAAAGGGTGAACAAATACAGCAGTGATAATCAATAGACACTATGTTGAAAATGACCTATACAACTTGTGAGTGAGAACAGGAGGGAAAAACTGGGAGAGAGCAAGGAAAGGTGTGACATTGTTCAAAAGAAATGTACTCTTTACCTGACTTATGTAACTGTAACCCTTCTGTACATCACCTTTACAATATAAATATATATGTATATGTATATATAATAAAATACATTATATCCCTCTGCTCAATTCAACATCTTTCCTATCAACCAAATGAAGGAAGTAATGTACATTCCCATGAGTGAGATGTGCGTGCACACACACACACACATACACACACAAACACATATACACAGATTTTATATATATATATAATATATATAGATATATAGAATACTACTCCGCCATAAAAGAAAGAAAATATTTCCATTTGTGACAACATAAGCATATATACTGTTATGCTAAATGAAAAAGCCAGACACAAAAAGACAATTATACAGTTTGATTTATATATGAAATCTAAAACATTCAAATTCATAAAAACAAAAAGAAGGCTGGGTGCTGGAGGCTGATATACCAGGGATGGGGAGATGCTGGTCAGAGGCACAAATGTTCCGTGGTAAGATACATATGTTCTGGAGAGCACACGTGGATGGTGATGGCTATGTTAATTAACCTAATTGTGATGACCATTGCGCTATGTACAGTATAAGAATTCACCATGCTGTATACAAAGATAGATACAGTCTTTTAATCAGTTAAATATTTTTAAATAAAGAGAAGGCAGCTTTATAACTTTCATGTTATTTGTTTCTATTTTTTAAGTAAGTTTTTTATTGTGAAAATACTGTACAGAGGGGTTACAGTTACATGAGCAAGATAATGAGTACAATTCTTATCAAGCCTTGTTGCCTCTTCCTTTGTTTTTCCCCTACTATCCCGTCCCCCCCCACCATAATCCCCCTGCCCCCGCCTAAATTGTAAAGTTCGTTTTTTGTCATACCATCTTGTACATCTCATTGTTGCAAAGGGTCCACCTGTATCCCCTTTTAAACAATTTATTTTCCCTTCCCCTCCACAAATTATACCAACATCAAATACAGTGAAAACAGGGGTTATATCATGGGGGAGGGACATAACAAAGCAACAAAAAAATCATGTGGTACCGTATAAATACATTAGAAACAATAGCAAGAAAGAGAAAACCCTTGTGTCCTTATCTTGGGGTTCATTTCACTTAACATCATTTATCTGACCACTTTCTGCTTGTCTCAGATATATATTAGTTATTGAAATAAGGGAAACCATGGGACCTATGTTTCTTTGGGCCTGGCTTACTTCACTTAATATAATGTTTTCCAAGTCTTTCCATTTCCTAACAAATGGGACAATGTCATTCTTTCTGATGGAAGCATAGAATTCCATTGTGTATATATATCACATTTTCTTGATCCATTCATCTACTGAGGGGCATCTGGGTGGTTGGTTCCATATCTTAGCTATGGTAAATAATGCTGCAATCAATATAGTTGTGCTGGTAGCTTTAGTATGGTCTTTTTGTGATCATTTGGGTAAATACCCAAAAGTGGGATTGCTGGGTCATAGGGGAGCTCTATGTGGAGTCTTTTGAGGAACCATCATATTACTTTCCAAAGTGGTTGAACAAGTTTACACTCCCACCAACAATTCAGTAGGGTTCCCTTCTGTCCACATCCCCTCCAGCATCTGTTGTTATTAGAGTCCTTGATTATAGCCATTCTAACTGGGGTGAGGTGGAATCTCAATGTTGTTTTGATTTCCATTTCTTTTATGGCTAGGGAAGTTGAGCATTTCTTCATGTGTCTATTGGCCATTCTTATTTCCTCTTCAGAGAAGTTTCTCTTAAAGTCTTTAGTCCACTTATTTATTGGGCAGTTGTTTCTTTGAGGATCTGTTGTTGGGGCATTTAATTTTCTGAGTTCCAGATATATTTTATTTTTTTTAAATAAGGTTTTTTTTGTGAAAATGCTGACAGAGGAGGGGTTACAGTTACATGATCAAGGTAATGAGTACATTTCTTATCAAGCATTGTTGTCTCCTCCTTTTTTTTCCCCCTACCATCTCTTTCCTCCCATCTCCACAACTAAACACTCTACGTATATTTTAGATATGAGACCCTTGTCCATTGTATGGCTAGTGAAGATCTTCTCCCAGTCTGTGGGCTTTCTATTGATGTTGTTAGCTATGTCCTTTGCCATGCAAAAGCTCTTCAATTTCATGCAATCCCATTTGTCTGACTTTTCTTTGATTTGTTGTGTTTCTGGAGACCAGAGTTTCTCCTATTCTTGCCTGTAATGTTTTCAGGGTGTCTGCTTTGACTCCAAAGTCTTGATCCATTTGGAGTTTGTTTCTGTTTTTTCTCTAGGCTGATCTTTTCATTTTTACTTTGGCTATTCCTTTATTCATTGTTACAATGCAATATTAAAACATAGCAAAAAGATAATAAATAAAATAAAAAGTAACAAATAATATTTGGGACATTTAGCCCCATCCACACTTAGCATTTTGCAGGTAAGTCAACTAAGTCCTTTATCAGGTAAAGTTGATAGGTCGCTTTCTTATAATCTCTACTCTCACTCTGAAGCAGAGAAAGACAATATATTTTATTTTATTTTTATCTATTTTATATGGCCTTATTATGGATATAATTTATATATTCTACTTTCCATTAGTTGTTTGTCTTGATAAAATTCTCAGGATTTTGTGTTGGCATGCAACAGCAAGTATTGACATGGATATGCTTTCAAAAATTGTTATAAATTTTTCAGATCACTCATTCCAAAACAGTGTACCATAACACCAATGGACAAATGCAAATCAGTGATAGTGATGAACAGAAAAAGACAGAAAAAAAGATTCTATAGTTATACCTAATAAATCTAAAGAAAGAGAGAGAGAGAGAGAGAGAGAGAGAGAAAGAAAGAGAGAGAGAGAGGGAGGGAGGGAGAGAGGGAGGGAGGGAGGGAGAAAGGAAGGAAGGAAGGAAGGAAGGAAGGAAGGAAGGAAGGAAGGAAGGAAGGAAGGAAAGAAGGAAGGAAGGGAGAGAGAATGTGACAAAATAAACTTAAAACAGCCAGGTGTCAGTGGCTCTGTAATCCTAGCTACTCAAGAGGTGGAGACCTGAGGATCATGGTTCAAAGTCACCTTGGACAGAAAAGTCCATAAGACTTTACCTCCAAAATAACAAACAAAAAAATGGGCTGGAGGTATGATTCAAATGGTAACTCACCATCCAACCAAGCAAAGTGCAAAGCTCTGAACTGAACTCTTACCAATTTAAAAAAGAAAGAAAAAAGACATTTGTCTACATACATAAATCTTGATACTGTATTTCTATTATGTAACATTAATAGTATGTTTAATACTTATAAGCATCATTCTTTTTTTAAAAAAATCAATAAACATTTGCAAATCACATTACTTTTGTAATGAATTGATTTTCCAAAACCACTTGGTAGCTTTTGGAGACCATGACCCAACTGTGCATTTTCTAAGTTCCTGCATTTCCCAGAACTCAGGAAATACAAGGCTTGCTGCGCCACCTCACTGACTCCTGGGTCCACGTGGCAAACACTACAAGCTTATCGGTGCCTATAAGGCAAAGGTATCTCTGCCATCATGAAACCTGCCTCCTCCAGTAAATAAAAACTACTGATAGAAAGATAGAAAGAAAGAATGAAAGAAAGAAAAAGAAAGAAAGAAAGAAAGAAAGAAAGAAAGAAAGAAAGAAAGAAAGAAAGAAAGAAAGAAAGAAAGAAAGAAAGAAAGAAAGAAAGAAAGAAAGAAAGAAAGGAAGGAAGGAAGGAAGGAAGGAAGGAAGGAAGGAAGGAAGAAAGAAAGAAAGAAAGAGAAAGAAAGAAAGAAGGGGCTTTCCTAAAGGATTGGCATTTGATATGTTCAATAGGTGAAAGAGACAGGCAGTGAGCACTTGTTGTATTCTAGAAACAATTTTTTCAAATGATCATCATCTGCCTCCAAAGAAAAGTGGAGAAAGTAGGGGTAGCAGGGTGGGAAAGGGTAGGAAAGGGGAGAATAGTCGCAGTAATGTATAAGGCAGTTTTTCAAAGTCAGTATGAGAATAGCACCTTTCTGAGCAAGTTGTAGAGAGAGAAAACCCTGTGCTCAAGCCCTACTCTTCCTGTACTTCATCTCTGTCACCATGACAACATACATCCAAAGCAAATAGTGAATGTATGTTTGCTTTGTCCACAGTATAGAAGGGAAGGTATGAGTCTAAGAAAAACAACACTTCCACCCACATAGAGAATTCTTGTAATACACATGCTCTTGTCATTGACTCGTGGGCTCTGTGCATAGTAGCAGAATACTTGCTCAGAAGCACTGGGCACATTTCAGGTGCATACAGAAGCTGCTGAAATGCTGATATCTCCAGGGTCCATATTTCCAGAGCCAATCAACCAAAAAAATGCAAATTACCTATTGTATATTCATCACCAGGTAGTTCTTTGTGTTTATATTAGAAAGAAACTTACCTTACTACTTTTATTATATAAAAGGACCTAAAATCATGGCTCTGGTTCATTCAAATGTTCTCCTTTTAAAGGCCTACCTTCTGTAGAGCTGGAAGAATGGTCCTTTCTTTTTTTTTTTTTTAAACAATGGCTTTGGTTAGTTGAAGTCCACATTGAAGTGATCCTCGCAAAGAGTTTCTAATGTTTGGAACCCTCGTGGTCCCTTTATTTTTTGTTTCAACCACAAGGAAAGCCCTTTGCTTCAGCGAGAAGATGGATGGAAACCCATCCTCCAAGATGCAGTGCTCCATCAGGAAGCCTGATCTCATCGGAGTGGCATCTTCTGTCCCCAGTGGGGTGCTCAGTGTCAGAGGCTCCAGGCTCCATCAGCCTCGTACACATTGACTTGACAGATGGTTATCTTTGGCACCTCAGCTAGTAAACAACAGTGCCAATGACCACGTTTGCTTTCTCATATCCCCTGCCAAGCTATAAGAAAGAAGTTTCTTTCATCTTTAAAAGAAATGTATGGAAATATTATTTCTCTTTTTTCTTTCTTTTTTTTTTACTTTTTTTTTTGCTATTCTAAATTAGACCCTCAAGAGATCGTATTTAAGGTTTGAAACCTTCATCCCATGTGATTTTTGCTAAGTGCTGTGCAACACTTCAATATAGTCAATCCACAAAGAAGAGAAGTTTCCGATTTCTAAGTTCTGATGATCTCCAGAGCAGAGAAGGTACCTCCACCCTCTCCGGGCTAGAAAGCAGTTCTGTCAGAGACTCTTGGGTTTCAGGTAAAGATGCTCTTCCAGAAAAGCTCTATCAACATCACAGGGTGGGGGAAGCCTCCAAGCCACCACCATGCTCCATATAGGTGTCCTCCTTACTAGGTAAGAGCCAGGAAGGCAGAGGATGAACTCCAGTGGTAACAGCTAGCATGGCCTAAAGACAACTGGTGCCAGTCATTGCCTGTGAGATACCAGTGCTTCTTTACCTTTGTCACCCCTCTGTAAAGTCAGACAGTGTACCTCACCAATGTATTACGAGATTCAGAAATTGATGGGCACAGGGCCTGGTATACAGGAAGCACCCACAAATGCTGTTTCTCTCTTTAGCCCAGAATGTAAGAAAGCTTTCAGTGTCAGACAAAACCAGCAGCAGCCTGTTCCCATTATTTAACACAAGAGATGCCATCAGGTCTTTGAAACCATAGGTGGTGTGATGCATCAGATTTACCTAAGCTGGCTAAGTACATGCTATCTGAGTGTTTATATCCACCCAATTGTTCAAATTCCTAAGTGAGATAGTATTATCAGCTCTGATGTGGAGATAAAGAAACAGAATGGTAGACTTCACTTACGCTAAGCTTACCAGAACTCAGTCTTCAGCACTCTGCACCCTTCAGTATCTTTCACTGAGCACTGCCTATTCCCTCCTCCCCATTTCAGCCTTCCCTTCACTACTACTCATGTGGCTGTTTATGTGTCTCTTGCATGGAATTCAACTGGTGTCTATAGCACATTTTCTAAAAGACAAAACTTGAGAAACCTTTTGCTTCCTTGAAGGAAAGCCATGTCAGCCACAATCAAAAGCCTCACCAATGATCAAAAGACAATGAACGGCAAGTCCGTTATTACTGATATCCTCACTAAAGCTTCTGGGGACTAAGGATATTAAGAGTTAAAGAAACCAAATACCTCACCAGGTATTTGGTTCTCAACTGTTAATAAAGTATATGGAAATCTATCCCTACAAAGTAGTTTTCCTTGAGTGGATTATTGATGTGATTCAAATATTGAAAATCAATGCTACATGTGTCCATACTTTCAAAATATTTGATTTATTAGTTCCTTAGCACACATGGTGCAAGATGTTTGGCAGGGTAATTGATCACCTTAAATTATCACTTGGAAAAATTCAGACTGACAGAAAAATTTACTTTGTGGGTTTTTAAAATATTCTTGTCATAATCTTTAAAAAAAAAAAAAAAAGCTTACAGCAAACAATAAATAACCTGGCCTTCAACATGTAGCTGTGTTTTTGCTATAAAAAGAACTTCTGTAAGCTTCTAGAATAAGGTTGTGATATCAGAAGAGGCAAAGAAAATGTCAAGAAGAGAATGTTTCATGCACAAAATCCACACCTAGAAAATACTAGAAAGCTCAGTCCAACTCCTTGTTGGGCAGGTTAAGGTGAAGAATCACCGTTCCTGGAGGGAAAACTCTCCCCTGACACCTCTTGAGCACATCCAATTATTTAGGTTACAAAAATTATATGGAGAAATACTAAAAAGAATACAGCCCAGTACTAGACTCTTATTTCCAATTAACCACCACAAAGCTGAAGGTATAGCTGTGGCTCAAGTGATAGAGTGCTAGCCTTGAGCACAAAAACTCAGGAACAGAGTCCAAGTCCTGAGTTCAAGCCCCAGGACTAGCACACATGCGCAGGCACACCGGTGTACATACACTCACACACACACACACACACACATGCACACACACACACACACACACACACACACATACACACACAAAGAGAGTGACACAGTAATTCAACATTATGCCAAACTAATTGTTTAGTATTCATCTCCAAATCAAACAAGTAGATGAAGAAAAGTTATAGCATCACCTTACCTCTCCAGCCTCATTTCCCTAGAAGATTACAAGCTCCTTGCTGAATGTGTTAGATAGGAACAATATGAGACATGTGGTCCCATAACATTAGGTTCAAGCTTTAAATTGTGTCAAAAATCATATTCAAATAAAATTCTGATCTAAGGTGGAGTTTCATCCTCCAAGTCAGGCAGGTCTTATCATAACCTTCTTAATCCTATTCCCTCCTCTAGAATATGGAGATCCTACAACGTTCAACTGAAAACATCATTTTCCCCATAAAGTCTTTCTCTAGCACCTCGCACCATTTCTTTCTCACTTAATGAATCATTTGTAATGGTCAATAAGTACTATAGACTCCAAGTCACTACTCATTAATTGGACAAATATTTAATTACAACTACATAGACACCATGCTCAATACAAGAGATACAAAACTAAATTCTGTCCGTCATGACATCAAGATTTTTAATTTGAGGAGAACGAAAAAGGTTCTTAATTATATAGCAATGCATAACCAAAATACATCTAGAGAAAGCATATGGGTTTGCAGAGCACATTGTGGATCCTGTAAGGTGAGCACTAACAGCACCGAAGAAAATAGAGTTTATACTTTATTTTGCCCTGATAACGTAAGTTGTCAGAAGGTGGTTTCAAGTTACCCAGTAAAAATGGGAAGTTTTTTTTAATGGGACAAAGAATGCCTTTAATTTCTTTCTTTCTTTTTTTTTGGAAGCAACATTTTAATATTACCTCTGGTATCTGTAGCTTGGCCAGATTTTTCCATAAGTGGTTCTTGAGGTTTCTTACTTCTTTTTTTTTTTAGACTATTTTTTTACATTGTGAAAATACCATACAGAGGGGTTATAATTACATGAGCAAACTAATCAGTACATTTCTTATCAAGCATTATTGCCTCCTCCTTTGTTTCCCCTTACCATTCCTACCCTACCATTCCCCCGCCCCCACCAAGTAATAAAGTTCATTTTTCGACAGCATCTTGAACATGTCATTGTTGCAATGGGTCCATCTGTATCCCTATTTAAACAATTTGTTTTTTCCCTTCCCCTTCACAAATTATACTACCATCAAATACAGTGAAAACAGGGGTTTTACCATGGGGGAGGGACATACAAAGTAACAAAAAAATCATCTTATAAATATGTTAAAAACAATAGCAAGAAAGAAAAACCATTTGAGTCCTTATCTTGGGGTTAATTTCGCCTAACATCAACTTGTCTGACCGTTTCTGCTTGTCTCAGACATATACTAGTTATTGCAAATAAGGAAAACCCTGGGACCTATGTTTCTTTGGGTCTGGCTTACTTCACTTAATACAAATTTTTTCCAAGTCTTTCCATTTCCTAACAAATGGGGCAATGTCATTCTTTCTGATGGAGGCATAGAATTCCATTGTGTGTATATATACCACATTTTCTTGATCCATTTATCTACTGAGGGGCATCTGGGTTGGTTCCATATCTTAACTATGGTGAATAATGCTGCAATAAACATAGTTGTGCTGGTAGCTTTAGTGTGGTCTTGTTTGTGATCATTTAGGAAAGTGCCCAAAAGTAGGATTGCTGGGTCATAAGGAAGCTCTATGTGGAGTCTTTGAGGAACCTCCATACTATTTTCCAAAGTAGTTGAACAAGTTTACACTCCCACCAACAATGTTCCCTTCTGTCCACATCCCCTCCAGCATCTGTTGTTATTAGAGTTCTTCATTATAGCCATTCTAACTGGGCTGAGATGGTATCTCAATGTTGTTTTGATTTGCATTTCTTTTATGGCTAGGGAGGGTGAGCATTTCTTCATGTGTCTATTGGCCATCCTTCTTTCCTCTTCAGAAAAGTTTTTTTGTAAGTCTTTAGCACTTATTTATTGGGAAGTTGTTTCTTTGAGGATTTGTTGTTGGGGGATTTAATTTTTTGATATTTTATATATGAGACCCTTGTCTGTTATGGCTAGTGAAGATCTTCTCCCAATCTGTGGGCTTTTATTGATCTTGCTAGCTATGTCCTTTGCCTTGCAGAAGCTCTGCAATTTTATGCAATCCCATTTGTCCAACCTTTCTTTGATTTGTTGTGTTTCTGGGTCTCTATTAAGAAAATTTCGGCCTGTGCCACGGAGACCTAAGGTTTCTCCTATTCCATCCTGTAATGTTTTCAGGGTTTCTGCTTTGACTCCGAGGTCTTTGATCCATTTGGAGTTGATTCTGATGCAGGGTGATATATAAGGATCTAGCTTTAGTATTCTACAAGTAATTAAGAATACCTTTAATTTCTATCCATTTCCTTATTTATCCTGAATAATATTTGACGTATAAACTAAAAATGCTAAAATTCTTGATGAGAGATTAATTCACTTGTGTTTCTAGTAATGAGAAGCAAGTTTCTGGAAGGGAAAGGCTTAGAGCTAGAAGTTGCGAATTAACAGGACTCCAGGCCAATCTGAAAGATGTTTTGCTTATTTGTGTATTTGCCTAAATTTTTAAACCATAATCATCATTTCAGATTTGAGTCCTGTACTGCCTTGGGAAAGTCAGGCAACCTGGTGAAAATGTGTATAAATTGACTTCTGGTCATAAATGACTGGATTTGAAGAGGAACTAAAGAAGATTAGCAGGCTCTACCCAGCAGACTTTACTCACCTGGATTTCCTATATGGCCTTAGCCTGTACTGAGTTTGAACATATAGATCTTAGTAAAATCCAAGAGTGGTGGTATACAATTATAATTCCAGCTACTCAGGGGGCAGAGGAAGGAGGTAGGACAATGCAAATTCTAGGCCAGCCTGGACAAAAGTAGTAGCTCCTATCAAGGAAAGGGAAGGGAAGGGAAGGGAAGGGAAGGGAAGGGAAGGGAAGGGAAGGGAGGGGAGGGGAGGGGAGGGGAAGGGAGGGGAGGGGAGGGGAGGGGAGGGGAGGGGAGGGGAGGGGAGGGGAGGGGAGGGGAGAAGACAAAAACTGACAAAACAAAAAGATTGAAATGTTGCTCAAGAGGTAGGTTACTTGGCTAGCAAGAGGGAGGCCCAGGGTTCAATCTCTTAATATGGGGGGGGGGGGGGGGGGGAGGTGGAGGGACTTACCAAAATAATTCTCATCTCCATGTTTCCATGTTCTCTTGAATAGATAACATGAACTCTATCATCCTTTACCCCACATTTAAGGGCACTGTGATGTGCTTATTTATTATTTATCAGAGAAGAGTATGGCCTATTTATGGGAAAATAGAGGGACCTATAGCATAGGAACAAGTTATTTCTAATTTTATTCCCAATTGAGAACTGATTTATGTCATATTCTTGGAGGGGTAGGAGGAGGGGGTGGAAGGAAGGAAAGAATACAGAACCAAGTGCCTGGTCTGGAGGCATGACTTCATCTCGGGGCTTAGACATGTAGAATTTGCTGGGCTTCCTCCTGAGAAGACAAACTACACTAACGTGGCCTTTTGTTATTATGAAAAAGAGTATTAATGCACAAGACGCATCCTTCAATCCTCAAGGAATTATGTCACCAATTAAACTACAGTGACAAGAGGATATTTCTCTAATAAAGCTACAGATCTCTAATTCATCATTATCACCACAAAATAATCATCTTGTTGAATAAGTGAAAGGATAACAAACTAGCAGTCAAGAGAACTAGAAAGGCACTCATTTCTCCTAAGTTTAGGCTCTGCATCCACCAAATGAATACAATTGAATGGGCACTGGGCAACTATGAGGCTCAATGATTTGTTCAAGGCACTGTCCAAGATGCTAGACTTAAAGAAATATAGGCACATCTCCATCCTTCCAGAGTTTAGTAAGCAAGGGAGGTTCAAGTAACAAATAGTATTCCAAGCCAGTTCTACTCTATGCCCATTAAGGACATAGAAGTATGGAATTTCAAAGGAAGAGGTCATTTCCAAGAGTGAGAATAATGCAGACTCCATAAAAGGGCTGAGATTTAGGCTGGGCATTGAAAGATGGTTGGACATAAGTCAGTACAAAGAGAAAAGGCACACAAGCAGGAATTCCACCATGAAGAATCATGGGTGCATAACTTCCTCGCTGCCATAGATTGTTGCTTACGAACATTCTCCATCTCTACTTCCTCTTCCCATACTGCCAATCTTTTGAAAGATTATAAGACCCTCTGAACACCCCCACTTTGAAGCTCTCAGAGGCTTTGCCTACAATATATAATCCAAACGCCCCAAAATAGCCCCCCACAAAAGACTCATGGCTGGTCCTTTGAACCCTATTTTCCTATATCTCTCTGAATTGTTAGAAGATAATTCCAACAACACACAAACACCTCCCTGAACAAGGTATGTTTCCTAAATACATTCTATCCAAGTCTTTCAGATGACGCCTTTAACCTCATTCCGTGGCTAATTTCCACCTATCCACTAAGGCTCTGATCACCTCTTGCTTTTCAAACCTTTTGTTTATTGTACTTGTTATCCCCTTGCTCTACGTCTTTCTCCTCTAAATAGTAAATAAATTGATTTTATTTGCCTCTGTATTTCCAGCACCTATAAAAATGTCTAGTGCACAGCTTGTCTCTCACGAAATATTACTTGGGTGAATGGATGAGTCAGAAAAAATATGGAAAAGAAACAAGGAAAACATATTCCAAGAAGCACATGTGGTACCCAGTCGTAGCATTCAAGATAGGCAGAAGTATCTAAAATTGTCATTCCCTGACTCTAATATGTACATTAGCTATAAATTCCTCCCTTTATAGTCTGAAGACAGGCATCATAACCCACAGTGTGCTTGCTCTCCCACAGAATTATGGTTGCCCCTGCTTGGGCATTTGAATATGCATTGTCTTTAGGTTCCAACTTCCACTTTACATGCTGCTATAGAAAAACAAAATTCAGGAGCTGGGAAGGTGGCTCAGTGGTAGAGCCACTGAGGCCCTGGGTTCGATTCCTCAGCACCACATAAGCAAAAAGAAAAAAGCCGGGAGTGGCGCTGTGGCTCAAGTGGTAGAGCGCTAGCCTTGAGCTGAAGAGCTGAGGGACAGTGCCCAGGCCCAGAGTTCAGGCCCCACGACCGGACCCAAAAAAAAAAAAAAAAAGAAAAAAAGAGAAAAACAAAATCCATATTTTCTCCCACTATAAAGAACTTGAGCTTTCTGCTGTGGTTTTCTTAGTGGAAAACAAGCTGAGACAAATAACTTATCATTATGGCAAGGAGCACTGAATATGAGCTAAGAATTCACTGTTGTGAATGTCAGTGCACCTTTTTATTTCCATCATGAAGTCGTGTCAATTCTGCTTTTCAAGAAAATGAAGACATGTTCCAGGTGAACATGTCTCTCATATGGAGAGGCCCTGAGTATTTTAGGTTTACCGGCTTAAAATGATTTTGACTTTTGCTCATTCCTTCCCTTGATGGAATTGGAATATAGGCTTAAAATTCCCTCTAACACCAAGCAGCTGTTACTTTGGTATGTTTCAATTAAAGCTGAATGCTGCTCCCCTAGACTCCCTGCCCAGGAGGATCTGTATAAGATGTCACTGCGCATTGTCTCCAAGCCCCAAAAATGGCATTTCACATGTGAGTGAGTGAGCTACAGAGGGTTTGGGAGATTGGAAGAACTCTGACATTTATTAGATTACAACACCACATTTGGCTTTCAGCATACTAAATCATACTCATGTGACTTGGAATCAAAACCTTAGAGGTAAGGCATCTTGGACATCATGGGCCCAATCCCTTTGCATAGTTAGAAGAGAGCTTCAGGGTCTTAGTTACTTGCCATTGTCATCTATCTGACCTTCCTTGGCCAGGCGTGCAGCCCGTGTTCCCGTGAGAGCCCTGGCCTAACTCCTTGACTTACAATCCGCTGTCCACCCCAGCACGGTGCCTTCACCTTGTGAACTCCCACTTGGCTCTCTCCCCTTTCCTCCACATCACTTTTCCTCTTTAGCCAGAAATCGTGCTTTGAGCTTGGCAAGGGTTCTTTATATCATCTGAAAAAAAAAGAGAGAAGCAGCCACAATGGTAATTCTCCCACCTATGATTAATTTGGTCATTGCTGGTGAACTTGACTCTTTAGCACTGTGAAGTATCAACTAAGAAAATGTGGCTATAAAATAGTTAAGTAAGCGAGGCATGGTGACACGCACTTGAAATCTCAGCACTTAGGAGGCTGAGGTAAGCAGATCACAAGTTGGAGGCCAGATTGTGGTACCTAGTGAGTATATATAGATACATAAGTTACATAGACCCTATCTCCAAAAAAAAAAAAAAGGAGTAAAACAAAGAAAGGAAAGAGAGGAAGGAAGGAAAATCTTCTGAATATCCTTTTATGGTTCTTCCTGTCCTTTTTTCTATCTTTCTGGAACTCAGTTGACATCTTGACACTGATGAAGGCATGATATTTGGACAGATGATTAGACTAAAGACATTCCCACCCCTCCCCCAACCCCTGACTATGGAATGTATGTAATAGTCCGCGGAAGATAACTGTGACAAATAAGCCTCAAGATAAATGATAACTCTAATAGAAGCTTCTTTCTTTCTTACTTCATAGTACTGAACAATGAATAAATCAGGAAACTAGGCCCTCTTCTAAGTAATTACATACAGACCACAGTGATAGAAGGGAAAGGAGCTTTGCTGTCTCAGCAGGTAACTCTCAAGATGCCCAGGTCATCTGCACTCTCAAGATGCCCAGGTCATCTGCATTCCAGTCCCCCCTGAAACATAATGAAACAGAGGTGGGAGAAGGTGGGAGGGGGAAGCAACCGAGAGTGGAGCAGGATTACATTCTCACTCACAATTCACCAGCCATCCAAGACAAAGGAACTATGCCACAGGGGTGCTGTAGATTCTATTTTGGCCCCAGTGATATATCTAGATGGCAAAAAAGAAAAGATATTCCAAGAATAAATTGCAGGTTTGACGTAATCTTATCTGTGTGCTCAAATGCTTCCCTGGTTAAGCTGAGACAATCCGAGACACACTGCATCTTTCTAGCCAACTCAGGATTTCGAAGATGAAAGATGGAGCGATGGTCATTAAGTTAATAAATGAGCAAGCGAAGCAATAAGCTAAGTATTGTAGAAGAGTCCACTGTAGCAAATGACTGCTCTGACTAATTCTTTTTTTTTTTTTACTAAAACTTCACACCTGCACATATGTCATCAGGTTTTTAATTCAAAATGTTCAGAGTTCAGCTGAACATATTCAGTGAATAGTTGAAGCAGTTCTGTGCGATGGCGGGGAGATTTCCTTAGCAGCTTCTATGTCATTGAACCTTGGTTTCTTTCTGGACACACACATGCAAAACATGATCCTTCTATTCCTTTCAGGTCCCGGTTTTAAAGGTGAGGACACAAGCACCGAAGAATGGATGATGCCTTGGTAAATTAGAGAGTTGAGTTCCAAACCCAGGCTCGGTGGCAGGCTGCTGAAACTTCTAATGTGGAGATGAGTTGCGTGTACATTCAGTCTGAGCATTGGGGTATTCTGAAGATGAGCTCAAAGGAGCTTGCAGAGACTTACAATAAATAGCACTGTCATGACTTGACAGGCCTCATCACCTCCCGCCATGTCCCTCTACTGCTCGGCAGTGCCAGGGTGGGCTGCAAAACAAGGAGAATCTCAACGCTGTGCTCCTAGGAGTCCACTTTTTGAATCCAGATTGATGCCTTTCCAGCCTCTGCTTTGGGAAATGCTGCCTGGGAAGGCAGGATCAAGACTGCTCAGAAATACAAGCTGAGGTATTATCCTAGCAACTCCCCAAAGCAATTGTACAACATTGTTTGCCTAAGCCTTAAGTGCTGATGCCTGGCTGTGTACAATGCGAAGTTCAAAGGGCTGTTCATTACCATAATGGGATATAAGCCTTTGCTGTTGGCTGTGGAATAATGAAGATAATTCCTGTGGATTGTTCCTTCAATCTGTGTTTATTTAGGTTAAAGAACTTTGTGGCATCATTGTGCTCCGTTGCTTTCATGTATTTTTTTTTAGCTCTCCTCTTTAGGATCAGTTCTAAAATAATATTCAAGGAGATCCTTCCTCAGGGACAGAGGATTATGATTTGAGATTTTGTCCCCTCAAAACATCCTTTAACTTTCCATGGTCAATTAAGAGCACATTACATTAGTATGTCCACATTTGCCAATTATGAGAGACTTGTTAGCCTGACAAAGCCAGATTTAATTGAAACACACACACACACACACACACACACACACACACACCAAATATGTCAGAAATACTGCAAAATATTGGCAAGGGAAAAAATGAGACCATTTTGGAAGAATGAAACTGTAGCTCTCACAGAGATAGAAAACTCACAAAGCAAGCTGAAATGCAGGTATTGTGGGCATGTATTCTTTTTAAGGTTAACTTCTGAAAATGCATTAACTCACCTCGACCTGGTGTGCTCCAGTGCACTGAGACTGTGAGCCCAAATCCTATAGAGCATTAAATCTTTATTTAATTATTCACAGCACATGCTCATTATGGAGATGCACATTCCAAAAGGGCTAAACCTTCCTCTGGGGGACACTGACCTAAAGAGAGAAGTGAGGACGTTCATCACAAGTGTTCCTTGTAACTTGGAATAGTTAGGGCCACTGACAGCTCATGGGTTGCTCCTAAGATAACAGCAAAGAGTTGGGGCCCACAGGTCTGCAATAAAATAAGGAGCTTGGGCCCCTTTTCAATAGGACATCTAATAATCCCAGAGGTGGGTCAGGGAGGGGTGGCAGAAGGGAAAACAAGTAGAGTGCCAATAGAACTGATCCTCTGTGTTCCTCTCCTAGCATCAACACGTGCCTGCATCCCTTCATCTAATCTGCTCAAGTCCCTATGACCAGAGGAGATATGAAAGCCTTGCGTAGGGTGAAATAACTGTCAAAGTCATGAAATGGTCTGAGGGAAACACTGGTTACAACTTTCATTTAGCTTTGCACCCTTCCTTCATATCCTAAGAAGAGGGTTTATCACTACGTGATGGCTCAAATGTTAAATATCCTCCAACAAGCCTTGTATAAAAGGCCTCATCACACTCCTGTGACACTGGGGAGAGGAGAGGAGACCTAGGGCACACCTAGAGAGAAGATATTGGGAGCCCCCTCTTTGCTTCCTGAATGAAGTAAACAGAGTCACATTGCCACACACTTCCACAAACACCAAAGCCAAATGATTGAGGACTCGCGTTCTGGGGATCGTGAACCAAAGTCAGCCTTTCCTTCTTTCTGGTTGATTTTCTCGTGTGTTTCAGCACAGCAATGGAAAGTCACCTATCACAGTTGCTGACATTTGATAAAAGTACAGAGATGTTCACCTGCTCTCAGCTCACCTTCCCTTACTTGCCAGCCTGTGATCTCCCTTTGCTCTGTAGATTGAATGTCTTTTGTGAGAGTTCTTGTAGGAACTCAATCCTCAAAGTGATCCTGTAAGATCTAATAGGTGTTTAAGGGTTTTGTTTTCCTTCTTCCTCTGCCATGCAGAGAGCAGTACTTCTCCACACACCGCTCACCTGGCAAGGGATGCAGCAAAGGGTCATCTTGGAAGGCCCTTATCCAATACCAGGTCCATGGATCTTGTATGCTCAGTCTTCAGGAGCTGAAAAAAAAAAATATATATATATATATGTGTATATATATATATATATATGTGTATATATATATATATATATATATATATATATATATATAGCTACCTTTTTAACAAATGACCCAGTGCATAACCCAAATTGTGTTATAACACCAAAACATAGAACTAAGGCACTAGGCAAACCACCCCCTTGGAACAGAGAAGGATGCTTAATAGAGTCTTGTGTGGGTGAAGCAGTAGACTTCTTGGGCTCCAGCAGAACACACACAGGATGGGAGGGAGAAGGGGAATGTTCCCGTCCAGACCTCCTTCGTACCTGGTCCAGACACGAAAGCTAAGCTTGCTGTCCAATTCCAATTTAGCACCCTCTCTGCGAGAACTGCAACCGGTTTTCTCAGTAAATTATCTGAGGAACAAGCATATGTCATCAACAATAACAGTAAATAACTTTCCCTTGAATTCAATCAAATCCCTTCATGAAGGAAAAAAAATCATCTCTTCTATCAACATAACTTGGGATCCTGATCCTTTGGAAACTAAGATTCCTGCTATTTCAAAACTAGGTATGTGGAGCACCTTCCTGAGCTTCTTTATGAGCCATCATTGAAATAGAAACTGGTACTTTCTTTGCTATCCCAAACCAGTATCAATTCCAATTAGATCACTTTTGATTCTAAACCTTTCCAAATTTATAGATGAGAGAGAGCATGTTGTTGAGCCACACATGCGAACCTTCTAGACTGATGATGCAGACTGATGATGAATAGAACTCGAGCTCCTCTTGCCTCAGCCTCCAAACTTCTGGGACTACAGGTGTGGATGACCGCATAGATCTCATTTCTCTTAAAGGAGAGACTTCCCTTTTACCAAAGTTCTGCACAATAAGGCCTTTGATTATAACAAGCATTAGATACATAGATGAGGAATTATGATAGATAGGTAGGTAAGTAGATAGATAGATAGATAGATAGATAGATAGATAGATAGATAGATAGATAGATAAAAGAATTTTTAAGAAAGATATTACCTCAAGTGGGCCACCTCCATGCCAGATCATGCATAGCTCGTTCTCTTAGCTCCATGGTGAGCTTCACCATGACAGTGCTATTTGGGGAGCATCTATTTCCTGCTGGAATCATGATGCATATTTCATCTTCTTGACCAAAAGAGAGTAGGAATTCATTAGATAACGATGTACAGATTAATAGTCTTATTTGCTAGAAGTGAGCTAAGACTGAAAAATGGGAAGTAGTAAGTAGTTTGGTTCCCAGGACAACGTTTGACACTTTTATTTACATACGAAAACCTTCACTTCAAACTTCAGGTGGGTTACCGAAAGAAACTGTTACAGAGCAAGACTACTCCAAAGATAGCTGAGAGCTACGCATGAAAGAATGTCAGCAAGGTAAGAGGGACCCAGACATTCCCCCCACAGGACGAGGACGCTTCTAGAACACTGACATGCCTGTGACCCTTTCTCCTTTCCCACACTCCTTCACCCTCCCTTGTCACTTCTCTCCTTCTATTTTCTGAATTTTCAGCCTCTCACTCTCGTGCTCTACCTATTCTTTTCTTGCCCTCCCACATAAAAACTAATTTCCTCCACACTGCTTCTTCTAAAGCCTTATGGTTCACAGAGGAGATGCAAACACATGCATGCTCCTCCCACATCAACTCATGAAAGTAAAGATGTTGGCTAACCCTGGTCCAGTCTCTGCTGCGTGGCCAGGCTATGCCAGATGTGCTATGATTATCGTTTTGTCTTGGAACCCCAATGTATCTAGGGATATTCTCCTGAATATCTTTCTATTTCCTGACTCCTGGAGCCACTGATTCAGAAACTTGTGATTTTTCCCATGACCCCAGGAAAAGACCACTTCACCAAATAGACAGAAACCCTGTTAGAACTCATCGGAGATACTGACAGCTATTTGAGGCAGAGGGCACCACTAACCATAATTACCAAGGCTTTAAAAATTATCTTGAGTCTCCGGAGAGAGAATTGGGTCATCAGCCATCAAATATTTTACACTGGCATTAGTACTCAAAGTCACAGCTAATGTATTTGGTTATCAACCCAAAAACATGTATGAGTAGGCTTATAGCTCTTTAGCAAAGTCTTGTCTCTTCTACAAGAACACAGCTGGACTGCATTTCCCAGCTTCTATTACAAATGTTACTTTTGAAAAACAATTTTGTTGAAATACTACTGACATGCAAGAAGCTGTATATGTTTAACGTACAAGGAAATTTGATGGACCTTAGATACAAACATTCATCTGTGAAACCACTACCACAATCAAGTTAGCAGTAGCGATAGCTCCACCACAGTTCAAGTTTTCCTGGATTACTTCTGTTAGTTTGGGGAGTTGAGGGTTGTTTTATTTTTTGTTTATTTATTTGTAATAGTAATGACACAACACATGAGCTCTACCCTCTTCACAAATGCCTACCAATGCCACCAATGGATAATTAAAAATGAAGATGAATAGATGATAGAGGGAGAGAAAGAAAGAAAGGTAGACAGATTCATTCATTCCACACACAAATAAATGTATACAATGGAATTGTGTTCAGCATTTTAGAAGGAAATCCTGTTATTTGTGTCAAGAGAAACATGGAGAATATTACGATTAAGTGAACTAAGCCAGTCACAGGTGAACGAATGTCACAGAATTCCACCTGCAAAAGGTACTTACAATAATCAAGCACACAGAAACAAAAACTAGAATGCTGGCCACCAGGGACTGAGGAGAGGGGAAACGGAGAGTGGTTGGTTCCATGGGTATAACGTTACAACTATGCACTAAAAATTAGCCGTAGATGCAGTGCATGGCCGACAGTCCACCAGAATGGATTATGCTTTTACATGACCCTTTGAAGACTAGCCAGTGGAATGTAGAAGGTAAGTATGTTTACTATGATGCATTGGCCTGTGCAGTTAAAGCAGCCTACCCTTCTACCAGTAGGAGAGCCAAGAAGGCTGGTGCTGTAACACAGGCTGTGTCTGTAGGTCTCAGAGGGGAGGGGAGAGCGCATAGGAACTCAGTCTGATGAGAAGGTGTGTCCAAAACAAGAGGAATGGGAGGGTTTCTCGTTCCTCTTCCTCACTGTGTCTAGTCTCTCAGTGGCTTTCATGAGAACCCTCCGGGCTGGAGAGGGACAACCATTCTGAGTCCACTGACTTGGGTGCCGATGCCTCATCCACAGCCACCTTCACAGGCACATCCAGAAACAGTGCTCACACTGCAATGCCCTGGGCCCCTCCCTGCCAAGCTGACGTGTGAAATTCACCAGGAGTTCTTGCCCTCAGGAGTCACGCTTCTACCAGCTCTACACAGATGTGCCTGCTCCCTTCTGTCCAAGTTACAAGCATTTCTTAAACTGCCTTCCAGAATTACCTCCAGAATCCCCTTCTCCCAGATATCAGCCCTCTCCCCTCCACCATTACGTTCCTTCCCTTCCACCCCCCACCCCCACTTACTTTAGAGTTTCCCTACAGAGCCCCTGACCCAGGAAACTGAGGAAGGCATGTGTGAGTCTGGGCCTCTGCTGCCCTCTGGTGGAAGAATCCAACAACTGGCTGAAAAATCATTGGCTCCTGAATGTCCTTAGCCTCCCTGCCTGCACGCCGGTCTTCCTTCCATGTGTGGTACTGCTCAAGAAGAAAATTGGAAGGGACTACTGTGACATTCTCCAGCTCCTCGCAGTTCTGAAGCATTTTCCCATTTCCTTTCTTGCGTAGTTCTCTTCTTATTATTCCTCCTTTTACCTTTACGTTTGCAATTCTTTTTTGCATTCCTCTGTCTTAAGATTATTCGTGTTGTCTATCAGCAGTGCTTGATAAAATTGCTTTATAATAAACCAAACCCCTACATTCTTCTATCTCCCAGAATGCCATTCAGCTTATCCATGATGGCCAATGTTACTATAATTCATTGAATTTTTTTTTAAATATATTAAGCTTCTACAGGCTTAATACAGTCTCTGTTCAAGGAGCCAAAGATACAGCAATGAACAAAACATAGTAATATGGAACAAATACTATTATTCCACAATCAGGGCTTCCTTTAAATGCAAATGTGGCTGAGAGGTAACGTGTAGATTTACATAAACACTGAATTATTCATGCATGCCATCCAATTTCTCTGTGAAAGTTGTGCATTCATCAGTGGGGGCGGGCAGGCTAGGGAAGCATTGGGGCTAGCCCCTTTCTGGTATGAAAAAATCACAAAAGTGCTTATGACAACATAATTTGGTAAAGAGAACACCCCCTTTGCAGTCACATCGACATGGGTTTAAATGTGAGCATGGTTACTTGCCAGCTCTGAGACCTTGATCCAGATAATTAACCTCTCTGAATTCCTGTGCTTTCATCTGCAAAAATAGAGAAATCGATATCCATTGATCAGGATTCTAAAGCGAGATGCCATGGGTAGCCCCTGGGCAGCTTCTGGCACAAAGAGCACCTCTGCAAATGTTAGCCTCCTGGCCATTCCCAGAGTCGCACAGTTCATGGCCAGAGACCAGTGTGCTGGAGTGACTCTAATAACCCCAGCACAGAACAGCTGGAAATGCTTTAATGAAGGATGAAGTCTGATTTCACAATTAGAGTTGTTTCCATGATTAACACAATAGCTGCCCTCAGTTAGTCATCTACCTACTCCTTCTGTGAGCACAGCCTGCCCTGGCAATTCATGATGCTAAACACAGTAGGGAAGGCTTCCCCAGGGCCCTGGAACCTGTCAGGGCATTGGTCTTTTCTCTAATGGGCAAATAGGCATGAACCAAAGTCTGACTGGGGAGTGTCTGAGGGGAAGGCCTGTGAGACTCCAGAAAATCGAGAAAGAGAAGAGAGAGAGAGAGAGAGAGAGAGAGAGAGAGGAAGCAGGCACTGAGGAGGAGAGGAAAAACACCAACCTCATGTCATCTCCCCTGTCTGATGTCATTTTGTGTCATTTTATTTGCTGCCTCTAGGAAATCAATTAAAACAGTGCTAATTTATGGGTCTTAATGAACAAGGTATTATGCAAACTGTTTGTAAGCATGGCAAGCTTCTTGAATTGGAGAACACTCAAAAGCACAATCACCTGATGTGACATACTTTCACTGCCTTGCCATCCAGATTCCAAAGTGGCATGTGTGTGTACGTGTGTGTATATGGAGTGTGTGTGTGTGTGCACATGTAAGATGCCTACTGCATACAGTTTCCATCTCCTTCCAGACCTAGTTGTCCTCTCTGCCCTGGGCGGAATAGTTACTGAAATCAACAAAACGAACCTGGATCTTCTGCAGTGTTGTTTTCTATACCTCTAGCTTGGAGGACTAACTGAAATATGCATCCCTTCTTCATCTGCTCAGGTGAGAGGCAGCTACATTTGAAGTTCTATTATGAGACTCCAAACATGTTAAGATAAATAGAACACCGGCCCAGCCCGTGCTTTAGATTTACAGGCTGCCTGAGAGGCAAATGGCCTGTGCTGGCAACTCGTGATGCTAATCCCTAAACACTTACAGCCTCTGACTGTCCCACAGAGGAGAGGCGCTCACACATCCTTGAATGACTGAGAGAAGGGAAAAAGGCATCTTCCTCCTCTGTGCTGAGTGGCCCATGGTTTCTTTCCCTGGGGCTCATCTCTGCCCATTCTGGATAGTTCAGAGGCTATGAGCTATGCCTTTCTAAATCCCATTACCTGCCTGGTTGGAGACTCTGGGAAGGATTGGTTCTGGGAGACCCCTCTGGGTCTGAAAGTAGAAACTGTCCTGGACTAAGATGCTTATTACCAGGAGACCTGGCCACAGCCAAGTCCCCTGGACCAGGATCCAAGCATAGCTGCCCTCCACTCCAGCAGCTGGCTTTCTGAGACATTCGATTGAGTTGGAAGCTAAAGCTCGAGCAAGTAGAACCCAGCTACCGTCTGTACAGAAATGAGGCCGGGCTCCCTAAGCAGAACCATTTTCTGGTTTGCACTGACGTGGTCCAGCACTCGCATGTCCACTGCTTCATCCTCCCTGATCTGCCACTGTCCCGCTGTGCATGTCGCTTGCAGTGGCAGGGTGGTGTGTGGAGAGCCACCCTAGACATGGTACCAGGCTGCTGGCTTTGAATTCTCCTTCTGCTACTTATTTAATATGTGCCCTTGGAAGAGTTTTACCTAAGGCCCTCGAGGTCTCTCCATTGCTATCCCTGAAGTGGGGATGGGGCAGGTAGTAATACTCCCCCGCCCCCTCCCCCCTCCCTGCAAATAGCAGAACTAGAAGTCAGTCAACAACCTGTGCTTCCCCCTCAAGTCTGAAATGGCTGCCTGCCTGTTCCACTTCTTTCTCGAATTCTTCCTCTCATGGCTGCTCCTTCCTTTCCCTCTTCCATCTCCATCTTTAAATTCAGCGATGTCACTTTCTTTCTCTCTTCCTTCTTGGTGACATAGGAGGTAGGACGGGCCAATCACACACACACACACACACACACACACACACACACACACACACACACACTTCCAATCACAGGATGGCTTTCTTTAAGAGAGCTGCCCCAATGAAACTGGATAGCAGCAGAGGTGCTCCATGGAGCACTTGCTGGTGCTACTGATACAAAAGAGTGCTTTTGGATGTCTCCCACCAGTCCATACACAAACCAGAACCTTTTCTCCTTACACTAGCAAGGTAGACTTGCACACATCCCAGGATTGGCTCCTTGTCCCTGATGGTATTGTCTTTAGTCTAGGACCTGCAGTCCTGTTTACTAAGATTCTGGGTCATATCCCAGTCAGAAGGACTTTACAGAGGCGCTCCCTGTCTGTCTCCTCAGCCAAAAGATAAGAGTTGGGCTCAGCTTCCTTCTCGGTCCTCCCTTCTCCCAACCACAAAGTGCCAAGTGGCCAGCCCAGGCCTTCTGAGCTGCCAAACCCCATGCCAGAACCAAGCCCCATGCCAGAGGTAATGACATCAACACCACCAGCATTAATTTAATCAGTTAATTTAGAGGGAGGGATTTCCTTTCTGCAGTCCCTAAATAGGGATGCTCATTCTTAGTTCGAATGGTAGATGCCTCATGACTAGATGTATGTTCTGACTAATCACACACACACACACACACACACACACACACACACACACACACAGATGTGGAGCCAAAATGATCCTGCTAGAAGAGTCATCCATCATGCAAATGATCTTTGGCGTCTCTCACCAGATAGATTCTCTTGGAGAAACTAAGGCAGCATCACCCTCTCGTATTTTCTACTCACCAAAACCCAGTGTCTTGGTAGCTCTGGAAACATTAATGCCTGGTGCTGGGAGGCCAGGAAAAGAGCCATGGCCTGGGGTCCAAACTCCACCCAGCCTTGTCCATCCAGAGTGCTATGACCTTGAATCTGGCACTTGAGCCTTCATATGTCAGTTTCTTAACCTGAATATTCTGACCCCCTTCAAAGGAGTTCTGAGAAGTGAGAAATTGGAGCATGCGTGGATTCTTGGGGCATCTTGTGTCAGTGTTCTGTAAGTATATTTTCCAGGCTTGATGTCAGTTGGAAAGCCTCTAGAGTGGAAAAGAAGAGAAATGGCCAATAAGAAAACCCAGCGAATGAAAAATGCTCCCTGTTTCTGGCTAGACGTGGCTGGGAGCAGTGATTATTGTAATTAAAAGCCAGTTGCAGTGTCTCACAAACCCAGGTAGGCCAGAGCCTCTTGTCAGAACAGTAGCCTTGTGAGAAAGCAGCAGCGCTGTAATAGGCCATAAAATTGCTCTAACCTTCCTTCCCTAAGCTGTCACACGTGTGGCTGGATCGATGGCGCCCTGGCATCGGAGGTTGTAGTAATTTCGGGTCACTTCCACCCCTCTGGGCTGCTACATGGGGGCCAAAAAACAGCTCCAGGGACTGTCAAAGAAGTTTGAGTCCCGGGGGCACAGATCTGAGGCTGAAATAAGACCAGAAGAAAGGAGAGGTCCTGGGAGGGAGGAGGAGGGGGCAAAAGGAAGTGCTAGCCATAGAAGGAGTGAGCCAACATGCCCATCCTTTTCAATCTCCCTCTGACCTGACCCAGGGGAGAGAAATGACCGTGTAAAGCTTGTTAATAGCAAAGGAATACGAAGCCAATCCTTTCCTCCCTCCCTTTTCCAGGAGACCTAGGTGACATGGTAACCTGATTTGTGTTCTCCATGCTGCCTGGTATTTGGCCTACAGGTCTCTGCATTTTCTCTCCAACCTTTTAAAGCATAATAACTGCCCAGGCCTTTCTGAAGCATATGTTGGAGACAAAGAACACAGGGATATGTCATTTCCCATAAAGGCCAGAAAGGGTGTTATGACCAGCGAAGTGCTAAAATGACATTTGCACTTAGGTGACAAACCAGCCCATTCCCGGCCAGGTAAAAACCAGGGCTATTTTCCAGCAAGTATCAAAACGACTCAGGAAAGTAAAGACTGCCCTCCTCAGGGCACTCTGGGAATTACAAATGCAGCAAGCTTTCCTCCGAACACAGACCTTCAATGAGGGATGGGGATGGGACCACACGCAGTTCAGGGGCAAGCTGCCTAACCTCAGCCTGACCTTGACAGATATGCTCCTGGAGCACTGCGTGTTAGAGGAGAAACATCCAGCCAGGAGGGGACCTCATGTAAGCTGCCTCTTCACATAAACAAAGCCTTCCTAAACATAAAATTCCAAACAAACCTAAAAAAGCAGCATTTTTTAACACAAAAAGAATGTTTAAACAGATGCATTCAATCGATATGACCAAATCCAGTGCATTTGGGAACTAGAGAGCCAGAAAACCTGTTTCAAAGGACTTCCTAGCACCATCAGAAGATTAGCTCCCTGAACTTGGGCAAAATCACACCCCACTGTCGGGCCCAGTTTCATCAGCCATAAAATGAGGTACCTGAACTGAAGGGTACCCAGACTCCTTCCAGCCGAGACAGGGTTATGATCTATGACCTTTAGTCTGTACTCCCAGCTGGCAGTGTAAGTGCTCTGAAAGAAATAAACGGAGCGAAGAAAGAATAAAATAAAATAAGAAAGTCACAGCAACCCATCCATTTTCTACAAATCTGAGACTCACTCCAACTGAGGGTCCTCAGAGTTAAAGGGTCTCCAGTCTTGCCTGGTATTTGAAATGTCATCCTGAATACTTTAAAAGCACTGATATGATTTTTTTTAATTTATTGTAAAAGGGATGTACAGAGGGGTTATAATTACATGAGTTAGGTCATGAGTACATCTCTTTTTGAGCAGTATCACCTCTTCCCTCATTTTCTCCCAGTTTTTCCCTCCTAACCCCCCTCCCCTCAGGTTGTATAGTTCATTTCCAATATAGTGTCTAGTGAATATCACTGCTGAATTAGTTCACCCATCATCCATTTTTCTAGCTATTTACCAATATCATGACATCATGCTATTTTTTGTTTTCTCAGCAGATGCCAAAAACTTGATTACTAGCAAAAGATGGAGTTCTGGGGCTTGAACTCAGGACCTGAGCACTGTCCCTGAGTTTTTATTACTCAAGGCTAGCACTCTACCACAGCTCTCCTCTTGGCTTTTTGGTGGTTAATTGGAGATAAGAGCCTCCTGGACTTTTCTGCTTCGACTGGCTTTGAACCACTATTCTCAGATCTCAGCCTCCTGAGTAGCAAGGATTACAGGCGTGAGCCTCTGGTACTTAGGCAAGATTTTGATTTTTTTACTAAAAGACCTCTAAATTGAATAGTTTAGAATTTCTATTCTGTAGTTCAAGGACTGATCTCAAAATTCCCTAACAATAAAGTCCTCTTTTAAAACATTACACACACACACACACACACACCTGAAATTCAGTACTAAAGACAATTAACAATTAAATGTAGACTGCAGTGACAAACCAGTGGAGAGTTTGGCACATCTCTAAGGAAGAAAATCCATAGCCAACCCCAGATGCTTTCAGTGGATCAGCTGTGAGACATTGGCAGTGTGCATTCAAAGCTGGCACAGTAGAGGTTGGGCCTACCCTGAATGCCACACAATCGTCGTCTCTCTCTCTCTCTCTTTCTCTCTCTCTCTCACACACACACCTGTAACATGCAACATACATAAAGTGTGCCTTTATTACAAAGCACAGTGCTCTCACTTCAGTCAGCCAAAAATGTGGAGCAATCAACCCCAAAGCTCTGAGCTTGGCTTTTGCTCTGAGATCAGAAGAGTCACAGACCTCGCTAGATGGACTGTAAGAAGAGGTTGAAAGACAACCCCGACCCATTAGGACTCTCATCAGATGGTCTTAAGAATTAGGTGTGAAATCACCAGCCTTCACCCCTAGCCAGGTGGCGCAGCCCACAGGCAGGTTCCTGGGGAAGCTCTCTCCTGACTCCACCCTGCTTCAGCCTCCTTACTGCTGCAGGAATGACAGAAGGGACTGTCCAGCTCCAAGAAGTGTGTCTACAAGGGAAAAGCACACATGAGCCTACAGGGCTATGAGCCATTGCATCAAGAAGCCATTGCCTGATTAATCACTACCCACATCTGCTGGGGCTGGCCATGATCCCCAGCCTTCACTTCTCTGGGCTTGCAAGCACACCTTCCTCGAAACTTCTAACGCATCCATCTTTCCCTGGGCTCACCAACTTCTCCTCTCTCCCTCCACTCCTATTTTATCTTTTTTTTTTCTCTCTCTCTAGCAGAAAGAACATCCATTTGGGCTCTAATAGCTTTCTATCACACAACTTAACTTACTTATATTTTCAAATGTTGGTCCCTTGGCCAATCCTTCTCGTTACCCATCTTTTAGACTCCTCAAAGCACTGAGTGCTAAGAGTCTTGTGTGGTCTGCATAATTTTTGGATGGAAGCAAGTGGCGTTCTCATTAGATGCGCCCCCTACAGCCCATTGTAGAAACAATTTGTAGGACTTAAGTGCACATCCTTCATTGCATTCATGCTTTGTAAATACGATATTCTCTCTCTTTTTTGGGGGGGGTGAGTCTTGGGTTTGATTTTTCATGTTTTTAGTGGTAACTTTTGAAAAGCAGAAGTTTCTGCGTTTGTGGAGCATTTTACCAGCAACTTTTCTCATTATCAGTCTATGGATTTTAAGGATGCTTTGTTGACTTGGAAAAAATGATATTAACTTAAGTAAGCCACGCCCAAAGAAACATAGGTCCATGGTTTCCCTTATTTGCAATAACTAGTACATGTGTAGGACAAGCAGAAAAGGCCAAAAGCTATGTACATATGACCATATAGGATGATGGTAAGCTAAATGAACCCCAAGATAGGGACACAAATATCTTTTTTCTTTCTTGCTATTGTTTCTAATGTATTTATAATGTACCATGTAATTTTTTGTTGCTTTTTATGTTCCTCCCCCCACAGTATAACCCCTATTTGCACTGTATTTGATGTTGGTGCCCTGCATCTTGTATATGTACTTCTCTGATTTGGGGAGGGGAAGAGAAAAAACAAAATGCTTAAATAAGGATACAAGTTAACCCATTGCAACAATGAGATGTACAAAATACTATGTTGAAAGTGAACTTTACAACTTTGGCAGGGGGGGAGGGGGAAGGTAGTTGTGGAGATGGGAGGGAAGGGATGTGGGGAAAAACAAAGGAGGAGGCAACAATGCTCAATAGGAAATGTACTCATTACCTTGCTCGTGTAACTGTAACCCCTCTGTACAACTTTTACAATAAAAAGTACAAAAAAGATGCTTTGTTTAACCCCTCTTCCACCACACACACACACACACACACACACGTTTTCTTGTGTTTTCTCCAAGTTTGCCCATCTTTAGGTTTTCCATCTAGGTTATGAGTCATTTCAAGCTAATTTTTGTATGTAATGTTAGCTACATCAATGTCCCAATTTTCTTAGTCCCATTTTTTAAAAAACGCTGCCTTTTCCCCATAGAGTTCCTATGGTATCTTTGTAGGAAAGCAATTGCCATATGGTGGGAGCTCATTGATCTCTATAGCCTGCCCTCTTGCCACCTCCACCGACTCCTCTCTAAAGAAGAGCTACAGATGTCTACTGAGCATGTGCAAAGATTCCCCCAACCACTGTTCATTAAGGAAATACAACTTATGTCCAAAATGAGATGTTACTTCACAGCTCTAAGATGGATAAGATTTTTGTTTAATATTCAAAATACAGAGTGCTGGTGGGACTGTGGAGAAACTGGAACTCCCAGACATGGCAGTGGAAACCCAAAATGGTCCAACCACTTCCACAGGAGTTTCTTGTAAAGATCAACATCCCCTCAGCCCTTCTGTATGTCACCTTTATAATAACAATAAAATTGAATGAAAAAGGATTTTATTCTCTCAGCCATGTGAAACAGCCATCCCACTCCTGGGATATCAAAAGAAATGGACACATGTGTTCACACAGAAACTTGGGGTGATAATTTTTTCTATTGTTGATTGTGGGGCTTGAACTCAGGGCCTGAGTGCTGTTCCTGAGCTCCTTTGCTCAAGGCTAGTGCTCTACCAGTTTGAGCCACCACTCTGTTTCCAGTTTTTAGGTGGTTAATTAGAGATAAGAGTCTCACAGACTTTCTTGCCAGGGCTGGCTTGAAACCACGATCCTCAGATCTCAGCTTCCTGAGTAGCTAGAATTATAGGCATGAACCACCAGTGCCTGGCTTTGTGAGTGATTCTTAATCATCATGGCCAGATCCAGGGAACAGTCAGAATAACCATCAGCTGGAAAGTGGACAAACAATGTAACCACATCATACTATGGACATCTATACAGCAATAAAATAAAGACAATACAATAAGCCATCTATGATATGGATAGATCTGGAAAGGACAAGACATACTCAAAAGGTGATACCTACTGTGTGACCTCATTCCATAAGAGGAGGGAGAATGCTGGTGACAAGAACCAATGGTTGTAGGAAGTGAAGCCAAAGGAAGGCATGGGACAAGAAAAGAGGCGTGGCAGGATGTTCTGGATCATGGAGATGGTCTCTGCCATGGGTGTGACAATCACAGAGCTGGATACACAGGTCAAAGCTCATGGAACTCCTAAAAAGAGAGAACTGTGCTCTGTGTACATTATACCTCACTCTGTCTTGAAAGAAAACAAAGGCCCTCTGTCACACACCCAGAGGATCAGAACGTGCTGCTCCCAGACAAAGGAAAGTTCTCGGGCCTCCGGTGCCAACGCCTGAATTAATGTTGTTTCATGTTAATTAAATTTATTAATATTACTCAGTGATAAGAGAACCTGTCTCCTAGTTGCTGATATTCCCAGGAGCCATGGGAGCCAGGGAAATATGCCAACGTGGCAGTACTCTATGAAACTAATTACCACAGGAATTTGTGTTAGAACGAAGCAACACAGGTGTTACACATATATAACAAATTAAAATACTAGTCTATGGAGATACTTTTTTTTTTGCAAATACCCCCACAAGAATGTGAACCTCACAGACAGAGAAGGTCTTGCGGTTATTTTGAGCATCTGCCACCTCTCTTCTCCATCCACCTGCAGGTGTTGGAACGCTCATTAGCAACTACATTTCATTGTTACTGAGTCTTCCTGGATTTCTTTAATCCTCTGATCAAGCGCTACTGTCCAAGGTCCTGGCACAGTGACTCAGGCCCATCATCTCAGTGGAACTAATAATTTCTAAGTGATGTAGTCCGCCTAATAGAACATGTCCCAACAGATATACACACAGCATGGACCTAGGATCCCAAGCTCTGAATCACAAGCTCTGAATTTGTAATCGGACCCCAGTTGTAGAGAAGCGAGGATCCCCCAAACCCCCAAACAATGGACTCCAACCACTATTGGACTACTACTGGTCCAGTAGGTCCAGTAGTTCTGGACCACCCCGCTCTATCCCAATCCTATTCTATTACATACTCATCTATCCATATTCCAGGTATCTCCATTGCTGAGCTGATTATCAACCCATAGGACACATACTCTTTTGAATTCCTTTGTCCACATTTCTTCGGCCCAAATGCCTTTCTCAAGAACAACTTCCACCTGTGGGGAATCATCGTGCTTCTCTGCAAAGCCTTCTTGACTCTCCAAATCAGAAATGTCCTCCATATCACCTGTTTGCTACTGTGCCTCCTGACCCTCGGTGTTCATCAGGCGTCCAACACAGAAGAGCAACACTGCCAACATTTGTTGAATGGGACTACCCTGAGCTCTGTCACAGGCATCCCATGCTTAACATTACTCTAAATATTCCCAAACAAGTGAATGGCTTAAATAGGACCCTTGATGGACAATGTATAGCTTCTAGGAGAAAATGAGCATCATCATGATAAAGAGAACTCACCTCCCCCCATTCAAATTTTGAGGCTTGATGAACAATAAAGTAATAGCCTGGCTGAATTCAATTGTATTTTAGGGTTTTTCAACTGCTGTAGTTCTTTTATATTACCTCATATTAATTGTACAAAAGTTTTATTGTGGTATTTGCATGCAGGTACTCTGCACACATTTACTGCCTCTCCTATGCCTCATTCCCCCTTTCCCCATCTTTCAAACCACTTTAATAGGCTCCAATATTTTATTTTCATGTTTCTAAAGAAACCATATTCTATCGCATTGGTCTGTGTGTAAATGGAGACACATGTTTTCACTCTGGGACACATTTCCCTATTTAAAATCCAATCTATCAATTTTGAGATTATTCTTACAGAGCATGTATACGTGTCCTAGAAAACCAGCGAATAGGAAAATGCTAAGAGACCTTGTTATCAGAGGAAATGTGGTACGTTTATTTTGTCTATAATCTTGTCTTGCTCTGAACTTCTACCTGCTGGTTAGAGGAAAAGAAATAAATTAACTAAGTGTCTAACCAGGTTTAAATTTAGTTTGATTTGATCATTTAAGCAGCTGCTTTAGGGAATATCCAGTCTCCTCTGAATAAAATTCTGGTCTGTCTTTCAAACAGCCTTCCCTTCTCCCTCTTCGCTGTGAGTGTAATGTGGGTTTTGGGGGGTGAGGAAAGAGGGGCGTGCCAGAAGCTGCTACTTCTGATTTGTTGGCTATGGACTGAAGAACCTTGTTAATAAAAAGAAAAAACAAAAACAGAGGTCCCCCTCAAGAGTACTGTGAGACCCTCTCTAGCCCTGAAGGGCTGTTCCCTCTCTTCGCTGTGTGAAGCTGTCCATGCTGGTATCTTGTCAACCCTCCCAGAATTCCAAAGCAAATAAAGAAAGGATTCTGTTCATTGAGTATTCTGTATGCCTTTCTGCTCTCAGAAAACTGACTAAGGAAGGGACCTACACAGACAGGCAGTTCATTTCTTTCTTCTCTGTCCCATTTCTGCTGTCTTAGGAACAGAAAGCTCAGCTAAAGTGTGAACCCCCCAACCCCCATCTTTAGTTTCTTCCCAGTTTACCTTCTCTAAATCAGTCTCCTCCCCATACCCCTCCTTAGAAACCATGCTGTAATCATGTGAAAATGGGAGCTTCTGGGACCCTGGGAGCCCATGGCTCCGTGACTGCAATCTCTGGCTAAAAGCAGCTCCTCCTAGAAATAAATGATGCCTGTCTTGTTTTATTTGCTTTTGGTTCAGGTGGATGGTGGATAAACACTTTAGTCATGTCTGCTGAATATGAATGCGTGTGCCACAACAGAATTACAAGGCTTTTTGACAAGCTGTCAGTTTTCCTAGAAGAGGCATCAGAGTTATGCTGACCCATAGTGAAAATGCATCTGAATCAAATGCATAGCTGACCTTTTGCCTCCTGTCTAGCATTAAATTCTACCATGGCCACGCCTTCTTTGGGCTTTTCTATCATTGCCTGGCTTCACCTAAATAGTATCCATATTTTACCTTCAGTATCTTGGCACTTATAGTGCTATCTGGTATTTAAATTCTGCCATAATTGTTTTCCTCTAGAAATGGAAATTCTCATTTCTACTTTGAAATCAACTGTCTCTAACTCCAATGCAAATTCCAAACTCAGAAATTCATCTCATTCTTCCCCTCTCCATTCCTGTCTGTCTCTTCTCTTTCCATCAGTATGAGGGCTTTCTTCATCATCATTCTCTCTCTTGGAAACTGGAAGGCCCATTTGGACTGCTTGAAACATTAAATTTTGCATCCTAGAAGGGTTTCAACATTCATATATATATATAGTAAAAAATGCTGTACAGAGGGGTTACAGTTACATGAGAAGGGTAATGAGTACATTTCGTAGCAAGCATTGTTACCTCCTCTTTTATTTTCCCCCTACCATCACTTCCCTCCCCACCTCCCCAACTCCTGCCCTCCCCCCAACCCCGACATGGTAACATTTGTTTTCAGCATAGCGTCCTGTGCATCTCGTCATCACAATGGGTCAGCCTGCATTCGCATTTAAGTGGTCTGCACTATCCCTTCCCCTCCCCAAATTACAAAAATGTATATACAAGATGCAGAAAACTGACATCAAAACCAGTGAAAACAGTGGTTATACCGTGGCAGGGAAGAACATACAAAAGAAACAAAAGAATCACATAGTGCATTGTAAATACATTAAAAACACTAGCAAGAAATGAAAAAAACCTCCTGTGTCCCTGTCTTGGAGTACATTTTGCTTAACATTATCTCAGGTGGTCATATGTACATAACCTTTGACCTTCTCTGCTTGTCCTAGATGTTTACTAGGTCATTGCATAAAAGGGAAACCATGGGACCTATGGTTTTTTGGGCCTGGCTTATTTCACTTAATATAATTGTTTCCAAGTCTTTCTATTTCTTAACAAATTGGGCAATATCATCCTTTCTGACGGAGGTATAGAATTCTGATATATATCACATTTTCTTGATCCATTTCAAACTCTACTCCAAAGCCATAGTAATCAAAACAATGTGGTACTGGCACAAGAACAGACCTGAGGACCAATGGAATAGGACTGAAGACCCAGAAATGAACCCACAGACCTATAGTCACCTCATCTTTGATAAGGGAGCTAAAAAAATAGAATGGAAGAAAGACAGCCTTTTCAGTAAATGGTGCTGGCAAAATTGGTTAGACACATGTAGAAAACTAAAGCTAGATCCGTATACATCACCCTGTACCAAAATAACTCCAAATAGACCAAAGACCATGGAGTCAAAGCAGACACCCTGTAAACATTACAGGAAGGAATAGGAGAAGCCCTAGGTCTCCTTGGCACAGGCCGAAATTTTCTTAATAGACCCAGAAACACAACAAATCAAAGAAAGGTTGGACAAATGGGATTGCCTGAAACTGCAGAGCTTCTGCAAGGCAAAGGACAAAGCTAGAAAGATAAGCAAAAAGCCCATAGACTGGGAGAAGATCTTCACTAGCCATACAACAGACAAGGGTCTCATATCTAAAATATACTTAGAACTCAAAAAACGAAATCCCCCAACATCAAATCCTCAAAGAAACAACTGCCCAATTAATAAATAGGTTCAACATTCTTAACTCCAACTATGACGCCCTCTGTCTACTGCAATCTCTAACCAAATGTGGTTCTTGGGGTAAGGAGGGAAAAACTGGGAGAAAACAAGAGAAGAAGTTACATTGTTCAAAAAGAAATATGCTCAATACCTAACTTATGTAACTGTAACCCCTCCATACATCACCTTTACAATCACAATGAAATTTTAAAAAATACAAATGCAGTTCTTGAACTTGATCCAACCCCCTTTGTTCAACCAAGGAAGGAAGGAAGGAAGGAAAGAAGGAAGGAAGGAAGGAAGGAAGGAAGGAAGGAGAAGGGAAGGAGGGAGGAAGGAAGGAAGGAAGGAAGGAAGGAAGGAAGGAAGGAAGGAAGGAAGGAAGGAAGGAAGGAAGGAAGGAAGGAAGGGGAAGGGAAGGCGGGAGAAAGGAAGGAAGGAAGGAAGGAAGGAAGGAAGGAAGGAAGGAAGGAAGGAAGGAAGGGAAGGAGGGAGGGAAGGAGGGAGGAAGGAAGGAAGGAAGGAAAGGAGGAAGGAAGGAAGAAAGGGAGGGAGGGAGGGTGGGAGGGAGGGAGGGAGGGAGGGAGGAAGGGAGGGAGGGAGGGAAGAAAGATCTTTGCATCCCTTGTTTTCATTTTCAAAGAACTACCTACTGCCAACAAAATCAAAATTAAATATTTGATCCATGAGTTGATATATAAGATAATTCAAATTGTCCAATATAGTTCCTGTATGCTCAACATTTACTTATATGTATTTTTAGAAATGAAAGAGAGGTGAATACAGAAAGAGTTTAGTTCATTTTAAATAAAATTTTTATTGTGAAAATACTGTACAGAGGAGGGGTTACAGTTACATGAGCAAGGTAATGAGTACATTTCTTATCAAGCATTGTTGCCTCCTCCTTTGTTTTTCCCCTACCATCCCTTCCCTCCCACCTCCTCAAATTCCACCCCCGCTCCCCTGCCTGCCTAAATTGTAAAGTTCGTTTTTTGGCATAGCATTTTGTACATCTCATTGTTGCAAAGGGTCAACCTGTATCCCTATTTAAACAATTTGTTTTTTCCCTTCCCCTCCACAAATTATACCAACATCAAATACAGTGAAAACAGGGGTTATACTGTGAGGGAGGGACAAACAAAGCTACAAAAAAAATCACATGGTACCTTATAAATACGCTAAAAACCACAGCAAGAAAGAAAAAAAAAACACTTGTGTCCCTATCTTGGGATTCCTTTCGCTTAACATCATCTTATCTGATCGTTTCTGCTTGTCCTAGACATATACCAGTTATTGCAAATAAGGGAAACCATGGGACCTATGTTTCTTTGGGCCTGGCTTACTTCACTTAATATAATAGTTCATTTTAAATAGATCTGTTTTAAAGAAGAAATGTTTTGCAACCATATCAAAAGGAGTCAGGCTACACTCTTGTTGTGTCAAGTAATTGGTTAATTCAATGAAGTTGCCAAAAAAATAGCAATCAATTCAGCAAAAAGAAAATCAATCACGAAGGTTGTTTGGTTGTTTTGTAGACAAAACAGTCAGTGGAGTGATTGAATTTTTCACTTTTCAATGAGTTGTTTTGGCCTTGTGTGGATGCAGCCATTAACTCATTAATCACCCAGAACTCCTCAGCGGCTCAGAGGGAAATCATTACTTTCCAAGTATAGATCGCATATTAACAATATGCAAAAGGCCTGCCAGGGTGAATGTGCTCAATGACCCCTTTTGAGAAAAATGACTTTTGCAAATATTTTATGGCATATGGAGGTAAACTGTACCTGATTTATCATTTCACTTTCCAATTATCAAACCCCACTTCCTTTTGTATAAGTTTATGGAGGATTTAATGCATATGAAATGTATACTTTCAATCCTTAAACTGCAGTGAATTTTAATTCATCAAGTGCTAAAAAAGAAAACAAAAGATCCTTGCCACATATTGGGTTTTCCTGCATTGATGTCACGCCATACCAAGATGAAAGAACTTCGCATATCACAATCAGCTCCCATTCATTTAGCACACATACATGCCATTCTGATAAATATGTATATTTTCCCATATGGCGTTCAATGTTAGCTTCTAATTTACCTCTTAATTTTTAATTAATTTTAAATTACATTCTAAATGGTGCAACAGGAGTCTAATTTGCATGCTTATTTGCATATCGATAAACACACTGCTTGCATTGTTTATCTAGTCCCTGGTCCCTTGACCTACAGAGGCTTTTCTCACCCCACGTGGTAACCTGGGAGCACCAAAGCATCAAGGTGACCTCTAAGATGGGCAGAGCCTGTTCTCATACAGAAACAATGCTGCCTCTTCCTTCTCAGCAGCCACTCAGAAGCCAAGGTCAATGATTGTAGTAAAGCTGTGAGCTTTCCAGAGGACCAGCAGCATCTGGGCTACATCCTTAGAAAATAAAAGTATATCCTCTTTTTTTTTTTGCACAGTATATATATACTTAATTTCCATGCCCTGAACTCCTGAATTATTAACAGCATAATGTTTCCTATCTCTGTCAGAAGCCAAGAGCAACTCCCTCTGTTACCAACAACGGACACCTTTTATTTTTGGCTTTTTTTCCCCCTTTTCTTTCTTTCTTTCTTTTGGGCCAGACATGTTATCCTCTGGCAGCACTAATGACAACTGTGGTCTGTTGGTACCTTGTCTTTTGATCATAACACACTATGCTGCAACTCCAGTCAATCCATATACAAGCCATCTTGGAGATCCATTAGAGGCAGACAAAACAGTCCAGGAATCAAAGAGATTTGTTGCCTTCCTGTACAGAAACCACAAGGCCAGACAGGGTTTCAAGGTGCTGCTACTGCTTAAAAGTATGATGAATTCCCTCTGTATCTGTGGCTTTGAAAGCACAGGTAAGAGAGGTCTCCATCTTGTCCTGCTATTGAGAAAGACCAGGAGCCTGGTGATCATGCTTAGGGTTCTGCTTCCTCATCCCTAATCCCAGCTTGCCTATGACCTTGGGCAAGTGCCTTAACCACTCTAAAGTTTGATTATATCTCCTTTATGGATAAACATATTAGAAGTGATTATCTCTGAGGGTTGTAGTAAAGACTAAACAAGATAGCAATCTCCTAGAATATATATGTTTTTGCCTTATTTTCCTTTTCTCTCCAATGGAAATAGATATCAACCCCACATCTGGCGGATGTTAACTGTGGCATCTTATGGCACATAAAGGAAACAGACTAGACCTGGGGGAATTAGATGCAGGTGTCTTGATCTTTACTCCAATAGGACCACCTGCTCCCTTATTTCAATACGTTTCCCTGGCTGCCCTACCAGGAGATATGCTTGCCCTTTGAGCCAAGGGTTTATCAAAATCCAGCCAGCCCTCAGTGGACTAAGCATAGTATTAGATGGTCTTCACAGCTGGGCTGTCACTGTGCAATTAGTCAATTAAATGTAACAACAGCAATATTGCTGTTGAGCAGAAAAGATATATATTCTCCATGCCAAAAGAGCTGGATACATTGATAACAAACATCCTGTGCCTGATCAGGTATGCCCGGTCATTCTGCACAATGTGCATGGTGCTCAACATCCTTCTGTGCCCTACTCCCAAGGTCACTCCACTAGCAAGGATGTGTGCAATTAGAAATCAAAGTGTCAATATAATATGAAAAAAAAGATAACAAAAGTAGGAGCAGGGAAAACTCAGCTCACCAAGAGATTCTACCAAATTACAAAAGTAAGAAACTCAATACTTACCTTGGTTTCTGAGCATCCCAAACCAAAAGATTACTTAATTTGTTATTGAAGATAAACTGTCCATAAAATAAACCAATGCCTGTTGCTCAAGAAAGCAATGTTTCCTGGCACTGAAACTCTTAGATATGTACCTCCTGCTAGTCCCCATAAAGGGAAATCTATCAGTTTGAAATTACCTACACATTTATCCCTTCACTGTGCCTTACAGATAAACAAAAGGCTCAAAAATTAATCTTTCTCTTTGTAGCATTTTTCAACTTTTACAGACTACCTAGCTTCAGGGAAATGATCACATCTTGGCTGTACTCTAGGATTGCTTTGTCCAGCTGTGCAGGCCCAGGTACTGCATCTAATGACCCTCTGGTGAGTGGCGCCCCCTAGGGTTAAGTGATGCAGCTTGCAGTACCCCACACTGTGCCCTCCCTATTAGAAGCATTAAGTCATATTTGCTTTATTACCTGAAACTACTGTAAGGATCATGTACGTGGCCCTGCCTAACTGTCCATACTAGCTCTGTCGCTTCCTGAATGGCCTAGGAAAGCATACCTAATCTTTTGGCACCTCTATTCCTCATCTACAAAGTGCAAGCAGTAAAATGACACACCTAATAAGAATAGTCTCTGGTACAAACGTTCAGCTTTCACGTTATAATAGCTTATTCCATTTGTGAAATGAATATATACAGGTGAGTTTTTATTTTTATGCTCTTAATGGAATATGTAAACAGTTATGCCCTTTCTAAAAAGTATGAGTTGTGTTCTATATTGTGTTATCTGGTAGCTGCTTTATGATAGTCTATTTCTAAGACAGTGGGGAAAGGGAAGGGATTAACCCTTTTATCACCCACGGTCTGCCAGACACGGAGCAGATGTTTCACAGACATGATCTCATTCAGCCCTCACCACAAACCTTTGCACTCAGTGTAGAATGCATGTCCCCAAATGAGCTGAGGCAGCCTGTGCGTGCGCTATGGGATCTAGTCCCCAGATTCTTCCCATTTGTCCCGGGGGGTGGGGGGGGAGGATTTCAAGCTTGGGGGGGAGGGGGGGAGGATTTCAAGCTTGAGCCTCTTTGCCAAACCCTCCCTTCACCTGTCAGATGCCCCTATCCTTGTGATCAGTACAGATCCCTTGGGAGGAAGGCGGGGGAGGGGGAGAGGGGGGAACACCTTCCAGTTCTGCAAGGCATCACCGTGTCTGCCCAGTACGGGCACCTACACTGGCTCTAGCCCTTCTGTGGTGTACTGCCACCTACCGTGGGGTGGGCACCAGAATCTCCACGGGAGAACGTGGCTGCTACTCTGTGGGCTAAGTGTTGAAGCCTCAGCAGTGGGGTGGGAGGAGAATGTCCCTCTCCACTCGATTGTCTCAGAAGGACATCAGTCAGGAGCGCCAGGCCCAGTCGGCACCCCTTCTTCAGAAAACACCACTTTAGTATGGCTCTTTTATGTTCAGTCTTCTCTATTTCCAGAATATAGGAGAGATAGGGGCTAAGCACTGAAGGATATATTTGACCCTATGGACTATTCAAAGAATGTTCTGGGTCCTGCGCTTGCCATTGGACCCACCTACAAGGTCTTTTACAGCTTGAAATATCTATGAGGGTACCACAGTTACTTTTATTAATTTAAAAGTAAGATTTTTTTCACCCTAATAAGTTTCTCTAGAGAAGAGCAACTATGCAAATAAATGCTACATTTATCTAAGTGTCACTCTGTCCATGTTGAAACATGAATTTCAGAGTCAGGAAATATGTAAGGATAGTGTGATAATGACAGAGCCCGGAATGAAATGATAAAATAAATATCAGCCCTGAGACCAACTAGAGATGAGCTTTCTCCAACTTCTATGTGCCTTTGATCAATTATTTCTCCTTCACCTTTCACTTTTATGAAATGACATAGTAAGGTTGCCCTCTCAAAATCTATGACATGAAGTTATTGTGGAGGGGACAGCTGGCATACAGTAGATGCTCAAAAATGGGCATGTTGTACAAATGCCCCAAGCAAGAAGGCAGGAGTTGCCATTCTGATAGCTGATAAAATAAACTTTACATTAACAAAGGAAGAGGCTACAATGCTTGATAAGAAATGTACTCACTATCTTGCCCATGTAATTGTAACCCCTCTGTACAGTATTTTCACAATAAAAATAAATAAAAAATAAAAATAAAATCATTCTGAAAAGACAAAGAAGGTCACTACATATTAATACAGAGAACAATTCAAGAAGAGGATATCACCATTGTCAATCTATATGCCCCCAAACATCCGTGCACCCAAATATGTTAAGCAAATACTCTCAGATTTACAAGAAAAGATGTATCCAAATACAATAATACTAGGAAACTTTAATATTCCACTCTCACCAAAAGACAGGTCTACCAACCAAAGAATTGGTAAAGACATGTCTGAATTAAATGATGCCATATCTCAAGCAGACAATTGACATACATCAAGTTTTCCCCCAACAACAACCCGTACACATTCTTCTTAGCAGCTCATGGAACTTTTTCTAAAATAGATCAAATCTTAGTTCATACAAAGAATTTAAGCAAATACAAGAGGATCAACATAATCCCCTGTATTCTATCTAACCATAGTAGAATCAAACTAGTTCTCAATAACAAGGCATACAGTAGAAAAAAAAAAAACTGAAACACTTGGAAATTAAACAGCACACTGCTGAGCAACACATGGATCACAGAAGAAATTAAAGAAGAAATAAAAAAGTTCCTACAATTCAATGAAAATGAAGATAATCACAAAAATACCTATAGGACACAACAAAAGCAGTCCTGAGGGGCAAATTTATTGCTCTCAGTGTGCACATCAAGAAAAGAGACAGACTTGGGCTGGGAAGGTGGCTCAATGGTAGAGTGCTTGCCTTGCATGCTTGAGGCCCTGGGTTCGATTCCTCAGCACCACATAAGCAGAAAAAAAAAGCCGGAGGTGGCGCTGTGGCTCAAGTGGTAGGGCACTAGCCTTGAGCTGAAGAGCTGAGGGACAGAGTTCAGGCCCAGAGTTCAGGCCCCACGACCGGATCCAAAAAAAAAAGAAAAAAGAAAAGAGACAGACCAAGTAAACAATCTCATGATGCAACTAAAACTGCTAGAGAAATCAGAAAAAGTTGAACCTAAAGTCGCTAGACAGAGCGAGATAACCAAAATAAGTGATGAAATTAATGATAGAGACTATGAAAACTATAAATAAAATTAATCAAACAAAAGGCTGGTTTTTTTGAAAAAATCAATAAAGTTGATGGATCACTGACAAGATTAATTAAAAAAAGAAGAGAGGAGGGCTGAGAAGGTGGCTCAGTGGTAGAGTGCTTGCCTTGCATGCATGAGGCCCTGGGTTCGATTCCTCAGGATCACATAAGCAGAAAAAGCTGGAAGTGGTGTTGTGGCTCAAGTGGTAGAGGGCTAGCCTTGAGCTGAAGAGCTGAGGGACAGCACCAAGGCCCGGAGCTCAGGCCCCACAACCAGCAAAAGAAAGAAAGAAAGAAAAAAAGAAAGAAAGAAAGGCAGGCAGGAAGGAAGGAAGAAAGAACGAAAGAAAGAAAGAAAGAAGAGAAAAGAAAAATGGAAACCCAAATCAATAAGATCATAGATGCCACAGGAAAAAATACAACAAGCATTCAAGATATCCAAACAATTATAAAGAAATATTTCCAGATTCTATACTCATAAATGAAGGAAGACCTAGCAGAAATAGAAAGATAATAATAATTTTAAAAATGTTTTAAAAATCTATGGAGAAAAGAAACATAGGTCTCATGGTTTCCCCTATTTGCAATATCTAGTATATGTGTGAGTCAAGCAGAAAAGATCAGATAAGTTGATGTTAGGGAAATGAACCCCAAGATAAGTATTCAAATGTTTTTTTTTCCTTTCATGCAATTGTTTCTAACACATTTATAAGATTATTTCTTTGTTGCTTTGTATGTCCCTCCCGCACAGTATAACCCCTGCTTTCACTGTATTTGATGTCATATAATTTGTGGAGGGAAAGGGGAAAAACAAATCGTTTAAATAGGGATACAGGTGGACCCATTGCAACAATGAGATGTACAAGTCCTTATGTCGAAAACCAACTTTACAAGTTTGGTGTGGGTGGGAAGGGGAGGATTGGGTGGGGGGGCAGGGGGAGGCTGGGAAGGGATGGGAAGGGGAAACAAAGGAGGAAGCTACCATGCTTGATAAGAAATGTACTCATTATCTTGCCCATGTAATTGTAACCTCTCTGTACAGTATTTTCATAATAAAAAAAATCTATGGAGATGTCAAGACAGCATTAAAGAAGGAAATTAATTTTTCTAAAATACTAAAAAAAAAAAAAATAGGCATGTTGTTTTTCCATTCTCATTAACTTGTAGTCTTCATTGGATGGATATGGATGTGTGGGATTCTAGATCATGGAAAGGATCGAGCAGCTAAAAGAATGGCATCCATGCCATAGTCATTTTTACTGATCATCTCCTGGGTGCTGCCCCTGGGCTGGCTCTCAGGGAAGGGATGGAGAACAGGACCCATCAGTTTCTTGTGCATGGGTACATCTCCTTTCTGGTGGAAGATGTAAAGGAAGCAAGTAAACTAAGAAGCAGTAGGAGTGTCCTAAATGGTGGTTAGTATTTGGAAAGAAGTGCATGGAAGGTGTTAGGAATAGAGAATGAGAGGTCTATGGAGAGTTCCACACAGAGGAGTAGAATATCCTTACGTGTTTCCCACTGCCACTGGTTGTGGGGAGTGGACAGGGGAGCTGTGAGGAGGAGCAAATGCAGCCCTTCTGCTGCAGGGCAACATTCCAGGAAAGCTCAAGTGATTCCAGCAAAAGCCTTCAAAAATGACAAATTAGGCAGGTGTTCAATGGCTGTAATCCTAGCTACTCAGGAGGCTGAGGCTCATGGTTCAAAGCCAGCCCAGGCAGAAAAGTTCACAAGACTCTTACTGTCTATTTACCTGCAAAAACAAACAAACAAACAAACAAGGAAGTAAATGTATGGTAGTGAAGTAGCCTTGAGCAAAAACACCAGTGAAAATGAGATACCTTGAGCTTGAATTCATGCCCGAGTACTGGCACATGCACACGCACACACACACGCACACTAGCACACACACACACACGCACACTAGCACACACACACACACACACACACACACACACACACACACACACAGAAAAATTAGCTGTTTCTATGGGTAAGGAGCATGCTAATCGGATAGCTAATTTACAGTTGAGAGAAAGGTTGCTCAACCAGTTCCCAACTCCAGGTTAAATCTATGGGATAATACACAGAAGACTCCAAAGTCACAGAGGAAAGAAAAGTTGTGCCAGACTTGGAATAAAGAAATTTAGAGAAGTACCAGTAGGCTCAGGGCACAGATTTCAGATGCCACAGGGGGAAGATGCACAGGAGCCAGCTAGGGCTTCTACAAGGAGAAGCCAAGACCAGATTTTTCCAGAAAACTGAGCTCTGTCATTCAACTTTTGTAAGTACCTTGTCACTATCTCATTCCAGGGACAACCTGAAAAAGCTCTTGCCTCTATGAGCTAAGTTTTTGTGAGACATGGGAAAAAAAAAAACTATGTCTAGCCTGGGAGCATGCATGTGTGCATACACATGCACATGAACATACATGCAATCACCTTAATTAGTTTGTGTGTGTATGTGTGTGTGTGTGTGTGTGTGTGTGTGTGTGTGTGTGTGTGTGTGTGTATTGGTCCTGGGACTGGAGCTCAGCAATCCACTCTCTCTTAGCTTTTTTTGCTCAAGGCTGGTGCTCTACCACTTGAACCACTCCTCCACTCCCAGTTTCTTGCTAGTTAATTGGAGATTAGAGTTTGTCAGTTGTCTGCCTTGGCTGACTTAAATCTTCAGGTCTCAGCTTCCTATATGGCTAAAATTGTAGGCATGCCCCATCTAGCCTAGTCTCTTAGCTTTATAGTTATTTTTTCATACTACAAATTTCTGACCAAAAATAAAGGCTGTAAGAAAACCTACCTAACACGTTTCTAGCTACCACTGTAATAGGTTCAGGGAGTGGATGAAGGGGCTATGGGGGTGAGGGAATGCACCCCCCCCCCAGCTGCAGGGGCCATCCCAGGAAAGCTCAAGTGATTCCAACTTATCTCCAATTAACTCGCAAAAAGCTGAGAGTCTTTATACAAAAAGTCCCCATTCCTCAATTTCTGAGATGGTTAGTACTTTGGATAAAAACTAAATGTGTGACTTGGACAGGATAATATTTCTGTGTAATTATCTGTTAGGTGACTGGGTTCATAATAGATGAGCCTCAGTAAATCAGACTCACCCTCGGGCCTGCATCTCAGCTGAGGAGTTCTTCACCACGGAACAGGTTAGGAGCAGGAACAGGTGGCTACAAGTGCTGTCTGGCCACTGAGAGGTTGTGGCAGGCAGAAGAGGCAAGGTAGGGGTTGGACACATGGAGGACAAATCTGCTCTCCTGGGGCTTTGTTCAGAGATCATTCCATTTACTCTATCTCCAGGAGATTGAATAAGCTTTGGGGGGGAAGAGAGGGGGGGAGGGGGGATTGCTTGACTGTTTTCTATAAGGTTACCTGTCCAAAGAGTGGAGAGATGATCCCACCTCACTTTCAAGCTAATGCCATTCTGCAAATGGAAGGAATAGTAAACAAAAGATGTCCTCAGGTCAAAATTACATTGGAGGGCTGGGAAGGTGGCTCAGTGGTAGAGCGCTTGCCTTGCATACTTGAGACCCTGGGTTCGATTCCTCAGCACCACATAAGCAGAAAAAAAGCCGGACGTGGCGCTGTGGCTCAAGTGATAGAGCGCTAGCCTTGAGCTGAAGAGCTGAGGGACAGCGCCCAGGCCCAGAGTTCAGGCCCCACGACTGACCCCCCCCCAAAAAAGATCACATTGGAATAAAATACTGGAGAGGGGTAATTAAAAGCCAAAATGGCTTTAGCTTTTATGCCGTGCCTATGAAATCATGAGCAAGAACTAGCAAAGTAAGCCTGACCAAATATGCATTCTTGTGCACTGGGCTCTCTGCAGAGGGAGATGAACTGATTCTTTGGATGTTGATCAAAATTCCCTGCTTCCCTCTGGGCAGCTGAAAGCTGGAAACAATGGCAGGAGCACTGTGCCACCTTGTGGGCAGACAGGTGGCATCAGAGTTCATTAGTAGAGGCTTCTATGTGCACATGCACATGCACACACACACACACACACTCCTCCACATGCACTCACACACACACACCTCCACATGCACACACACGCACCTGCACATGCACTCTCTCTCGCAACACATACACTTGCGTATGCACCTATGCTCTCTCCTTTCTCGCTCTTGCCCTCTCTCTGTCATACATACTCACTTTCCAAGAGAGAACTTGAGAATAAAACCCCAAGCTGAACTGACAACTGGATAAAAACCATCAATAAAACATATTCTCTGGTAAGTTCCACGACAGATCAGTGTATAAATGTAAAAGGTTGAGACAAGGTGCCATCCTAATTCATTATCATAATATGTGATAGATACTGAGTATGTACTCTGTGCTAAAGTGGCACAGATCTGTGAAAATCCCACCCAGTAACATGCACATTCTCAGAATAGCTCTAGGAGACCAGCCGTATTATCTTCCTTTTCTATACAGGTGAAGACATTAGAATAGAGAAGTTTAGTAACTTTCCCAAAGTCACAGAGCTGGGTCAGAGTAGAAAAATATGCATGAGTTTGGCCTCTTAGGCTGTGTACTAGATGCTCTCTCTGATATTCTAGCATAACACCTGAGATGAGATGTCCGTAAGGAAGAAATCAGGGGACATAAAATTCAAAAAGCATGTTCCTAAAACATAAGGCTCTGATCTCAAGGTTCTTCCCCAAGCAGAGAAACAGCACTCTGAGTTTCCTGTGAGACTTTGTCAAAGGGAAGTCCTTAAAAATCAGTTTTATGATAAAGCAGGATTAAAGAATGTGAAACAAAATGAACATAACCCCTTGATGATCATAGTTAATTTTATATGTCCACATCACTCCATGAGGGACCTAGATAATTTGGAATGTCTGTAAGGATATCTTTGGTTGAGATTAACATTTGAAATGGTCCACCCTGATACAGTGGGCCCCATCTAACTAGTCAATTATCTGAGTAGAACCAAAAGGCAGGGCCTCCCTCAGGTCAGAGAACTCCTGTCTGACCACATCAAGCTGGGACCTCGCTTTCCCTGCTTTCATGCTCCAGAGGAAACATCCATCCTTGAGTCTCCAGAGTGTTAACCGTGGATCTCAGGAGTTCCCTGTGTCCATTGCTATTGAGCCATCCTTATACTAATCTCTCCCTCCGATTTTCCTGTTTCTCAAGGAAACCCAGGCAAATACAAGGGTCACCCTATCATGCCATTGCCAGCTGCAGCAGCAGTAACAACAACAGCTTTGTGGCTGTCCTCAGCATCATCACATCCTCTTCACTACTGCTTACTGAGTGTCCCCTGTATCAAGTACTATATTCAGCACCTTTATCAACTTAAGTTGATAAAACTTTCACTTATAGATGACTAAACTGAGGGCTGGTGGACTAGGGACCCTCACTAATAGGCAAGGGTACAACTGAGAGTGTCGACGGTTGAGACTGAAGCTTGCATCAATTTCTGCTATGTATCAACTTATATCTCTCACTAGATGGAAGAGCCATCAACAGCTCACATCTGGAAGAACGATGAAAGGTTTTCCATCTCCAGATACCTTCACTTTAATTTTCTCCAAAAAATACTTTGCTATTCCTCTGGAAACCACTGTCTTCTTTCTTTTCCAGAGTAGCCTGTGCCACTTCTGATACAATTTAATCAGATCTGGCTCTTCATCTTTAATCTGATCAGCTATTTTTCTTACATCTGTTTGATCATTCAGCAGTGAATAGGCCATTTTGTAGAACTTCTGATATATAAAAGATAGGAAAAAGTACAGCTTCCCTTATAAGCCCTGATTCATCTGACCTGGGCATAATTCACCTATAGTGAGTTTAGAAAATGCATATGACTCCAGAGTTCTTCCTCTCTTTCTATGGGAAAAAAACTGGAGTGCCAGGCACTCGAAAGACAAGAATGACCACACAGCCAGGCACCAGTAGCTCATGCTGATAACCCTAACTACTCAGGAGGCTGAGATCTGAGGATTATGGTCCTAAGCCAGCCTGGACAGTAAAGTTCATGAGATTCTTATCTACAATTAACCACCAAGCAGCCAGAAGTGGAGCTATGACTCAAGTGATAGAACACCTTGAGCAGAAAAACTAAGAGATAGTACCCAGGTCCTGAGCTCAAGCCCTAGTACTGACACGAAAGTTTTAAAAAGAAAAGAAAAACTTAATGAGCAGAGGATGGCTCCAGCCTGCACAGGAGTGAACAGGAAGATTTAGTTGCTAAGAACAAGGCAGGTGAAAGATCAACATCACACACGCCCAGTGTAGCTTTCAAATGGTAGACAGCATGCAATTCAGAAACCCAATTTCTCTATTAAGGTACATACCATCATCTCAAGAAAATGTGACATCAAAGGCCCCATTTTCTTTGAATCAGTAAAAAAATATTTTATGCAGAAAGAAGTTTAAAACCCTCCTGTGATATAGCTAAGCAATCTGTGTCTCTCCCACAGCTGAACCTCAGTGTTTTAATCAGACTTTTAGAGCAGAGTCAGGACACGTGGCCCCCGGACACATTTCTTTGCAGAGATAAGCTGAGATAAGAAGAAAACTTGCAGGAAATAGCTAGCTAAATAAAAATAGATTGTAGCCTATCTGCACCCTCTCCCCTCCCCTCCCTCCCAGCCATTTGCAGGAAGAGCTAGAGAAGTAGGTTGCTATGCCATTACAAGTCATTTTCTCTCCTTAGCTATACTGCCCCATGCTCCTTTTTCATCCCAACTGCTGCATTTCTAGAGTATCATACTGCCATTTTTCTCCTCCCTGTCTAACACCAATAGCACTTCTGGGCTGTTGTCCCCACCGTTGATGGTGTTAATCTCCATGGGAACCAATGTGACTCAGAGGGTCAATGTGTGCTTGGCAAGTCCTGTTACAATCATTGCCAGCATGTTACCAGCAATGGCAGCATAATCCTCAGTGATCTCATTTTTGTCTTCTGAGTTTAGACGGTGAGTCATGTAGCTTAAAGGCAGTAGCCTCAAAGGAAATATAAGCTTAGCACTTTGGAGAAAATGCTTCCACACAGCTGCCTCCTATGCAAGCTACATTCCCATATTTCCCATCTCAGAACTCACCGAATTTTTCTTGGACTTGTCTCTATATCAGTTACCTTGGTTTGAGGTCATGCATTCTAGTAAAGACCCATACACATTATCTAAAGGGGATCAAAATGGTGCTGTAACTAATCACTCTCCTTTGCATTAAAGCATTCTCATTTTTCTGTTGTGGGGATGGTGGGGGTATTTGATTTTATTTGCTCATACAACATCTTCCTGGTGCTTTCTATAGATGACTCCAACAAAGCAAAGATGTTTATTAATTGAAAGGTGTCTCACAAAATCTACATGCTGGAACACAATTCAAAGATGTGTTCAGCTTCTTTGTAATACGTATGAAACAAAAGAGCTCTCCTCCTTTATTCAGTGTACCACATAATGGTGAATCACTCAATGTTTCTAGAATGTCCTTTCATTTATTCGCTGAAAATCTGCCCCCTACAGCTTATATCCATATAGTGTGTGTGTGTGTGTGTGTGTGTGTGTGTGTGTGTGTGTATGTGTGTGTACATATGTGTGTGTGTACGTATGTGTGCACGCACACTGGCACTAGGGCTTGAACTCAGGGCCTGGCCTAGGCACTGTAATTTAGCTTTTTTTTTTTTACTACGACTAGCACTCTGTAATTTGAGCCACAGCTCCATTTCTGGACTTTTGGTGGATAATTTAAGATTAAAAAATCTTATAGAGCAGGATGTCAGTGGCTTATACCTATAATGTTAGCTATTTGAGAGGTAGAGATCTAAGGATTGTGGTTCAAAGCCAGCCCAGACAGAAAGTTGGTGAGACTCATCTCCAATTAATCACCAAAAAGTCGAAAGTGGGGCTGTGGCTTAAGTGGTAGAGTGCTAGCCTTGAGCAAAAAAGCTCAGGGACAGAACTCAGGCCCTGAGTTCAAGAACCTGCACATACACACACACACACACACACACACACACACACACACACACACACATACACGTTTCACAGACTTTTGTACCTAAGCTAGCTTTTGTGATCCTCAGATCTCAACCCCTTGAGAATCTACTTTTATCCATATATTATCATTCTCCTGTCTGGGGAAATGAAAACTACCCTCCCCTCTGTTTTTTCCATTTTATCTCTACTGTCCAATACCCAAGCCATGCCATTCTGACATTTAGACACATTGCATGGTTTTGTGTGTGTGTGTGTGTGTCTTCTCCATCAAACAGAGTTTCTTGAAGACAGAAGGCATATCTCACTTTTCTTTGTATCGTGAATGTCTGTGTTTGATAACATACCTTCAAAAACACCTTCAAATAGTCCACACTAGCTTTTATGTCATCTTTGGTCATGCTAACCCAGGCTCAATGCTTCTGATTCCTTCAACTACTTCTTAAATCAGTAGGCAGAGAGTGGCCTCTTCTTGTCTCCCTCATCTAACTGGAGCTGGAATTGGGTGAAAGAAGGCAGACTGGATCCTCTACTGTCTCTGTGACAAAGCTATATTTTCAAATATCATGCTGAGTAGTGAGGGTAATGAAGTAGTTCAGAAAGTCTACAAAGGATGCTTAGGTCTCTTCAACAGCCTTGAAATTTGACAATAAATGACGATTTTACAACAGCAAGATCCTGTAGACATCACCTCATCCAATCTGTATCAAGGTGGATATGAGACCAGAGAAATTAGAGTGAATTGCTCAGGATCAAAGAGCCTGCTACTAGCAGAGCTAAGACTGCAAATAGTATCATCTTTTTCCTTTACCTCATACCACACAAACTCAAAGAGAATAGTGTGTGCTCTCTAAGCTTCTGAATAACCAATGGTTATTTCAAACACAGAAAGTTCATTCTTGAATCTTGAGACCTAAACTTTAGCACTCTCTCTTTACTGATAGCATATATATGCTACCAAATACTCTGAGTTTTTTTTTTTTTTTAAGCCTTAAAAGCATAATCTCTGGCAAAAGCACAATCCTGTGGACTTGATCTCCAAGAAAAAACAGACATAAACCTAAAATCTTTAGAAGCTGGTTGGGTCTTTTTTTTAACCTTTGCTTATCATAAGTCATCAGTACAGCACAGTGCCTGACATGTGGAAGCTATTGAAAGAATATTTGATAATTGATTAATAATTTTTCATTAATGAGTTATTCATGACAAAATTTCAAATCCAGGTTAAATCCTCCTACCACTTGGCATGGTTTCTATTTCTAGGACACATACCCAGTAATCAATTTATCTTCAGGAAACTTCAACAAATACTGAATATTTGTCTACACTGTGTAATTTGAAACTCAAATACGCTAAAAGAAGACATACAGACTGATTCAATTTGCAAGTAGATGGCATTCTGAACAATCATAGGTAAATTAGAGACTCAAATTTCTCAAGAAGAAGAAAGAGGAGAGTCTGTATAAGGAAGAGAAACAAGAAAGAGCAGGGCTGGGGGGTGGAACTTAGGGGTAGAGCTCTTGGTTAGCTTGCACAAGTCCCTGGCTTTGATCAATAGCAGTGCAGAAAGAAAAAAGGGAGGAAAGAAGAAATGAAGGAAAAGACACAGAAGGAAAGAAAGAAAGAAAAAGAAAGAAGGAAGAAAGAAAGAGAGAGAGAGAGAAAGAGAGAGGAAGGAAGGAAGGAAGGAATGAAGGAAGGAAGGAAGGAAGGAAGGAGGAAAGGAAAGGAAGGAGGGAGGAGGGAGGGAGAGAGGAAGGGAGGGAGGGAAGAAGGTATCCTTTTTTTTGGTGGGCGGGGGGCATGGGGGGGAGGTCCAGTCATGGGGCTTGAACTCTGGGCCTGGGCGCTGTCCCTCAGCTCTTCAGCTCAAGGCTAGCACTCTACCACTTGAGCCACAGTGCCACTTCCGGCTTTTTTTCTTTTTGCTTATGTGGTGCTGAGGAATCGAACCCAGGGCCTCAGGCATGCAAGGCAAGCACTCTACCACTGAGCCACCTTCCCAGCTCCAGGGAGGGAGGAAGGAAGGAAGGAAAGAGAGCAAAGGAGAGAGAGAGAATATAAGTCCTATTCAAGAATTCAGGGCACCAGGTCTTACAGCCATTTGTCAAGTGAGAGAAAAATCAGCTCCACACTCAGTGTTTAGTAAGCTCTCATAGCTCTGATCAATGTACCAACCTGCCTAAATCACTTTACCAATCTGCAGTAGAAACTTTCTCATCCAGAAAGCTAGCAACAGAAAGCTAAGTATCAGTCTTGATTCAAGCAGAAAACTATATACCTATAGATATTTGATTTAAACATCAAACACAAGTATACACCCACAGGCTGGTCACTGAGATTAAACCCAATGGCAACTGTCTAAACTTCCTCAAAGGTCTTTTTGCATAACAAATTCCCAGAATTCCTCCTTCAAAACCAGTGGTTTCAATTGAACATGCAAAACATTGTGACACTTGACAAGCAAGCTGACTGCAAAGCTTTCTTGATTTTTGTAATTTTAATTATATCCAGCCTTTCTAAAGCATACCATTATTTTTCAAAGAAATTACTCTCTTTCCATGGTCATAATTTATTCATTAAACATACGTTAGAATCATATTGCAAAACTATAAATACAATAGGCAGCAACAGCTTGGCGAACAAACACAACTGATTCTTGATAAGCATACAGCTTGACTGAAAGAAGCAGGATTTAGGTAAACTGTAGTCATCTACTAACAGGAAGTATTTGGTGAATAACCTGCACAGAGGAAATGGAGAATCACAGTTCATCTGGTAAGTCACTTGAAAAGAGTCCCCACTTTACTTGCATCAGTAGTCATTATAAATTTTATAAGACAGTGTTAAGTGTACTCTCCACTGGCTGCCTTGGGATAAAATCAATCTACTCCCCACACTCCTCTCCATCATTTTCTAAGACCTTCTACAACAAATTTCCATGAACCCGGTGTCATCAAATAAAACACAGTTTTCTATCATCGTTTAGGAACTGCAAGTCCAAAATCAAGGTGACAGCAGGGCCATGATTCCTTCAAAGGCCCTAGGAGAGAGCCCTTCCTCGCCTCTTCTACTTCTGCGCTCCCAGTGGTTGCATTTACAAAGAGCCTGTTTCCAAGTAAGTTCACATTCTCAGACTCCAGGTAGACTTGCATTCCAGCGCTCATTAGTCGAGCTCTCTCACAGGTCGGCAAGCCTGAGCCTCAGACCTGACTTTTCCTTTCCTACAAATTCCCTTCCCTATTCATTGACCTGGCAAATTCTAATATCCTTCAATCCTCAATTCAGATGCCACCTCCTCTTGACTGAGACCCTCCACTCTGTTAGTTTCCTTTCCTGATTACTCTGTCAGAGCCAGTTATTGCTGCCTTCACACAATTCTACAATTCCCTACACTGGCCTTGCTAACTTTCCTTATCTAAGTCTGCCATTAAACCCACTGTTTCAACAACAAAGTAGCTGCTGAGTGTTTACCTTGTGCTGGACACTGGGGACACAGCCACTAGGACAGGAAGATAGAATGTTGCAGGTCTTCACAAAGGAGGAAGAAAACACTTTTAATTTCCAGAGCCTAACATGCTACCAGGCACACAGTAAGCATGCAATTAACAACTGTGCAATGAATTCTTAAGTAAAACAATTTCAGAGGCTAGAGCAAATAATGGGTACAGTGAGATGGCTAGAGGTGTGAAGGCACAGGCTTTTGCCTAGAAGAAGAACTCTCAGTTAACTCAAGACATGATAAGAAAGTGCATTGCCTCTTTTTCTCTTGAAGTGCTGGAGCAGAAATCCATGGAAGGGAGATTGGAACACATGGTTTCTAAGGTACTTCCTAATGCTAAGACTTCTTTCCTTCTCTGACAGATTAAATGATAAAAAAAAAAAAAACAGTTGGCATTTGTCTTGCCTTTTTCCAATACAGATTCAAAAAGTTGTGTTAAGTACTTACAGGATAGTCCTCGTGGTGCTGAAGTGCCAAGCTTATACAAAGCAAGTGAAAGAGTAAAAACAGCTCTTTTGGCTGTTCACCAAAGGATCCATCATCTCTATGTTCATGGGTAAAAAGCTAATGACCTTGGCCATTGTCCCTTGATTAGGAGTGGCTCTGTGACTGAATTCTAAACAGTGGAATACACGTGGAAGTTATTCATACCACTTCCAGTCCTGGCCCATGAAAATCTTCAGTATATGTTCCTCTCCTTCCTCCTATTAGCACGTCCACATGAAGGTGACCTCCAACCCATGCATTCTCATGGGAGTAGTACAGCTCCCAGGAAGAAAAAAAAAACCTGCTGTTTAGAAGAACAAAAAATTCTTAGTTATTACCATGGCTTGTGGCCTTCCAAAGCTGATCAAATCTTATTTCTTGGTATTTAATGTCACTCATTAGAGAGAAGTTACATTTAACTAAATTAATTAATTTAAATTAATTGGGTTTGATTAATTAATATTCACCTTAGGGGGTAATCATGACAAAATATTTAAGAAGTACTACTCTAAGACAACCCTGAAAGCTACATATTGCAGACAGTAGATCCTCCATTGAGCTAATGATGATGAAGGAGAATGACTAAGGAGAGACACCTTGATCGTTACTAAGTACCGTGAATGAAGATCTAATTTCTATTGTGCCTGAAGCATTATGTATCTGAAAGTCTAACTGATACAGCAGTTATCTACCCTAAGTGTTCTATCTATTTCCTTCCCCATTTTATACATGAGGAAAACAGACCTGAAAAAGCAGAAGTCCAAAGTCAAGATTGCTGGCAGATGAAAGAGAAGGGGAATTTCTCTGATTGGAAAATCTGATTCAATGCTCTGCTTCTGCCTTAGCTGTCAGAAAGTATATGTTTCTACTCTAGTGAGACCATTTCCAGCCAGATTTATTACAGATTTATTATTAGTTTGGGGATTAAAATAACACTATATTTAGTTATACTATTTCATGCATTCAAAAGTGGATAAATGCTTTCCAAAATCCTAACTGCAAATTCAAACTTGCATAAGTTGAGCTGCAAGAAATCTCTTGTGGTCAAATACACACAGTGAAAGGTAAAATGTGGGAATAAATTAGTATTTCTTTTGATAAACACAAAAACAAGATGTATCAGGTGTAGATGAAACCTATTTTTAAAAAAAAAAAAACCTTCAAGTATAAATAAGCAATTGTCAAATTGTAGAATTTGGTTTCATAGGTAGCAGAAAATATCAAAGTTCTCCCTCATGAAAACACAAAGTCATGTTGAGGTTTCATGAGAGGATCTTATGGGAAATTGCTTCCTCACATTTGCTCTCTTTTTTTTTTTTTTTTTTTTTTTTTTTTGAGGTTAGTTGTGGGGCCTGACCTCTGGGCCTGGGCACTGTCCCTCAGCTCTTCAGCTCAAGGCTAGTGCTCTACCACTTGAGCCACAGAGTCACTTCTGGCTTTTTCTGCTTATGTGGTGCTGAGGAATCGAACCCAGGGCATCATGCATGCAAGGCAAGCACTCCACTACTGAGCCACCTTCCCAGCCCACATTTGCTCTTATAAACATCTGGGTATGCAATATCATACTCCACACAATGGCAGGCCTTGTCTTAAATTTGTAAATCTGTTCAATAGGATATATCCATACTTAACCTATTCACCTTGCACTATCTCCCCAATATTAGTGCCAACTCTCATAGAAGTCTTAAAACAGTTGTTGTTTTCCTTGTTTTTTTTTTTTTTTCATTGTTCTTTGTGGAGGCGCACATATCTTTAAAGTAGTGCACATCTCAGAACCATGCAATTAAAGAGGATAAAAAAGGTTGCCTATGATAATAGAGAGGAAGAGTATTAGTCTGAATCTTTTAACTTCTCTCTACAGGTTTCTTTTTGAGTTCCTTTCTGATGGTTTTTGGATATACAACTGAACAGTGCACTCCACAGCATTGCCTTCTTTTTTTTTTTTTTTTGCTTCATTTTACTCTGTTGCTACTTAAACAAATTAATTGACTGTTCTAGAGCTTAAATGCATCCTAGTAGAACCTAAAATACAGTAATGGTAGTGGGTTAAACCATCGAATGCTAGATAGAGATTACATACTGTTTTAGATGAAGATTGGGGAAGGAATCATTGCTGGTCTTCCATTCCATTCCATTTTAAAAGGTGCTCCACCTTTGGAACACATCTCCAGATACAAAATTAACACCACAGAGAATCTCCAGGTTCACAGTTTTTATATTTAATGTCAATTCTTCTCCATGCTGTGAGTAGCCCTACCTTTGAGCATTTAGGAGATAAAGTTTGGCGTTAAATTTTCCAATTATTACCTGTCTGGTAGAGTTGCAACAAGGCCATATCAAGTATTTGAGTTTTACTTGGGAAACGTAATTACAGTTTGAAAAATAGTAGAAAATGCATTCCTATCACATCCTTAGTGGCAGTTTATATGCTAAAAAGAAAAACGCTTAGGGCCTAATTCATAAGAGCTTTATGCTTCATTTACATTTTTCTGTGCAGTTTGCTTGGAAAAGAGCATAATGCATGTTTTTCAAGTAAAATATGCCATTTTGGGATTCATTCAACTTGCTTTTCATTGTTCTCATTGAGGGCCAACTGCTCTTTTCTATGATTCTAAAGGGCACCAGTTAATAGGGTGGGTGGAAAGACCTTAATATTAACTAAAAGAAATGCCTAAAACCATTGTAAAGATTATTTAGAAAATTTACAGCAGTCTGTAGCAGTCAAGCCTTGGAAAGCCTATTGTGAGTTTACTATGCAGTGTGTTTCCCAAGCCCTTTGTATTGAATATTGAACAAATTACAAGTCAATAAGGAGATTTCCAGGGGCTGCTCTGTATGCACAATAAGATTCTGACCATTTCCCAACCATCTATGCTCTTTCTCTTGGCTCAGCATTTTTCAAAACATGGTATGCAGACAAGCAGGTATCAAATGCAACAGAAATTCTTGTTGTTTTGTGGTGTTTATTTTTTTTAAAGCTCCTCCACTACCCCAGTCCAAATTTGGAGAATGAGATGGCTGAATTTTAATTTCACAAGATTCTTGGGTGATTCTGACACTTGCCTCAGGAACAGGAGATTGAGCACCCTGTGGGCACATTTTAGAGTAGGGCAATCAGGAGGGGTCAACGTGCACTTTCTTTCTTTCTTTCTTTCTTTCTTTCTTTCTTTCTTTCTTTTTTGTCAGTCATGGGGCTTGGTTCTCAGGGCCTAGGTTATGTCCCTGAGCCTCTCTGTGCTCAAGGCTAGCTCTCTACCACTTAAGCCACAGCACTACTTCATGCATTCCTTTAGTAAGAAAAGGGGGGGGTTTGGTCGGTCATGGGACTTGAACTCTGGACCTGGGCACTGTCCCTGAGCTCTTCAGCTCAAGGCTAGCACTCTACCACTTGAGCTACAGCACCACTTCCGGTTTTCTGGTGGTTAATTGGAGATAAGAGTTTCATAGACTTCCCTGCTTGGGCTGTCTTTGAACCACAGTCCTCAGATCTCAGCCTCCTTAGTAGCTAGGATTACAGGCATGAGCCACCGGTGCCCAGCTAAGCAGAGATTTTTTTTTTTAAGTTAAATTTCCTCACTGGTGTCAGGCCAATTGTAGAGGCAGCCAAAATCACTTTTGCAAGAGGTGGCAGTTTGATCCCAGGCACAAAGTCATAACCCAGGACAGTAACATGATACCATTTCATCTCTCTGTCTTCCTCCTAATCTCTATGGTTGCTCCCCACAATGGTGGGAAGAAAAGGTGGTGACCACAAAGCATTTCTCACTGATGCGCTGGAAGATGAAACTTATAAAGATTATTTGTCAGAGCACTGGCTAGTTATGTATTCTACACACTATCAAAACTGCCAGGCCAATTTCCTTCCCCTGAGAAATCCGCTGAATGCACTGATATGTTGGCACTGTAACTGATCTCAGGACGATTGAGGGTACAGTGTAATTGTTCTGAAAAGGAGTTGTCCATCATTGCATATGGCAGTACAGCTCATAGAATAAGGCCATAGACCTTAACTTGTTCAGCTAAGTCTACTCCCAGTTAAAGCTTCAAAGGTAAAACTTCTTTATTGCCTGATTAAAAAGAAAAGAAACCAAAGAAAGAGCATATATAGTAAACATCCTAATGTGCACATAGGAATAGTATGTATCCCTGCTCAGGTATGCAGAAGTAATAGATGTTACTCCTAGAGCTAAGTATTTCACTGCTGGTATGAACTCAACACAATCCATCCCTGCTGCTATGACTGAAGAGAAGGCATATGGCCAATGGTAAACATTTGTTACCCTGTACCACTGAAGCACCCCATAGAGTTCCCTGTATATCTAGTCATCTTTGTTAAACAATGAATAACCCTTTCTTCTTGTACCACTGAGATATGAGAGTGGTTTGTTACTATAACACATTCTATCCTGATTTACCTAACAGAGTGCAACCTCACACTTCAATATATCTGTATACAACAAACCAATCTCAGCCCACAGAACACTTGAAACCGATGCCTGAGGAAAAGTCAGATGGCCAATAGTTCCTCACTAAAGGACATCATCTCTCCATGTTCTGGCATTCTATTAGTCTCCAGGTAGCACTGACATATTTTGGGATCGAGAAGTTTGGAGTTTAAGTTCAAAAAGTATTATTTTGAGGTCCAAATGAGATAATGTGTCTCAAAGTGTTCTGTTTACCACATAGAGTTGTGTAAGTAGAAATTAGGCTTGACAAAGAGCCTGTTTCAATTGTTCTTGAGCTCACGTGGATTTTCAAAGTAAACACTCCATCCTCTTCGCTTTCTGCTGAAAGGCTTTTGTTTTATGTGTAAACGAGAGTGAAATTGGTCGGATAAAAGGGACCCACATCTTATAAAATCAGAGATAAATCTCTCATCTTGGTATATTACCATCTACAGTTCTAGTGAACTTTCTTTTTCTTATTCAAGATGTATTTATTAATCCTTTTCTGAAAATACTATACAAATGACCATGAGAAACAGTAAAAAAAGAAAAAAGTACTCACTGTGACAACCAATTTCGTCCTCCCTGCAATACAATTAACAGCTGCTAATTTGCCTCATGTTTCCAATAAGAAATATGAATAAAAGTGCTATATTTTCTAATGAGTGCCATCTTTGGGAATCAGTACTGGTAACCGTGTGGTTTGCAATGGTATCTTTAAAATTCAATTCTTCGTGCTTTGAGTAAAGCTGTTTTTCTTTTGAGAAGCAGTACAAATTAATTAAGTGATGATATGTGGATAAGGAAACGTGAACGAAAAATATTAAAATCCTTAACTCACGGTCACACACTTTTCTGAAAGAGACCAGTGGGGTGGGGATGCTTTTTTGAGACTTTTCTGGAAGAGAAAAAAACATTACACTATTTCCTTCTATGTCATTTTGCCCTAAAGGGACGCTGCTTCCTGAGCTTAATAAGGATCCTATTTCTTCTCAGCCCTTACAGTCTATTAATTACTGTGGCGGGTGCTTACAGACACAGAAGCAATCATTTGTAAGATGATAGGAGCCCTCCTCATTCTGAAATGTGGGTTTTTAGCCATCTAAAATTACCCAAATGAAACAGATGTTGCAAATGCGAGTCCTTACTCGAATGTTTTCTTTTCATTACCCAGCAGAAAGCTGTGCTCTGCACGCTTCAATCACATACAGAGACTGCCTAAGAATCTTGGACTGGTCCTGCCTGCCACCTGTGCCTTTCCTCAGGACCCGTGGGTACCCAAGCAGTTCTGGCTTGAGTCACTGACACAACAAAAAAACCAGAGCAGAAGCAGTCCACCAAATGCCAAGCTTGGAACCGCTAGGTAGGATTAGGCAATGGCCCGTCGTACACCTCGATCAGAGTAAATTCCCAGACCCTCCTATGCAGCCAGAGGCAAACCATGCACAAAGCTGCTTAAGAAAGAAATGGAAGACACAGTCCCCTTGAAGCATGCTAGAAATACTATAGGGATGATTTTTCAATAGTGGAACTGTCTTCAGTTTATGATGAGTAGATCTCTTTGTAACACAAAAAAAAGAAAAGAAGGAAAAATGAAGCAAACTACATGGTGACATATCATGATAAACAGTAAATACCCCATCCTTGTTGCTTTCTCTATTCCCTTGGTGCCCAAACGTCATTCTCCATGATTAACTCACTCAATAAATACTAAATGTTTATGAGGGGCCAAGCATGACTCTGGTTACTGAGGAAACCATAATGAGCTAGACAAAGTCCCAGACCCCCTGGAGCGAACACTCTCGTGACAGACAATTGAAAAACTAGATGTATAGTCTAAGGTTGGCTACATGCTTAGGAGAAAATAAAACAGGCGCAAAAAAGGAGAATGGAGTGGCCTTGGTTTTCACAAGGATCGTGGGGAGACACTGCACTAAAGAGATAATCTGAAAGGGACAAAGAAATATGTGAAATTGAGGGGCTGAACCACAGGAAACCCTGTGGGAGCTGTGGGTGAGAAAAACATGTGTGAAGACTCTCTGGCGGAGACAGGCAGAGTGCGCTCAGGGCATAGCCTGCGTAGCAAAGAGGCTGGCAATGAAGAAGGAGGAGGGGTAATCTGGGCCAGGAAGTCAGGAAGGCCTGGGAAGTCTGTCAAACAGCAGGTAGGACTTGGGATTTGGGGAAAACTCGTAGAAGGTTAGCAAAGGTGAATTGACAATCTGATATTTTTAAGATCACTCTAAGAATATCTATATGGAACCACTGAGAACAAAGACTAATTGGGAAGGGGGAAGTCCAAATGCTATACTGGACAGTGTATGAGGCCTTGTTAACCATCTCACCCGTATCTCAGTGCTGGCTGTATCTTCCTTTCTCTAGATTGGTGCCTGTCAAAATTTGAAGCCAGAATGTTTCCCCAAAGTCTCACTAGCTGAAGATTTTGATCCTATCCAGCACTTCTGGCTTCTGTGCACAGATTGGTGTGTGGAGGTACAGCTCAAGCTCAGAAATTAAAAAAAAAAATCCCCAGTAATACTAAGGTGAAGCCAGAGCAAAGGACCTCTGAGCTAAATCAGGGAAAAGAAAATGACCCACTCCTAGTGGAGATACAGATTGTATTTGAGGGATATATTTAAAGTGAATCAAAAAGTAGAATTTCAGCAGAGAAAATGGAGCAAGGAGGGATTCTAGAACTGAAGGGAAAAAAAAAACCATAAAGATGAAAAAACACACCAATAAAGAAACAAAGGTAGAATGTCCCTTGATGCTAAGATGCCAGGAAGGAGACATGGTAAGAAGGAAGTGCACATGTTAGATTACATGAGAGTTTCAATGTCCCAGACAATCAGGAGCCACTGTGGTTAATGACTACCAGAAACCAAGGTTGTAAGACCAAGGCCTTCCACAAAGTCACAAAATTAAACACCAACAGCAATTCTCATCCTATGAAATCATGGGAGATTTGGTCTGGATAATTGCTCACCCAATAAAGTATGTCTCACCTCATAGTCTCACTAATTCAGTGTGTGAAGATATTTCTTAATAGCTCTTCACTTTGAATAATTTTCCTAAGATAATTAATTGAATTGGAGTAACACACTGGGTGTAAATGGGGTCAATCATTTTGTATGGAAAGTGTCACTAGGTACAATAGACTTCATTAAGTGTTAAAATGTGTGGTTTCTAGCTTACTTACTCCAGGCTCACTTTAGGTTATTGTGCAAAAAGATAGGATATCCCAATTTTAAGATTCATGCGTATACATAAATACACATATATATGTAACATATATATATAATTAAAGAGCAATCATTGCCCAGACAATCCTAACCCTGGAAAATCTACATTTAATATATGTACAATTAAGAATGATACTTTTTGCATAGAATTTACCTTCCTGCTCAAAAATTTTCTTCCATTAACATTAAGCTGAAGCCGAGTGCTGCAGCTCAGTAATTCTAGCCTGTAGTCTGTAACCTGTAATTCTAACTACATGGGATACAAAGCTGGGAGGATTGACATTCAAGGCCAATCCTTGGCAAGAACACAAGCAAGGCCTTATCTTGTGGTGGTACATACCTGTAATCACAGCTTTGTAGGAGGCACAGGTTAAAGAACCACAGTCTGAGGCTAGTCTGGCCTTAGGGGTTGGTGGAAAGCATGAGACCCTATCAGAACAAATAACTAAAGCTCCTCTGCTGTTACTGTATTTGATTCTGGTGCCCAGGTATTGCATGTGTGTGTGTGTGTGTGTGTGTGTGTGAATTTATGCTATTGCATATGTGTGTGTGAATTAATGGTATTGCATGTGTGTGTGTGTGTGTGTGTGAATTTATGGTATTGCATGTGTGTGTGTGTGTGTGTGTGTGTGTGTGTGTGAATGAGGGAAGAGCAGGGAAACAACAGAATTGGTGAAACAAAGGACAAGGGGGAACCAATGCAACAACAATATACACAAGACAATATTTTGGAAACAATCTGTACATTTTGGGACGGCTGGGGGAGGGAAAGTAGGAGGAAATTGAAGAAAGAGACAACAAGGTTGACAAGAAACGTACTCATTTTGTGTAACTGACCCCCCCCACATCACCTTGACAATAAAAAAAGAGAGAGCACCCCAGTGGCAGAATACCTGCATAGCAACCCAAAGCCCTATGTTCAAACCCCAGTACCGGAAGAAAAAATTAAAAAAGAAAGGAAAACCTTAAGCTCAGCTTACATTTTTCTTGAGTCTATATCAAAGCAGTGATGAGAATAGATACTGGAGCACTCCTGCAGGGAACAGAGGATGATCTTGCTTTCCCTACTTGTCCCAGTGAAATCACCCAAAATGATTGTTTTGCGGGTGGGTACAATGGGAGCTAGTCTTATGCGATGGACCGCAAGTGCTGCTTTCCATCTCCACAGCCCTGAATGAGAAAGAACAGGATGGGCTCTGGTGTCTTTGCAAAAGATGTAGATGTAAGAGAAGCAGTGGAGCTTTCTGTTTCATGTCATTGCAGTTTAATGTGGAGTGGATGCTCGCTGGAGCTCATTATGTCCTTGTCTGACTCCTGGGTACAACACATGAGTCTCACTGTCTTTCACTAGTATGATAAAACTAAGAGCCCAGCTAAATAGAGGCTTGGTGTGATGTCTGTAAAAGCACCTGCATTGTTTATCTTATGGGTATTTTAGCATCATTCATTAGAAAAGAAAACATGGGAAGTAATGCAAAGGCCTTCTTCACAATGGACCTGCTGTCTGCACAAACCAGCACCTAGCTCCAGATGGATTAAACATGTGCTCAGCAGAGACTTTGACAGCACAGAGCTGGGCAGACAACCACAATGGCTTCAGGGAGGAAAAAAAGTCACTGTCCCATGCTTCACTGTTGTCCAGTGAGGTTTCAGGCTGATATTACCTGGACGTTGGCAGATGTCTCCTTACTTTAACCCCTGTGCTCTCCATTCTTCCCTGATTGTGAATCTGGCCTGATGAGTGGACACCAGGGCCCCCAGGCAGTGAACATGGCTGGTGCAGTCTCACTATGCTCCTCAGATAGCCCTGGTACCTCTGTGAGTGACAATCCAGATCAGAATCCCTAGAGAAGGGATGCCAGGGAGAGCAGACCTTCTCAAACAACTCAGATAAACCATTTCTTCCTCCTACTTCAGCCTATCCATAATGGGCAGCAGCAACTGCGTGAAGCTTGGAGCATTGCTTACCTTGCATAAAGGGCAAAGTTAGCCTATTACTTCTAGTTCCCTGTGTTCTCTTTTCCCAAGGAAAGATAAATCAACAAGATCTCTTTCTCTCCTCCTCTATATACTCTCTCTCTTCTCTCCTTTCAACAACTAAGAGGAAATCAAGGATCCACTGAAATCTTCAGTAGCCCACTGAGCATGCTCTTTTGGTTTACACAGTCAGAGATGTTGCACTGGGAAAACACATACATACATATATACACATAAATACATATATACACATGTATATATAAGCAGACTAATACATCTTAACTCAGCTATCTTTACTGATATTGGTAAACATCAAATAACAAAAGATTTAAGCATCATTGAAAACAGGAAAAACATGAAAAGAGATGCTTTGAAATCATGGGATTGGGGGACACCATATAGGATTTAACAATTATAATTGGGCTTATTATAATTGGGCTTAATCCCTATTCCTTTGATAAGAAGTTTTGTATTCAGATAACTGCTTTTCCTGGCCTGAATTTTTCTATTTTTATTCATTTGAGACCATGTTTCAAAAGCTTTGAATCCTGTTAAATTTATCTTGGAAATCACCAGCCCTTTCATTATCCCTGATATATTTTATATATAGTAGGCCATTGAAAATGGTCCATTCATTGTTCTAAGTCCCCTGGAAAAAAAACTGGGAAATGATGGGACACCAGTAGGGCATAGATTAAGCCCACAGAGCATCCAAGTAGGGCATAGATTAAGCCCACAGAGCATCCAAGAGTTCTCCAAGAATCCTTTGGCCTATCTAATTACACCCAAGGAGAAGTTTACTTGTCCCAGGATTTATTTCAGAGGAATCCCACAGCTCACTGCCTCATCACATGGGTTCCTGGGAGTCTCTGGAACTGGTTTCCACTGTTGTTCAGCTTTCTATGATGATTCAACCTACACTTTCAGTGATCGTTCAAAAACAACATAAGCACACTTGGGTCCCAGGAGTGCCCCAGTACAACCAAGTGCCCACAAATGGGGGTGACCCAGGAGGGCAGCAGTGGATGTTTAACATAGTGTGTCTCAAACCAGAAGCCCACATGTACATGGAGAGAGTGGAAGTTCCCTGGTTGTTGTGGTTTCAAGGTGAAATATCCCCGGTAGCCTCATGTATAGGGAGCTTAGTTGTAGCTGATGAGCTTTGGAGAAGTGTTTGGGTCTTCAGGGCTCTGACCCAATCAATAGATTAATCCCTGGATGGATTTGTAATATGATGGCATTATTGGACAGCGGTTAAAAAAAAAAAAAAAGGAGGTGGAACCTAATTAGAGGAGGAAGTTGGTTACCAGGGGACATGACCTTGGGGCTGTATCTTGCCCAGGCCTCTTCCTTAATTCCTCTGCGTCTGCTTCCTGTCCACCTCAGTGTGATCCTCCTCCACCACACTCTCCAGCTACTCTGATGCTCTGCCTAAGCATCTGGAGCCAAGAGCCTGTGGACTAGACTCTGAAATGAGCAAAGATCAATCATTTCCCCTTTATCTTGGTGCGCTATTTTGAGGGGGAAGGGGAGACAATACTGGGGTTTAAACTCCAGACTTTGCACTGGCTAAGAAGGCACTCCACCATTAGAGCCACACATCTGCATCCCTTTTTTATTCTTTTTTTTTTCTTAGAAAAGGTTTCATATTTCACAGCCTTTGACTGTAATCTCCCTAATTTATGTCTCATGTACACAACTCACATATTCAGATGAGATGCTTGAAGACAAATTTTGCAATCCTCCCGGTTTTCCCCCTTTTCAGCAGCCGAGACTATAAGCACGAGCCACCATGCTCCACCATGCTTCCAAGTCCAATCTTCTGTCACAGTGACAAGAATGCTAAAATAAGACACAGATGAAGAGGTCTGAAGCTGAGGAGGGAAGGACAGTAGTTCTCCCCTTACTCTTCCAACTTTATATATCACAAACGAACCCATTTCTTCTTCCAAGAAAAATTCTTTCAAAGCTAATGATAATGTCTCTTGTATTCGATAATCAAAACTCAAGGGAGAAAACGAGAGAAGAGGTGAGGCTGTTCAAAAAGAAATGCACTCATTACCTGGCTTGCATAACTGTAACCTCATCTGTACATCCCCTTTACAATAGCAGGGAAATAATCATGGCTTGATTTGCCTCCTTCTGAGTCCCAACCCCAGAGCTAAAGCCTCAATGCTTCCTTCCTGCTTCTCCCTTTTATACCCTTTCCAGAGTGCCCGATCACCTGCGTTGACAAGGCCGTTCCAGACTGGCATGGCCTGGTATATTCTGTGTCTCAGGCAGCATGGAAACATCCTGTCTCGCTCCTGAAATAATCTCAGAAGAGCCTCTGACTATCAGATGATGGCTGAGAGTCCCAGTAACATTACTGGCCATCAGTATTCAGACTGCAGAATGAAATGCCAGTCGGAGCAAACTCCTCCCGATTTATGAATTTTGTGTGGCCCGTTAGAATGAACCAAACTGGGAAGATGTCAGTTAGGGTGGAGGGGGGGGGAGCTAAGAGAGGACTTTCTGATATCATCTACCAGAAGAAGAAAAAAAAACTTGTAAGCAGGCTGAAAACAGGGAGTTGATTTCCCAGATGATCCCTTGGATTGATTTAGATGCAGCCATCCCAAAGCCCATACAGTTCTGATTAATATCCACTTTATCTCCCTCGGTTGTTCATGTTCCCACAGATGAATTAAATAATGCATACCTGGGCCACCCCAAGTCCTGCAGGAGCACAGCCCAGCCTGATTGCTCAGAAGGAGTCTATCATAGTAAGCACAGAAAGCAATCATAATAAATTACCACTTTGCACTCTCTCTCACACACACACCCCTGCAACAGACCCTACCGTAACCCTCCTACCTCAATGACCAATTAAGTAACGCAATGTAAACACGCAGCTGAGCCCGCCCTCCTCAGAACTACCTGCAAGTCAAAGCTTTGTTTCATTTGCCATGGAGGCAATTAATGTTGAACATCTGTCTGACCTTCAACTCTGCAGGTTCGACTGCTCTGTGCTGCCTCTTCTTATTTCTTCCCAGCCCTCTGCCACCTCCCTTTGCATTAGCTGCCATACATTCCCAATAGTTATTCCTCTTCAACTAAATCAACTCTGTGATGCACAGTTCTCTCTCACTGATCTCTATCTCTGACTTCCAGAGGCATTCAGAGGGAGTCTAGCTGAAGCTGAGCTGCTTCCAAGAAAGGGAGAGAGAGAATGCAGAAGCTGCATTGTCTTCTAATCACCAGCTCAATCAGGAGTTTGGCAGCCTGGAAATGTCATGCATAATATATAGACCAAGCACTTTCAAAGTGGATTATGGGGATTTTACTTCTTTTTTTTCTGATAGAAAGCCAAGCCATTTTTCACCAATGCAGCTAAATGAAATAATACTTTCTGCATCCCTTAGCTGGGGGCTATTTATATATTACATTGTGCTATGTGTTGTTATCCTTTCCTGTGAGCGTTTTAACCCCCATATTTACACAACAGATGAACATCTTTGAGATGATTCTTATAATATTGTTATATATTGCCTGTCCATGTTTGTGAGTACACTGAAAAGTCATTTGTTTCCTTTCAGTGACTTCTGTTGTAGGGAAGGAAGGAAGGAAGGAAGGAAGGCAGAAAGAAAGAAAGGAAGAAAGAAAGAAAAAAGAAAGAAAGGAAGGAAGGAGGAAAGAAGGAAGGAAGGAAGGAAGAAAGAAAGAAAGAAAGAAAGAAAGAAAGAAAGAAAGAAAGAAAGAAAGAAAGAAAGAAAGAAAGAAAGAAAGAAAGAAAGAAAGAAAGAAAGAAAGAAAGGAGGAAGGAAGGAAGGAAGGAAGGAAGGAGGAAAGAAGGAAGGAAGGAATGAAAGAAGAAAGAAAGAAGGAAAGAAGGAAGGAAGGAAGGAAGGAAGGAAGGAAGGAAGGAAGGAAGGAGGAAAGAAGGAAGGAAGGAAGGAGGGAAGGAGGGAAGGAAAGGGAGAGAGAGATGCTGAGCTTCAGATACAGGAAGAATAAAGTTTAACTGCAGCTGATAAAATATTTGAGTGTTGTTATATCTCAGACAGCCTGCAGTAAACGGGATTAAAATCATTGTGTTGGAGAAACAGACCTTTGGTATCATTTAGTGCCACCCGCTCTCCTGCACATAAATCTGCTGAGTTTTAAGATCACCTTTGCAGAGGTCTGCTCTGCAGAATTGGCTGATAGCACACCGTGAGTCTCCCAGCAAAGCTTCCACTGCCACCTTTGCAGTGTACGCCCCTCCACTGCCACTCACCCCACCCAACCTCCTTCATTCCTCACCTGAGTTGTTGCAGAAGCTGTTTAATTAGTCTTATGGCTTCCACATCTGCTCCCAAGAGACTCTCCTCCACAGAGCAGCCACAAAAGTTCTCTAAAATATGAATCTGATCATGTTCTTTTCCTACTGAAAATCCTCCAACATCTTTCCATCACAAAATCCGCAGCCTTTCCCATTGGCCTAATAACCCCATCTCATCCAGCTCCATCTGCCTCTCCCATATCATCACTTTCTTCTCCCCACTTTGGTCACCAAAGCAAGGACAAGATTCACAGCTCTGCTTCATGATACTTCCTTCCATCTAGAAGGTTCTTTTCTCAGATCATCAGACTCTTCTTTCAGTCAAATGCCTGTTCAAAATGTCCCCTGTTCCTAGCAAGCCTTCCCTATGATCAGCCCCCTCACTCCAATCTCCTGTCTCTCTCCCGCCTCTCCCAGCTCTATGTTTGTTACAATCCATTGTATTTTTAATATTTGCTTACTTAAGTATCCCTCACTGTCTGGTAAAGTAGGATCTTTCCCTCCTTTATTCGCTGCTGCATTCACAGAGTTCCTCAATAAAACAGGAGGTTAAAGGTCTATAATCCAGTCATAGTTCTCTTTGTATCAAGATCCAGGAAAGAAATAAAGAGACTATCTGTTTATCCATCTGTGGTTTATAAAAATTGGTTTCAGAATGCTTGAGGTTTAGTATGAAGCAACCAAGGATCTAGATTTGCCCCCTTTAAATATTAAAATACAAGCTTGGAAGTGGTGGCTCTCGCCTATAATCCACTCTGAAGGCTGAGATCTGAGGATCTTGGTTCTAAGCCAGCTCAGGGAAGACAAATATGAGATTCTAATCTCCAACTAATCAGCAAAAAGCTAGAACTAGAGGTATGGCCCAAGTGGTAGAGTACTAACCTTGAACAAAAATAGCTGAGATAAAGCATGAAACCCAGATCAGTTTAAACTCCAGTACAAGCACTAGTAACTTTCCTAATTCTTAGGACTTTAGAATAAGACTGACATCCATCGCTGACTTACCAATTTGGTCTTGTTAGCCTCTATCATCACATGAGACAATACTTGATTTATCTGTTTGTCTATCTATCTATCTATCTATCCATTCATCCTTCCTCTTCTGTTTCTCTGACAAGCCTGATGAATACACATACTATTGTTGGAAGACTTAGCCAGATTACTTGATTTTTCTGTCCTTTCCTGTAAATTAGGCATACAGCAGCATCTAACACAAGGCATAAAGAAATGACTAAAGCTAATGATTTAGGTCATCCATGCACACAGTATAATGTCAATATCGGCTATTATAATAATTCTGCCAGGCAGAGTTTTAAGAACCATGTTTTGCGTTAGCAGCCTGTGATAAGTAAAGTTAAGGAGGAGTATAGCAACTTCCATTTTAATGTACTTTAACTTATCTTACTACAGGACCCAAGGGAGATATCATGAAATACCCATTAACAAAATAATCCCTGATAATCTTTACCTACACATTTGTAATCACTGAATCATAAATGGTATACTCATTTAGCCTTTGTGCACTGAAGACAAAACTATTGGAGATAGTTATTCTCAGTAATAAAAGAATTTCTTCTATGCAAGTCCACTACACAGGTAATGAAGGGAAAAGGAACCTTGCAGTATCCACAGTCTCACAAAAGGAAGAACTTACTCTGTCCACCATTTAGCTCATTGACTCCATGCAACAGATGACAAGCCAGATCTCTCCCTTCATGCACTTGCTCTCTGACACCTGAAAGCCACTAGAATCCCTGTTCATACTGAACAAAGATTCATCTTACAGTACTTCAGCCTCCCCAGGCTAGTCTGCAACTTATGGTTTAATTAAATCCTGTGAGCATTGCATTTTTATCTTTAAGTGATTCAAGTTTATGAATGTCTAGGAAAGAAGGAGAGAGGGGGAGAAGAAGTAGAGCAAAAGGTGACAGAGCTATAGGAGAAAGAGCACAAATCAAGCATCTTTGATCTAAGTTGATTAGTTATGCATCTTGCCAGCGGTAATTGAAAGACACAAGGAGAATTTGAATTGGCCACAGAATGTTCCAGTGGGTGGTGCATACTCTCTCTATATATTACCTGTGTGTATGTGTCAAACTATAATGCTGACACTGCATCATGGTTCTCAAAAGGCAATTTTGGACATTGCACGATACAGTTCTTCACCCTTACAATTTACATTTAGATGCTGCAGAAATAAGCGGAGGAAGCAAATCTAAGTTGAGTTTACAGTTTCAATCATAATTTCTCTTTTCGTGTGATGTTGTTATTATTCATCACACACAATGCTGATACACAGTGAGAAAATTTGAAAGAATATTATTTTTTGCATTGCTCATTTTGCCTTAGGTCTGGTTAAGACAGGGCACAATATTTTTTTTTCCAAGATGAACATTAACTATTTGTTAGCTTTTAAAGAACAATTTGGATGAACAAATATTGGGCAGAGGGAAGCTCAGGAAATGGCTAAAGCCAATAAATGGTGTTTCTTGCCTGACATTTTTATTCCTACAGTATAGAATCAAGGAAACAGCACCTTTCCATGCAAACACAATGGCCCCAGGCTTTTCTTTGCAATATTTATGATCAAATTATATTGTTAATGTCTTTGGAACTCTAGAAACAATTGCAACTACATGATTAGCTGACAGTGCTGTGCTTTTAGTACACATGATAAATCTGGGTGTAAATTTCATCCCCATATTGTATCCTCTAAGGTTGTTAGCTATTTAATCTTTAAATGTTCACATTTGGTGCAATCTGATACAGCAGATAGTAATCGTCTGCCATAGATGGAGTGTTGCGTTAGGCACTGTGGATGCTGAACTCCAGGAAGACTCAGTCCTTGCACAGAGTGAACTCAAAATGTAGCGGGAAGATGGGTTGTCAAAAGGGCAGAAGGGTAGATGAGGTAAGATAGCATCATGAGGAATGCACTCCAGGCAACATGTGAGCTCCAGACGCATCTCCCTCCACCTCACAAAGTCCTGCTGGCAGCCTCATCTTGTGCCACACAGCTTCTTCATCAGTCTCTTCAGCTCCTGAAGATGTAGCACATAACTCACGGTCACTCCACCATGTCTCTTGGTGATGGCCATATACTTCCTGAACTCCTTCCTGAACTCCTTCCTGAACTCCTTCCTATATGTTTGTCTTTCACGGTCATTATCTCCTTGGATAAAATGATCTGATTTGTCCTCCAGCCCCCTCAGCCTCCCTTTTTGCTGGACCTATCATCATTTCAAATGCTAGCACTGCTTCCAGGAGCTCCATGCTGAGTGCCCCAACCTCTGAGCTCCATCGGACATCCTTCTGGCTCACTCTCTCTAGAACCACGGCTATAACCCCTTGAAGTCACCCACATTCATACTGTCTTTCTCTATCCTCCCCTGTATTCTACAGCCCATCCTTGTTACTGAATCACGTATGCCCTAATTTCCCTCCCCTGCATTTCTGATTAATCGCAAACTCCACTCAGAAGCTGCACCTGGAGGGCAAGCACCGCCACCACCCCCTCCTTGATAGATGAGCATGTAATTGTGCTGATTGGCTTCAGCTCAACTCCATGATTCCAAGTGGAATTCCCCTGCTTCCTGGAATACATTTTTTTATTGCCCTAATCATTCCCAGTCTTCCCTTCTCCAGAGAAATATTCCATATCTTCTTTCCTGTGCCTCCTTCTGTGTCCTCTGATCTGTGGCCTGGATTTGTATTCTCTATGTCACTAGAGGCAGTCAGAAGAGACTCCAAAACTACCAGCACAACTATGTTATTGCAGCATAATTCACCATATGGAAACCAACCCAGATGCTCCCCAGTAGATGAATGGATCAGGAAAATGTGAGATATATATATATATATATATATATATATATATATATATATATATGAATTCTATGCTTCCATCAGAAAGAATGACTTCACTCCATTTGTTAGGAAATGGAAAAACTTAAGTGAAATAAGCCAGACCCAAAGAAATACAGGTACCATGGTTTCCCTCATTTACAATAATTAGTATGTGTCTAGAATAATTTTATCAGATGAGCAGAAAAGCCCAAAAGCTATGTACTATGACCATATAAGATGATGCTGAGCAAAATGAACCACAAGATATGGACACAAGAGGTCTTTCTTTGTTGTTGTTTTGTTCTTAATGTGCTATATAACTTTTTGTTTCCTTTATATCTTCTTTTCCCCATGATATATCCTCTGTTGTCACTGTACTTGACTTTGGTACTCTGTATCTTGTATATACATTTATCCAATTTGGGGAAGGGAAGGGGAATAACAAAATGCTGAAACAAGGACACAGGATGACCCATTGCAACAATGATACCCAGAAGACACTATGTTGGAAATAAACTTTACAACTTTGTGGGGGTAGTAGTGTAGGAGGTGGGGGAGGGAAGGGATTGTGGGAGAACAAAGAAGGGGGTAACAATGCTCAACAAGAAATGTACTCATGACATTACTCATGTAACTGAACCCCTCTGTACAGCATCTTTACAATAAAATAAAATACAATACAAAAATATATAAAAAAGAAGAGACTCCACATCTTCCCAAAGCCATAAACCTGCCTGTATCTGTATCGGCTCTCCTATCAGAGACCACCTTTCCATGTGCTTTCCTAGCTCCCCATCTTACATTTTGAATGTTACTACACTTCTTATTCATTCCCATAATATTAAAATACCATTGATCCTAAAGATGCCTTCCAGACCTTATATTTCCCTCTAACAATCATTTGTTTGCTAGTAAACCTTTGTAGTAAACATTAGTTTTCAAAAGTTATTTATAGTTGTGAGGTCAAGTTCCTTTCTGCCATTTTTCTCTCCACCCAGATTCTTGTCCCTACCGCTCTGTCTCAATCTCCATCATGGAAATGGTCATTTTTTTCAGTTCTTGCAAAGTGTTTTTAGTTTTTTATAGCAGCTTTTTGTTTGTTTTGCTTTGTTTTTTTTGCTGGTCCTGGGACTTAAACTCTGGGCCTGAGTGCTATCCCTTGAGCCACAGTGCCACTTCTGGTTTTCTGGTGGATGACTGGAGATGAGTCTCATGAACTTTCCTGCCCTGGATGGCTTTGAACCATGATCTTCAAATCTTAGCCTCTTGAGTAGCTAGAATTACAAGCTTGAGCCATCAGTGCCCAGCTCACAGTCTTTTATAGTGGCAGCTTACTATAGAGTTTATTATGCCTTCCTTGAAGTACTCTCTTCATTAGGCTTCCAGGAGAAGAAACCCAATTTTTAAAAACTGATAATTTTAAGCCACCTGTAATCCTAGCTACTCAGGAGTGTGAGACATGAGGATCAAGGTTTGAAGCCAGTCCATGCAGGAAAGTCCATGAGACCCTTACCTCTAATAACCTACTCAGAAAAAGCCAGAAGTGGTGCCTTGAGTAGAAAAAAAAGCTCAGGAACAGAGCTCAGGCCCCCGGTTCATGCCCCAGGACAGGCACACACACACACACACACACACACACACACACACACACACAACCAGACTTACAACTTTAAACTTGATTTGCCCTTCCCAAACTTTCCCCAGACACTACTATTGTGTTTCCCACTGCCAGTGGACACTGCCTGCCACTCAGACAACTAGCAGACATCTCAAACTTAATATAGAGAGTACAAAACTAATGTTGGAAATTTCTCCTCTAGTCTCTTTCTACTGTAGTTGGCCTTTCCTCACAAACCTCCAATATTTTTTCTTTCCATTCATTCATGCCCAGATGGAATCATCTTTGACTGCCTTTCTCTCCGCTGTTCTACATATTCTACTCCTGTGACCTTAGCCCAACACCATGTCTTGTCATCTGGCTTTTAATGAGACCTCTGCTTTCATCCTTGACTTCTATACTTGTCTTGTTGCTGAGCATCAGGGTAATTTATTTTTAGTGTAAGTCATTCCATGTTGTTAGGATCTAGATGTTTGCAACACATGCCCCAAGTACATATGTCCTCACCAATGCAATAGGACTATGAGTTAGGTCTTCCAGAGGTTATAAGATTGCAAGAGCTGGGGCTTGGAAGGTGGCTCAGTGGTAGAGCGCTTGGCTTGCATGCATGAGGCCCTGGGTTCGATTCCTCAGCACCACATAAGCAGTAAAATAAAAGCCAAAGTGGCGGCCATGGCTCAAGTGGTAGAGTGCTAGCCTTGAGCTGAAGAGCTGAGGGATAGAGCCCAGGCCCAAAGTTCAGGCTCCACGACCCGACCCCCCCCCCCCAAAAAAGAAAGATTGCAAGAGCTGCCCCCTCATGAATGGGACTAGTGACTCCTAAAAGAGATCTAATGGAACTTGTTCTCCTGTCTTGCCAAGAAAAGACTGGGCAAGAAGGCACTAACTGTGAAGCAGAGCACAAATCCTCACACCAGAAGTGCCAATGCCCAGTCCTGCACTTTAGAGCCTCTACCACTATAAGAAATTAATTTCTTTTATGAATTATGCAATCAAAGCAGCCACACTGGACAGAGACCATTTCTCCAACTCAAGATGTTCTAGGGGAAACCAGGGGTCCGTAGCTCATACCTGTAATCTTATCTACTAAGGAAGCTGGGATAGGAAGGGTCAATGTTTGAAGCCCACTAAGGCAGAAAAGTCTGTGGCATTACATCTTTGATTCACCAGCAAAAAAACATATCTGGAGGAATGGCTCAAATGATAGAACACCAGCCATGAGTAAGAGCATGAGGCATGGAGTTTAAGCTCCAGTACTTCTTAAAAGAGAGGGAGAGAAGGAGTAGAGAAAAAAAAGGAAGGCAAGAAAGGGGAAGGTAAGAGAAAGGAGGGAAAGTTGTCATTTCTTCAAGTCCAATAAACTCACGTTAACTGGTCCTACTTTGATGCCATCTCCTTCCTCTCCCCCCAGCTAACCATCAGATACACTTGATGCCCTTGATAGGCCCCAAACATGACCAACTCAGTCTTACTTCAGGACTTCTGCCCCTGCTTTACCTTGGCTTGGAATACCCTCTCCCCAAATAGCTAGAAGTTTCACTTCCTCCCCCTAATTCAGCTCTGCTTGAATGCCACTATGTCATCTGTCTCCAAAATAACACTATACATTATCCCTTGTATTATTGCCCTCTGTTACCTTTCTGTGTTTTGCTTCTCATCTTCGCACTTGCCCTCATCCAAAATATTGCATATATATATTTATTTGAATTGATGATGGAGGCCCTTGGAGTAAGAATTTCATTGTGGGAAGTGGTGCTATGGCTCAAGTGGTCGAGTGCTCGCCTTGAGCTGAAGAGCGCAGGGACAGCGCCCAAGCCCAGAGTTCAAGCCCCACAACTGACAAAAAAAAAAAAAAAGAATTTCATTGTGTTCCCCACTGTGAATGCAGCATACAGAAGGGCACCTCTTCCTGTCCACTGTGAGAACAGCCTACCAGTCCTAAAATCCTAGAATTTTATATGCTAAACTGACCTTGAGCAGCTATCATAAAGCTAAAAGAGACTCAATATAATTTAATTTAAAAGGCAGACAGGCAGGCATGAGCATCCAATATTTTAGAATGATTTGTAAAACAAAATGTGAAGGGTTTTTTTTTAAAGCTTATAACTTACCAGGATATGTTTCAATTATCTAGAAAATCAGCTCATACAGAACACCTTATTCCCCCTTAGTGCTAGACAAATGAGAGAATTCCAGCATGTTATTTAAACAACCAGCAGGGACTGACCAAAATAGTATAAGGCCAAAGAAGCAGAGAAAAGCCTGCTGGGGAATACTTCCCCTCCAGTTTCTATAAAAAGGACTGGCCAGTGGAGGTACGTCCCTAATTCCCAAAGAACACAGAGATGACACTTCTGCTTCCGCCATTAGGAAGATTAAGTGTTACAGGGTACAGCAGTCAGCTCCCAAAGAAGATGAATAGACACCCATGTACCTTGCCTCCCCCATGGCATTCAGAGCTCTAAGGGAAGGTTAGACCTCACCATTTCTCAGAGCCCTCCAGCAGGAACTTACCCGTAACCAGTTAAGGATGCAAATGGGTATCTTCTAAATAGTTATCATTTTAATGTTTTAGAACTGAAGTGTATATGTCCCTTTACAGGAAGCATCACACAATAGAACAGATTCATGTCTAAAGGCAACCAGTGAATGAGGTGCCCACTGTACTGGCCCCATCTCTGAAAAGGGAAGTTCCCTCTTCAGAGGCCAGAAGAGGATGTTTATATTGACCAATGGTAAGGAGATGAGTCCCACTTACCCCACAGGGTCATGCATTCCTTTAGGGATGCATTCATCTCATCATTTTAGGCCCTAGCCATGTGCCAGAAACTGTGCTAAAGGCATCTGTATAATAGTGGGAAACTAACTAGACCCAATCCCTACCCTCCTATAATTACCCTATGTAATCTAATCTTCCCTGGAATTGCTCAGTCATACTCAAACCTATTCATGCCTATCTGTCTTGAAGGCTGCTACAATAGAAAAGGGTGAGAAGTTATTAAAGTGTTATTAGCAAATATCATCTCAGGTCTGACTGGACATTGCTTTTATCACTGAGCAATTTTTGTTGGTGGTGGTAGTCATGGAGCTTAAACTCAGGGCCTGGGTGCTGTCCCTGAGCTTTTGTGCTCAAGACTAGCACTCTACCACTTTGAGCCACAGCTCTATTTCCAGTTTTCTGGTGGTTAATTGAAGATAAGAGTCTCACAGACTTTCCTCACATATCAGATAACAGCCTCCTGAGTAGTTAGGATTACAGGTGTGAATCACCTGGCTCCTGGCCTATCATTGAGCTTTATGTAGCTTGATGGACTATTTCTGATACTAGTCATAGTGTAAAAATAGTAATAATTGTAGTCTGGTCAACGACAGTAGTTGTCATCACCGTAACAGTGGAGTCATTTGCTGCTGCTGTACCATTTACAACAGTAGGTGCTGTTGCTGTTCTCCTAAAGTAGCAATTGTGGGAGTTGTGACAGTCACACTCGTAACAGCTATACACTGTGGTAGGCCCAGTGCTAAGGGTTAAATAGTAGCAGTAGCAGGTTGGATCTGAATTCTACATTTACCAGCTGAGTAGGATCAGAAAACCTGTTTAAATTCCTTAGATCTGGGCTGGGAGCATAGCTCAAGTAGGAGAGTAACTGCCTAGCAAGCACAAGACCCAAGGATCAATTCCCAGTGTAAATAATAACAATAACGATGATGATGAAGATCAATTACATCCTTAGAATAAGGTTGATAGAAACATCTGCCTTTAAGATGACTGCAAGAAATAAATAAAATATGTAGAAAGGAAGTTACTGGCACAAAACAACTGCTCCATAAATTCTATTTTAAAGCAGTGTCTTCACTGTTATTAGTTAATAAGATTATTAACACATTATTATCACATATGCCTATATCCTGCACATGGAAGTTGGATCCATGGGAAAGTAACTCAAAAGAAGTTTGGGAGCTGAGGAGTAATGAGTAATTTTTTTTAAAGTCCACACAATCATCAACAATATCCTTAAGCAAGAAATGTTTTGTATGTGTGGTTCTCATCATAATTTTCACTTAGTGGACTTGACGTTCATCTTTTACTTGCTAACAAAAGTGAGACTTTCCCATATTGCCTTTTTTTTTTTTTTTGGTCGTGGGGGCTGAACTCTGGGCCTGGGTGCTGTTCCTCAGCTCTTCAGCTCAAGGCTAGCACTCTACCACTTGAGCCACAGTGCCATTTTCACTTCCACCTTTTTTCTGTTTATGTGGTGCTGAGGAATCAAACCCAGGGCCTCATGCTTGCAAGGCAAGCACTCTACCACAGAGCCACCTTCCCAGCCCCATATTGCCTTTTTTTTTAAGAGACAGAATGCTGTCAAACCTCCAACAGGAAATAGGGAACTTGGTGTGCTCCCGGAGCTAGACATCTTATGATATTTTTATTGATACTTAACTGCTTCTGACTTCGTTCACTTCTCTGAAAAAGATTACCAGAAAGATAGTTGCTCTCTTTTTTTTTATTGTGAAAATACTGTACAGAGCAGTTACAATTACATGGGCAAGATAATGAGTACATTTCTTATTAAGCATTGTTTCCCCTTCCCATCCCTTCCCATCCTCCCCCGCCTGCTCCCCCAACCTATCCTCCTCCCCCCACCACCAAAGTTGTAAAGTTCGTTTTCGACATAACAACTTGTATGTCTCATTGTTGCAACGGGTCCACCTGTATCCCTATTTAAATGATTAGTTTTTTCCCTTTCCCTCCACAAATTATACCAACATCAAATACAGTGAAAGCAGGGGTTATACCGTGGGGGTGGGACATACAAAGCAACAAAGAAATAATGTTATAAATGTGTTAGAAACAATCGCATGAAAGAAAAAAACATTTGAATACATATCTTAAGGTTCATTTCCCTAACATCAACTTATCTGACCTTTTCTGCTTGCCTCAGACATATACTAGATATTGCAAATAAGGGAAACCATGGGACCTATGTTTCTTTGGGCCTGGCTTACTTCACTTAATATAATTTTTTCCAAGTCTTTCCATTTCCTAACAAATGTGGTATATATACACAATGGAATTCTATGCCTCCATCAGAAAGAGTGACATTGTCTCAGCCCATTCTTTTAGGGAAAAGCCCATCATCTTACTTCTCACTTCAGAACCCCAAGAAGTGCCCATGTAAACCCCAGTGCAGCTGTACTTTCTAAGGTTGTCTGTACCCTAACTGTAAGAGCCTTTTCCTCTTCAAAGCCTAGGTAGAACCTTCTGTTCAAAAGACACAGGTAGCTGGGCCTTTAATCTTCTTAGCCAGAAGCACAATAGCTTGTTTGCAGACTTGGTAGGAAGTTATATAAACATTTTGCCCTAAAGGCAAACTTAGCATTTAGTTCTTCTGCATGCAAATAATTTAATCCTTTCTTTTCTTTCTCTTAGCTGCTCAAAGGCAGCCACATTCTCTTTAGAGATTAGGCAGAATGTGATGACTTAATTCACATTTACTTACACGCCTGGCTTAGCATCCTTGTGACTACTTTTGAAATTTCTTCCTAAAAGCAGCTGCTGTCATTTGGTCTGAAAAAAGTGCCTGTGAGTTCATGCATTGTAACAGGGGCACAGAGTTCTGAGAAGAGTACAGGTGAATGACTGGGTTTACTGGTTCAAACCCCAATCAAGGAAACAACCTCAAAGGTCATTCCTGGCTCCAGTCCTGATGAGCAGCATGAATCACACAGCCCAGTGGTTTGTCAAGGTTTTCTTGATGAATGATGATCAACTTGAATAGTGGGCCTAGTGTCAGGAGAGCTTCAGTGTTCAGGGTCTCTAAGTTTGCATAGGAGGGTCTGGTCTTAACCTCTGTCTAGTCATCAAGGCCTGCATGCAATCATAATAATTTCCAACAATAACTGAGTATTACTGTGTCAGATATTATTCTAAATGGTTTAAATATAGCAACTCATTTCGTGCTCCAACATCCAAGTATAGTAGGAATTGTCATTATTCATACTTGCAGATAGGAATGGAGCCCAGAGCAGGGATTAAGTAATTTGTATGAGGTCACACAACTAGGAAACACAACCTATACAATCTATACACAAGCTATATAGCTAGGAAATGCAATCTGAGATTGTCCATGAGACTTGTTTCAAAGTTGGTAGAACTGGAGGCATGGCTCAAGTGGTAGAGCACCAGCCAAACAAGCAAAGCTAAGCAAGCATGAAGCCCTGAGTTCAAGCAACAATACTTAAAAAGAAAAAAAATAGGCAAGGCACTGGTGGCCTAGGCCTTTAATTCTAGTTATTCAGGAGGCTGAGATCTAAGGATTGTAATTCAAAACTCTCCTGGGCATGAAAGTGAGATGCTTATCTCTAATTAACCAACAAAATAACTGAAAGTTGAGGTGTGGCTCAAAGTGGTAGAGAACCTACCTTGAAGGGAAAAGGCCAAGTAAAAGTGAGAGGCTCTGAGTTCAAGCTCTAGTACCAGCACACACACACACACACACACACACACACACACACACACACACACACAGAGGAACATGCACACAATTAGTGGTAGATTGAAGAGATTAGGAAGACTATTTAAGCGACTAGTATCTCCTTACACTTACCAAAGTTTTACAGGGAAAGACATACATACTTTATTAAAAACTGCTGTTATCAAAGGGGTGGGAAGAGAATGTTGTTTGGGAACAAGTGAGCAAGTCTACCAGTTATCCAGTTATCCCATAGTTGAATCTTACACCGTAAGTGGCCACAGCATGTGAACATTATTCTTTCTGGTTCACAGGACTTACATTCTGTGTGTGATTAGAGAACTCTGAACAGTTACACTTTCTAACATTCCATTTTCTCATGTTTTACACCCTAGCAACTACCTGCCTCAGGGAATCACCATATGAGCTGAGGAAGGGACTTTGGAAAAAATGACACGCAAATGTGCTGTCATTTATGTACATTGACTTATCCTGTGAGAATATTTTCTTCACAAATGTAGGATGTGCTGAGCAAGGTGGCATATACCTATAATCCCAGCACTCAGGGGGCTGAGGTAAGAGTATGACAAGTTCAGGGCCAACCTGGATTACAAATAGGGACCTTTGGCACCCTCGACTACATAGTGGTCCCTTGTCTAATAAACACACACAAAAAATAAAAATATATGGATTTCTTTCCAGCATTCCTTAAGAGCTAGAGCTGTTATTTCATAGTTCATTATTATTCCTTAAGTTACCGTAGCTGAGGGTTGGAGGCATGGCTCAGTGGGTAGAATGCTAGTCAATGAGTGACAGTGTTGGGTACTGAGTTTGAGCCCCAGACTAGGGCCTGAAAAAAAAACAAACCACTATAACTTGTTTCAGTGTGAGCTCTGTACTTCATCCTTGACCAAAAGCCTCTAGCAATTTTCTTCTCCAATATTCCAAAGAGATCTTTAATCTGACCATCTAAAACAAGGTCCTGGACACCTCTTCATCTCTCAGAGCCCATGCAGCACAGAAAAGTAAATTCGTCTCTAGTGATTAGCATGACTAAGCTGAAAAGGCCTTGAAAGAAAGAGAGAAGAACTTTTCTTCTCAACTTCACATCACTCAAAAATATATAGTTTCTCAAAAAAAAAAACCCACAAATTTTTATTTAAAGTTTGAGATAAGTCAGATGGTCTTGTAAAGTCAAAGATACCCGTAAAGCGAGTTACAGAAGGCCAAGCAAACGTGGATTTGCCCTTGGGTTCATCAGAAAACAGAATAACTCCAGAGGCCAAACCGTGTTTTTAACTCAAATCAAGACAATTCTATGTCTGTAGACTTAGAGCACCAAGGTCACAAGTAAAAAGCTTTGAAAACCTCCAGGAAATAATGGAAAAGTAGATTAAGGTACCAACACCTGCTAAAATCTTCTTGGTTCTATTTCTTCAATATCTCCCCTGCTTCCTTCCCTTAACCAAGTGACTCAAGGGAAGCATGTAACACCGTGGGCAGAGCTTGGTTTACAGGCCAGCATTCATAGGAGCAAATTTCAGGTCTGAGGTATCAGACGCCCCTTTGTCACCTGATTTTCCTCACCAAGAAATCAAAGTAATAAACCATCTTCAAAATGTGATCAAGAGAATGGAATGAAACAGATAACATAGCAAAAAATATCTGACTTGGAATCATCAGGAAATGCTACCTTCTTTTATCTTCTTCCTGAGTTGTAATTCAGAACATTCATGTGGTCTTTGAAGTATGGTATTCCACCATCATCCAAAGTATCCAGTCCTCTTCATTAAGCCTCCAAAATCACCCAACAAGGTTCTGTGCCACTCACTTTCCCGTGATCTTTGTACAGCATATTCTTTGTTATCATTAGACTTTGGAGAATTCAAGGAAATAGTGATGACCTAGAAGGTCTTACCTGCTCTCCCCCAAGCCATCACTCAAGTTTGATTTTATTCTAGTACATCTCAGCAGCCACTTATAAATCAAATACTCATAAAGTTTACCAACATCTTTCAGTTCATTTATAATTCCCAACCAGACCATCCCTTTTTTGAACTGAGAAGCCTACATGTAGAAATTTCTAAGACAATAGTAGTAATGACAGATTAATCTGTCTTATTACTTTCACTAGGTTTTCAGAATTGCTTGGGATATAATTAGCCCCTTTCTCACATTTAACTCATTTTTGGTTTGGTTTTGTTGTTACTATTACTTCTGTTTTCTGTTTTACTGTCTGTGTGGTCTCAAATAAACATAAGGTTTAAAATGATTATAATATTCACATGTTAGAAAAAATAGACAAGAACCTCACTCCACAAAAAAATAAAAACAAAAATGAGTGAAAAGAAGAATGAGAGGCTCACACCACCAGATACCATAAAAAGCCAAAAGGTAGAAAAAAATAAAAATTTCTCTATAGCCTTCCCCTGTTCTTAGACAAAATGTGGGTTCACAGACATGCTTCTTCCAGCTCTATTCAAGTACAATGCACAAATTTTTAAATGTACACATTAACTATGTATGATGTGATATTTCAAGACATATGATAGCTGATGAAGCCAAGCTAAAAGACATATTCATCTCACACATTTACATTTGTTTATGGTAAGGACAGATAAGATCTACTCTCTCAACAATTTTCAAGTACATATTAGTAATAATGCATCCAGTATAATCACCATGTAGAACACAATCTCCAGAACCCACCCATTTCAACCCAATCCTGTATTTTGGGCCACCATCTCCCTAAGGCCTCCCAGTCTCTCCCACTGGAAACCACCACTCTGTTCCTGTGAGTTCAACATTCTTCAACTCCTCACACAAATGAGGTCATTCGGTGTGTGTCTTTTGTGTCTGTCTTATTTCACTTACCAATATCTACCAACTAACCACAAGCCTAATAGCAATAAGCTAACTTACCACAGACTAAAACCTCCAAAACTGTAAGCCAAAAAACCCCTTCCTCTTATTACATTGATTACCTCAGGTATCAGTAATGTCACAGCGATGGAATGCTGATTAACAAAGTAATGTATACCCATTCTGACAAAAATAGTAAACTAATTGTCAGGCAAGAATAGCTACAATTAATGACCTGGATTTTAAAAAGCCACATCTGTTGCTTCATTTTTCTCTAGTAACTATTTTATTTTGACCAATGGTGACTCTTTATGATATAAAATGTCATTCCAAATTAGTAGATTCATTTCAAATAAACACATCTTTATTTCTTAATCTACTTGTGTTTATTGTTTTACAACATTAATAGATATAGCATCTCCTCAGAATGAGTCTCTTTCAAATTGGATCTGTTAAGTTAATTCATTGTCGTATTATCTGGAAATTCAACTTTAATATTTTCAGTGTAGAATTTTTATTAGAATTTTTGTTAGAATTTTTGAGTAGCTGTTTCTTCCTTCCTTCCTGATACAATAAGAACAGCTATAGAAGCCTTTTATTTTTCTAAATATTTCTACTAATTCCAGTGCAGTTCATCAACTTTTAGAAATAAAAAATCTTCAAAAAGACTGTAGTTTTTTAAAAAAAGGCTCTAGTATTTGGTTTTCCTAATTATTCACATTTTCCATGACTTGTATTTATTATATTTACTTCATAAAAAGTTTACCTGGTGAAACCTAACAAACTATTGAAACTAACTTTCAAATCAATAGAACTCCTCAAAGTTCTCTTATTTCAGATAAATTATCTGCATTAAAAACAATCAAGTTCCTGTGTTCTTTATCCAAAGATTACAAATTAGAATACAATAAAGACATCAAACACCCTTATTCATTGCTGCACTATTCACCATAATCAAGTTATGGAAATAGCCCAGAGGCCCTACAATGTTTGAGTGGATTAATAAAAATATGGTATATGTGTACAGTGGAATTTTACTCATCCATCAGGAAGAATGACATAATGTCACTTGAAGGGAAAGAGATGGACCTGGAAAAAATTATATGTGAAGTAAGTTAGGCTCAGAGAGACGAAAAGGCACGTGTTTTCTCTCATAAATGGAAATTAGACTAAAATATAAACACAGGTTCATATGCATGTATACACAAACTGATGAAGTTTACTATACACAGAGGCAGATTCCTTTAAATAATGTAATTCCTTTAAATAATGAACAGAGAGTTTCACAAAACACATCTAGGAAGCTGAAACATTTCTTGTCTGAAGGGGTGAGTCTTTTTTTTTTTTTTTGGGTCCGGTCGTGGGGCCTGAACTCTGGGCCTGGGCGCTGTGCCTCAGCTCTTCAGCTCAAGGCTAGTGCTCTACCACTTGAGCCACAGCACCACTCTCGGCTTTTTTCTTTTTGCTTATGTGGTGCTGGGGAATCAAACCCAGGGCCTCAGGCATGCAAGGTAAGCGCTCTACCACTGAAGGGGTGAGTCTTAAAGGAAGGAGGATGGAAAAATGGAGAGAAGAAGGGTGGGAGCACACCATGACACTACCCAATGTACATATGTGATAACACAGCCAGATAACTTGAGAAAATGAGTGGGCTTGAGATAGACAGTAAGAATGATGGAGGGGGTGACATTGACCAAGATGCATCATCCTCACAAACTGACATGCTGAGTTGAAACTCGTTTGCATAACTATTTAAAAATAATAAAAATTAATCAATCAACTAATTAACTAGTTAAAATCCCTGTATCCAAGTTCCCCCTTTCTGTGTTTTTAGCTGTAAGAAAACAAATGTTGTGTCACAGCCTACCGTCTTTCTCTGAAGAAGTAGAAAACTATTTTCCTTTTTAATAACGGAGTTTTTGTTTCAACTTAGATACATTAGAGTGTTAAGAAACTATTCTTCGCCTCACATTTTGAAATTTTAATTAAAATGTCTCAGCTGATCTATCTGCTAATGATTATTTGGACAATGATGCAGAGAATCCTTTTTCTCAAAGGAACGAACACCTTCTAAGCCAAGAGCAGCTTTGGGCCCAGATGTTACTGTTGTTCGTTCTTACCATTAATCACCAAACATTGCAGTAGGACCCACCATGGATATTATTCAAACAGAGACTCAATTAAATTCAGAGGCAGTCCATTTAATCTTCATCAGCTCAAACCATGGCAACTTCATTTTTCTCAACCAAATGTGGAGACGGAGAGGAGGAACTTGAGAGATTTTCATTTCATTCAATATTGTTATAAAGTAACTGGATTTACACTTTGACTTTGGACAAAGGCGAGCCACAGTGTTGTGTTAGAAGGAAGATGAAGCACTCCGCAGCAGTGAACACAACTTGGAGAAACTCAGTGATTAAAAAAAGAAAAAAGATTCATTTGCTTCCTTAAATGTTGTAATAACTTAAGAAAGAAATAAGATGTTCTGTTCAGACTCTGCAGTGTGAAGATGGATGTGGGCAGAGAACGGCAGCATAGAACCAGAATAGGAGGGAAAATAGGAACTCCTGTTAACTCCTACATTATTCACATCATCTAAACCAGGGGAAAATGGCTCCTAGAAGGGGTCCTGCTAGAGAGCAGCCTTGGGCATGATGAATGAGGGGTGTATAATTAAGCACAGCATCAACCTACTAGTAACCTTTCTTACTGTGGCCATGACATTGGTACATTTTTAAAGGTGGGTAAATATAAAGTACTAACTAGATGTCTTTAGCTTATTAGTTTGGAACATGACTGCATGTTCTAAGGATCTTGACAGAGATAATAGAATCTTATGTGGAAGATCTTCCTTCCTTTTCATCTCTGTATTAAACAGGGTTATACAGAGAAAAAGAACAGATGGTAGGTAGATAAATACATATATAGATACATAGAAAATAGACACACAGATAGATGTGATAGAGATAGATGACAGACATGCACACGACAGATAGATGATAGACACAAAGATGTGATATGGATGACAGACATGTGTGAGAGAGAGAGAGAGAGAGAGAGAGAGAGAGAGAGAGAGAGAGAGAGAGAGAGAGAATTGCCAGGCCCCCAGCTAGAATCACAGACTCAGAATCACCATTATATGATTATTGACTAAAGGAGTTTCTGGCACACAGCAAATAGCAAAAATATTGTCTGGATCAATGAATGGACAATAGCAATTCTATAAGAGAAGCATGAAAAAACTCACAGAGGCAACAAAGGCTTGATATGGAAGGAATGGTGAATATAAGACTAACGAACAAAACCTGGAACAATGTGGAGAATAGACTAAAGATACTGAGTTAAGGTCATATGATAAAGGACTACTAATCCAGGTAAAGAGTACAGGATTTCACTTCCATCGGTAATGAGAAACCATCATTGGTTTTGTGGCCCACAGAATTAGAATCAGATAAGTGATTCAGAAAAATAACTTCAGACGTGGGTGGACATTGGGTTCCTCTGGGGAATTATAAACCAAAAAAAAAGGTCCATGGCAGGGTCTAACCCCAATTCTAATATAATTGGTATGAAAGAGGGCCTGAGTTTTAAAAACTTCAAGTGGTTCAGATATGCAATAGTTTGAGAACAACTACTTTAGAAAAGTTGTCCTGGAATCTGTGTTATTAAACTGGAAAGGGCCACACTGATGGCAGAGAACTTGGTTAGGAGGCTACCTGCCACAAAATTGCAACTCAGCAGGACTGGTCTCTATCACAGAAGCGATGGTCTCTTCTGAGGACAAAAATGTTGCGGAGCCCTCCCCCACAGTATAACCGCTGCTTTCACTATATTTGATGTCGGTATAATTTGTGGAGGGGGGGAAGGGGAAAAACAAATCGTTTAAATAGGGATACAGGTGGACCCTTTGCAACAATGAGACGTACAAGTCGTTATGTAGAAAACGAATTACAACTTTGGGGGGGAGGGGGAGGGTTGGGTGGGGGTCGGGGGGAGGATGGGATGGGAAGGGGAAACAAAGCAGGAGGCTACAATGCTTGATAAGAAATGTACTCATTATCTTGCCTATGTAATTGTAACCCCTCTGTACAGTATTTTCACAATAAAAAAAAATTTTTGCTGAGGTTAAATGTCAGACCGGGGTGCTTAATTGGGCAGCGGAACAGATGGGGCTTGAACAGGTTAACAAATGAACACAGGGAGCAAACGCAGGAAGAAGAGCAGCAGTGGAGAAAAGACGGCAAGAGCTGAAGACACCGAGATAATTTCCAGTTGATTTAGCCTTCACCTTCTTCATCTGCCCTTGACCTACCACCTATAAGTTAAGCCAAACAAGGTTTGCTAGGTCCAGCAAAATCCAACAGATACTGGGTGCTATAGAATAACTGGGCATGTATTCTACCACTAATGTCTCCCTCCTGAAGACTGTCCCCTGACCACCACCCTCCTCCAGCCTCCAGCTTGAAGAGTCCCTACATAGAATTCTTCCCAAGAGGACTCCCGCTCATCTCAGCTGTCAACTAACCCCTGCTGAGAAAGAGAGGGGCCCTGCTAAGAGTGAACATCCAATCCCCGGGTGCCCCATAGATCACACTCTCTCGATTTCTCAGATTACACCCCAAGCAGAGAGAAGCCAGCAATGAGCTCACGCAGAGCTCCGATGAACTGTGAGGTGCCTCTTTTTAATTCCTCATCTGATAATAACCTTCCAGTCCTCAGATCAATATGGCCAGTGCACTGCTGTGCGCTCCACCGGCCATACTTTGCTGACTATTTCTCTTTGGATGGAAATAATTACCCATGCACACATGTTTGGGTACAATTATTCAGAGTTCATTCTTTCTCTCCAAAACTGAAACAACCGAATTGAATGAAACTGAAGATGTATTTTATAAAAGCCTGTCTTTGCCCTTCAGAGGGAAGGGAGATGTCTGTTGGGAAGGAGAGGGGGATGTTTGTTGTAGTTCTGTTGGAAAAAAAAAAAAAAAAGGTTTGATTCCTTCAGTTCTGCACACAGAAATTTGAAAACATAGCTCAAGGTAATAACTTTGAGGACAAAATAGCCACCACACATATGAACAAGGCTTAGAAAGGCTAGCTTTAGCAAAAAGCAGACTTATCTACCTCTTTCCCAACCCCTAAACTCCCAGCCAGAAAAGCAGAACCAAGGAGACAACCATGCGCTTGACACTCCTTTGACAGCTATGACCTAAAAAAATCCTCCCTGTACACTTACCTTTGAAGAAATAGGGGTGGTTGTTCCTTGATCACAAGTAACCAAGGAATAGCACCATGCTTGTGAATTGTTTGTGATTTCTCATCTCCAATAAGCTACCCAAAAAGCCGAATGGTAGAGTGCTGGCCTTGAACAAAAAAAGCTGAGGATCAGCTCCCAGATCCTTACAAGCACAAAAAATTGCTTCTTAGAAAATAAAAGAGAAATTTAAAAGCGACTTTTTTGCAGTAATGATTAGCTCTTGCTTTATATAAGTGACAGTTTTGAAACTGAATTTCATTCATCTGTTCCCAATAAGACAAGGTCAAAAAAGGAACTAAACTAGGGACTGGGAAGGTGGCTCAGTGGTAGAGCGTTTGTCTTGCATGCATGAGGCCCTTAGTTCGATTCCTAGTACCACATAAGCAAAAAGAAAAAAGCCGGAACTGGCGCTGTGGCTAAAGTGGTTGAGCACTAGCCTTGAGCTGAAGAGCTGAGGGACAGTGCCTAGGCCCAGAGTGCAGGCCCCACGACTGGACTGAGAAAAAAAAAAAAAAAAGGAACTCAACTATTTACTATAATCATATTAATCTAAAAACACTGGTCATTCTCACCCTAGAGATGACCTCCTCTCAGTCAACTCAAACTGTCCTTTTCCTAATAAAGATAATAGATGGATGAGTGGATGGATGGACGGACAGATGATAGATAGATAGATAGATAGATAGATAGATAGATAGATAGATAGATAGATAGACAGACAGATTGCAGGTAGGTTGACAGGTGGACTATTATGGCACATGGCCTTCACTTTAACATTAATAAGAATTATACAACAGCAACAATAACTTACTAAACATTTAGTTTAATTCACTGAAACCACATCAACCCAATTCACAGGAAAAGAATGGTGTATTTACCTAAAATAAGACCGGTAAACTAAGACCCACAGACTAAAACTCAGTTTACAATCTATTTTTGTTTGGCCTGAGACCTAAGAATGATTTTTATATATTTCATAGGGCTGAAAAAGTCGAAAGAATAATATTTTCTGATGTACAGAAATGATAGGAAATTCACATTTCAGGCTTATAAAGTGCTATATTCTGAACGCTCATGTCCCCAAAAAACTTTTCATTAACAACTAATCCTTAGTGTGAAAGTATTATCAGCTGACACCTTTAGGAAGAGATTGGGTCACAGGGGTGGCTTTCTAATGAATAGCACAGTGACCCTAAAAAAGAGACCCCAGAGAGTAAGCTAGCATGTTCCACCATGTGTGACACAGCTAGAAGATGCCATCTAGGATATAAAACACAGAATTTCACTAAATTTTGAATCTAGCAGGACCTCAATCCTGGCCTTCCCAACCTTCAGAGCTAAGAAGAAATAAATTTCTATTACTTTTAAGCCATTCCGTCTATAGTCTTCTGTTATAGCAGCCCAAACAAAGACAAAGCCCATTACTTACATAGAATCTCTATTTGTTTTCACCCTACAGTAGCAGAGTAGTTAAACCCTATATCATTTACTCCCTGGTTCATTAAAAAAAAAAGCTTGCTATCCACCCCACCCTGCCTTCCCTGCCCCCTGACAGAAGGGCACAGAGCTGGCGAGTGGCAGAAATAGTAAAGCTAGGTATCTCTGGTTCCGAAGTACAATAGTAGCAAATATTTATTTTTTTATCTATGGTGCACTTACCATAGTCAAAACTATTGTGAAGCATCTCATTTTAGCCTCAAAAATTATTAATACTTTATAAAATAAAAAGGTAAGCTCAGAGATTTTTTTTTTTTTTGGTCAGTCATGGGGCTTGAACTCTGGGCTTGGATATTGTCCCTGTGCTCTTCAACTCAAGGCCACAGTACCACTTCCGGTTTTCTAGTGGTTCATTGGAGATAAGAGTCTCACAGACTTTCCTGCCTGGGCTGGCTTTGAACCACGATCTTCAGATCTCAGCCTCCTGAGTAGCTAGGATTACAGGCATGAGCCACCGGCACCCAGCTAAGCTCAGAGATCTTTAGTGAAGTTACCTGAGGCTGTAGAGCTCTCTCTCTCTCTCTCTCTTTCTCTCTCTCTTTCCTTCTCTCTCTCTGTGAGTGTATGTGTGTGTATACATGTGTAGCTCTTTGCCTCACTCTTGTCCACTCTCAGACTTCTCTTCAGGACAGAACAGAAAGTGCCCTTAACTTAATATTCTCATTCCACCTACCAAAAAATTGCCCCTATATGCTATAGTTTTGCCCTTTCAGAGTAGAGTGAGCAAGAAAGTCTAAGTTACAGTTCAAATGTGGAAAAATAACCTAGAGTCCTCTTTGGCCAGGAGAACATCATTACTGCTTCTGGGTGCACATTCCAAGAACATTCTCAGACACTTTCTCCTTCTTACTGCACTCTGGGAGACAGGTGCTGGAAACTTCCAGCTGTCCTACATTTGCCAAGAACTCAGAATACTAAAACTGATGTGATTGAAGGACTTTAAGATAAATACCTTTGGTTCACTACCACCACCACCACAACAACAACAAGGCAAGGAAAACATTTTATGAATATTTGAAAGGTTGTAAGTCAATAGAGGGAGGAAATGAAAAAGTGCTTGGTTAGTCAAGGAAAATTGTAAGCTAATAGAACAGAGTGTCAGGGAGCAAACCAGACTCAGAAGCACAGAGAATTTTATTGTGCCTTGATGCGCTTGGCCCCAAACAAATATCCTCAGTCTAGAGAAGGTGGGACCCTGCCATATTGGTGGGCCAGGAAACAAGATGGAATTTGCTTCTCTCATTCTGCTACAATGCAGGTTTTTTGCTTGAATAGGTTTATCATGACAAAGAAAAGGATGGACTGAGAAAGGCTACTTCTCACTGCTATGAGGGAATAAGTCCCCCCCACTCAAACAATATTTGGTCCTTCTATGATACACTGGTAGCTCACACTCATAATCCTAGCTATAGGAGACTGGGATTGGAAAGAGGTCAGCCTGAGCTGAAAAGTTCAGGAGACTCTCAACAGAGAGTTGAATGGATGATACGCCTGTAATCCGAGCTCGGATGAGAAACCTAGCATAGGATTTCCACACTGAACAGGAAGCAAAACTCTGTCTCAAAAATAAGGAGAGAGAGGAAAAAAATGCTGGGTGCCAGTGGCTCATGCCTATAATCCTATCTTCTCAGGAGGCTGAGATCTGAGGATCCCAGTTCAAAGCCAGCCTGGGCAGGAAAGTCCGTGAGATTCTTTTTTTTTTTTTGGGTCGGGTCGTGGGGCCTGAACTCTGGGCCTGGGCACTGTCTCTCAGCTCGTCAGCTCAAGGCTAGCACTCTACCACTTGAGCCACAGTGCCACTTCCCACTTTTTTCTTATGTGGTGCTGAGGAATTGAACCCAGGGCCTTAGGCATGCAAGGCAAGCGCTCTACCACTGAGCCACCTTCCCAGCCCCGTCCGTGATATTCTTATCTCCAATTGACCACTAAAAAACTGGAAGTAGCAGTGTGGCTCAAGCGGAAGAGCGCTCACCTTGAGTGAAAAAGCTCAGAGACATGACCAACAAAAAACAAAAACAATTCTTTTATGGCTAGGGATGTTGAACATTTCTTCATGTGTCTATTGGCCATCCTTCTTTCTTCTTCAGAGAAGCTTCTCTTTAAGTCTTTCGCCCACTTACTTATTGGGCAGTTGTTTCTTTGAGGATTTGTTGTTGGGTGGTTTAATTTTTTGAGTTCCAAGTATATTTTAGATATGAGACCCTTGTCCGTTGTATGGCTAGTAAAGATATTCTCCCAGTCCGTGGGCTTTCTATTGATCTTGCTAGCTATGTCATTTGCCCTGCAGAAGCTCTGCAACCTTATACAATCCCATTTGTCCAGCCTTTCTTTGATTTGTTGTGTTTCCGGGTCTCTATTCAGAAAATTTCGGCCTGAGCCGAGGAGACCCAGGGTTTCTCCTATTCCATCCTGTAATGTTTTCAGAGTGTCTGCTTTGAGTTCAAGGTCTTTGATCCATTTGGAGTTGATTCTGGTGCAGGGTGATATATAAGGATCTAGCTTTAGTTTTCTACATGTAGTTAACCAGTTTTGCCAGCACCATTTACTGAAGAGGCTGTCTGTCTTCCATTCTATTGTTTTAGCTCCCTTATCGAAGATTAGTATGTCCCTCCCCCACAGTGTAACCCCCGCTTTCACTATATTTGATGTCAGTATAACATGTGGAGGAGATGGGGACAAACAAGTCGTTTAAGGATTCAGGTGGACCTGTTGCAACAATGAGAAGTACAAAATGTCATGTCAAAACCAGCTTTACAATGTCGGTGGGGAGGGGGATGGGGGGTATGATTGGGTGGGAGGGAGGGGGGAGGCTGGGAAGGGAGGTGAAGGGTAAACAAAGGAGGAGGCTGCAATGCTTGGTAAGAAATGTATGCATTATCCTGCCCATGTAATTGTAACCCCTCTGTACAGTATGTTCTCAAATAAAATAAAATAAAATTAAAAAAAAAACAAAAACAAAACTGGACTGTGTGAGTGGGTTGGCAGTAAGAGCACCTGCCTAGCAAGTATGTGGCCCTGAGTTCAAATTCTAGTACTTCCAAAAAATAAAATAATATCTGGACCACACTCAAATTGACATGTGGTATCCTACAGAGCCACTTTGGGATGAGAAATAAGAGAGGCATGGTTGTATCTGGGTGAGGAGAAAGCATTTTGGGGGGATGCACACGCACACCCACACCCACCCACCCACAAGTGTGTGTGTGTGTGTGTGTGTGTGCACACGCGCACGCGCATGTGTGCCAGCTCCAGTCAGACAGTGCCTTGGCACTGTCTCTGAGCCTTTTTGCTCAAAGCTAGCACTCTACCACATGAGCCACAGCACCACTTCTGGATTTGGTGGTTGGGGGTGGGGGTAATTAATTGGAGATAACAGTCTCACAGACTTTCCTGCCTAGGTTAGTTTTGAACCACAATCCTCAGATCTCAGCCTGCTGAATAGCTAGGATTACAGGCGTGAGCTACTGATGCCCAGCTGGAATGGATATTTTGATCAGTGAGGAATTATAAGGAAAGACATTGACAAGAGCAAGTTCTTGCCCACTGGCGTCTCTTGGATAAGTTTTGGGTCCCATAAAAACAATGAAGGTGGGATGAAACCTACTGCAGACCTGGGGGGAAATGGCTAAGACAGGAAAGGGCTCTTTTCAAAGCTTCTTCCAAGACACACCTGATAAGATGCCTGATACCAATGTGTAGAGTATGTCCAGAGGGATTATTCTCCACACCGCACTCAGATTCTCATGACCTCAGTACCAGCACTAGGGCAGCTTGAGGGATCTATAACAACAGTGCGCACCATGGAAAGCAGTCCCAGAGAGGAAGGAGGGTGGATCGCAAAGGTTGATGCTGGTGACTTCTGACAACACATCTACAAAAGACCCCCAGAAATAAGAGGGGATGTATTTGGGGTAAAGGAGGGTAATTTTGAGGTCTTTCAGATGGGCTACTGTTTTACAGGAAACTGTAAAACACCATAGCACTATTCCAATATTGTCTCTAGGACATAATTAGAGAAATCTCTTCCTTGCAGAAGTCCTCAGTTCCTGTTCCAACTTGATCTTACATGAGCCTCTCGTGCTGTGCTTGGGGTTCTTCTGTGACCAAACGTGTTGGCAACTCATTGGTATCAGAAACTTTTTTCAATTCCTCTGTCTTCAATTATGTGATTTTTAAAAAATCTTACCCAGCTACAGTTCTCCAGCTCTAGAGAGACTTGCTCCTGATTTGTTTTGACGTGTATCTTTGCAGTCTACTTGGCTCTCTCCTGAGTGCACTCTGCATGGGGAAAGAGGCCAGATAGGAAAGTTCTGTTTTTCTTTTTCTTTTTGCAGGATGCCTCTTCTGCTTCCTGCTTTTTGTGTCACTCAGTTCTGCAGAAGTTTCATGCTGCATGCTGCAAAATCCAGGGTAGATCTTTGGTGGAAAGCAAAAGAGTCCTATTTCTCTTTTATCTAGGGAAAAATGTCCCATTAAAGAAAAATCTGCAGCATTGAGAATCATACTGTTGCATTGTACTCACAAATTTGTACAGCCACATAAAGATAATAAAAGGCAAAAAAGAGAAAAAATATTAAAATACATTAAAAAATTATCCAAAAGAATAGCCCCAGAATCCCACTGGAATATCCTACAGAACAAAGAATCCTGGGGCATATAATGGGCAGCTTCTGACCAGCATTCATATCTGACACACACACTCGGATTGATCAGGCTTTTAACAGCATGTAATACAAATTTTGAAATTTTATATTTGTAACAGACAAGATTCTAAAACAATATGACTGTCATTTGTTAAGTACCTACTACCTTATTGCATCAGTCTTCTTTTTAAATTTTTAATTGACTAGTAATTCTATATATTTATGGGGTACAGTGTTACATTTCAATACATATTTATAATTTATAATAGTAAAGACAATCACTAGTGTGCCTATCACCTCAAATATCACTTGTATGTGTGTGTGTGTGTGTGTGTGTGTGTGTGTGTGTGTGTGTGTGCATGTGTATGTTGGCAGTTTTTGAAATCCCCTGTATTCGTTACTTTTAAATACACAATTAATTGTTGTTGACCATGGAAAAATCACTTGAGAACCCTTCCTTCCCCTTCCCTCCCTCCCTCTTGTCAGCCTTCTTAACCACTCTTCTACATTTGTGAGACTGGCTTTGTTAAGCAGCCACTTTTCTCTAGAAGCAAATTAGGTATTAGCTTCATGTTATAAAAGAGAAATCAAAAGCCTAGACGGTGAAAGGAACTAATAGCTTCTTGAAGGTCCAGACAGAAGTAGAAATGCTGGTCTCCTTCTGCATAGCCATGTAGCCCAGCAAGGAAATAACTGAATGCCATATTTGTCTGCATTCCCGGATGAGCACTCTCCAAGGAAATTTCTCATCTTTTCCTCCCCCAGGACCATCTTGAAGATGTCAACACTGCCACTTGTATTAAAGGAGACATTAAATATCACACACCATATTTTTAATCTTCATAATTTGATAATGAGGAATAGAGTTTGATTTTAACTTATATCTCAATGGTAACTAATGAAATTTGACTTTTTTCATTACTGGCCATTAATTTTATGCTTCAATAACTTACCTATTCGTGTCCTTTGTTCTTTTTCTATTATAATTTGAGAATTTGCACAAGAGATTTTGAAGGCATGTGTAAGTAAGGGTATTAACCAGTTACCCAGCATAGTCATTATAAGCACTTGATCCCTGTTGAACATTTGCCTTTTAATTTAGGGTTTGGTGATTATTGATGTGCAAATGGAACAATACTTGCTCAGTGGAATCAGGGTGTTTTGATTTAGCTGAAAGATAACATTCCCTCAGCTTTGCACTAAATTCTCTCAAGAGTGGTCAGGTCCAAGTGAGATTGTGTCACAACAAAATTGCTTTCTAAGCTAAAATAGCAATGTATCAATTTATAACCACCTTAGTGGTCATCCAAATACCACATAGGCAACTGGAGAAATACAAATTACATGGGCCCGTTGTAGTTTGTCTTAGAGTTCATATTACAATCTGAGCCTAAATAACTTAGTAATGCTATTCTTTTCTAACAGAGACAGTGACTGGGAAGTAATACAGAGTGACAGAGGTCATTTACAGTCTAGGCGACCATGAGTATCCAGTCTTTACTGGGTTTGCTTTAAAAGAAACACAGTTAAACATATGTTTCCATAAGATCAGAGCTATAAGTGTATCAAGTATATAAAAACAGCACACATTTTAATTTTCAAGCATAGCATTTACAACATTAAAAATGAGGAAACCGGTTGTAAAACAATGTAGGAATAGAAACGACTATGAGTTTTTTGTCCTTCTCCTCCGTTACCTTCACAAGACATGCAGTATATCCTGCAACAGCTCACAGTCACTGCCACTGCCACCAAATCAGCAGCTTTTATGGAAACTGTAATGAGCACAGGACACCTTAGTGGGAGTTGTAAAAATGTAGACACTTCTAACATTTAAAAAAAAAATCAAGTGGGAGTATTTTGTAAACCAAAAATATTCAAATGCCTTAGAAGTGAAGATGTTTGGAACCAAAACCATGCATAAATATCTGCAGATCTACCCACACGTTACTTCTCCAGGATTTACAGCTACTTTGCCACATTTTAATGCCTTGTCCTGACTTGCTTCAAAAATAGTTTGCAAGTACTTATACCTGATTTTACATCCCAATTGATTTTAAGAGGGCTAGAGATTGGAGACACCAAAGAAATCTGTGCAGGCAGGTAGCTAACACACCCCCGAAGAGCAGGCATCTGCCAGTTCTACAGCTGGCATGCCCTTGGAAAAACAAGTTTTGCTCACCTAAGAGGAAAGTGAGCAAATGCTCCCAAATGCTCTACCTCCACATTTCAAAGATTAAGACATTTCCATCCTCTCTGAGTTCCAGAATTGCAAAAAGTCTCCTTGGCACCTCAAATATTAATATGACTTACACTGATATGACTTAAATAGTCTTTTTAAAATCTAATCTATAATGTGATGCTTATTTACTGTTCCTTGACAGGTACCAGATCTAATTGAAAAAGAGTTTCTCCAAATATTAAGTATTCGGAACAGCCAAGTGAAGATAAGAAGGAAGTATTAAAGGATTAAGGACAAACAGAAGGTGAGGGCCGGAGAGTGAAAATTAAAATAGCAAGGAAGTGAGATTTTGAAAAGTGGCATTTGTGAGGGACAAATGAAATTATCCAAATGTAACTCTCTCATGGAACACAGCTTCTGCAGTCATTAAAACAAGTGCTTCTACTTTGTAGTGACATGTCTGACTCAAGTGCTTGTCATCCTGAATACTGCAAGTTAGTCCTTCCTATGCTCTGCTATCTACCAGCACTATCTACAGCTTTCCCAGACAGGCATGCAAAGTCTGAGAGCTTCATTCTCCTAAGGAAGGATGGGGCAGGTGCCTTCAGAATATGTTCAATAGAAAATAAAAATTTTAAAGCCAGAATTCAAACTACAAATGGTACTTACATTTCAATGTCTTATTCCCCGCTCACATGGATGTAAACATCTTCAGAAAGTACTTATTGCCAAAAGGCTCTTTCCTTCTTTTTTTCAGAAGAAAACATATTTTAAAATTCTTGGAAAGACTTTAAAAAGAACTCCATGACATCCTCAATTAAAGAGCCCACTCATTCCCACTGGCAGGCACTGCCAGGTGCTGGGCTTAAGATGGCAAAGCTCTGCCAGTTTTGGAGATTAGCAGGGAAATGGCAGGCATATTGTCACATACGGTCCTACACCATTGAGGCCCCTAAAAGACATGTCAAGAGCTGTTGAGCATGGCAGGTTGCTTTGGAAACTCCTTTTAGTCAGTCTTGGTAGGGAATCCGTACACACTGAACTGCATTCCCACGCACCCAAATTCACGGGATGGTGTGCTATTCCACCTAGTAAAACAGTGTTTGGAGACAAGATGTCTAAGGTAACAATTAGGGTTTAAAAAGGCATAATAAAAATGGGTCCCTGCCAGACTCATGCCTGTGACCCTTGCTACTCAGGAGGCTGAGATTGGAGGTTCTGGTTCATACCCAGCCCAGACAAGAAAGTCCATAAGACTCTTAACTACTGTTAATCACCAAAAAACTCTAGAAGTAGAACACCAATCTTGAGGTATAAAGCTAAGAGACAATGTCCAGGCCCTGAGTTCAAGTCCCAATACTAGCATATATATACACAGATGTAGGCCCTAGTTCAATAGGACAAGTGCCCTTATAAGAGATATGATAGTTTCCACTCACTCTGTACACAAAAAAGGGTCATGGAAAATATAGCAAGAAGGTACCATCTGCAAGTCAGAAAAAGAAGTCTTACCAGAAACCACATTTTCCAGCACCTTGATCTTGAGCTTCCAGCTTCCAGAAACATGAGAAAGTAAGAGTCCACTCTTTAGGCCACCTAAGCCTACACCTAAGCTTTTTGTTTTATTTTATTTTTGTTGTTATGACAAAATGCATAACAAAGGATATGTCAACTTAACATATCTTTAGGCCACCTAAGCCTACACCTAAGCTTTTTGTTTTATTTTATTTTTGTTGTTATGACAAAATGCATAACAAAGGATATGTCAACTTAACATAGGATATCAACTCAAAGAATGAAAGGTTTATTTTTGGCTCATGGTTTCAGAGATTTCAGTCTTGGACCTGTGGCAGTACAGTGCATCTTACTAGCAAGAAAGAGACATTTGTTTAACCTCTTAGTGGTAAGATGGAGAGAGAGACAGAGACAGAGACACAGAGAGAGACAGAGAGAGACACAGACACAAAGACACAAAGAAACAGAGACAGAGAGAAAGAATGAAGCATGCCAATGTCCCCTTCAAATGCACACCCCTGATGACCTCATTTCTTTGCACTAGGCTTACTGGTTCCACCATGACCCAGTAATTCCACAGAAATCAAGCCTTTAACACATATGCCTTTGAGGCATATCCCTGATATAGAATGTTACTAGTAGAAATAATAGCAATTAACCTGCTTTGCTAAAACCATAGAAAAATGTTCTGTTACTTAGGAGTAAAAGCACATTGTTTCCATTGAAATATAAATAAGCTGGTAAGAAACCCCAAAGACCCTTTAGGAAATGGTCAGGGGATTTGGAAAAGGTCACTCGATGCGTAGCATTAGTACTTTGGTATAGCAATCCTAGAAAGATCACTCACAAGGCAAAGAAAAATCATTTTCTTTGCAGCAGAGAAATCCAAGTTAGAGTAACCATTATACACCCCCTTCCTGAGAATCAAGTTCTCCCTAGAAACCTTCCCACCAGATAGCTAGGAGCATAAGCAATGAGTGTGCACATGCTAGTCACTCTCCAAGTACAGGCCCCAGGCCAGAAGCAGCAGCCCCAGGAAATCAGCGAAAACCATGGGTCCAATGTTCCCAATCTAGACCTACTGAGTCAGTCAGAAACCTAGCTATGAGGCCCTGCAATCTGTCATCCTAAATCTTCCCAGTGAGTCTGATGCTCACTAAAGTTTAAGAACCACCCCTGCGTGGAATGTTCATTTTAGACTTCATCAGAGCACAGAAAATGTCACTGGGATGTTAGGGGTAGCACATCTGGCCACAGCAAATTATTTCATCTCTATCACTGATGAATTTTACTGCTTTATGCCTATGCTATCACAAAACCTTTTTGAGATTCTGATGACAAACCTTAGAGAAACTATAGAGACAATGCAAAAAAAATTGAATAAATGCAAAATTTTTCATTCAATTTCAGAAGGGCCCTGAACAAACTTGAAGCCTGTTCATGTACCCAGCCCAGAGCACCTGCTTTGTCTCTCTCAGGCATGTGCATCTGCTCTTTTCTTCACAGCAATCTGCAAATTCAACAGGACAGGTATAATTTATAGCAGAAAACTTTGAGACTCAGAGACTAGAGGTAGCACCCTAAATCTCACAGCTTGTAATAAGCAGAAAGAGCTCATATCTAGGACTAACTCCATCTTCAAATTCTTACATCCTACTTCTCCTCCTCCTGCCCATTCCCCGATTCAAAATGTTATTTGTACAAATACTAGCAATTGGTTTGATTTGCTAAAACCAAATAGAAATGTGCTGTTACTTAGGAGTAAAAGCACATTGTTTCCATTGAAATATAAATAAGCTGGTAAGAAACCCCAAAGACCCTTTAGGAAATGTTCAGGGGACCTGAAAAAGGTCACTCGATGCACAATTATTCATGAGGCTCCATTGCTGTCTCTAGATAGCTAAACCAGTCTATGTACAGTCAAACTCAGTTCATTACAGAAAAATCATACAAATGAGCTGTTGGTAAGTGAAAGGTTCAATGATCTATTCTTCAATTTGTTACTTTGGCCCAGTATGAACCTACTGGAATATGGAGAAATATTTTCAATTTAATTTAACAACATTTATTTAGCAGCCAATAATTTACAAAATCTCTTCATATCTACATCTGCACTAGAAGTAGTATAACTAACAATGTAGTGCAGATATGAAGATGTAAGAGATATTTACTCTCAGAAACCTCTAAATGGACAGTGAATTGGGTGAAAAGAAACGCCTTCAGACCAGAAGGGTATTGGTACATTATTAAACAAGGAACAACCATTTAAAAAGGACTCAACTTTCTGCATGTAATTTATGACCATAATCAATTTCTCCAGGCTGCCTTGTTCCTCCCAACCTCCCAGTGTGCTGTATTACAGGATTCAGCTTCTGGCCTCTACAGAGAGTAGGCAAAAGCCTCTACTTCAAAAGCAGAAAGCTGCCCCAACTACTGTAGTCACTTCATTCTGCCTTTGTAGTTATAAAGCACACCACACTGGTGGCTCACACCTGTAATCCTACTTGCTCAGGAGGCTGAGATCTGAGGATCACAGTTTGAAACCATCCTAGGCAGGAAAGGCCATGAGACTCTTATCTCCAATAAACCACTCCAAAAAAGAAGGAAGTAGAGCTATCGATCAAGTGGTAGAGCACTAGATTTGAGCAAAAGAAGCTCAGAGACAGCACCCAGGCCTGAGTTCAAGCCCCAGAACCAGAAAGAAATATGATAGTTATACCATTGCCATAATTATACAACATACAACAAACTGTATTTCCCCCAATATTTAAAAATACTATGACTTCCTAAGCCCTTGCAATTACCACCCATCCTCTATTTTTTTAAGCAGAAAATCTCTTCCAAAAAAACTTCAAACATTCTCAGGGTTGGTTCTTTACCACTTGAGCCACAGTTGGACTTCCAGCCTCTTGCTAGTTTGTTGGAAATAGGAGTCCACAAACTTTCCTGCCTGGGCTGGCTTCAAACTTCAGTTCTCACATCTCAGTCTGCTGAGTAGCTAAAATTACTGATATGCGCCATCAGTGTCCAGATAGTATTCACTCTTGAACCCTTGCCAATCAAGATTTAAACCCCAAATTCTTACTACAGCCATCTTGTCAGACTGATTAACTATTTTTTATCTTCCCTTCTCCTTGAACTCTAACTGCTCTTCAGCTGCTCACTTGGTGTCTCCATTTCAACATAGTTCCTTATATTTTTTCTCAAAATATTAAAAATGAAACAATTAATTTCTAGTGCATCGCTACCATGAGCAAACTTGCTCTTCTCTGTAAAATGCCCTTTTCTATAATCTTTTTCTTTTAATAGCTCAGGCTAAAAATTATGCTTACTTTCTCCCCCTTTTATACTTCTACAGGCTTGTATACTGCTGTTAATTTATCAGCAAATTCTCTCAGTATGCTCAGAAATTCCACTGCTATCATTTTGTTAAAATTATCATGAAATTATTAAATTTAAACATGGATTACTAAAAACACTATTGTAAAATCATCACATTTTTCCCTTGTAGCCTTGTAATGTACCTCCTTGCTTTCACTGTTATAATTTATTCCAACACTACTCCCAAAGTAAAATATAAGTCAGAGTATGCCAATGTTCGGCTTAAATCTCTCTTATGGCTTCCTATCCCATTCAGAGAAAAAGCCAAAACAGCCCAGATAGATGACCTGACATGATGAGCTTCTGAAAACCCTCAAATAATGTCCCCTAGAGTGCTTTGGGCTCAACCCCCTCTGGATACCTTTTTTTGTTGGTCATGAACTCGGGGCCTAGGTGCTGTCCCTGAGGTTTTGTGCTCCAGGCTAGTACTCTACCACTTTGAGCCACAGCTCTACTTCTAGCTTTCCTGTGGTTAATTGAAGATAAAAGTTTCATGGACTTCCTGCCCCAGGTGGCTTCAAATGGTGATCCTCAGATCTCAGCCTCCTGGGTGGGCAGGGTTACAGGACTGAGCCACCAGCACATGGCTCCTTTGCTCTTCTTCAAGCACTGATGCACATGTCCATTTCACAGCCATGGAATAGTTCTTCCCTTTACCTGGAGTGTTCTTCCTGTGTCGGCATCATCACTTAGGTCCCTCTCCAAATGCCATGTCATGGGAACATCTTCTCTCACTAAAGAGCACACACACTCTTCGCACACACTGCTGCATTGTTCTCCATTCGTTCACCACCCTGACAACTTAGAGTTCTTTATTTAGGTCATACCCAATAGAACTTTAATTGGGTTTACTCTGAAATCCATGGTCTAAAATAATACTAGCCATGAAGTAGGTGTTCAGTTAATATTTGTTGGAGAGATGGACACATTTATATTTAACTGCTAACATTGTCTACCTCTCCAGTGTTAACCCAGTGTTTTGAGGGTTTTCATCTTTTTTAGTAGATGTGAAAAAAAAAATCATACTTTCTTCTACCATTAATGCTGTAAGTTCTGATCATAACAATAATGTTTGTGAAAAGATATTGATAATAGGATTTAGTGAAAACCAAACATCTCTGCAATTTTCGCTCTTTTTTTTAAGCTATTGGGTCATCTTTTTAAATACCATCTTCAAAGAATTGTGCTAAGGGTTTTCAATTAAACGTATCCATTCATGCACACAATCCACCTTGATCATGTCACCTCTTCCATCATTCTGTCCCCTCCCATCTGCTCCATCTCTGCCTGTCTCAAGCTTCCTACTTCCACTTTCACATATGTACATTGAGTATTTTAACTGTATTCTTCCAACACTCCTCCTTCCATTTGTCTGCCTCCTGACCCTTACACCCCACTTCCCTCGGTCAAGATAGTATTCATTCGGTTAAACTTTCTGTTGACTGTCCAACAGGGTAGCACCCTATAATTCCACCCCTGTATTTACCATACTTGCATATGAACATCCATGTATTTTCATGAGTTTATATTCTAGATCTAACTTCCACGTATGAGGGAAGACACGTGCACTTCTCTCTGAATTTGACTTCATTCAGTAAAGATTTTTTTTAATTCTGTACATTTCCCTGATACGTAAATAAAATTCTGCTGGCTGTGTGTGTTTGCACATGAGTATACACACATATCTACGTGCACACATATCACATTTTCTTGATCTATTTATCAGCTGTCTCCACAACTTAGCTATTGTGAATAGTACAGTAATAAACATTGATGTGCAGGTGCCTTTACTGTATCCTGACATGCAACCTTTCAGTAAATGCACACAAGTGGTATTGCTGAATCGTAGGGTAGTTCTGTATTTATTTGTTTTAATGAGTGCCCACACTGACTTCTGTAGGATTCCTCTCCAGCATTTATTATTGTTCATATTCTTTACCTCTAATTGTGACACTATCCTACAAGTTGTACAGTATTATCCAGGTTTTACAGTAAGGAAATTAAAGCTCAGAAATACTAAGGGAATTTTTCACAGTGCCCCATTCCATGACCTTCAAAGCTAGCGTGGGTATCCAGATACCTCATATCCTATCCCTCACTAGCAGCCTACCTAACTCATTGCCAGAAATCAAACATAAAATTATGATATACATAATTATGACTCACAATTGTCAAAGTCTCAGAGGAACCACTTTCAGAGGTTTGGTGATAACTTAGCCAAACTTCAACATCTTATAGAAAATTGATATCTTTCTTAGCTTACCTAAAATTGGATGCTGAAGGAGAAGACTTGGGTGACATGGGAAGAAATAGTGTCTCAGAAGACAACCTTGTTTGAAACCAAATTCTACCTCTTACATATAGACTAGGGGAAAAAAATTCTTAACTTTTCTTCTCCTTGATTTTCATGCTTTGAACAGGAGATATTTTATCTACTTTGTAGAGTTCTTTTGTAAATTAGAATTATATATGAATACACAATCATATATATATATATATATATATATATATATATATATCACCTTGACAGGGATTTTTTTATGTAGTAAAGCCATTATAGCAATGCAAGAGCTCAAAATCTCTAGCACTCAGTCCAATGGATCTTATAAATCATTCTTTTCCTCAAACAGAACAAAATATCAATCTCTGCAGGAAGATACCTACTGTTGAGCCAGTGTTCAATAGTGAAATTCAATTTTTCAATCTTCTTCGAGACTATGGCTTAAAACAGTATGACTCCAAATGATAATACCAGAGATATCTTTGTTGCTTTCTAATTTCGGTTCAGCACTGGCTTTAACTGCTTCTGGCTTTATCTCCTGGGAATAAGATGAGGGAATGAAAGAAGGAAAAAGGAGACTTCTAAAATGACAGAATAAATGCTGCTAAATACATGAACATGGAAATACCAAACTCTAGAACATTTCAAAAATACATGTGCTTATCAAATTCTACCAGAAACAATAAACTGTGCTCAGAAAGAAAGAAAACTCCTTTGACTGTATTTATTAATATGCTCTATCATTTGAGCATAAAATAGCTTGCATGTAATAAACACAGCCAGTTTCTTATGAACTTAATAGGACAAGACATTAAAAAGGAAAGATGATCACACCTTCAAACTAATGTAAGAGCACCCTTTTTTGGGGGTGGTGGTGGTAGTGATGGATAAGATTCAATTGCTTCAACTCTGGCAGAAGCAAGATGAGCTTTTGAGATGAGGGCACTGTTTTAGTAAGTGGAAATGGTGCTTGTGGTTTGGAATAAGAAACCCCACATTCGATAATCAAACCACTTAATGAGTCTTGACAGGTATAACCTGTATACATGTATACACAAAAGTATTGATTGCCCTATGCAAAATACAGGTAATTCAAAAAGAATGGAACACCTTTTTAAACCATATTTCCCAATCAACAGATTGCAGAAACATGTGGTTTGCAAATAGATTATATCAAAGACCTCTCCCGCCATCCCCCTCTCATAGCAATGAGGAAATAAAGAACTACAATCAGCCTTGCTATTCTGTCCTCTCCCTGAAACCTGCTAGAAAAGTATTCAGAATGAACCAGATTAACAGGTTAATGCATGTCTCCTGACACAAGGGGAACTGCTGGAATATTTGTAAATTATAGAAATGTATGTCACAGCTCCTTTATTAATTTGTTTGGATGAAATGTTAGTATCCAACCTTGTAATAAACTTTGGAAAAAGTTATTCTTGAATCATTGCAGACATACTCACCCATACACATGCACAGAATGGAGCTATGCAAAAATAATACTGTTGGGGTAGCAAGCCTTTAGATCTCATTTAAATTCCATTACTTTCTTTGTTGTAGTGAAATTATCTGTAGTATAAGCTATGGGCTAAGGAAGAGTCCATTGTAGTCTGGATTTATAAATTGGGGCAAGCCCATAGGCTTCCTTACCTTCACTTTAGAAAATGGAGATCATAATTCCAATTTCATAAAATTGATATGGAGATAAATGATCTATATTTTGAAAGTGCTCTGTAATCTGTACTGCAATCATTAACATAATATTGTGTTAATAGGCACACAATCTTTCCTCTAATTCTTCTCTTCAGAGAAAGGCCTTCTCTAACATCCCTATCTGAAGGGACACATGCATCTACAAAAACCAGCTCAGCTCTTCGACTTACCAGCCTTCTCTTGTAACACTTCTCACTTTCTGCAATTATTATTTTAACTGATGTTGATGCGTATTATTGTTTCATTGGTAGAATTTAAGCTTCATATGGACAAAAACTTTGTTGGTTAATTTGTAGATCTCCAGCTCCAGTTCCCAAGTGGGAACTCAGAATACAGCTATGGAAGGGAGGAAAAGAAGGAATGAGGAAGAGGGGTAATATTCATGCAGGTGAAATTACCTCTGCTCATCAAGAAGCTCTCAACACGAAAGGATAAGATTGGTGGTGTGCACCTGTAATCCCACATTTTCCAGAGGTAGAAATTGGAAGAGCTGTAGGCTCACAAGAGCCTGAGAAAGATGTTAGCAAGACCTCATCTCAATCAATAAGGCAGGCATTGTGGTTTGTATCTGTAACCACAGCCACGCAGAAGCATGGGGAGGAGAATCACAGTGGGATGCTGACTCTGGGCAAAAGCATGAGATCCTGTCTGAAAAATAACTTTAAAAATGGCTGGGCATGTGGCTCAAGTGGTAGAATATCCACCCCCAGAAGCCCGATTTCAAACCCTAGCTCCACAAAACCAAAGCAAAACAAAAGATGCCAAAATTAAATGGACAAAGATAGCCACTCTGAAGAAGTGATTGGATTTATCTCCAATACCCAGAATTTCTGAATCCAAGAGAAAATTTGTTTAATTGAGGTAATATTTTGACCTATCTATCTCAAAAGTCCAAATATGTTGTGTTATCAAAATAGGTGAACTGTAGACCTTGCTTTTAAGTTGCTGCTTTGAACACCCCTGTAATCTTGAGACGCTTTGCTAGCAATCTAAGTGTTTGTGTTTGTTCAGTCCTCTCCAGCGGATTCTAAAATCCAAATCACTGCAATAATTCATTTTTTATTGTTCTCTTGCTTGACTTCAACACATGTACAGTAGTAGTGTTCACTCTTCAGGGGGATAATGGCATTTTTGGAGATTTTACTGTAGTCATTACTCTTGCTTCTTTATTAAGAGACTTGACTTTAATCTTCTGCTTTAGCTATGTGGTTTATCTTATGAATATTAATATGCAACCCAAAGGGATCTAGCCAGTGAATATGAATTAGAGAGAGTTTTTTTATATTGAAGCAAGAGAAAGCCATTTTCTGGGATGTACATCTTTCTGGGGTGTACATGCTCTAATTTAATCAGCATGGAGTCGTCATGTACGCCACTAGCACTCCAGGCCACAGAGTAATTGAAATGATTCAAGCTTGTTTAATAAAGTAATTTCAATTATAGCGAGAGTTGAGTCAGAAAATGTCAGCTGTACAAAGTTTATGCTGCTTCGAATCAGCAATAGGGCACCAAATGCTCAAATGGAAAGTGCCGTTGTGGGAATGAGTTGTACTTTTTGAGGCTATGAAATATCCTTGTTCACATGAGATGAGTGTCTCTTGAGTGATTTGTTAGTCACGGAAGCCAAATTTAATTTTATCCAGCAAAAATGCCATAAAGCAATTTGCTTAAAGCCAAGAACTCTGAACTGGAAGAATCAGAAAGCCCATCTTCTCTCCTCTACCCACAATCCACAGCCAAACTTTCACCACAGGCACCACCCCACCATGATACCTTAAGCCAAGTCATCACTGATGACAGAAGATAGTTCTGTTTCTCATCCTTCCTATTGGAAAGAAATGCCTACAGCTTTTCATTATGAAAAAAAATGCAAGTGTATAATATACATAGCTAAAGTGATTTTTTCCCATCACCAAATAATACAAAATAATTCTAGTAGGTTTCAATATGGCTGTCAGACTTTCATTCTTTCCTTCCCTCTTTTCTTTATCCTTCTAGCTTATCAGGCTCCTGGAATATTTTGCACATTCAAAGTCCATAAAGACCAGGTACGGTATCACAGCTCTATTCCCAGTTACTTGGGAGGCTGTAGTCTGGAAGACTGCAGTTTAAGGCCAGCCCAGGAAAAGAATTAGCTAGACTCCAGTCTCAACAAATAAGCCAAACCAGGTATGGTGCTGCACACCTGGAATCTTAGCTATGAGAGAGACAGGTAGGAGGGTCACAGTCTGAGGCTAGCCCCTGGCAAAACCTCAAGGCTCTATCTGAAATATAACTAAAGAAAAGAGGATTGGGGCATGGCTCAAGTGGTGGAGTCCCTGATGATCAAGCCCTGTGTTTAAATCCTGCTATGATCAGAAAAGAAATGAAATGAAACAATAAAGGCCTAAGTAGTTCTACTACCCTAAGACCTTGCATCCTCACATTACTGCCTTATTGTTTTTCTTCTCTTTACCCTTTTCTTTGATTACGAGACTTTTTAAATATACAGTCTGCTTAATTACTACCATCCCAAGACCTAATGCAATTCTTACCCATAACTGTTAAGCAGATAGAGCTCCAGAAAATTGCTTACAGTATGCAATCATTGAACCCAGAAGGCCTTAGTAAATTATTTTGATCTAGGTTCCTCTATTCTCTTCTAAACAATTCATCTCTCACCTCGGTTACATTTAGTTTGCATCAATTTTGTTCATGGAGACAACAGTCTATTTTAGATAGGAAATAATGGTCACTTTCAAAGATTCTTCAACTCTCATTGACTTCATCAACACCACAATTGGTGGAATCTTCTTGTGGTCTGGTTCTGGGATCAATCTCCATGGATCTCCAAAAGGCTGTTAACTATGCTAAAGGAGAACAATGAATATCTGCTCCAAGACTATGCCATCTTACACTTCTCTGAAGCATCTACTAATAGCTCTAGGTCCTCAAGAGTCCAATCAAAACTCAGTTGAGACAGCAGGGTCATGCGGTGAGATAATCAGTGTCCCACCTATATTTGAAATACAGAGCTGGAGGATTATGACCTGACTAGTTTTTGACAAAGGCAAAACTATCCCTAAAGTGGACTATCAGGATTTTCATGTGAAATTTCTCATAACTTTGGGCTGTTTTTTCCTACATAGAAAAACAGACTTTGAAACCGAATGGAGAACCACAAGATTGCATAAGTTAGTATATAAGTATTTGTTTTCTGTGCAACTCTTAGGTTAACTTTTTATTTAGAAAAATCCTACTTCCTATCCGCTCATTGATCTGCTCTGAACCCTACCTAATAATACTCTCAGCTGAACACTATAAAGAATAAAAAGTTCCCTGTTTATGTAGTGCCTTCCCTTTATAATCCTCAAAGGAGTGTGTAAACGCAAGTCATTATGAGTCAATCTTTATAGATAGGGAACTGGAGGCTCAGGGAGGGGAAATAAGATAGCCAAGGTCAGGCATCCGTTGGGTCTGCAAGAATTCAGTCTTCCTATATTTTAATATGCACTATTTACCCAGAAGGCCATGCAACTGAAATAGGGAGGAAAATGTGCTTTTCTAAAGATTAACACCAAACTCCTTCCTTAGCACATCAGAAAAATGAGAAGTGGGAAATTAAAGGTTCAAGTTCTTTTTTGGAAATGGAATGCTCATGACAATGGTATTCTTTGCTTAAATAGTCTAATTTTTATATCATTTCAGATTAAATCCTTCTATACTGAGAGGATTTCTGATGTGCTGAGATAATGACACCAACTCCTTCCTGAACAGCAGTATCTACTGCTTCCTTTTTCATGGCTGTGGAAAAAAAGAGACTTCTTTTTTAATGTGACATAAAAAGCTTCTAAAGGGTAATAGTTGAATTCAGAATAGAAATGCAGACAAACTACTAAAATTATGAACAGACAAGCTATGCACAAAGATTCCTTTCAATGTAAATCTTTTCAAGAGAGAAAATGCAACAAAATTTTAAAGTGCAAAAAAAAAAATATTGTTTCATTTCTACTTCAGTCATCTTGGAAATTCTCTGACACATGCCAAGTAGTCACTTGCCAATTTTTCAGGGACAATGAGGATAACAGAAAAAGAAATGAGATACAGTGCTCACAGAGGTATGCTGAGCAGGAGCCGACTTCTCCAATCTTCCATCGGGCTTCTCAGGGCTCAGTTAGAATGCCCGGGAGCCTAGAGAGGTCCTCCCCCAGTCTTCTAAGCCCAAGTCTTTTTAAGTCCCATGTACCTCAATGCTATATTCCATGTTGCTTTCAAAGTGACATCCCAACCTCAGCCATTCTGTATATATATTCCAGAGAATGCACACTATTGGAGAAAGTTAGAGACTCAGAGGGTTAATTATCCTTAACAGTGATGAAAGCCAGTAGCCAGTGTTCATACTGTAATCCTACCTATCACAGGAGCCTGAGATCCAGAGAATTGCAGTTTGAGGTCAACCCAGGCAGAGAAGTTTGAGAGAGTCCAGTTTCCAAAATAGCCACCAAAAAGCTAGGTTGAAGATGTGGTTCTAGGAGTAGAGCATCAGCTGCGTAAGCAAGCAAGCTAAGCAAACTCAAGTCCCTGAATTCAAACTATAGGAATGGCAAAGAAAACAGGGGGAAAGTCTTTTATTTACATGTATGAAAATGGAATTAGGCAACTTGACAAAACAGGCTTGGGAAGAGAAGGAAGAGGAGGAGAAGGGAAAATGGTCAAAGGGTGATGATTGAGGCACGACTACACAAATGGACTTGTTCAAATGAAACCTTGTTCAACTAACCACTGTCAATAAAAAAAATTAGCGAGGGTGAATGTATCATGGAAAGAATGATGGAGAGAATAAAACTGTTTTCTAATTTACCAAAATGTGCTCCTCCTCCTCTTCCTCCTTCTTTTTGTTGTCAGTTGTGGGGGTTTGAACTCTGGGCCGGAGCACTGTCCCTAAGCTTTTCAACTCAAGGCTAGTGCTCTACCACTTGAGCCACAGCGCCACTTCCAGTTTTCTAGTGGTTTATTGGAGAGAAGAGTCTCACGGACTTTCCTGCCTGGGCTGGTTTTGAACCACAATCCTCAGATCTCAGCCTTCTGGGCAGCTAGGATTACAGGCCTGAGCTACCAGTACCCAGCTGGGTCACACTCTTTAAACCTCATTTTCATGGGGAAATTTCAAGTTCTACCATGTCAGTGACATCCAGATAAAGTTTCTCTTTACTATCCCCCACACAGCTTCCACAGGACCCTGGAAACCTCTGCATTCACACCCAGCCACAATGGCTCTTCTCCTTGAATAGATACCTTTCCAGTGGCCATCAAGTCCTGTCTCTCTGAGAGAAGTGGAAAACGTGGGTAGCCATCAAACTGTCACTTTGACATAGTTCCATCTGAGCTTATACTATTTAGATTCTGTTCTTGGCTCTGTTACATGGTAGCTGTGAAAGTCCCCTGAATTTTACCCATCAGCACCTCTTAGTAAGCACTCGATAGTTGTTATTGGACTCTATTACTGCAACTGTTATTATTATACAGAATGGGGAGTCGTAAGCATTTGAGGATGGTAGTGGTGTTGATTACTCTTCAGAACAAAAATGGGACTGGCTTCTCTGTTTTGTCTATTTTGGAGTGGTGTTTTTTTTTCTTCTTTAATAGTTGGTGAAACTCAATCTTTTGAAGACAAAATTAAAATGGATTTTAAACAAATAGCAAGAGAACCACTGTAGAGAAAATGGAGTAAGCTCAAAGTAGAGCAAGCCTGTCGAGGTAGTTTATGCCTGTAATCTCAGCTACGAGGAGGCAGAGATTTGGAGGATTGTGGTTTAGAGCTAGGCTAGGCAAAAACTTCATTGGCTCTAACCTCAATCAATAAGCTGAACATGGTATAAACACTGTCATCCCATCTACACAGGAGGCCTAGGTAGGAGGATCATAATGTGAGGCAGCCTGAGACAAAAACACAAGACCTTACTTGAAAAATAACTAAAGCAAAATAAGGGCTGGAAGTGTGGCTTTGCTCTTTACCTAGAAAGTATGTTGTCTTGAGTTCAAACACCAATACCACACATACACACACAAAGAAAGAAAGGAAGGAAGGAAGGAAAGAAGGAAGGAAGGAAGGAAGGAAGGAAGGAAGGAAGGAAGGAAGAAAGAAAGGAAAAAAAGAAAGAAGGAAGGAAGGAAGGAACAAAGAAAGAAAGAAAAATAGAGAAAGAGATGAGACAAAGAATGAAAATTAAAATAAACAAAAAGTGGAAATCCAGGTCTGCTTTTTCTTAGGAGAAAAGGATGTATGGTTGAACCTTGACTGGACCTTGATTGTCTCCCCAAATCCCATATGGTAAAAGATTTGTCCTAAGGGCAGAGATGTGGAACTTCAGACACTTTTGTATGGCCTGGTAAGTGGTCTTCAGATCACTGGAGCCATTCTCTTGAGGGGGGTAATGGAAGTCCATCCCCTTCCTCCTCAAGCTACACCTCCAGCTCAGCTTTTTGGTGACTATTCTGGAAATGGACTCTCTCAAACTTTTCTGCCTCGGTTGGCCGAAACTGCAATTCTCTGGATCACAGGCTCCTGTGATAGATAGGGTTACAGTATGAGCCACTGGCTGCTGGCTTTCATCACTATGAATAAGCCCTCTGGGTCTCTCACTTTCTCCACCAGTGTGCAGTCTCTGGAATATGCACAGGGTGGCTGAGAGGGGAAGCAACATGTAATATAGCATTGGAGTATAAGGGACTTCAAAGGGCTTGCACTTAGAAGAACTGAGGGAAGACCTCTCCAGGCTCCAGGGAATTCCTCCTCTTCTGCTCCCTAATGATAAGATGAGCACATTTATTCACATGCTCTCACCTCTCCTTATGTACCCATAAAAGACCCAAAAGGAGTGGGATCACCTTAATCACCCACTATAACTTCTAAAACCATTTTCTTTTTTTAAGGTAATTATCTCAGATATTTTAGCATGACAAGAAGCTAACTACTACAGTTTATTATGGACTAGATGCTGTGTATGGGACTTGAACACTGTGCTGGGACTTGAACACTGTCCCTTAGCTTTATTAAGGCTCAAGACTGGTGCTCTACTACTTAAGCCACAGCTCCACTTCTGACTTTATGGTGGTTAATTGAAGATAAAGAGTCCCATGGACTTTTCCTGCCTGAGCTAGCTGTGACCTCAAGCCTCAGAGCTCAGACTCATTTGTAACTGGGATTACAGGTATGAGCCACTGGTGCCCAGCTTAGCCTAGATGCTGGGAAAACATCTGGGGAACTTTTCAGGCTATCAAGTGAAGTCATCTCCTCCCTTTCAGCGTCTCTCCAAGTATTCCCCCGATGTTCTTTCCCATGAAGATCACTGTCCTATGGCTTAAGCTAACCTGGACGGTCAGCATCTACTCTGACCACCACTTCCTTTAATCAGAGTTGTAGGTATTTTTCCTCTTGCATGGTTGCTGTTATTTTCCAATGCCTGAATACTAAATATTAAATACTAACTACATAAATACCAAAGATCACCAAGTTTCACACAACAAAAGGCAGAAGAGAAAGGGAGTAGCTTCTCACTGGAGATTCTCATCTGGAGTGGGCCTCCACAGCTCTCCTGAGGACAGACCTCAAGGTAGGCTGCAACTCACAGGCCACATGGCAAATGAGATAAGCACGTTTAGTAGACGTGTAATTACCAAGCCCACATGCATGCAGCCAAAGGCATTTTCTTCCCACCTGTCATTTTAAGAAAAGGGACCTTTAAAGAAATTGTTCTCTCTTATAAAATCCACCCCACAATTCGTTAATTTCCCCTTTCCATTCATTTATCTTCCAGAAATCCTATATCCAAGACAAATGGGACTTAGTACAGCATGCTTTCAGCCATACCACAATGGGAAAGGCTATTTTAAGAATTCTATTCATCAATTCTCAATAAATATTATGATACCAGCACTTAGGCATTCTAAAGTGACTTTTCCTAGGCAGATCCCAAGCTCTTTAGCAACACAAATGCATTAAACTTCCTAATTTCCTTGCAACACAAGCAGAGAAGCCACAACTAAAGCATGACTTCTACAGAGCAACTGCATAGGCAGGCTCTTAGGAACAGCCCAGCGCTTAAGAGAAGAAAGGTTGGGGTGGGGATTATGGTAGCAGCCAATTGATTGGGGTACAAGCACTGTCATATTCATGTCCAAATCCAGTTTAACAGGAGACATTAGGCAACAATGAAGGATTTGTTTTTCATTTCATGATTCATTTATTAGGTTGCTATAGGGTGCTAGCTCTGACCCTGAAAATATAATAATGCTTTTCTCATGCAACATGGCAATCCAAAACAAAAACACATAGTTTTTATTATGCTGATGGTGCTGTTTTTGTTGTTATTTTGAACTCAAAGCTTCACACTTGCTAGATAGGTACTCTACCTCCTGAGCCATACCCCTAGCCTTGTTTATGTTTTTGTTATCTTCTGGATAGGGTCTTTTGATTTTGCTCAGGACCATCCTGAGATCACAATCCTCTTACAATGCCTCTCAGGTAACTAGGATGACAAGTGTGTGTACCATGCTTGACTTATTGATTGAGATGAAATCTTACTAGAACTGTGGTCTTCCTGATCTCTGTATCCTGAGTTGCTATGATTATAGATGCAAACCGTGACATCTGGCCCCCACAACTGAAATAAAAATATAAATATAAATAATATAAATAATAAATATAAATAATAAAAATATAATTAAATTATTAACAATAATAATATACTATGTAATGCATGCAATAATAGAAGACTCTCCAGAATATGAGGGTAGCTTATAGGAAGCAGCAGATAACTGCATGTGAGGTTGAAAAGATATTGTAGAAAAGTGATAGGAAATGAGGTATGATCCCTGGAAAGTAAAGTACAGTTTGTCAGGGCTATCAGTATTTTCTTTTTAAAGAAGAAATTTCCTTGTTGGTAATAATGAATGTGTTGCAACGAATTCTCATCGCTACCTTGAAGACAAACTGAAAGATCTATGTGTGACTTTGAGGAAAATGGCCCTTCCTGCCTCTGCTACTTCAAGTGTAGTATTGTTAGGGCCCATCCACTAAATCACAGGAAAGCACCTCCTGGAATAAAGATATGATTGTTTTTTACAGTCTCTGTTCTTCCTACTCACAACTGCTTACAAAACAGAGCTGGAGTCAGAGCAAGAAAAATGGCCAATCCTGCCCTGGGAGGCTAGCGTCTCCCCAAAATTCACAGACAGTGAAAGTCAAGTCCTAACCCCAGGGCTACATCTCAAATTGAAATCTCAGTCCACTGAACATCTCCAGATCCACAGGTCACTCTGGTTCCCAGCCACATTATCCAGAAGAATCATACATTTGCTGCCTTCATAGCAAGTCCAGATGGCTCTGCTGTAGGAAAAGGAGGAGGGTGGGTGACATTGATCAATACATGCTATATTTTTACTGTTTTGCTGAATGGCAAATGCTTTGTACAACTACTTAACGATGCTTTGTACAACTACTTAACGATAATATGGCTCAATCCTGTAAGCTTAGCTACTCAGGAGGCTGAGATCTGAGGATCATGGTTCAAAGCCAGCCCAGGAAGTAAAGTCAATGAGACTCTTATCTCCAATTAACCACCAGAAAACCAGAAGTGGTGCTGTGGCTCAAAGTGATGGAACACTAGTAGCCGTGAGTGCAAAAGCCCAGGGACAGTGCTCAGGCCATGAGTTCAAGTCCCAACAACAACAACAACAATTTTTTTTAAAGAAGAAAGAAGAGGAGGGCAAAAAGGAACAAAGGAGCAAAGAAGAAAGGAAAATCTAAAATCACAGTGGTTTAAAGCAACCAATGTTTGCTTTTTAATCTTCCAAAGGCTGAGGTGACAGTGGTGATTCCCAGCCCTCCTCCACCTAAGCTACGTTACGTTATTGTCTGACTCAGTATTTGGATTCTAAGGGTGCCACATCTGCCTGGCTAGAGTGGGAACAGCACACCCACTCAGTTGCCTGAGCCCAGCTGTGCTGCCCCAGCCCACTGGCCAGAACCAGCCAACTGCAGGACCCCAGTCAACGGCAGTGGAGGCAAGAAAATATAGAGGCACTGTGAGTATCTAGCAAGCATGGAAGGTTTTATCTTTATAAAAAATGAAAATAAAATAAATCTCTAGAACTCTTACAGACTGTTGCAATAAATATGCGCTTGGCAAAGGAATACTGAAAAATTGAATGATAGAATAGTGTTTGGAGGCATGGCTCAGTTGGTACAGTGCTAGGCAAAAAGTAAATGCATCAGGTACCCAGTGCAAGTCCCAGTCTCAGACCTTAAACAAAAAAGAACCAAAGAAGGAACGAACGAAAGAAGGAACGAAAGAAAAAGAAAGAAAGAAAGAAAGGAAGGAAGGAAGGAAGGAAGGAAGGAAGGAAGGAAGGAAGGAAGGAAGGAAGGAAGGAAGGAAGGAAGGAAGGAAGGAAAGAAAAAATGAAATAATAATCCTCTACATCTGAAGCACTGTTTAGTATTATCAGGAGATAGAAAGGTGCCCAGAATTAGTGTGCTCAAGCCTGTAATCCTACTTAGGAGACTAAGATCTGAAGATGGACCTTCAAAGCCAGCTAGAGCAGGAATGTCTATGAGATTTATATCTCCAATTAACTACCAAAAAGCTGGAAGTAGAACTGTGGCTCAAATGATAGAGCACTAGCTTTGAACAAAAAAAAAAAAAAAGCTCAGGAACAGCACTCAGGCCTTGAGGTCAAACCCCAGGACTGGTACACATACACACACAAAAATCTATATAAGGAGTACTCCCACATGGTAGCATATGCCTCTAGTCACAACATTTAGGAAGTGAAAGCAGGAGGCTATATCTAGCCTAGGCTGCAAAGTGGGTAATAAAGTGAGATTCTATTTCTTTAAAAGAGAAAAGAAAAGGAAAAGGGAAAAAATGGTTAAAAAGTGAGATTCTATTTTTTATACAAAAGAAAGAAGGGAAGGAAGAAAGGAAGAAAGAAAGAAAGAAAGGGGAAAGGCATACAAAGAATAATTCCTGTATTCTAATAGCTAATAGTGAAATTAAATACAAATACAATTAACCACATGCAGCAATGATAAGATCTAAGGAAAAGTGGTGTAAGGTCACTAGAAAATCCAGTCCATTTTTCATTTGTATCCTCAAACCACTTCTTTAAAAAAGATTCAAAAGCAATCTGCCCCAGATGTCATTTTGTTCTAAATGACAAGGGGGAGAAATGAAAGTACGAAGTAGTAAAGTATCACTACAAAAGTTTTGAAAAATCTAGTTTAGGAATCATTTTTTTCTGAGCATCTTATACTTCCTATTCATTTCCGATAGACCCAGATGGGGGTCAGCTGACCTGATTACCACACCCACAGATCAATAATCCTCCCTGGACTGCCTAGGGATGAGGTAGGACACAATACAAATTTCATGCAACCATTTGAAAAGTCTTCATTTTTCTGGACAAATTCTGGGCTTTTTTTAAACTAAAGATTATTCATCTTAATATGAAAAATTAAGAGCTAGCAATAACATTTTATGATAACATTTGAGCCTGGTCTCAAGTTCAAAGGTTTCTAGGTACCAGGTGGGTTGAGTGCTGCAACATTTCTGAAAAGCAATTTAGCAAAGTAAATGAGGGGTCTTTAAAGTGCTCTTAGGTTATGAAAACTAATTGCTTTTATATTTTTTTTTAAAAAAGAATCAATTCTAAGGTAATGCTGACAGAGAACTCTTCATGAGGGTAGTGGTGCAGTCGTATTATACGGAAATGGAAATTTCCACTTCTAGAGAAATTATTAAGCGAATTAAGCCGCATCCATATATGGGAATATTATGCAACCATTATAATGTATGAGCACAAATGTTGCTGGTTTTATATAAATAAAAAATTTTAATGATTATCCTTTAATAACTCTTTCTTCCTTCAGAAACAATGAGATGTACTATGTCGAAAAACAAACTTTACAACTTTGGCTGGGGGGGAGGTAGTTGGGAAGGGATGGGAAGGGGAAATAAAAGAGGAGGCAACAATGCTTGATGAGAAATGTACTCATTACCTTGCTCATGTAATTGTAACCCCTCTGTATGGTGTTTTCACAATAAAATAAAAGAATTTTTTTACATATAAAGATGTTTATTGCAACATTCTTTATCAGCTATTGCAAAACATGGAGAAGGATTTACCAAAATAAAAGAAAACCTCACACAATGGAATTCTATGCCTCCATCAGAAAGAATGACATTGCCCCATTTGTTAGGAAATGGAAAAACTTGGAAAAAATTATATTAAGTGAAGTAAGCCAGGCCCAGAGAAACATAGGTCCCATGGTTTCCCTTATTTGCAATAACTAGTATCTGTCTGAGTCAAGCAGAAAAGGTCGGATAAGTTGATGCTAGGGAAATGAACCCTAAGATATGTATTCAAATGGTTTTTCTTTCATGTGACTGTTTCTAGCACATTTATAAGATTATTTCTTTGCTGCTTTGTATGTCCCTCCCCGATGGTATAACCCCTGCTTTCACTGTATTTGATGTTGTAATAATTTGTGGAGGGGAAGGGAAAAAACAAATCATTTAAATAGGGATACAGGTGGACCCATTGCAACGAGACATATAAGTCGTGTGTCGAAAACGAACTGTACAACTTTGGTGGGGGGGGGGGAGGGTTGGGTGGAGGGGCAGGAGGAGGAGGATGGGAAGGGGAAACAAAGGAGGAGGCTACAATGCTTGATTAGAAATGTATTCATTATCTTGCCCATGTAATTGTAACCCCTCTGTACAGTATTTTCACACAAAAAAAGATAATATTGAAAAAAAAAGAAAACCTCAAAGGCTAAAGAGGAAGTTCAAATTTTACTTTAAAATAAATCACAACTTAGTTGGGTGTAGGTGGCTCACACCTGTAATCCTAACTACTCAGGAGGCTGAAATATGAAGATCATGGTTCAAAGCCAGCCTGGGCAAGAAAGTTCATGAGTCTCCAATTAACCACCAAAAAACTGGAAGTGGAGCTGTGGCTCAAAATGGTAGAGTGCTAGCATTGAGCAAAAGAGCTCAGGGACCACATCCAGGCCTGACTTCAAGCCTCATGACCAACAACAACAACAACAAAAATCACACCCTGAAAACATGTTCATTGCATGTTAATTTATGAATTAATAACGGATTGGTTGAAAAAGCAACTTTCTTTTAGTTTTATGCACTTGCATAGTCTACAGTTTTCTCATAAGGAAGTGTTTGACTTAAATTTTTTGTTTGAAATTCTAATAATACTAATAACAGATGAAGAGAATAAGAGGATGAAATGGTTTCAAATAACCTCTGTGTGTGTGTGTGTGTGTGTGTGTGTGTGTGTGTGTGTGTGTGTGTGTGTGCCTGTCCAAGGGCTTGAACTCAGGGCCTGGGCGCTGTCTTTGAGCATTTTTGCTCAAGGCTAAGGCTCTACCACTTGAGCCACATCTCCACTTCCAGATTTTTTTGGTGGTTAACTGGAAATATATGAGTCTTGTGGACTTTCTTGCCTGAACTGGCTTTGAACTGCTATCTTCAGATTTCATTCTCCTGAGTAGCTAGGATTACAAGCATGAGCCACTGGCACATGACAACATTTCAGATAACTTTTAATCGTATGAAGAAAAATGTTGTAAAAAGAATGTTAAATTGGACCCATTGTAACAAGAGATATACAAGACACTATATTGAAAAATGAATTTAGGCAGGAGGGGGAATTAAGTGAAATTATGTAATGAGAGACAGCTAAAATATAGGAGGAAAGTATTAAACAAGAAGTGATAGAAATATTCATCATTCTCCTCCTGCTACTTGGCTGTTATTCTCTCTAATAATAACAGCTAACACATTACATTCACTTGGATCTTGAATATTCCCCAAAGGCCATGTGTTAAAGGCTTGATCTCCAGCCCATGGCACTGTGGAAGATAGTAGACCATAAGGGGGTGAGGCCTAGTGGGATGATGTTAAGCCACTGGGTGTGTGCCCTTAGGAAAGGAGATTATTGGACATCTCCTCTTTTTCTCTTTTCTCTTTGCTAATTGGCCAGCTTCCTCCAGTACATGCTCCTGCCATCATGCCTTCACCATACATCCAAAAGCAATCTGGACAAATGACTGTGATCTAAAACTTCTACTATTGTGAGCACATGTACCCTTTCCCCTACTCTTCAATTTGATAATTTCACAAGTTTCATTAGAATAATACAAAGATGACTGACACACATGTTCAAAAGATTTTTAAGAAATAGGAAAAACAATTATAAATCTAGTTTGGGGGAATAAAAGAGACTTTAAAGAAGAAATACAAGTAAAAGATATCTACCAAATTTATTTCACCTTTCATAGCCAAAAAATGGAGGGAGGCAGAACAAACAAAAGGCCATCCTAAATAAACATTCATTAAAAAAAATGCTGTCGTAGAAGTGGAGCTGTAGCTCAAGTGGTAGAGCGCTAGCCTTGAGCTGAAGAGCTGAAGGACAGTGCTCAGGCCCAGAATTCAAGCCCCATGACCTACAAAAAAAATGCTGTCATGTATAGAAGAATACCACTTTCAACATTTGTTAGCAATAGCAAATGGACTTTTGGAGATGTCCTTCTTTTAGACATGTTATTGTTTTAAGATGAAGGGCTCTGTACAAGCAGAAATACTCAATGATTTACTCAGACACACATACTAAATTGTAAACACTCTTCTATACTAAACACTCAGACTAGTTACTGAGTCCTCATTGTGTCTCAACTACATTACTAGGCCCTAGAAATCTCCTCAAACATTTCTCAATGAGTATAAAATGCTAAATGGTAACCCCTTTTACAACTACTTACAGATAATTTTTTTAAATACATAGTTTTTTTAAAAAAAAAAAGAATGCAAGAGGAAAATCTCTAAGGCATCAATTCCAACTCTTATATCTAATTCTAGTAAGAAACACATTCATTCTCAATCCACTTGCAACACTATCTGGATGTCTAAAGGTTGTAGACAATGGCAAACTGATAACATAATGACTACTATTCTCAGCCAGACACCAATGGTCTACTCCTGTAGTCCTAGCTACTCACAAGGCTGAGATCTGAAGATCATAGTTCAAAGCCAGCCCAGGCAGGAAAGTATGTGAGACTCTTCTCCCCAAATGACTACCAAAAGGCCATAAGTCGAGTTGTTGCTCAAATGGTAGAGCACTAGCCTTGAGCAAAAAGGCTCAGGCACAGCACTCAGGACCAGCACACACACACACACACACACACACACACACACACACACACACACACACACACACACACACACATGAAGAATGAATGAAAAAGACTACTATGGTCAGAGAAAACTCATGTGAACAGGGCCCTGGAAGAACAAGGTCAGCTACCTTCTGCAGAATGTTCCAGGAACTAGCTACAGGGCCAAATAATATTTTCCATCCATCACAAGTTCTTTCAAAAGTGTTACCTTCTAATAGAAATGAACTCCAAGATATGGAAACAAGACGCCTTTTGTTTTGTTTTGTTTAATCTACTGTGAGAAGTTATTTCTTTTTTCTTTCAGTTTTCTTTTTCCTTTGGTTTATTCCTTGTCATTGTCTTCAATGTTGGTGTCCTGTGTCTTGAATATGTTTATCTGATTGGGGAAGGGAAGGTGAATCACAAAATAGTGAGACAAAGGACAAAGGGTGAACCACTGCAACAGCGACACTCACAAGACACGATTCAGAAATGAACTTTACAACTTGGGGGCGGGTGGGAGTAGGGGAGAGAGAACGTGGGAGAAAAATGAGGGAGGGTGTAAAAATGTTCAACAAGAAATGTACTCATTACCTTACTTATAGAACTGTAACCCCTCTGTACATCACCTTTACAATAAAATAATTTTAATAAAAGCGTTAGCTTCATTTTCCAGGCAAAGAAAAAGTCTCTAAAGTTTTATTGAACTGAAACTAACAACCCAGGCCTGTGCTCTTCTTCAATGTATTTTCATGTTACCTCTATTATTCTTATATGTGCTCTGTTTTATATGTGAGTTGGAGTTCTTGATTTTTACAGATACCTAATTTCTAACTCAGGCTTGAAACACAAGCAGGAAATCTATTCATTTAAATAAACCAAAAAGTCCAAAGACTGTGGTACTTGAGGCATGGATATGTGTGTGTACACGTGTGTGTGTACACGTGTGTGTGTGTGTATGTGTGGGTATACACACACTGTGGTATTGAGATTTGAACCCAAAGCATTGCACCTTGCACTTGCTAGGCAAATGTTCTACTGCTTTGCTTTTGTTATTTTTAGAGATCTTTATCCCCGTAGGTGTACTTCCTGAGTAGCTAGAATGAAAGTACACACCACTGCATGCAGGTTTTTATTGGATGAGGTGGAGAATCTCAGCAAGATTTTGCTGAGACTGGCTGGAATCATAATTCAGGCATGGCTTACTCCAAGGCTTACTCTTTAAACTAACTTGTATTCATCTCTTGATTTTGTTTATCTTTGTAGCTCTAGTTTCCAGGGAGATTCACTCCTCATAGTCAAACACAGGATCTCTAGTTAGTTCTACCAAAATGGAGGAGAATTTTACCACAGTGTATCAACTTGGACCATGTGACAATTCCTAAAAACCAGAAAATAGAGTCAGCCCTACCCAAGCTACAAAGAATGAAGAAGGTCCAAGAGAGATGGTTCAACGAAGAAAAATCAGAATGCTTATGCCAGAAACATCATGGTAGGCAAAAAGAAGAAGAAAAGAGAAGAAGGAGGAGGAGGAGGAGGAGGAGGAGAAGAAGAAGAGGAAGAAGAAGAGGAAGAAGAGGAGGACAAGGAAGATGAGGACGAAGAGGAGGAGGAGGAGGAAGAAGAAGAGGATGAAGAGGAGGAGGAGGAGGAGGTGGAGGAGGAGGAGGAGGAGGAGAGAAGAAGAAGAAGAAGAAGAAGAAGAAGAAGAGAAGAAGAAGAAGAAGAAGAAGAAGAAGAAAGAGAGAAGAAGAAGAAGAAGAAGAAGAAGAAGAAGAGGGAGGAGGAGGAGGAGGAGGGGGAGGGGGGGAGGAGGAGGAGGGGGAGGGGGAGGAGGAGGAAGAAGAGGAAGAAGAGAAGAGAAGAAGAAGAAAGAAGAAGAAGAAGAAGAGATGAAGGAGAAGAAGAAGAAGAAGAGAAGAAGAAGAAGAAGGAGAAGAGAGAAGAAGAAGAAGAAGAAGAAGAAGAGAAGAAGAAGAAGAAGAAGAAGAAGAAGAAGAAGAAGAAGAAGAGAAGAAGAAGAAGAAGAAAGAAGAAGAAGAAGAAGAAGAAGAAGAAGAAGAAGAAGAAGAAGAAGAAGAAGAAGAAGAAGAAGGAAGAGGAGGAGGAGGAGGAGGAGGAGGAGGAGGAGAACATAATGTCCATGTCATTTTTTAAAATATTTTTATCTTTAAGTAGTTGTACTAAAGAGTTGTCATTCACTAAAGCACTTTAAATACAGAAAAACATAGTTTGCACCATTTCCCCCATTTGCAATAGCTAGACTGTGCCTATAACTCTACAAGTAAACACTGAGTGGTAATCAAGGGGTTACAAATGAATTAACTGCGGGATAATTAACTCTGTGGAGAGCGCAAATAGTACAATTCTTTAAAAAAAAAAAAAACACAACAACTAAGTCAAAGCCCAACAAAATAAGTACCAGGAAATGGGTATTTGCAAGAGGGTGGATGGGGCTAAAGGTAGAGAGATATAGAATGTCATTTTTTCTGTCATTTTATATACCCTATTTCCTTATGTCTGTCATTTGTATCAAGTTTTCATTTCTTTCCATTTAGTTGTTTTTCTTTGGGGGTCCTATCTTTATTCTGATCTATCATATTCCTTGGAGACATGCCTACATGACGATGCACACAAGGAGGCAACTAGGTCTGTCATCCGTGAATTACAGTGGCAGTACAGTTAAAGAAGAGCTTTTACATTTTACAATAGGAGAATGGAGCCTCCGCTTAAGCTTGATAATAATATTCAGATCTAAAAATCGGTATGGAGTGGGTCAAGATGGGTAAAGGAAAGCATCCATCTTGAATCTGATGGTTCTTCTATTCACTCACTCTCTGGGAAGAAGTAACCATTAGCACTTAGTAAAGATCATGATGGCTTCTCACTCTGGGGTGCCCTTTGTGAGCATACTTGTGAGATTCTAAGAGAGCTGGGTGACATCCCTTCCACTCTCTCTACACTCACCAGACAGCAAGCAGCCTCCATAGTCTAAAAGCAAAGTAACTTGAACAAGTAGGTGGCCAGGGCAGTGACAGTTATATGCTATTCCCATCATCTGCTTCTCTAAGCCCACTTTGAGGACTATAAACTCTTTAGGTTGCTCATCTCTGGGCTCTCAACTCAACTCCTTGTCATCTGTCTTCTCAGTTTATTTTCGATATTTGGAGTTCAGCCATTTACACATATAAAAATAAACCATGCTGTAGGACATGAAAGTAGCCCAGTCCCACAGAGTTGGAGTTGAGAGTTCTGGATATCAACTGTCATTCTTTGACTCACTTTAAAATACTGTTGGAGAATGAGAGGCGGCCAATGGCATTTTTCATGCTATAGAATTGGAAGCAGTTGAGAAACAGACACAGAAGTCAACTATGTCCCGAAATGTCAACTTATACAGTGATACTCACTAGACACTAAGTCGAAAATGAACTATACAACTTGTGGGTGGAAACGGGAGGGAAAAACTGGGGAGAACAGAGAGAAATGTACTCTTTACCTGACTTATGTAACTGTAACCCCTTTCTTTGTACATCACCTTTATAATAACAATAAAAATTAAATTTAAATTATTTCCTAAAAATAAACTTATATGCATATATATATATATATGCATCTATCATCAATCACAATGAAAACCTTTGTACAATTAACATATGCTAGTAAAAACATCAGTCCAAATACAATAAAGGCTGTAGATGACAAACCTACAGCCAGCATTATACTTAATGGTGAAAAACTAAAGCCATTTCCTCTTAACTCAGGAACGAAACAAGGATATCCACTCTCTCCACTTCACTTCAATTTAGTATTAGAATGCCTAGCTACAGCAATAAGACAAGATGTAAACATAAAAGGGATCCAAATAGGAAAAGATGAAGTAAAACTCTCCCTCTTTGCAGATGACATGATCTTGTATTTAAAGAATCCCATGGACTCCACTCCCAAATTACTCAAGCTGATTCAAAACTTTGGCAAAGTAGCAGGGTATAAAATTAACCCTCAAAAATCAATGGCTTTTCTGTATGCAAACAATGAGAAAAGCATGGCTGAAATCAGGAAAGCAACTCCATTTGTAATAGCCCCACAAAAAATAAAATACCTAGGAATTAACTTAACCAAAGAAGTGAAGGACTTCTATGATGAAAACTTTAAAAACCTCAAAAAGGAAATCAAAACAGAACTTAGAAAGTAGAAAAGCCTCCCATACTCCTGGATAGGAAGGATTAACATCGTGAAAATGGCAATACTACCCAAGGCTATCTACAAATTCAACGCGATACCTATCAATATTCCAACCTCATTCTTTAAGGAAATAGAAGAGGCAATCCAAAAATTCATATGGAACTATAAAAGACCCCGAATAGCAAAATGATCTTTAACAGAAAGAACAGTGCTGGAGGAATAGCGATACCAAATTTCAAACTCTACTACAAAGCCATAATAATCAAACAGCTTGGTACTGGCACAAGAACAGACCCCAGGACCAATGGAATAGAATTGAAAACCCAGAAATCAACCCACAGACGTATGGCCATCTAATCTTCAATAAGGGAGCTAAAAAAAATAGAATGGAAGAAAGACAGCCTCTTCAGTGAATGGTGCTGGCAAAACTGGTTAATCACTTGTAAAAAACTAAAGCTAGATCCTTATACATCACCCTGCACCAGAATCAATTCCAACTGGATCAAAGACCTCGGAATCAAAGCAAACACCCTGAAAACATTAGAGGAAGGAATAAGAAAAACCCTAGGTCTCCTTGGCACAGGCCAAAATTTTCTTAATAGAGACGCAGAAACATAACAAATCAAATAAAAGCTGGACAAATGAGATTGCATGAAATTGCAGAGCTTCTGCATGGCAAAGGATATAGCTAGCAAGATCAATAGAAAGCCCATGGATTGGGAGAAGATCTTCACTAGCCATACAATGGACAAGGGTCTCATATCTAAAATATACCTGGAACTCAAAAAATTAAATCCCCCAATAACAAATCCTCAAAGAAACAGCTGCCCAATAAAAGACTAAAGACTTAAAGAGAAATTTCTCTGAAGAGGAAAGAAGGATGGCCAATAGACACATGAAGAAATGCTCAACCTCCCTAGATATAAAAGAAATGCAAACCAAATCAACATTGAGATTCCACCTCACCCCAGTTAGAATGGCCACAATCAAGAACTCTAATAACAACAGATGCTGGAGGGGATGTGGACAGAAAGGAACCCTACCGCATGGTTGGTGGGAGTGTAAACTTGTTCAACCACTTTGGAAAGTAGTATGATGGTTCCTCAATAGACTCCACATAGAGCTCCCCTATGACCTAGCAATCCCACTTTTGGGCATTTACCCAAATGATCACAAACAAGACCATACTAAAGCTACCAGCACAACTGTGTTGATTGCAGCATTATTCACCATAGCTAAGATACAGACCCAACCCAGTGCCCCTCAGTAGATGAATAGATCAAGAAAATGTGGTATATATACATAATAGAATTCTATGCCTCCATCAGAAAGAATGACATTGCCCCATTTATTAGGAAACGGAAAGACTTGAAAAAAAAATTATATTAAGTGAAGTAAGCCAGGCCCAAAGAAACATAGGTCCCATGGTTTCCGTTATTTGCAATAACTAGTATATGTCTGAGAAAAGCAGAAACGGTCAGGTAAGTTGATCTTAGATTAAATGAACCCCAAGATAAGGACTCAAATGTTTTTTTCTTTCTTGTGATTATTTCTAATATATTTATAAGATGATTTCTTTGTTGCTTTGTATGTTCCTCCCTGATGGTATAACCCCTGTTTTCACTCTATTTGATGTTGGCATAATTTGGGGAGGAGAAGGGAAAAAACAAATTGTTTAAATAGATACAGTTGGACCCATTGCAACAATGAGATGTACAAAACATTATGTTGAAAAACGAACTTTACAACTTTTGCGCAGAGGAAGGGGAGGGGGGGAGATGGGAATAGATGGGAAGGAGAAACAAAGGAGGAGACAACATTGCTTGATAAGAAATGTACACATGGGGCTGGGAAGGTGGCTCAGTGGTAGAGTGCTTGCCTTGCATGCCTAAGGCCCTGGGTTCGATTCCTCAGCACCACATAAGCAAAAAGAAAAAAGCTGGAAGTGGTGCTGTGGCTCAAGTGGTAGAGCGCTGGACTTGAGCTGAAGAGCTGAGGGACAGCGTCTAGGCCCAGAGTTCAAGCCCCATGACTGGACCCAAAAAAAAAAAGAAATGTACTCATTACCTTTCTCATGTAATTGTAACCCCTCTATATGGTATTTTCACAATAAAATAAAATAAAAAATCTCAGCCCAAGACTATGCCGTGGCTCTCAAATGTTTCACTAATACTTTTCCACAGAATAAATCCTGCCAACAATGTTAGGCCTCAATACAGAAGAGGCCTTCTAAATACCAAGAAAAAAAAGTTTGGACCTTCAGAGAAGAGCAGCCCTCATCACCCAAACCTCATGGCAGAAGAATGTAGACAATAGATGCACAATTCTTCCCAGCTCCATGTAAAGGTAAATCATGTTTGATGTGATGACCTGATGCTTGTATTCTTCCTAGAACTTGTTGGCAATACTCAGTGTCCTGTCCCAATGTGGAAGGTGAAATGTCCAGATTATTGTTCTCACTAAACTCATCACCTAAATTTGGTAAAATAATTTGGAGACTGGGTCTAGACTAAGCAGTGATAATGAAGAAGGGGGTAGGAAGCAAAGGATGATGAAGAAGAGGGGAGGAGGAGGAGAAGGAGAAAACAGAATGCTGTTTAGAATTTTAGAATTCATTAGGTGATAATAGTATACTCCATGTCCAGTAGCCTGAAACTGAAGATCATATCTACTAACTACAAATAGGCTATTCCTATGATGTGTGGACCACCTGGCTATGGTTGAAGCTCAAGCCCAGCTTTTTGATCACTGCCTATGATGGACTGGGTTATAGTCCATCAAACATAGGACTCAAATGGTTTTTCTTTCTTGTGATTGTTTCTAACATATTTATAAGATGATTTCTTTGTTGCTTTGTATGTCCCTCCCCCATGGTATAACCCCTGCTTTCACTGTATTTGATGTTGTTATAATTTGTGGAGGGGAAGGGAAAAAACTAATTGTTTAAATAGGGATACAGGTTGACCCACTGTAACAATGAGAAGTTATGTTGAAAAACAAACTTTACAACTTTGGCGCGTGGTGGGGGTAGTCAGAGGAAGGGAGGGGGGAAATGGGAAGGGATGGGAAGGGGAAACAAAGGAAGAGACAACAATGCTTGATAAGAAATGTACTCATTACCTTGCTCATGCAATTGTAACCCCTCTGTACAATATATTCACAATAAAAAAATATTGAAAAAAAATTTACTTCCCTTGGCCCATGAATTTTACTGTAGGCTGAAAATATATCCCTACCCTGTGAATGTTGAGCTTAGCCATGTGACTTGCTTTGGTCAAAGAATCATAAGGCAGTATGATAAACAGAGACCTTAAATGTGCTTGTGTGATCTGGTTTGACACAGGCTCCAGTAACTTTCCATCAGAAGAGCAAACCTTTAAGAAACCTCTTCCCTTTCCCTGGTCCTAGGAAGAATATAATAGAACACATCACAGTCTGACTATGAGTCCAGTCAAACCTGCAACCCAAAGCACAGCTAGCTTGCCAGCTATGATAGCACCCCTATAGGTTGTATAGTTGGTGACTTCAGCCCAAGTATATTCTGTTGAAGTTTAGGTTAAGATCACTTTCACTAAGCTCAAGCCAAGGTATCAAGGCCATGCTTCCTGTAGAGCTCCTAGAGGAGAATCTATTTTCCTGTCTTTCCCATCTTGTAGGACTTCATTCCTTGGCTCATGGACCCTTCCTCCATCCTCAAAGTCATCAGCATAATATATTCATTTCTGCTACCATTATGTATGGCCTACCTTCCTTGTCAAATCTCTCCCTTCCAAGAGTGCTTGTGATACATTTAAATCCCTCTTAGATCATTCAAAACAATCAAATCATCTTAAAGGGCTTAATTTAATAACATCTTTTCTATAAAAAATGATACCCACATGTCAAAGGAATTAGGACTTTGATAACTTGGGAGACTCATATTAAGCTTGCCATGAAAACCAAACTCATCCAGGATCCATGAAACCATATTGAACCTGAGGACCCATGAAAGGAAGAGTGAATGCTATCCTCTGAATTTTGAGGTGATTTGTCATACAGCATTACTGTAGCAATAGCGGATTAGTAAACTCCTCATTTTCTGAACCCTCCTCTAGATCTTCTGAGCCCCCTTGTTATCCTCCAATAAATTGCTATTATGCTTAAATGAACTAGAATCCATTTCTTATTTGTAATTATAACAACCTATATGATAAAGACTAACCACAACACACTCCCTAAAAGCAAGCCCTTGAGTGGAATTAACGGTAATGATGAAAACATAAAACTCAAACTAGATGGTTTTCTTAATTATTGTATGACAACCATCTGTTTGGACAAAATTGACAAAAGTGAGGAATTAGTAGAGGTGGGCAATATAGATGAATTCAAGATTTTGTTTGTTTTCCAAAGGAAACTAAATCAAAACTGTAACTTTCAGAAGAGTAATTAAGATCTGTGTTTTAACACAGTAAGTAGTTGATTGCAATGGTATATCATCTCCCAAAGAGACAGTAACAACTCTGACAGTACTATTCAATCAAATTGGTATTTTTTTAAAAAAATGCTAGTTTTTTTAACTAGTAGTCATTTCTATCCAGAAGAGATTCCACAGGTCAGAGCAGTGGCAATGAATTAATGTCATAAGGAAGGTATATGGACAGCAGGAAACTGCAGGCCATTAGTTAAGCCCCATGAGTCTTTGCCCTCATTTCACATCTTAAACAAAGTAAAAGACGACAGTAGATGGAAAGTAACTTTAGAATGTGCTACTCTGGAAAGGCCATCCAACAGAGCCTCAGGACATTTATTTGAAGTCAAGACATTAGTGCCAGGGTGAATAAAGGAAAGGTAATGGGTTTACATTTTCACAAAGGGGCCTGACAGATCTATATCAAAGGAAGACCGTCCGAGAGACAGAGTGATGGGATAATAGGAAGCAGAATTAAAACTTGGCTTCCAGGGAGGCAAAAAACGATGATAACTTGGAGTACTTCCAAGGTAATATGGGAATAACGTGTGCAGTATGGCAGCATGTTAGAGCCAAGACACTTCTTTATTCTTTCTTTCTTGCTTGCTTTTTTTTTTTTTTGTCGGTCATGGGGCTTGACCTCTGGGCCTGGGCGCTATCCCTCAGCTCTTCAGCTCAAGGCGAGCGCTCTACCACTTACGCTACATCACCACTTCCAGGTTTTTTTCTGGTGGTTTATTGGAGATAGGACTTTTTTTGTCTGAGCTGGCTTTGAACCACGATCCTCAACTCTCAGTCTTCTGAGTAGCTAGGATTATAGACATGAGCCACTAGCACCCAGTGCCAAGACACTTCTAATACTAGGAAGGCATAAGCACATGAGACTCTCCCACTAGGACTCCTGTGTCTATCTTCTTGGAAACAAACAAAAGACCCTCAGGCCATATTTTACTAGAAGTATAGCTCTTTCTCTGTTAATTAATTTCTTACACTAGAAAAGTCTTGGGAACAGGGTAAGGGAGGGCAATACAAGTTATTCTAAATACATTATGATATATGGATGTGTGAAATGCTATGGAGAGACACTTTGTACAATTAATACATGCTAAAAATGAATAAAAATGAAAGAAAAAGGAAACAAGCTCTTGGGGGAAGCATGAATCAGAGGGAAGAGAAAGGCTAACAGATAAGGTGAATGCGTGTAAATATGGTAGAAGTACTTTATGTGTACATATGGGAAAAAAGCTATGTAATAAACAATTGCAATGTTTAAAGAAGGGAGAAGAATGAAGGAGAGTGATAGAGTAACTTCAGTGGGAAGCTCTATATGCATGTATGGAAAAATCATAATGAAAAAAGTAAACACCCTGAGAAAGATCTCTGAATTCCTAAAAGCGTAAAGTCTCTGTTCTAGCTGAGTGTATTTGTTTGTTTTCTGTTGTTTGTTGTTGTTAATGTTGATGATGGATTGGAAGTTGAAAAAAAATGAAGAAATTCTTCAGAGGACTGCTAACAAATGAACTAAATGAGGGACCTTGGTCACCTTTCCCTAAAAATATATGACCCAAAAAAGTAGTGCCTAACTGAATTTAAAATACAGAGACAGAAATATATAGGTGCTTCAACCTAAAAAAGATTTCCCAGAGCTGAGAGTGTGGGCTAAGCCCACAGGCATGCAGCAGAGCTAGGCTCCTGGATGTGAGTCACAGCATCAGAGCTAGGAATAGTGAAGGTCCCAGAAGAAAGGAAGCCAGAATACAACCACTGGTGTCATGCCATCAGCCCCTAAGCATAATAGGAAAATACTTATTAAAAAATAATGTCTTGGCCAGACATGGTGGCTCACACCTGTAATTCTAGCTACTCAGCAGGGTGAGATCTGAGTATCGCAGTTCAAAGCCAGCCCGGGCAGGAAAGTCCATGAGACTCTTATTTCCAATTAACCACCAGAAAACGGGAAGTGGTGCTGTGGCTGAAGTGGTAGAGCACTCACTTTGAGCTGAAGAGCTCAGGGATAGTGCCCAGGCCCAGAGTTCAAGCCCCACAACCGACAAAATAATAATAATAATAATAATAATAATAATGTCTTGCCTTGTTAGGTGTTGGGGGGGGCTCATGCCTGTAATCCTAGCTACTCAGGAGGCTGAGATCTGAGAATCAAGGTTTGAAACCAGTCCAGGTAGACAAATTCGAGGGACTCTTATCTCCAATTTACTAACAAAAAGGCAAAAGTAGAAGTATGGCTCAAGTGATTGAATGCCAGCCATAAACAGAAAAAGCTCAGCAAGAACTCAAGGCCATGAGTTCAAGATCCAGTGATAACACAAAAATTCATCATCATTATCATCATCATCATCATCATCATCATCTACTCTCTAGCATTGTACTGTAGCAACTTCTATATGATCAAAGTTCTTAGAATCCACATACCAGTTGATCATGCAGTACTTTCTATTTCTATTTTTTTCTTTTTTGTGCCGGACCTGGGGTTTGAACTCAGGGCCTGGGCACAGCCACTAAGCTTTTATGCTCAATATTAGTGTTCTACCACTTGAACCACAGCTTTAATTCTGATTCCGTTTTGGGGTTTTATTGTTGTTGTTTCCTTTTTCTTTTTTTATTATCATGGTGATGTACAGAAGGGTTACAGTTACATAAGTAAGGTAGCGAGTACATTTCTTGTGAAACTTGTTACCCCCTCCCTCATTTTCTCCCACTTTCCCTTCCCCTAGCCCCTCCCCCAAGTTTTACAGATCATTTCCAACATAGTGTCTTGTGAGTATCGCTGTAGCATTGGTTCACCCTTTGTCCTTTGTCTCACCATTTTGTTGTTCCCCTTCCCTTCCCTATTTCAGATAAATGTAGATACAATACCCAGTGTACCAAAATAAAAAACAGTGACAACAGGGATAAACCATAGGAAAAAGCAAAGAAAAAACACACAAAAGAAAAAGAAATCACATACTACATTAAAAACAACAACAACAACAACAAAGAAAATCCTCTTGTTTCGTGTCTTAGAATTCATTTCACTTACCATCATCTTATATGGTCATATGCACATAGCTATTGAGCTATTCTTCTCTTGAGCTAAACTGTTGTTGTTTTTTGTTTTTGTTTTGTTTTTGCCAGAGGGGTGATTAATTGGAGATACAGGTGTCACAGACTTTCCTGCCTGGGCTGGCTTAGAACTGCAATCCTCAGATCTCAGCCTCCTGAGTAGATTAGAGGCGTGAGCCACCAGCACCTTCATGTTTGTATTTCCGTGCCCAGTTCACTTTATACTTTGCCCAGTTGGATGATTAGGACAGTTCATTGTTTTTAAAGTTCTTACTACCAAAAGAACCCACAGAGATACTTAAGATGATGAGTATGTTAATTATTCTGATTTGGTCATTTCACTAAGTATCCAGGAAATTAAGACATCATAAATAAGTAAAATTACATGTTAACCAAAATTTTACATGGTCTATTAAATGGCTACCACTTATCAAATATGGTGGCAAACTCATGAGTTTGAAGTCAGCTTAGACTGAGAAAAAAAGAAAAGAAAAGAAAAAAAGCTACTACTTAACAATCTGTTTTGATAAAACTCTTCATTTCTTTTGAAATCTTACTATTGCTCCTTCTTGGTAAGAGGATAATCCCTAGGCATTCCTGTTTACTTCTAATTCCATCTGTATCTGTACTTACTGAAAGTCAATTATACTGGTTCCTAAGCCTGTCACTGCCCCGGTACTTGTAAATTGAATTCTATAATTTAACTAGATATTAAAGTAACTGAAAGTATGTGAGTATGTGAAAGGAAGGACTTATTGTTTCTATAGAAACAAGCTGAATACTTTGGAAAGACTCAGTAAAGGTGAGTTGCTAAAAATAACCGCTATCAAATTAGCGATGAATAATAAAACCATCAAAAGATTGAGGAGCCTTAAAAATTCTATAGTCAGAGTGCTTAACAAATAGCTATGCATTTCACACCCTCATGTGCCCTTAAAGAAGTCTGAAATAAGAAATAATATGTTGTGGGGAGGCAGAAACGAATTAGTATAACCTCTACAAAATACCTGCCAATGAAGGTGTACATGATATCTTTTAAGATAAAAATCAGCATTTATGTTTGAATTTTTCATTTCCTCACATTAGTGCCATCTATTCAAAAAGTGAATTAAACATACTTGTGGCAATATCAGTAACTCACACCTATAATTCTAACTACTCAGAAAACTGAGTTCAAAAAAGATTGGGGTTTGAGGGCTGGGAAGGTGGCTCAGTGGTAGAGCGCTTGCCTTGCATGCTCAAGGCCCTGGGTTTGATTCCTCAGCACCACATAAGCAAAAAAGAAAAAACCGGAAGTGACGCTGTGGCTCAGGTGGTAGAGCGCTAGCCTTGAGCTGAAGAGCTGAGGGACAGCGCCCAGGCCCAGAGTTCAAGTCCCACGACCGGACCAAAAAAAAAAAAAGATTGGGGTTTGAAGTCATCTAAAGCAGAAAAGTCTGGAGACGCTATCTCCAACAGAAAGCCAGGCTGGAGAGATGGCTCAAGGAGTAGAGTGCCAGCAAAGTCAGAAACTAAAATAAAATAAATATACTTGTGCTGAATCCACTTTTAAATGCAAGTAGGAAGTGTGTGTTATACAAAATTGATTTCTGATTTCAGAGTCATTTCAAACATTTTTCTTTGTTTTTAAATCAATAAAATAAGGGGAGTAGACAAGATCAATTCTAAAGATGCCTCCAATTGGTCTATTCCACGCTATCTTCAACACTGTTACTATTGTAAATGGAGTAAAGTTTGGGTTAGAATCTAGTCTTGTTGACACAGGAACTTACCTCTAGCAAGGTGGGGCAAACACCAGAGCTGCCAGGCACCTGGAAATAAAAGATACTCAATTAGCCGGGCGCTGGTGGCTCACACCTGTAATCCTAGCTACTCAGGAGGCTGAGATCTGAGGATCGAGGTTCAAAGCCAGCCCGGGCAGGAAAGACCGTGAGACTCCTATCTCCAATAAACCACCAGAAAACCGGAAGTGGCGCTGTAGCTCAAGTGGTAGAGCACTCGCCTTGAGCTGAAGAGCTGAGGGACAGAGCCCAGGCCCAGAGTTCAAGCCCCACAACCAAAAAAAAAAAAAAAAAAAAGATAATTAATTGAAGGACTAATTTAAATCTACCAACCCAGCATACATAGTGTTAACCTAGTCCCCAGCATTAACTAAAGCTTTTTGTCTCTTTTCCTCACGACAATAGTACCAATTAAGAACAGAGTGTCAGCAGAGAGAGGTCTATAATGGAAAATGCTGACAGATTCTTAATGCTAACCACCAGAAGAGAGTTGCTTTAACAAGGGTTCTGGAAGGAAAAGGATTTTTTTAAGGAATGAAAAGAAAGAAAAAAAATTACCAAGTAGAAAACTGATGTGCTGTAGATATAGCTAACAAATTTAATGTTCAAGAGTTGTGTGGCTGAGTGTAGAATGATCCATGCTGGAAACTTGGTCCTTTTCTGGAAAGCTACCTCCAGACCAACAGGTTCACTGTCAGCCTCATGCTGGCCCACCTGTGTCTGACTCTAGAGACCAGTGTCCAGATTCTAGGAGGCTAGCCTGAGCTGGCCATAACCCTTTCTTCTCACAGAAGAAATGTCCATTTCATAAAGATGTTTTAAAAAATGAAGTCGTCGTGAATGTAGTGCCTTCTAAGTCTCTTCAGTATAAGCTTAAAGCAGAGGATGCAACAGCCAAAGACACTGTGAATAGCATTATAAAACATGAACTCTCTGAGGGACAGCGGGACATTTCTCTGATCCAACTACAGAGCCTTGTCTTTTGTTTTTTCTACTGTGGGAATTTTTACAAACACCAGAAGTAGAGACAACAGGAAAATGAGATCTCTATATAGTCGTCATCTGTTCAATAATTATCAATCTATGGCACATGTTATTTTATGTATATAGTCTTATGTATACATATAGTCTTATGTATACATTGTTATACATAGTTATATATATATATGTATATATATAAGGATTCTTAAAGCAAATCCATGTAGCAAATTATTTCCTCTCCAAGTATTTTATACATATTTCTAAGAGACTACTGTCTTCTTTACATAACCACAATACCATCCTCAGCTCTCAAAAATAACAATAATTCCTGAATCATAAAATATTCCATCGGTGTTTAAATTTTTTGTGGTGTTTCTTAAAATGATATTTTAAGGTCAGGCAAAACATAGAAGTCAAGTCCAAAACATGACTAATTGGTGGTAAAAAAAAAATCAAATAAAATAAAAATCACAGCAGTCAAAAAATAGAATAAAGCAAGCACCCCCATGCACAATCACAGTCACATCACAATTGTTCCTTAAACCAACAACCTCCAGGCCAGACCCAGACAAATACCACCACCTGCCTCTCTTCAGGTATTCCTCCCTCCCTCTATGACCATGCCATCTGCAGTGGCTTCTCTTGATATTATATTAGCTTATTATCCTTATTTATATGTTTTTACCTGTAAAAAAAAATCCAGAGGAAGACCTCATTCATTTCCACAGCACAATAGCAAGCCTAGATTTTATCCCTGAGAAAGATCAGGCTGATACACTGGCCTGAGTGGACCAGAGAAAGGAAACTGGACTGTTGGAAAGGCCAGCGGCACACACTCAATCTGCCACTAACGGAACACATAAAATGACTCTTGGAAGCATTTGGGAAATAAATGATGATGGAGAAAAGGGTGCTCAAGTTAAATTATCTGGATTCTAATCCCTGTTCTCATTTTACATGCTGAGTAACCTTACGCAAGCTGCTTGATTTATCTATACATCAATTCTCTACAAAGTTCAGCGAGGTCAACAGCAGGTCAATAGCTCATAGCCTGATTGTGAAAATTAAAACAGGCAATGTAGATTAAAAAAGAAAAGAAAAAAACCTACCTGGCAAAAAATGCTAAAACTGAGAATGTACCAGGCAAACCAAGATGGCTGTCTCTGTAACGAAACATCTGGTAGAAAGAAAGCCTTGAATGAACATTACTTACCAGTAGTAGCAGCTGAAGTGACATTTCAATTCCTGATCAAAGGAGATCATAACCACTGACTTAAAAAAATAGAACTTTAACTTTCTCTTACAAGTCTTCTCTACCAGGAAGAACAGTCAGCCCTTCTTGACCTGGCCATGGGTTCTACATCCATGGATTTGACCAAGTGTAGATTGAGGTTTATCAGCATTGGACATCTATAGAGTAGGGTTTTTTAACTTTATTGTCAAAGTGATATACAGAAGGGTTACAGTGACATAAGTAAGGTGGTGATTACCTTTCTTGTTGAACTTGTTACCCCCGCCCCCATTTTCTCCCTCTTTTCCTCCCTCCTCCATCCGCACCCCCCCAAAATTGTACAGATCATTTCCAACATATTGTCATGGGAGTATCGCTGTTGCATTGGTTCCCTTTGTCCTTTGTCTCACCATTTTTTTTGCTTCCCTTCCCTTCCCTGGTTCAGATAAACATATATACAATACCCAGGGTACCAAAATCAAATACAGTGACAACAGGGGATATAAAATGGGGGAGGGGGGAATACAAAACAAAAAAGAAATCACATAGCCCATTAAAAACAACAACAAAGAAAAACTTCTGTTTCCATGTCTTGGAGTTCATTTCCCTTAGCATCATCCTATATGGTCATATGTATGTAGTTATTGAGCTATTCCTCTTATCTTCTAAGTTGTCCAAGACGTATACTAATTATTACAAATAAGGAAAACCATGGGACCTATGTTTCTTTGGGTCTTTACTTAATATGATTTTTTTTCCAAGTCCTTCCACTTCCTTACAAATGGGGAAGTGTCATTGTTTCTAATGGAAGCATAGAATACCATTGTATATATACACCACATTTTCTTGATCCATTCATCTACTGAGAGGCATCTGCATTGGTTCCATATCTTAGCTATGGTAAATAATGCTGCGATAAGCATAGATGTGCTAGTAGCTTTAGTATGGCCTTGTTTGTGTTCACAGATGCCTTTTTTTTCTTGTCATTATTCCTGTAGGAGTTAGAATGTTTTCTGCCAAAGTGATTTCTTGACACAAGCCCCACCATGTTAAGGGCAGCCAGCATCTTATTTTGCTTAAGCCACAAGCTGTTGTAAGAACTAATTCTCTAGGTTCTTAGAGGCATGGCTCAAGTGGCTCAAATGGGAAAGAATTGTTTTTCCTGTTTGTCTTTTGCAAACAAGTTTCTGCTTTGGCCAGGTATCCTCATTTCAGTTGATTCCTCAGATAAGCTCTTTTATCCCCCCCCAGACTTGGAGCTTGAATGCAGAGCCAGGGCTCTGTTCCTAAGCCTCTGTGCTCAAGGCTAAAACTCTACCACTTGAACCACAGCACCACTTCCAGCTTCTTCTGAGTAGTTCATTGGAGATAAGAGTCTTAAGCACTTTCCTGACCCAGCAGGCTTTGAATCTCAATCCTCAGATCTCAGCCTCCTGAGTAGTAGGATTACAGGAGTGAGCTACCAGCACCTGGCTCGGATAAACTTTTTATTTGATTTTTTTATTGTCAAGGTGATGTACAGAGGAATTAGAGTTACGTAAGTAAAGGAATAAGTATATTTCTTGTCAAACTTATTACCCCTTCCCTCATTTTTCTTTCTCTTTCCCTCCACCCCCGGCCCCCCACCCAAGTTGTACAGATCATTTCCTACATATTGTCTTGTGAGTATCGCTGTTGCATTGGTTACTCCCTTGTTCTTTGCCTCACCATTTTGTTGTTCCCCTTCTCTTCCCTATTTCAGATAAGTGTATACGCAATACCAAGGGTACCAAAATCAAATACAGTGACAACAGGGATAAACCAGAGAGGGAAGAACACACAAAAGAAACAAGAAATCACATAGTACATTAAAAACTACTTGAATAAACTTTTAACCCCTTTCAAACTAGCTAATCATGCAAGATCATGACCGACTAATCAGCACAAAGGGCAGTAACATATCAGGGGTAAAACCTGGGCAGAATGCCTGTCCAGGGTACTTGTTTACTTGGCTTCCTGTCAGTAGTACTCCTATCTACAGAAATAAAATCTTGCCTTGCCAATTTTCTTTTGAGTTACTGTCCTTCTTCCTACGCAACACCCTAACACCCTGAGACATTTCCAACATTTCCCAAACGACTATTAACAAACAGCATAACAACTGGTTATGTGCATTTACATTTGGGTTTTAGGTGTTATTAATAATGTAGAGATGACTGTAACTACACAGGAGGGTATAAATAGAATCTATGCAAATATTACACCATTTTATATAAGAGATGTGGACAGCTGCAGATTTTGATACAGGGAAGAGGTGCCCAGTACCAGTTTGTCAACAATGCCAAGGAACAGATGCATTTACATACAATGCCAGAGATATGTGGTGTCCAATTTAGTAGGCTGGATTCATAGTTCCCAGATCTAACTAAGCATCAGGATTTCCTGGGGTGTTTTCTGAAAAATACACATGCCCCCTTAATCCACATACTTAGGTTGGGGAATAACAATCTATATGCTTGTTCAAGTTCTCTGTTGGCGTCAGAATAGCAGACTTGATTAATTGAAATCTGTCTTCTAATCCTCAAGTTAGGATTTCCAGAATTTCAAAAGTTTCCCCATTTTACTATAATAAATATGTATGCATGCACATATATGTATCACCAGGAGAATATAGAGTAGGGAGATTTTTTTTTGTTTTGCTCTTAACTGAATATTCTCCTCCATTTTCCTAACAGTGACACCCTCTGCACCCAAGCCTGTGGTGGACAGATACACGCAGGGATACATTGACACAGCTCCAGCCTCCTGCCCAGCCTATAGCAAGAGACTGAGTGTGACACTGGAAACAGGAAGATGAAGAGGTGCAACTGATTCATACCAGGTCACACAGAGAGCTAGGCGCAATGCCAGAGATAGGATCCATCTCCCATGTCACCACATGGTGATCTGTGGTCCATGGAGCACATTCTAAGGTTGTGGCAGCAACGTCACTCATCTGGACAAAGAAGGCTTCCATTTAGATGTTCATACATGTGACTCAGGAAGAAGAAAACTCCCATTTTATGCTCAATCAAGGCAAGGAGGGGATGAAGAAGTGTTATTTATTTTCAAAAGCTCTAAGACCACTCTATTTGCTTATTCCCTTTCTGTACAATAAACAGGCTTGTTTTCACAGTCATTCTTCCTGCTGCCTCCCACACTGCTTCCTGGAAGGCAGACTGGAATGAGAAGATAGGATCCTACAGCTGACCTAGGAAAGTGATTTTTTCTTTTATTTAACTTATAAAACCCTATAATAGTTGAGTTGATTAGATTTCTGAGTACATGATTCAATGCAGTCACTTCAAGAGTATAATAGAGTACTAAATGTCACTGAAGGGCCTAAGGAAGAAAAAAGATAATTTCTTTTCCCCAAACTCTTAAACTATTTCTAAGAAATGATTCTGTTTGGGCTGAAACTATTTGTACTTCTATAGTTCTCTTTAAAATAATTCCATCTCTTCCATTAAAGAGAACTATAGAAGTCTACGTTACTCATGTGCTTGATTCCATAGAAGATCTGAGTCTAGCATTACACACACACACACACACACACACACACACACACAAACATACACTTATACACTTATACATACATATCGATATACATCCATAAACATACAAATACAAAATACAAAAACAGGTCCTTTCATAGACCTCACCATACTCAAATTATATTTTCAGAATTACACTTATACACTTATACATACATATCAATATACATCCATAAACATACAAATACAAAATACAAAAACAGGTCCTTTCATAGACCTTACCATACTCAAATTATATTTTCGGAATTACTCGTTATAGAAGTGTAGTTAAGCAATTCATATTTTCAAATATGTTAAAGAAATGATAGATTCAATGGAAATAAGCCATCAATGGCCTCAATTCAACAACTGAGTAAAAACAATGAACTTTACAACTTTGGTTGGGGGGGGGGGGGGTAGTGGGGAGGATTGGGGGAGGGGGAGGGGGAGAGGATGGGAAGGGATGGGAAGGGGAAACTAAGGAGGAGGCTACAATGCTTGATAAGAAATGTACTCATTATCTTGTCCATGTAATTGTAACCCCTCTGTACAGTATTTTCACAATAAAAAAAAGAAAAAAAATGGTAGAATGATGGGTGGGTTCTACACCAATATTTCCATAATAGACTTGTGTTTTCTTCGTAAAGGAAGTAAATAGTTACAAAGCAGGTAAGCACAAACACAATGTGGCCTCTTTTCACTGAACTGATGAAACTTTCAGCCTCAGCATTTTCCTGGCACCAGAACCCTGCAGCAGGTGAGGAAACAGCAGTCCACACCAATTGAACCTATGCTGCTTCTAAGTCACAGCTGTGATTCCCCTAAGGCACCAAGTCAGGCATGAGCTTTACAAAGGAAGTCTGAGAAAGACAAAAGGGCAATCTGCAAGTGATGGAGCAAGGCAAAGAGAACATGACTCCAGACAGAGACTCTCAAACTCCCCTCCAAGGTGTACTCATTCTCAAAGAAAACAATCCACAAACTCAGAGTCCTAAAGATGCCATAAAAGATCTATGTCAGCAAGGTACAGTGTTCATATCTGTAATCCTAGGAGGCTGAGATTGGGAGGATCTCAATTTAAGATCAGCCTAGGCAAAAAGTTTACAAGAACATTTATCTCAGCCACTAAAAAGCTGGCCACACCTGGTGCACACCTGTCATCTTAGCTATACAGGAAGCCTAAATAGGTTAACCATGGTCTGGGCAACTAGAAAGAAACAATGAGAAAAAGAAAGAAAGAAACAAAGACCTTATTCAAAAACTTGCAAAAGCTTAAAGGGCTAAGAGCATGGCTAAAATGGTACAGCACCTGCCTAACAAGCACAAGGCCTTGTGTCCAAATCCTAATACCATCCAAAAATGAAAAAACAAAACATAACAGAAATGGTAGGACAAAGAATGAATCAATCCAACAGTGGTACTCACTAGACATTATGTTGAAAATGAACTATACAACTTGGGGTAAGGGAGAAGAGTTGGGAGGGGAAAAAAAGCTAGGAGAAAAAAAGCTAGGTTACAAGCAACTGTAACCCCTCTGTATATCACCTTTACAATAAACTTTGAATTTTAAAAAGTCTGTTGGGCCTTTCTTGAATTATCTTTCCCTCCATATAAAGGCCTCATTGGGAAAAAAAATGTTTCTGCATCCTTTTCCATTTCCTTCAGCTCCTCAAGATCTACTTGTGCGTCATTTCCTCCTCAGAGACAGTTTGGGATGTCTATGAGATCATAACTACCTTTCAAGACTGTCCTTGTTGGGCCAACAAATCTCCCAGTTTGCTATATGAGAAATCATGGCTCCTTTATATCTTTGTTTAGTGGAACAAGACAAATCTTTATGTAGCTACTGAGTGGCTCTTACAGATCATTTGAATACATGTTATACAAAGTCACTGTTTCTTTACTACAACTGACAAAAACTTTCCAAGAAGAAGGGGAAGAAAAAAAACCCATCCTACCATGTATAGTGTGAAAGAACATGGAAGAGAATGAAACCAGTTACCTACTTTTAATTTTAATTTAATAGAATAGAATTTGTTAGCATGCTAATAAATTCTTACGAAGTCCAGCCTAGCAAAACAAGATCAAAACAAATTCTTACTGATGGTAGATGAGTACTCTCTAAATATTTCAATTGTGGTGAGATCTCAGATGGGATGTAATAATTACTGTCTGAAAACACCCGACAGATTCACAGATTGACACTTCAGCCAATCCTTGGAGATGGTGAGGTGGATGGAGAATCACTATGAAAACATAGGGAAATAAGTCATGTGGTATGTGGCATATGGGACCATGTGCCCAGCATGTGGAGTGGACTAGGGAAGACCACCACAGTAGAAACAAAAAGGTTATCACCTGATACCCCAAATCCCAGAGCAAAGCAATGATGATAACTAATAACTACATGCAGAAATGGATGGTGCCTAGCTTTTTGGCTTTTTAAAATATACACCATCTCTTATCTGCTCCTCATTCTGCATTTTCCCATAAAAACCTATGAGCACATAGCCACTCACTGAACTACAGTGTTTTTGGTTTTTTTTTAATCCTACCTGCCAACTATCCCTTCTCCAGTGGGTAGATTTAAATTCTATATCCACATCTTTATTAGAGAAGGTAGAAATGGGATCTTTTATGTTTTTATTTTTCCCCTCAATTTGCTAGAGATGAGATTGAAAGAAGTTGCTCTTGCAATAGGTATTGATGTGTCCTCTTCCTTTATATTCCATTTCTAACAATTGCAGCCCCAAACTCAATAGCTGGAGAGCAAGGGCCAGAATAGACAAATATCCAGTTGTGTGGAGGCTCATGGCCATTCAATATCTGATATTATTCTTTTTTTGAAAAAAATAGCATCTTTTTTGCCAAAATCAATAAGCTTTTGTGAAGGGAAAAGGCTAACCACATTACAGAGTTAGGTACTAATTGAAGGGGGCAAACCGATGTTGATAGTAAAGTTCTCTCTCTCAAAAAAGAAAAAAATTCACAGGCTGGTATCCACAAGAGCCAGGTTCTCGTGTGTGTTTGTGTCTGTGAGCTGTAAGAGTAAGAATTGTAAAATTAGAGCTAGAGAAATGGTTTTTAAATTATTTAGTGTATGTTTTTCTTCATGTATTTAATACTTTTCCCACTGTGTCCTAATCTCTATTTGAGCCTCTCTTTGAGGAGAGGAAAGGAAAACCCTGGGGGGAATACGAAAAAAGCTATGACAGGTTGCTCTTACAACTCAACCTTTCTGATATTTCCACAATTGATTTAACCTTGGACCAATGGCATTTTACCAGACTCCTGTTTGAAACAGAATTTAATTATGCAGGTTTAGAAGCATTCTCATTTACCTAACAGAATAGATGACCCACATCAGAACTGAAACAATCACATCAAGGAAAATAAGTTGCTTTGAGGAAAAAGTAAAGAGAATATGATACATCATTAAAAATGAAGAATAGGGTCTAGGAGCTGTTGAGCTCAGGTAAGTAAATGGCTGCTAAACATCTCTTGTATAAGAAGTTGCAAAAAAAAAAAAAAAAACAATAGAGATAGCAACAATAAGAAGCTTAAAAACAAGAAAGCCTTTACCTACTATAAAAATTGTTGAATACAGAAGCATTCTCCCTAACATACCCAGTTCAGCTAAGCGCATTTCCATTTTATCTATGAATGCATCTGAACTGGGTAAACAAAATCCTGAACAGAAAGGGTTTCTGAAACCCTCCCTTTTCTTTGTGGTAATTTGCTTTTGTATGAAGTATCTCTTTGATTGTTCAAATCCAAAAATAACAATGGTAGCTATAGAAGACATATACCCTCTCAACATGCCATTTCTCTGACAGAGCATGGGCACAGGAAACTGTCCATCCCACTCTGCAGAGATACCCACAACTGCCAACAATCCTACAATAAGCCAGAGACTGCTACCATTACAGAACAAAGCAAAATCAGAAAGCATTGGAGCGATATGAAATGGAGTCTTTGAAATGCAGAAAGCAGCAGATTCAATCACAAGGAATCCCTGTACTACCAGGCAATTCCAAAGCCTCAAAAGAGTCTATCATAAAAGCCTTGCTCTGGCCTAAGCTAAGGACGACTCCAGCTAAGAAGTGGCCTGGAATTATACGATCAGTATCAGGCTCCGATGGCCTGTGTGCCTGAGAGTCTCCACCTTGCTTCATGAACAAAGAGTCACAAAATGTTTTAACTTCTGGAAAACACTGTACAGCTACAAGTGAGAAACCCAAGACCCAGAAAGACTAGGAAGCTTATCCCAAACTACCAAGAACTAAAATTATATATTGAGAACGTACAGTAAAGAGCACCTCCAATTATTTATTTATATTTATTGTGTGCCAAATATAATACTAAAATTGTACTACTGGAGAGAGAGTATAACTAATGTTGTACTCTCTCTGTTAAAACACATCTGTTAAACATTCTATACCCAACTGATAGAAATGTTGACAACTACAGAAAAGCCGAAGTAGAAAAACTCACCAGCCACGCAAAGAAACACACTGTCAACATCTGGTTTTATTTCTTGCCAACTTTTTTCTCTGAAGTATAAGTTTTCATTTTCCTTCCTTCTCTCCTTTTGAAACAGGTGTGATATTCCTGAATGCATAATTACAAGTTCTACCTTGCCACATACACACGTCTTCACATTAAAGAGTCTTTGTAATCATCATTCTTAATAGATGCAAACTATCCATGGAGTGCATATAATCATGTATCTATTGTTATTTCCATTTTGGAAAGGGTAGACATTTATAAATTATGAGCATGTTCTTAAAAATTTCCATATTCTGAACATTTCCTTGGGAAATCAACAGAGGATTCACTGATACTTCCCTTTCTCTGAGGGAATTTAAGGTGGCTGTCTCTTAAATTTATCAGAGTCATGATGTGGTTAGTCAAATGACTCTTTTGAACACATAGCACTTGTGGTTTCTGTTGTCACTAAGGATACAAAAAGTATAGGGTATCATGGTCATCTTGATGTACTTGGCCTGCATACTATTTCATGTTCAAGATGGTCATCCACTGATTGATTGTACTACTTGTCTCACTTGTAAAATTATCTGCCATTCATGTAGTAGAGAGTAGCCATCTTTTTAGAATTGCTCGATAACTTACTGGACAGCCAGTTAAACTGGGATTTCAGATAAAGAATGAATAATTAAGATAATACTATTTAAAACCAGTGCTGGGACTTTAAATTCAGGAACTTGAGCTTGCTAGGCAGTCACTCTACTACTTGAGCCAAGCCAAGGCTTGCCATTCTATCTCCAACTTACCACCAGAAAACCAGAAGTAGAGCTGTGGCTCAAAGTGGCAGACTACTTGCCTGGAACAAAAAAACACTCAGAGACAGCATCCAAACCCTGAATTCAAGCCCTACAATCAACAAGAAATTTTTAAAAATTACAAAATAGCATCTTATTTATACATTTATCTGATTTGGAGAAGGGAAGAAAGAATAATCCAGTGCAACAATGATACCCACAAGATACTACGTTGGAAATGAACTTTACAACTGTGGGGCAGGGGCAATGGGGTAGAGGGTGAAGAGGAGAGGATAGTGGAAGAAAAACAAAGGAGTGGGTAACAATGTTCAACAAGAAATGTACTCATTACCTTACTTATGTAACTGTAAGCCCTCTTTACACCTTTATAACAAAATAAGATATAAAATACAAAAAAATTACAAAATACATACACACATATATATACATATACATATATACATTATCACTGTTGAAAGTTAATACTTATTGCGGTGGTATTAAGAGACTTTTTAGGTGATTAGGTCATGAAATTTCCTCCTATGCATGAAATTAAAGCTGTTGAAAAGAAGTTTGGTTCTCTTGTTCTTCTGTTCTCCCATCAGGTGAGGACACAAAATTCTTTGAGGGCCCCAGCAATCGATGGTATCATGAACATAGACAGCAGTCCTCATCAGTACCTTTGTCTCAGACTTCTCACTCTTTAGAACTATAAGAAATAAACTTCTGTTATTTGCAAATTGATAACTATTGACTCAACCTAGGTGCCTAATAACTGATGAATAAATAAAGAAAAGGTAGTACATATACACAATGGAGTATTATCAGCTATAAAGAAGAATGAAATTGTGCTATAAGGGAACAAAAGTCGAGGGAACTGGAGATCATCATGTTGAATAAGACAAGCTCAGAAAGACATGTACCACATGTTGTTTTTTCTCATGTAGAATCTAAACCTAAAAAAATTAATGATAAGGCAGTGGAAATTAATATCACTGTGTTGAAAATGAGCTATAAAACTTGCGGATGGAGATGGGCAGGAAACACTGGGAGAGAGCAAGGAAAGGGGTAATATTCTCCAAAAAGAAATGTACTCTTACCTGATATGAAACAGAAACCCCTCTGTATATCACCTTTATAATAACAATAAAAATATTTAATAAATAACAATAATAACATGTCATGCCTGCAGAAGGTGAACTGTTGGTAGGGGACATGCAGGAGCAAGGAAAAAGAAAGGGTGATTCAAGTATACATGATCAAAGTATATTGTATGTAGGTGTGAAAATGGCATAATAAAAACCACTGAAATTGTTTTAAAAGGGGGGGAGCCTTCTAGGGGACTAAGGAAGAATGATAGAAGGGGTAACTTTGGTCAAAGTATGTTATATGCATGTATGGAAGTTTCACAATGAAATCCTTGTACAATACATGAATAATAAAACCTCTAAGAATTCCTGTCAAAGAGGAACACTTAGATAGAAGAGAATCAAACAAGAGTCAGCTTCCATCACCAAAGGCAAAAGAAGGATCATAGTCAAAAATCCTTAACAACCAGTTTAGGAGATGGACTGACTCTAAGGCCCATCATTGGAAACTAATGCCTATCAGCCTTGCCAAGGAGGATGTAAACTTTGTCAGGAGACTTAAGAGTCTCTAAACAAACAAACAAATAAACAAAATAAAATGGAGTGCTTTAAAGAAAGTTTAAAGAAAGAAGAAGCAAGAAATGGAAGAGATTAACTTAGGTAGGAAAGCCTTCTTTAAAAAAAACTATTTTTCACAATAGTTTATCACTACCACCCATTGGTATTTCAATACCTATATTATTTCCTTCATTTTCCTTACAAATTTGGAAATCACATAGGCCAGACAAATTAACTAAATCAGAAACAACATTAGAATTCACAAAGAGTATTAGTGCTTATGCAGATTTCATTTTCTAGGCAAATATTCATAAGAGACATATAACACATTATTCACATTTTTTGCATGGGCAAAATGATAATTCTGTATACCACCCCAGCCGAATGCATACATAGAAAATGATATCAAATTTGGAAATAGCCAGTGACTTATGCTTGTGATCCTAATTACTTAGGAGGCTGTGATCTATAGGAACGCAGTTCAAACCCAGCCCAACCAAGATGGCTTAAGAAAAGTCCAAGAGATTCCATCTCCAAAATAGTAGCAAAAAGCTGGAGGCAAGTAGTACAGTACCACCCAAGGAAGCAAGCTGAGAAAGAGTAAAGCTTTGAGTTCAAATCCCAGAATATGATCAACACATATCAGATGTATATATGGAAATGTCATAATGAACTTCTTTACTAAATACAACTTAACATGCATGGGGAAATAAATTTAATTTGGTTAAATCAGGACATGTTCCAAAAGTAGCAAAATAAGGTGATTTGTTCATCTGACTTATAAAAAGCCAAAGTAAGAAATCAGAGCATAGTAACTACTTACTTAAGGCTAATCCAGGTACCTAGCACTGTGCTATGACAAGGAAAAGGTATCAAAAGGATTAGAAAAACACATGCTCTGCACTAGAAGGCTCACAGCTCTACCAGGGATTTGAGTCCTTTCCAGAAATAGAACCTTTAAAGAAGGAACGAGAAACATATAAGAGCAATATAGGTGTTAAGTGATGTGATCCATTCTGTAAGCACCATAGAGATCAGAAGGAAAAGTATTTCTGTACACAATGCTTCAGCAACTCCAGATGAGAGCAAGTGATGAACACATAGCCAGTATCCAATCCCAGAGGTAGTGGAATCTAAATTACCACCAGTGACTGTGGGCTTTAATTTCAAACCTGCCACCATCTCATTCATCTACCTCTGGCAAATGACCTCACCTTTCACTGCCTGCCCTGCAAAATAGGAGTAGCAATCAAGCCCTGCTCTTCAGAGCTGGTAAAGAACAAATAATAAAGAAACTGGAAACTCAGTAAAGGATGAGGGTCTAATAAATCCTGATGAATTAGTGTCCAGGCCAAAGGAACACTTGATAGAGCTTAAGGCATAGGGGTTTACAGATGGTTAAATATCAACAATTGGTTGCATTTGTCAGGGAGGTAAAAAGGTTCACTTATACAATCTGTTATTAATTACTATGGAGGATATTCATGACATTGAAATGCAGATAATTCCTCAGACTAAGTGCAAACATCTGCCCCCATTGTAATATGAGAACATAATTGTCATCATGAAAATCATGTTTTCTTACATTGAAATGCACAGATCAAATGCCACAATTAAATATTTTTACCAACACCATGATTAAAGGGATATTTATATTGCAGGAGTGGTTACTAGATCAACTTTGATTCTTTTATCTTATTATGAAAACAATATGGGGAAGAGGTGAAGGTTTGTTTTTAAATAAATTTACTAAAAAAAAAAATGACTGAGGACCACCCTATGAGCTCAAGTCACTAAGTTAAAGGGTATGTGTTGCTTTGTATTATATACACATTTTTAACTTACCAGAGCGAGTGACAAGTTCTCCAAAGCTACCAGGCCATTTTTCAAATTCCCAATGATATACATTTTCACCAAAAACTTGTCCCCTTATCCACACAGAATAGGTTTCAAAACTTCTCAGTGCATGTATAAATGTATGCATGTATATATACATACACCCATGTGTATATATAATGTATGCTTTTCCAACACATCCACTAATTCAATACCCTTTCCATCTTAACTAAGCACTTACCCACGCTCTATCATTGTAATGTTTTCATGTTGGGGTGCCACAGCAAAACTAGTATGAATTTCTTTATGCTTTCTCACAGTTTCATGGGTGGTAGCTTCCTTCTTACTATAGACCTCAGCATCTTTTCTTTCTTTGTAAAATAGAGAACTTTCACCATTCCACTTATGCCAGCTTCTCGCTGGCATATCTAAATTGCCTGCATTGCTACCCTTGTGCTTTGGGGGCAATCTTTAATTAATGGTTCCTTGAACACCAGCACAGAGATGCCACAGCACTGAGTCTGATAACCCAACAGGCTGCTGAGTGACTGATGGGCCTGTAGTATCCACAGCGTCAATGTACCAGACAAAGGATGATGCACATCCAGAGGGAGATGGAGCGTAGCTTCCTTGTGCTTTCAGAAACCGTGTGCAATTGAAAACTTATGAGTTGTTTATTTCTGGAATTTTCCACTTAATATTTTTGGACCATGGTTGACTGCTTGTAACCAAAACTGCAGAACGCAAAACCATTATATTAACTAAATATAACTTGTCACCCTGATACATACAAAAAGATATCTCTTTACAGTTCTAATTTACATTTCCCTAACCATTCGTAGGGCAGAGAATATTTTCATAAGATTATTATCTATTGCCGGACGCCGGTGGCTCATGCCAGTAATCCTAGCTACTCAGGAGGCTGAGATCTGAAGATCACAGTTCAAAGCCAGCCAGGGCAGGAAAGTCCATGGGATTCTTATCTCCAATAAACCACCAGAAAACTGGAAGAGGCTCAAGAGGTAGAGCACTCGCCTTGAGCTGAGGAGCTGAGGGACAGTGCCTAGGCCCAGAGTTCAAGCCCCATGACTGACAAAAAAAAAAAAATTATTGTCTATTCATGATGCTTCAAGAGCAAAATGCTTAATGAAGTTTTTGGCTCACCTTCCTATTGGGTTGTATTTCTCTTATTGACTTACAGTGTTCTGTATATCTTCTAGATAAAACCTACGACTATTATATGTATTGAAAAATAGCTTTTCTTCTCTTCTGTCATTTTCTTAAAGCCAAAAAGACCACTAAGCTGCAGTCTTTCCCTTTTGAGAGTAATCTTACCTGGACCCCAGATTCTGTGAGGCAGATAGGATCTAATTGAGGTAGGTAGTTTTATCGTATCTTCCAGAAAAATGAATAGATTTCTTTCTGCATTGTTTACTTCTATGCTCTGAATAATGAGAAACATTGAAAAAAAGCCTTCAAAATGCAGAGCCCACCAATGAGATGATTATGCATTTTGGAGACCCAAATAAGGCAAATTTAAGTACCAGCAGAACTACAAAGACACTGTCTTTGGAATGCCACTGAGCTAAGCATGGACCAGGTCAGCACCTTGGCTTACCACCTGGAGTGTAATCTAGGCTGCCACATAGTCATGTTCACAAGAGCTCCTTCTTGAAATCCTTAACAATGTTTAATCAAGGGATTCTGCATTTTCATACTACTCAGAGTCCTCACTAATGACCAAGTCAGTCAGCCAGTTGGCCCTAATATAATAGTCCTGGAGTGAGCTACACACCCAGGGATCATGGAAAGAAAAGCAGAGAGGGCCCAGAAAATAAAAATACTTCAAGAGAATGAAGACCTTTCCAGACACCTGGAAACACACACACACACACACACACACACACACACACACACACACACACACACACACACACACACACACACACACACAGAGTTTATGGTACCTGTGAGGAGTAATTCATTAGCAAACCATGAGAAATAGCTCCTACCCTTACCAAGAATATGTGTATTCTAAAGCTACCTCTGTTTTATTATTGATATAAAGTGTTTACTGATAACTGTAAAAGTGGGTTTCACAGATGCTAAATTTTGTATTGATCCAAGACATCCTTAAAACTCCCAGAAGATGCTTTTCACTCTAAATAACTGATGGGGTGTGGACCAAATTAAGAGAGGCAGCAATGCCTAGTGATTCAGAGCGGAGACTGCAGGAATAACTACCTAGTTTCACATCCTCTCAGATGATCTACCAGTTCCAGCAATGTGGGTGAGTCCTTTCATCTTCCTGGACCTCCATTCTTTCCTTGTAAAGTAAGTATTCCTTCCCTTTCCTCCCCAATCTGGCCTCCAGGAAGCTCTCTGTGGCTCTTCAGAAGGAGCGCTGGAAGCCACTGGGTCAGCACACTTCTTGCTGATCTTGCTGCAGTCTCTTTTGCTCTTCTTCACCCCTGTAACCCCTCGTCCAGTTTCTGTCTCTTCCACAGCACTTCCAGCCACACTAGAGATGACTTACTAAGCTCCGAAGCCAGGTTGCACACGGTTGAGTCTTGGAATCCATGAATTTTTTTCCCCATCTATGCACACAGGAACTGCATCCATCTCCTCATCTGTACAACAGGGATAAGAACAGTACTTCTTTGCTGGGAAGACAGGTGAATGCTGTGCTTTGCACATAGAAAATGATATTCAAATATTTGCCATTATTTTATATTCTCTTTGCAACAAGAAGGCAAACAGGTATTTTTTGAAGTTTAACCTTTAAAAGCTTAACTGATCCTCACAGCCAGCACTCTCCCACCAATCCATCCTTCACATAGCCACTGGCAGAATACAGATAAAATGTAAATTTGATTCATTAGAGTTCCTAATTGAAACCTTTCAAAGGCTCTTGTCACTTAGGATAAATTCCTAGTTTCTCAGTGCTGCATCATGTGCTTTCTAGGCCTGGCCTCTTCTACCTCTGTAGCTCTCCTCTCCTCTTCCCACACCCAGCCTCCTCCATCCTCACGGTGATACACTGCTTCTAGATCCTAAGAAAGCACCAAGATACTTCTCATCCCTCTTATTCATTCCATCCTGTCTCTTTTGATGAAATACTTCCCGCACCCAAAACTGGGAACTCCAACTTTGTCATTATACCTCAGTACAGGATAAGCCACGGCAGAAAACCCTTCCTTTTTCTACCCTATGTAGAACTCCCTGTGATTGCCTAATGTTCTTTCTCATCATAGTTAATATAGTGATCAAGTGTTGATACTTGTGAAGCGCATCACTTAGATTTGAATCCTTGTTCAGTCACTGATACACCTATGAAATGAAGAAAAGGAAAGTTCCCACCTCATAGAGCTGTTGTAAGGAATAACCTAATGTATGGAAGACAGTAAGCACTCCAGGATTAATGCCATCATGTATTTAGTTTGCTATTTATGTGTCTCCAGATATCTGAGCTTTTGACACAAAGCAGTCATTCTATTACTTTTTAAATTTTTTATTGTTATTATAAAGGTGATGCACAGAGGGGTGACAGTTACATAAGTCAGGTAAAGAGCACATTTCCTTTTTAACAATGTCACCCCTTCTCTTGCCTTTTCCCAGTCTCTCCCTCCCATCCGCACCCACAGGTTGTATAGTTCAGTTTCAAAATAGACTCTAGGGAGTATGATTACTGCATTTGTTTGCCATTTTGTCCATCCATTTCTCTGCTTCTCCATACGCTTCCAAAGACATATAAACATACAAACAAGAACAAAAGGAAAGACAAAAACAGCAACAAAGAAAAAAAACTCTTGTTTCCATTTTTCTGGAGTTCATTTCGATAAATATTACTTTGTAGGATCAGATGCATTGTGCTTTCTGTTCCATTCCTAAGAGTGCCCTCCTTTGGTCTCACTGTGTGTGAATGCCTAGAGGCCTGTATAATTTATCATATCCCAAGGAATTTTAGATCTAGCTTCCGCATCTGATAGAAAACAAGCATTGTTTGTCTCGCTGAGCTTTCCCTACCTCACTTAGCATCATTTGTTCTAGGTCCATCCATTTCCCTGCAGATGACATAATATTCTTTTTAATAGCTATGTGACTTGTGTATAGGTACATTTTTTTGATCCACTCATCTATTCATTCTATTCATTTTTATCTAACTCCCAATACATAGCAAAATGTCTTAAATGATATTCTTCATGAATATGCAATTAAAAGACATTTGCATCTGGTGGGGTGGCGCATATATATATAATCCAACCTCTGAATGCCTGAGGCAAAAGGATGGTGAGTTTGAAGCCAGCTTAAGTTACATCCAAAATCAAGGGCTATTGATGTAGCTCAGTGGTAGAATACTTGCCTAGTAAGTAAGAAAGAAGAGAGGGAGGGAGGAAAGGAAAGGAAGGTAAAGAGATGGCAGGGAAGGGAAGGGAAGGCAAACCATTATGCTAATCTACTAAGACTATGGCTGTGTTTATTTATGCTGACTAATACCCTAGGTGGGACAGTAAATTTCATTAAAATAAATGATTAAATTAATAATTGAGCTCAAATAATAACAGAAATATTTAAATAATTGTGCGAGAACCTAAGAACAGGAAAGTGAAACAGGGAATAGAAAAAGATGGCTTCAAGACAAAAGACAAAGAGGAAAAGAAAGCACAATCCAAACAAAGAATCACTAATATGTCTGCCTCAGCCTCAACCAAAAACAGAATTTCATTTGCCTGCTGTGACTTGACCTCCTTTTGTTAAACAGCTGCTAAAATACTACAAACAGAAAAGAGTTTGAGATGAAGTTTTTGCCACTACTGGACAGCTATCTGACCCCTGAGTACAACACTGGGGATTGTGTGGTAAAATTATTGGGGTGCTGTAATAAGTATATATCGACAGATTCTCCAGTATCCCAAAGGCACCCATATAGGCCTGGAGTTTAATCTCTTCTATTTCCAGATGTTATTGGAGATCAGATAACTGGTAATGGACCATGACCATCTACTATTCTCAAATGATCATATTAACTTACCTATTTGCCATGAAGCATCAGAAAGCCAAGAATTTTTTTTTAAAGACTTCTCCAAAAAGGAGAAGGGAAATGAAACTCCTCAGAGTCTGAGAGTGCTGTTGAGTGTAACCGTCTGAAAAGAATGAAATTTGTGTTTGTCAAGGACATTGGGGAGAGGGAGAAGAGAAACATAAGAGGGGAATACAGCAATAATCCTCCAGGGATGTTCAGCCTAATCCTGACATGAAAAAGCCAGCCCAGACTTGCCTTTATATGCTTCTCTGTCCTCTGCTCTTATCTCTCCTGTTGTGTTTGTTTGCATTGTGTTCAAACTGATGTCCAGTGGAGGGGGCCTCTCCGTGTCAGAACTCTAGAGCCACAGCAGAGCTAGACTGATAAGAAGGATAAGGTCTGAGAAGAGAGAAGAAAATCAAATTCTTATTAATAATTCCTTATTATTTCCTCTTGAGCTCTTTCTTTTAAGTAAGTTTTTTATTGTGAAAATACAGTACAGAGGGGTTACAGTTACATGAGCAACATAATGAGTACATTTCTTTTCAAGCATTGTTGCCTTCTCCTTTGTTTTTCCCCTACTATCCCGTCCCTCCACCTCTTCAACTACACCCCCCATTCCTCCCAACCCTCTCTCCCCTACCCCTGCCTAAATTGTAAAGTTCGTTTTTCAACAGAGCATTTTGTACATTCTCTTCAGCTCTTTCAATGAAGACTGGACATAGGATCAGCGGTGGCTTGTTTCATCTCAGTGAACACAGCTGGTGGGTGAAGAGGGACAGGGAAGTTTGAGGTATGTGTATGTGTGTGGCAAACATTGGGCTAAAGTCTGGTGATAAAGAGATAAACATAGGAAGTTCCTGGCCTTCGAAGAGTTCATGGTGCAGAACAACACACAAACACACACACACACACACACACACACACACACACACACACGCACACACACACACACACACACACGCACGCGCACACACACACACACACAAAGAATGTTAGTTACAATTATTATCTGGCTGGTAGTTTGCTAGGCAATAGCGAGAGGAGCAGGGATGACAGTGAATCTCAGAAGGAGATGACATGAAACTGATACTGGAAGCATGTTCTAACAAATACCAAATAGTCCATGGAGGAAGGACTAGCCTCTAGAAGAAGGAGGAAGAAACAGAGGAAATGGTAGGCTCTATTCGGGGAAGATTGGTAATCTGGTATGCCTAGAAGTGGTAGAGAGGGAATAGGTGAAAGGCAGGTCCTAGGGTAAGCTGAGCCAGTTGGCTGAGTAGAGGACCTGGATTTCATGTTTAAAAAAATTGGATTTTATAGCCAGGTCCACTGGCTTATGCCTATAATCTTAGCTGCTCAGGAAGCTGAGATCTGAGATCATGGTTCAAAGCCAACCTGGGCAGGAAAGTACATGAGACTCTCATCTCCACTAAAACTATCAAAAAAGCTAGAAGTAGTAGAGCTCCAGACTTGAGCACAAAAGCTCAGGGACAGTGCCCAGGTCCATAGTCCAAGCTCTGCCTCTCGGAGCCATCACAGGTATTCAGTGGACAAAAAAATCACTTGAGTATCACTGGTATACAAATGGACTAAGGAGGTGATAGTGGGTCAAAGCCAGGATCCCAAGTTAGTTGAACTCAACATGGAAGTGGTAGTGGGAATGAGAAGAGGGGAGACATACAAAAATAATATTCTCCCTCTGCACATCACCTTGACAATAAAATTTAAATTAAAAAATAATAAAATAGTCCAATAGTAAAAACTTAAATAAGTAAAACTATGATAATAAATACAATGTAACAAACATGTAAAAAATAATGTTCTGCCAATAGAGTTTCATATTTTTAGTATCCAATTATACACAAGGGGTAATTTCTAGGCTTGGACAACTAGGTGAATTCCAATGCTTTGCTGTTTTCTAGCTATGGGCCTCCTTCTCTCCTAGGAAGATAATTATATCAATGTTATGCCTTTTTTTAATAGACAGGTGACACAGCTAAGACATTTATACAAAGTCTGGCTATGACTACTTTCCCAAGAGCTTTGTGAACCAAGGGGTTAAAAAAAAAAAAAAGCAAAAGAAATTCAACAGCAAAATCTTAGTTTTTAAAGCTCTTGGATTCATTTGAACCAACTGTTGCCATGGTTTCCAGTGTCTGAAATCAACATTTCGAGGTAATCCCAAGATCTAGATATTGCTGCAGCATTCAGGTACCAAGGAACAATCAAAGTGCCATACCCCATTAGTGACAGAACTCTGTTAAAGCTGTGTGAGGGCCTCAAATTGGTATTCAGCTTCACCATTGATGCTGTATTACTAATTATAGCATGACACCATGCAAAAGTGAGACTTTTTAAAAGGCTGGAAAAATGGCATTATTTTAATAACTCATTAGGAAATTGCTTTTTGAGGACGCAATGGAAGTACAAGTTTCTCAATTAGGGGAATTATGTGGAATTGATGAGATATTTGAGCATGCATGATCTGCAGCTAGCGGTCCATTTGAAGCAAACCAAGCCATTGAGAGGGCTGGCTAATGAGGTCCACGATGATCTCATTCATTGTAGAAGGAAAATGATAATGGTGGCTATAAAGAGAGAGTGTTGCAAGACTGTTGCTCTCCAGCTATCCTGGTCAAAGTCTCATTGCCCTCCCTATTAGGGATAGAGATTTTTTTAAAAAGACATCAAAAGAGACCTAATATTCAGAAGGATTAACCAATGTTGCCTGATGATATGCATGTGCAAGAAAAATAAATGATGATTTGTTATCTAGATACCCAAAAAGTACTGCTGTTGTGTTTGGGATGTTTGTAAATTGAAGAAGAGGTGTTTGAAAGATTATCCTGCCCATGTAATTGTAACCCCTCTGTACAGTATGTTCACAAAAAAATAAAATTAAATTAAAAAAAAAAGAAAGAGGAAGCGAGATAGGAGATCGTGATAAATTCCTGAATAAAAGTTCTTCCAGTCCTTTTCTGTCAAAGTATTTTTGTTAATAAATGCTTATCCACAAGAGAAAAGGATGCTGATAGAGAGAGTGAGGTTGATTGGAACATATTGGAAACATGTGTGGAAATGTCCCAATGAAATCCCCCTCTGTATAACTAATGTAAGACAATTTAAAACATGCTCGCAAATGAAAGGAAGAAATGAAGTTCTCATCCCCAGAAACTTGTACTGTTTGAAAAAGCACCGGGTAGATTCCACATGTACATCTGTAAGTCTGTTTGCACCTGTGAGGGGGGTAGACGAGTATATAAGTCATGGGAAAGAGAAAGAATGCATTTTCTGATTTATTCTCATTTAGCATGGTATTAATGGGATATATCCCATGACCCATTATACTACTTGGAGTGTCTTGGGAATGTTTTCTTAACTGTTTTTGAAATTGCAAATGAGAAACTTCCCCTTTCTAAGGCTCCAAGTTAGTGACTGGTCTCAGCAAAGGTTTCAAGGTCTCATAAACCAAACTATTCTTGCAGTATGAAAATTTTCACCTGGACACGGGGCTCTGTGGGCTCAGTGTTTGCAATGGCTCAGTAGATTTGGAAATGCTTAGTCAAGCCTATTATCCTAACTCATCTCCAAAACCTTCCAAGTAATGCCTTTACTTTTTACTTTTGAAAGACTCAGATTTGACAGATGTGTCTCAAAGCCTCCCAGTTTGTCCTCTGTGTTCAAATCTCACTGAAGTCAAGCAGAAACAATAGAAATTAACAAACTATGGTCTGATTTAAAAAAAACTCCTAGAGTAGAAGGGCTTTATATATACTTGTAAATGTACATGCATATACATACACAGGTCACACACAGCATCCTTTTGAGGACAATTTAGGAGAACATTTGGTGATCTCAATAGGCAAGTGTAAATGACTCAGGGCCTAGAAGACTAACCTTCTATTCTGAAAAACTTCAGGACAAGTTTCACATTATCTACTTGAGTTACCAAAACACACCAAGCTTGGCTCTCTTCTCCAGGGAATTAAACTATGAAATAAAGATTCTGAGCCATTTTGTTAGATGTTTGACATAATTTGTAGTCTGGTGATACATTGTAACTTTGGTCTTCTATCACAGCAAAATTCCTGGAATGATTTGGTTGTTCCCAGTGTGAAGGAGAACAGATACATTTTTCAAAAGAAGCAATTGACTTGTTAAGGGTTTGACATATCACAAACATTTTCACTTTGTGATCAGACTGGATAGTGATTTACTTATCCCCTGACTTTACTGTTGGGTAATTTATAAGTTTACTTCTCAGCTGAGAACTGTGGAAAGTCTTAGAAGGGATAGGTAGGACATAGAAGAAAGAAATAAAGATACAATAAAGCTATTGTGGTGAATAAATGACAAGAAAAACAAATGGAAATCATTTGATTTGCACTGTACCTGTGAGGGAAGAAATTATAGTCCCTTTTTACATCTGACTCTCACAGGTCTATTTTAAGAGCAGAGGGATCTATGTGAGATACTTCATTCACTCTTCTAAAACAGCCTTGATTTTAAGAGAACTCAAGTGTGAAATTTATAGAAATTATTTCTGAAACTTAGAAAATAAGTTTAAATTCATTTTACTTTGGGCTATTTTCTCAAACTCTTCTTAGAACCGAGAGACACAGTGTGGTGCACTGTGATGAACATGTGCCAATTCATTGTCACTACCTTAATTGAAAATCTCACTTTATGTAGCATGATTTCTTTACCTTTCCTCATATCTCCAAGCAGGGGTGAGTGCTTTGGCTCTCTGGAGATTCTAGGTTCTGAAACAGGAAAAGGTAAAATGTTTGGCTGAGGGATACCATTAGGAGAAAGCCAGAGGGACCACTACCAGGACTTCTGGCCATGCCTGTCTGAGGCCTCATCCGGGAACATCTGCTTCCTTTCATGTGTAGTGTTATATGTTTTCAACACAGCATCACACAAGTTGATCAAACTTTCACCTAAGCAAAAACAATGATCATTCATCTCCCATTTAATGTTCTTGCCCTTCAATAATGGAAATGCAGTAAATCCACCTAACCAGTATTTAAGTGTTATGTACCAGTCACTGTATTAGGCCCTGGGAATCAACACATGGTGTCTTACTGAGAAGCTGAGCTTTGTGGAGGAGATAGACATGAAAATTAATAAATAAAATACTTAAAGTAGGAAGAGAAGCAGAACAATACAGGAACCTATGAAATATATAGTGGTGAATACCCAAGGCTTCATTCTTATAGACCTGTACCCCATCCCCTAACATAGTCCTAGGTATGTATAGCAAATTCAACCAATGTGTGCTGAGATAAATGGATAGATGATGCATGGATGGATGGATGGATGATAGATGAATAGACAGAGGTAAATAAGTGGATGGAGAAGCTAGGCATTGGTGACTCACACCTGTAATCCTAGCTACTCAAGAGATGGAGATCTCAGGATCAAGGTTCAAAGCCAGCCTGGGCAGAAAAGGCTGTGAGACTCTTATATCCAATTAACCACAGAAAACCAGAAGTAGAACTGTAGCTTAAAATGGTAGAGCATTAACCTTGAGCAATAAAGCTCAGGGACAGCACCAAGGCCCTGAGTTCAAGCCCCATGACCAGCAAGGAAGGAAGGAAGGAAGGACAAAAGAAAGAAAAAGAAAGAGAGAAAGAAAGAAAAGAAAGAAAGAAAGAAAGAAAGAAAGAGAAACAAAGAAAGAACACACTTTGGAAGTCTAGTTGAGGTACCTGAATAGTACACTTGAACTCACTGCTATATCAGAAAGGCTGAGTAGAATACTATAGTTGGCCAAATAAAAGATAGAAGGCCAATACATTGTTTCTTTATAAGAATACAGATCTAGCTAAGTACAACATATTTATTCTCACCCTCAGCTCAAATATCATCTCCTAAGAGATAACATTCTAAACTTCTAATGCCATGTCAAGTCTAGGCCAAGGTGTCTATTAATCTCACATAATTTTACTACCACTTTATCACACTGATCCCAATTTGTTTTGCATATGTAATAATTTATGTGATTTAATGTTAGAATTCTGTCTCTATTTCTAAGATACAAAAGCAAAAGAGAGAGTGGGGGCCCTCCTCCTGTTTTTTTTTTTTACCCTTCCCAGCGATAACTCTAACACCTAAGAAGATGTTTGGCATATAGAAGGTGCTAAATAAATATTTGTTGAATAAGTAATGAGAAACACACCTGTCTCACTGACTGAAATACTTTGAGTATGCAAGAAGCAAAGTTTTTAAGAGTCCTGTTTGCTTTCAAAAAAAGAGTTTTAAATGTTCATGTGTAGACATTAAAGAAATACGCAATTTCTTTCAAGAAACATGCATATCACTTTATTTACAGCAAATGGGCCTTATAACAATGAGAGTACAGGACACTATGTTGAAAACGAACTTTACCACTTCGAGGGTGGGGGGACCTGGGGAGGTGGGGAGGGGATAATAGGGGGAAAACAAAGGAGAGGGGTAACAATGCACTATAGGAAATGTACTCATACCTTACTCACGTAACTGTAACCCCTCTGTACAGTATCTCTACAATAAAAAAAAAATAGATGGGTCTCCATCATTCAGACAATTCCAGTGAAATGGGGTTAGCTAACATCACTGTTGACGTAGAACCAATGAATAAATAAAAAATGATGCTCTGAATCAGGCATAATCCCAAAATTTGGGATTAAGGTAAGAGGATTTCTAGTTTGTGACCAGTATAAGCTAGTAAGAAAAATAGAGAGTGAGAGAGAATAATGCACTGGTTATTACAGCTTATGTACTAATAGGCTCACTTAAAGATGTGCCTTTCTATCTATACCCCAAATAACTAATAGCCCTTGCCTGCCCCTCACTCCTACAATACACCTTAGCGAAATCCAGCTGTAGGAGGGTCTGGACCTTCAGAACACACACTTCCACCAAGAGCTTTCTCCTGTACATAGAGTAGTGCAGATAGAAAGGGAACATATCCCAGAGTCCGGGACTTTTTTCTTCCCTGGAATGTCACAGAGCAGGTGAATGTTAATCTGGTAACTCACCCACAGTAATGGGTGGGACAAGAGGCCTACAAGTTCTCATACATGGAAACAATGAGGCCAGAGAAAAGAAGAAACCCCCATCACAGGAAAACCCTCCATGATATTCCCTTTCCCAACCACCAGGGCAGGACACAGCTCAGTATGTGGCCATTGGATATGGGAGACTAGAAGACAGGAAATGTGTACATTTTCTTTTCCAAGTGGGACAATTCATATAAATCACCACCCTTTGTGTCTGATAAGTATCTGACAGCTAGCATCCAATATCCCTTGCAGGAGCTGTGAACTAATTCAAAAGACTCCAAAGATCCCATGCTCGGACTTTCAAGAGGTTCTGCTCTCATAATACCCAAGCTGTGACAGGGGAATCTGGATATTTGTGTTCTTCATTAAGCTCCAGTCACTGCCTAGGCCTCTCTCACTCCATGCCAAAGCCATCCTCGTTTGCCTGGATACAAAGTATGGCTTAAGCATCAGAAATAAAATTAAGAGCTCTATTGGGTAGAGAGGCATTTTGCTCTTAATTTGAAGTTGATTGGCCTAAAAGAACTCTTAGGAGAGTGCTTCCTATCTGCTCTGGCACCTTGATGACCTGTGACTTCATGCTCAACAACTTGCTTCTTAACTTTTCCCAGGTGTTCAATATTACAAAGGCAGCAACTTCCTGATTATTCCTCATGGGCCAGGCGCTGTGCTAAGCACCCTGTAAACATTATCCCTATGCCTACAAGCATGAAATAGACATTTCACTATAAAGAAGAGAAAACTTGAGGTCCTCAGCACCAATCTCTTACCCAAATATACACAGCTAATAACTAAAGAAAACCCAAATCTAAATCCAGGACACTTGACTTTCAGAACCTTCACTCTATCTTCATAACCATAAGAGGCAACTTGAAACTGCCTTTGCTGAGCCACTGAATTAACTAAAAGCAGGATAAAGGCTGGGCACTCAAGCTCCCCACTACACATCTGTGTTCTTTGATCTTAGCCAGTCTCTTCTGCAGTTACTTTTGCAGTCACCTCCAGGAAGGACAGGATTGCCCATCAGCATCTTGTGACAAAAGGCAAATTGTTTATTAGTCAATGCCGTCTTCTCATTATCTTGTGGCAAATGCTAAAACTGTGCTAATGGAAGAGAAGGGCCAAGAGCTGTAGACCACCTGTCAGTCAGCAGTGACTGACTTGCTCCTGCATCCCTCCATGATGAAGGGATAACAGCTTCTCCAGAATATCTCCAGAGATGTAGACTGAGATCATGACCAACCAGGCCAAACTTGTGATTTAGACTGTTCTCGCTGTGCATACTCTGCTTACTCCCTACTCCCAAGTCTCTGTCTATTTTAAGCTCACAGAAATATCTGTACACCTGAAGATGCCTGATATCTCCTGAAGTGCTGTTTTTTCATGGCTATAAGAAATCTCTCTTTTCCCTTCACCATGACTCTTTATTTTATTTGGCATTTAGGAGTGAGTGGATTTGAATGTGGGACTCCTGGCGTTTGGACTCTGGGTCTAGAACCTGGTTTCATAACCACAGCAGCTAAGGAATATAGCTGCAAAAATCTTGGTGAGAATTCAAGTTGGCTACTATTCATACATAAGAAAATTAAGGGAAGCATTTCTTCTTCTTGGAAGAGCTCTTAGCTCAAATCTGTTCTTCTTAAAGACACAGCCTAGAACACCCATGCCTGGCTCCAAGTGGCCACCCTAACAACCAGTGAAGATGGTCACCGAGAAAGAGCCAGAGAGGGATTTGCCAGAACACTTTCACCAAAAAAAAAAAAAAATACTTGTTTCTGATTAGATGCTTGTGATGGCCAATTTTTAACGAAGATCCACGATCCTCCCCTGAAATAACTTCACTGACCGTGGCGAGGCTCTGGGGAGTTACCAACTACTACTGCATGCCCCAAATGGTACTATGTAGCTCCAAGGCTGAGTTCAGAGAGTCCTGCACTGATCTCACCCCTCTGGGATCATTTCCTCCTGCAGCCTAGCATCATGCTTTATCACATAGCCCACATGAGGATTCCAAGGCTCCGATCCCTTGCCTAGTCCCCTGCAGATGGCCAACACCTTCTGTCACTGTGCGAGTACCCAACTTGAAATTCCTGTCCCTGGTCACCTCCCAAGATGACTGCAGGCTAAACACTTCAAGTAGAACAAAAGAAAAAGCCTGGCTGAGCCCAGTCAAGCCACCAAGTGGTTACAGATAACAAAATGTTTGCTTTCTCACACCATTAGGTTTGGAAATGGTTTATTGCCCAAAGATGACTAGAACACAACCTTTTGCTGACCCCTGGGTTTCTGGAACAGAATTGTCACTACACTTACTCACTAAGGAAGGTGTCATGTGCAACATCCACTTCTCTAATTAAAGATTTAATTGAGAAATACTTCCTCTTATTCAATCTTTCTTGCTAAAAGGTAAAGCTAAAAAATTCTAAAGTAACACATAATTAACATTTTGCTTGACCATCCCACAAAGAACTTATAAATGAGTAGTATGTTTTAGATGGAAGCTATTTAGAATTAGCTTCAACCCATTAGGGAACCAAAAACCTTCAATGATGTGTTAATGGTGAGACTGGAAGGCTGGTGAGTAATCAAGAGTTTAAAGAAATAAAATGTTTATCTTGTGGCCCTTGTCACAACTTAAAACCCAATTTGGGCTAATGTCTGTAAATGGAGAATAGCTATTAGTAAATCAATTAATTAGGATCTTGTTGGCTTTTCTAGTGCCAACTCTAATTATTTGTTTGTTTGATCTGAGGTGTCCTTAGATTATTTACAATTACTCCTGCCAAACCAATGAAACATAATAAGGTTGAATGTCACAAGTATCTGGGATTAGAGGACAGTTCCTATCTTAGCTCTATCTTAGGCAGTATTTTGAGCTCCTGGGCCTGTCTTCAAGACAAAGTCTTTTACTGAAGTTAGTAAATGACTCTCATAATAAATTTTCAAAGGGTGTAATAACTAATTAAATTTGCTTGGAGAAAAAATACATAGATCTGGAGACATTTGTTCAGAATAAAGAGATTGGAAATTCTCTTTATTTCTTCTTTACCCAGCAATTATTTTCTAGAAACCTGAGACTACTCTTCTCGAGGGAAACTGAGGCAGAGGGTCAACAACAACCACTCACATCAACAGTATGAACATCCATGATTGCAGAATTCACAACTGGAGAAACAAACTCTATTTTCATTTATCTAAAACATACTTGTGGGCTGGGAAGGTGGCTCAGTGGTAGAGTATTTACCTCGTATGCATGAGGCCCTGGTTTCCATTCCTCAGTATCACATAAACAGAAAAGGCCAGAAGTAGCACTGTGGCTCAAGTGGTAGAGCGCTTGCCTTGAGCTAAAGAGCTGAGGCACAGCACCCATGCCCAGAGTTCAAGCCCCATGAACAACCAAACGACCAACCAAACATACACCACACACACACACACACACACACACTTGTCTCATCAACATGTAAACTGAGGTCATTTTTCTTGGTCCCATACCTCAGTGTCAGCCTAATTCTTTAGCCGCTCTCATTTTTATACCACTGTTATAAAATAAAAGAAACTAGGATCCATTTTCAGCTTGAGAAAAATGGAAAGTTCCCTCTCTCTAGCACTGGAAAGTAGCTCTTATAACAAAATAATTACCTAATTAAAGTGCTCAATTGAATCAGTTACCACAAGCCCAATTAAATCAGGCTGCCAACAGGAATATATTATACCTGATAAGAAGGAGAGTTAGTGGAGAGGTGGACACGAAGCATGAAGATCACACTCTCGGTTAAACTCCTGGAAGAGGTTATTTATTCCTCCCTTTAAAAAGCACTATATCTTCCAATGAAATACAGTCCCTTAATAGCCAGTGAAGCCACAGATCTGCTAATGAGAATACTGAATTCTTACATGTGTTTTCAGGAACCCAAGGTCAGATGCTTTATCAATGAACCTCTAGCCATGGGATCATGAAAGTGAAGTATATTAATGACCAGTTTGTCATTGTTTTTCTTTCATATAACGATGATGGTGGGGGGTGTCACCCGTCACTTGGCAATGACCAGTTTGTCATAAAACCTCTTTGTTTTTCTTTCATATGGACAATGATGGTAGGGGGTGTCACCCGTCACTTGGCCGATCTGAACATATGAACAATTAAGAATGTACACTTGAAGTAGGATAAAAAAAAAATAGTTCTCTTTGATAGAAAATAACTGTCCACTTCCAACCAGCAAAGCCCATTTCCTTCAAGCTCTGTAATGCTCCTTTATCATACTAACCAAGCAGATAAGCATCCATGCTCCCTGCATCCTTTCCAGAGGCTGGACTCCCGAGCATTTCTTCTCTTTTCTACTTTCTTTCTATGTTGCCTGTGCACTGAGATACCCAAGACACCCACAAATTCTCTCTTGCTGTTAGAGTTTCTATTCCACTGGGGAAATAGAAATTTTTGGAAGGGAAAAAAAAAGAATACAGGTAATCTCCAACCTGTGATGGCTCAATTTATGATTTTTTTTTTTTGCTTTATGCTGCAGCAAAAGCATCCTCCAGTAGAAACCACATATGAAATGTTGAATTGTGAGCTTTCTCTGAACCAGCAATATGCAGTCCAGTCCTCTCTCATGAAGCTGGACAGCAGCAGTAGGACACAGATCCTAGACAGCCATGTGATCATAAGGGAAAACCAAGACTCTGTGGTATATTATGCTGCTAAACTGTGAGGTTAGCAGGTTAGGCATAGTAACTGCATTTTTATTTCAGCTAATTGTTGTTTGGGGGGACCTCTTACCTCCTTTCTGTCTCCTCACCATTCACCCTTCCCAGCCACTACTAACCATTGTTCACATTCAGAATGACTCCCCTGCCTTTCTCCATGAGATAGAAAACTATGGCGTTCTTATTTCAGTTAACATGTCCATCTCCAGTTACATCCATTTTGCTGATATAATAAGATATCAACTGGGAGAAAATGAGGGAAGAGGTGACACTGTTCAAAAAGAAATATACTCATTACCTGACTTATATAACTGCAATCCCACTGTACATTATCTTTACAATAAAAATAAATAAGATATCATTGTTTTTATGGCTGAATAATATCCCATTGGGTATGTCACATTTTCTTTATCCATCTATCCACTCATCAATGGGCATGTAAGTTGATTCCATAACTTGGCTATTATGAATAGTGCAGCAAAAATAGGACCAGTGTCCATGTAACTCTTTGATATGCTGATATCATTTCCTTTGGAGAAATCCCAGAGGTCAGATTCCCAGATCACATGGTAGACTGAGTTCTTGGGTTGTTTTATGTTTTGTTTTGTCTTTTGAGGAACCTGCATTTGGCTCACCTGTCATAGAACCCTATGAGTAGCATGCAACTGTCCCCTTTTCTCCACATCCTGGACAGCAAGATGCTTTTTGTCTTTTTGATGCTAGCAATTCTGAGGAAGTACTTATTATCAAAATGACTTTGATTCCCCTCATAGTTAATGGAGAAATAATAAGTTCTCTTGTTCTTCCAAACACCAAGGTGACTACAATTCACAACACTTATTGAATATTTTCCAAATAGCTAGAAGAGCCTCTGATGCTCAAAGTGTCAAACATAAAAAAATCATATGGAGATGGAAATGTTCACTACACGGTCCAGTATATTGAAATGTCATACTGTACCTCATACATATGTAATTATTACATTAATCAAAAAACTTTAAATGTTCAAGATGGTCATGTTAACCACTCTGACTTGATCAATACACACCATATACACTTATCGTAGTACCACCTGACCCCATGAAATCTACAAGTAAAATTACAATTAATAAGATAGATTAATTAATCAAAAATATATATTTGCCTTCCAGTATTTCCACCTATGATGGGTTTATTATGACATAATCCTGTCATATGTCAAGGAGTGCTGTATTTGAACCAGATATGTCAAACACAGCATCTCTAACTAGCCAGTTGCAAGAAAGGAGTAGATTAGAAGATGTATGAGAAAGCATCACTAGAGAAGTTTGGAGGTCAATCAAAAAGAAATATCAAAAAGTCAGTCTCTAGAGTCTTCTTGTTTTGTTTTCCTCTACCTGTCCCCATGTGCATTCATAGTTTTGTTTTGTTTATTTCAGTACTGGAGTTTGAACTTTACCTTGGTGCTGGTGTTCTGTCACCTGAGACAGGTCCCCAGATCCTCCCACCTTATTTTTTTTTTTGTCGGTCATGAGGCCTGAACTCTGGGCGTGGGCACTGTCCCTCGGCTCTTCAGCTCAAGGCTAGCACTCTACCACTTGAGCCACAGCGCCACTTCCAGCTTTTTCTGCTTATGTGGTGCTAAGGAATCCAACCCAGGGCCTCATGCATGCAAGGCAAACACCTGAATCACCTTCCTAGCACCCTACCATTTTTATGCTTTTTCTTTCAGTCTTTCGCTTTGGTTATTTTTCAGTTAGGACTTCATCTTTTTGCATAGGCCTGCCTCAGACTGCAATCTCCTTCCTATTTCCTCTGTAAAGGGACAGTTACAGACATGAATCACTGCACCCAACTTGTTTGTTGAGATAGGGCAGGTCTCAGTGATTATTTTTTTGCCGAGGCTGGTCTTGAATCACAGTCTTCCCAATCTCCACCTCCAGAGCAGCTGAAATCACAGATGTGTGCCACCGCTCACTCCCCTGTCCCCATGTGTTCTTTTATGTTACGTTCTTTTTACCTGAAAGTGTCTGAATCTCTGCTGTAGCCGTTAAAGTGTTATTGAAGATGTCTGATATCCTCTAATCTGTGAAACAACCTCACCCAACTCAATAGATCCCACCCAAAATTAGAAGCAAGTATTCCAGAGCTATTTGGAAATGTTCACTGAAATTCAGAAAATGCCATCCTTAAATTTATAGACCATATATCTTTCTCACAGTAGTTTATACTTTTTATATAGTATGATGATAATGTGAATTCTATTTGCCATCACAAACTAGGAATTTGGTTTAACGCAATCGGTTCTTACACTCTAGAAATCACTTAAAAGAACCCTGAAAGTGAATGCACTTACCAAGTGTCATTAATTTACAGGAGACTTTTTTATTGTAAGAGGAGAATTTCTTGACTTTGACTGGCTGGCACTCATAATATCCATTCATTTTCCAGGTCTAATGTTCCTATCTTTTTTTTTTTATATTAACAGTGCTTTTCATAAGCCCAAAATATCTTTGAGAAATTTCTGTGAATCTGTTTCTCTCTTTAACTCAGAACCCTTTGAAATCAGTCAGAGCTCCACGCCTGAATCAGCCCCATGGAGTGAGAAGGCAGAGGAGAAATGGGGCCAGTACGGAAATACTCAAATGTAGACAGTGAGGCGTTTCTGTCTGTGATGTGTCCCAAAGGCCTGAGCTCGGAAACTGTTCTAATGAGAGGATTCTTTAAGGGAAAAGAAAAGCCATTGCAAAAATTGTGGCCAAGATGGAGTCAAAATAGAAGGAGAAAAAAAAATCCAATTTAGCATGAATATTGATGGCTGCTGATCTCTGGCTCTAGGACTTTGTTATAAAGTTAACTAGGAAGAGGCAGATTTAACCTTGTTTTATAGCTAAAACACAAGGTTGTTGGATAATCACAGATTGTACACATCACCACTCCTCTCATTGCTTATTCTAGTCTTCCATTTCCAAACTCATTTCCCATCCCTGATCCTACATCTTACCCAAAATGAAAACTTGGCCACCCTGCATTAGGAGGGGTTTGCTTAGGAACCACGTGCTGCGTTCTCACAGGGTCTCAGTGAGAACAGGAGATTATAAAACAAGAGAAGCATCCTGCAGAAGGTTGAAAGGATATAGCCAGGGCAGGAGATATGTTTACAAGTCCTGCTCTCCTTTCAGAGAGTGAGTTCCTTCAATCTCTTCTGCTGTCTTTGTCAGGTCATGTAAGAGATACCATCAAGATGTCATTCCCTAAGCTCTGAGAACTGTAGAACCCACTTATGCTTTAGGTCCTTGAACTTTGGGTCACTGATTATACCAGATAGATAGATAGAGAGACAGACAGACAGACAGACAGACAGACAGACAGACAGAATATAATATATAAATACATATTATATATACATGTAATATATAATATGTTACATTATATATTATATGTTAACATATTATTATGATATATATTAATATATTATATATAGTATACATATTATTCAAGCCAGAACAATTAGACTGTCTTTCACCACTTGAAAACTGGGTCTCTAAGAGTCTGGGTGAATACAAAGACAACTTTTTGGTCTTATCAGTTCAGGACATATAGAGGTCTTCCTGTTGTGAAGACCGTGTACGAACCAGTCAGTGTGGGTGCCAACAGAAAAATTTATTCTGAGGACAGGAAGAAATGAAACAATTCATGGAGGGAAGCTGTAATAAGATCTTGAGAGACAGAGAGGAAGCAAGAGAGGCCTTAGGGGAGAATGGGTGGCATCAGATCTTGCAGGTTTCTGTTTCCTGGGTCCCCTTCCTCCTAAAAACTGCCCAAAGTTCTTGGCCTTGGATTTTTTCAGGTATCCTTATAGAAACCTCTCCTTTAATAAAAGTTGTTTTCTAGAACTCACAATGACAAGTAAATATGAAGGCAACACAGAACAACAATGACCATGTTAACTAGTATTTATCGAGTATCTACTATGTTCCATACATTGGATATAGATAGATAGTTGAATTTTACAACGAATCTGTGAAACTGGCATTATCATTAGCCAGATTTTCATATTTATAGAATATGTAACAGTTATTGCTTAAAGATACAAAACTTACTCCAAATAAAAATACTTGAATTAGTGGATCCTCTATAACTGTGTTGGTCAAGAATGTGGTATCAAGCCAGGTGCCAGTGGCTCATGCCTGTAATCTTAGTTACTCAGGAGGTTGAGATCTGAGGATTGCAGTTCAGAGCTAGTCAGGCAGGAAAGTCTGTGGGACTTTTATCTCCAACTAATCACAGAAAAAGCCCATAGTGATGCTGTGGCTCAAGTGGTAGAGTACTAGCCTTAAATAAAAAGAGCTCAGGAATAATGCCCAGGCCCAACATTCAAGCCCCAGGACTGGTTAAAAAAAAAGAATTTGGTATCAAACCTGGCAACAGTAAGCCAGTAGCATGTCTTTCAAAATTCTGTTTTCATGAGTTATGCACTCATACAAGTCCTCAATAATGAGAATCCAATTTAGTTATTTTTTTCATTAATCTTCCCCAGATTTTTATTTTGAAACTTTTCAGGCACAAGAAACACTGAAATTCTAGTGTAATAAACACTCTTACCCTCTTTATATGAATTCATTTTAGGTATCTTCATCTATCAAACTGGTACCACAACTGTACTGTAATATATGTATGCAAACATCATGTATGCTAGTATAAACACACAAATATACTCTTTGGGATAAACTAAAAGTAAGCTACCTGGAGATTTTATGCCATAGCACTCCTAAACTCCAGCATCCATCTCCTGATGGCAAAGCCCACACAAGAACTTTAAACAACTTACATTATAACTGTCTCAAATATAGTTTGTTATTGTTGAGTCTCTTAGTTTAAAGATATAATCAGAATATTCTATGTTGAGGGCTTGGAATGTAAGGCATTTTGCTCGGCATGTGGGAGGACTTGAGTTCAATCCCCAGCAATGAAAACAGAAAAATAAAATAAAACATGAATTCAAGCAAAAGCTTGAATGTCTACTGTTAGACAACAGTCAACCTATAAATTCATTGTATTTTTCCACTTACGCTGGCAAAACACAAATATCATCAAATAGATGGCTTTAACAATAGAAATTAATTTTCTCCCAATGTAGAGGCAGGAAAATCCAAGGTCAGCTGGTTTGTTTTCCTCTGTGGCCTCTCTTTTTGATCTCAAACATCTGTCTCCCTATCCCCCACCCCCACCCCCTAGTCCTCATAAGGTCTTTCCTAGGGGTGTCAGTCTGTGTTCTAACTTCCTCTTCTTATAAAAACAAAAAACAGGTTGGCCGGGTGAAGATTGGAAGGGGAAAATTGAGGGAAAACCAGGAAAGAGGTGACAATGCTCAAAAAGAAATTTACTCGTTACCTGACATATAACTGTTACCTCTATATACCACTTTTACAATAACAATTTTTGTTTTGTTTTGGTAGGGGGAGGTGGGGGGGAGGGTTGTCAGTCGTGGGGCCTGAACTCTGGGCCTGGGCACTGTCCCTCAGCTCTTCAGCTCAAGGCAAGCCCTCTACCACTTGAGCCACAGCGTCACTTCCAGTTTTCAGAGTGGTTTATTAGAGATAAGAGTCTCTTAAGGGGCTGGGAAGGTGGTTCAGTGGTAGAGCGCTTGCTTTGCATGCCTGAGGCCCTGGGTTTGATTCCTCAGCAAAAAGAAAAAATCTGGAAGTGGCGCTGTGGCTCAAGTGGTAGAGCGCTAGCCTTGAGCTGAAGAGCTGAGGGACAGTGCCCAGGCCCAGAGTTCAGGCCCCATGACTGGACCCAAAAAAAAAAAGTCTCTTAAGACTTTCCTGCCCGGGCTGGCTTTGAACCGCGATCCTCAGATCTCAGCCTCCTGAGTAGCTAGAATTACAGGTGTGAGCCACTGACACCCAGCTTTACAATAACAATTTAACATTAATATTTTAAAAGAAAACACAAGGTATTTTACCAAAAGCCTATGGTTAAGTTGGCTTGGGGGATTTTAAGTTGTATTTTCACTCAACATCAATCTATAAATATTAATAAAGTCAAGTGACTCCTTAAAATAAAAATAAAATGAGTTACTTGAATTAATAAATGTTTTAAAATTTTCCTTTAGAATGATACTTGGTGCCTAGATAATAAATTATGGATACTAGTAAATACGATTCAATTTTCTTATCCTTAAAAAAAAAAAGAAAACAGGTATGTTCAACATGAGGCTACTCCATCCTCATATTCAACCATAATCCTCTCTTTAATGGCCCTGTCTCCAAATACAATCACCTTCTCAGGGCTTGGGCTTCCCCATAACAAATTTGGAAAAACACAATTCAACTCATAACACCCATGAAGCCAATATCAATCCTGTGACTCTAGGGATGCTTATGTTTCCTTCCTGAGACAAGCTTCAGATCAAGCAGGTGATTGGAAACTCAGGACACTGGGACTAGAGGACAGTGAGGTTGCAGACTCCAGGCCCAGCTTTGCATGCTCAACAGTCTCATCTGCTACTTGTTTTTTCTTTTCCATTTTCTTCATACTCCTGGAAGCAAAGCTTTGTAAGTAGAATTCCATGCCTAGCAGAAACCTGTATTAATTATAAGGTCAGGTCAACTTTAACAATAGGAGCATGTTCCAAAATCTATTATCTAAAATGTAATTCAAATCTCCACTCCACGCTTCTTTAAGTTTTGATAATGAGCATTTGGTGTTCAAGAGTATATAAAGTTGTAAATTGAGGCAACTAATAACCCTAAGAATTAGCTCCTTGGAAATCAGTGACAAGAGAGCCCTCACAGGCTTCCCCCACCCCCCTCCTGACCTTGATGCTCTTTAACTACAAGTACTGCTGATGCATTTAATTTCCTAGATGACAATTCTCCTTTAAATGGTTCCAAAATTGAAAGCTGGAAACAACCTCTGATTAAGAGACTACCTTCATCAATTCACCTCAGTCACAGCCTTTCTGCCTTGACCCTAGAACTTAGGTTTTCCCACAGGGCCAGCCATAATGAAAGGGACAGGGAGAAAAGGATCCAATGCTACTGGTAGCTTTTTCTTTTCGTGTTGATGCCAGGCCTTGAACTCAAGGCCTCACACATGCTCAACTAGTTTGCTTAGCTTGCTTGCTGTGCTCTACTGCTGGAGCCACACCTCCACTCTGCTGTTTACTGATTGTTTTAGACATGGATTCTCATAGACTTTTCTTCTCCAGCTGGCCTTGAGTTGCTGTCCCCCAAATATCAGCCTCCTGAATAGCTAAGATTACAGGCATAAGCCACCAAGGTCTACCTACTATAAGGGAATAGAAATTTGTCCTAATGGAATGTCCCTAAAAGAAATCACATAGCTTATCACTTATCAACTCTTTGTGGACAAGATGGACATTTGATGTGTGTGGGTGGGGAGGGTGTATGTATAACACTGGATACCCTCTACTTCTGAAGTCACTGAGTAAAAATGCATTGGCTTAAAGAAAATCCATTAACTAGCATGAGAAGTCATTGAGGAGTCTCAAGAAAGGGTCGTCCAAAAACATAGTCAGTGTCGAGTCCCTTTCACTGCTGAGAACTCCTAAGCAGGTACCACCAGCCCCTCAAAATGACCCCAGTCTGGTGTAGAATGAACTTACTAAGTTCCTCGGAATTTCCTCAGAATTCTTCTCCAGGGCAGAATGTGATCTGTTGACAAAAGGAACCCTTTCTTCATTCCAAGTGCAAATGAAATGCATCCTCCCAGCTCACTCCTTAGAGCCCTGCTTCTGCCCCCAAAGTAATTTTGAGGCATTCCATTTAATTTCCATGATAGCAGATTTATGAATATTTACTGATAGCAAGCAATGGCTACAGGGAGGTCCCAGGAGAGGGCTCAATTCCACTGCATTCGTTTTAACAATAATGAAAGTTTTACAGAAGCCAATGTGCCTTCCTTAGCTCATTACAAATAAGAGTCCACAGCTTGAAGATCTCAAAGCAAATGACTGAAACAATAAAATATGATAAAGTGAAGAAAAGAGGGAAAGTCATCTTTCTCTGAAAAAAAAATTAATGAATCCCAGAAGTTGGAAAAATTGCCTACAGGTCAGAAAGTGACTTGGGAGAGAAAGCTGAGATAGCAAACCACTTTGCTTTCTCTTCCTGGCCCCCTTTAGTCCTTTGATCTGAGTCTTTAATGTGTTTTTCATTTATATGTAGATTTCTTTTGGTATGTAGATTTCTACTTTCAGTTGGTATTATAGCAATCCCCCCTCCATACCCCCAGTTTTGACTCACTTAGAATCCCAAATAGACTTTTGTTGGCCTCTGCACATTTTCAATACTTGCTTTTCAATAACTTAGTTGCAAAAGTCTGAGAACCTCAAGTTCCCCAATAGTAGTAAATGTGTTTCTTGTTTTCTATATAAAAATCAAGAAAAAATATTTTTTAAAACTAAATAATCCATCTATGATTATACTTAGCTCAATGTGCATGTGTTGAGTGGTGGCTACATGCCAGGTTCCTTCCTAGACCCTGGGGATTTATCAGTGAAGAAGATGAAGACAAATACTTTCTCTCAAGGACTGGCCTTGAAACAAGAGGAAAAAAAAACCATAGTGAATAACCAACAAGAAAATAAGTAGTGGGCAAAACAAGCCTAAGTGCTACAATAGACAGTAAAGCAGGAGCCATGAAGCTTTTACAGGAAGCAGTATGGGAAACACTAGGGCTCCTGGACACAGGTGGAAACTTTCTAAATAAGAATCCAGAAACATGGCATTTTCACAATAATAAAAAATTAAATAAATAAATAAAAATAAATAAAAACCCAGAAACACAACAAATCAAAGAATTGATCAACAGGATTACATCAAAGTCAAACATTTCTGCATGGCAGAAACATCAGCTAACAAGCTAACTAAAACATCACAGAATGGGAGAAGATTTGTGCCAGCTATCCATCAGATAAGGGCCTAATATCTTAAATACACTTAGAGCTCAAAAAAATCAACCCCCCCAAAAATAAAACCTCAAAGAAACAACAACCTAATTAATAAATAGGCCAATGACTTAAAAAGAGACTTTTCAGCAGAAGAAGTAAAAAGGGCCAGTAAACAACTGAAAAAATGTTCAACATCTCTGGCTATAAAGAAAATGCAAATAAAAACAACACTGAGATTCTACATCATCCCAGTTAGAATGGCCATTATCAAGAAAACTAACACTAACAGATGCTGGTGCCAATATGGCCAAAAGGGAACTCTATTACACTGTTGGTGGGAATGTAAGCTTGTTCAACCACTCAAAAAAATAAACCCTATGACCCAGTAATTCCACTCCTGGGCATATACTCAATAGAACACAAACAAGGGTACACTAAAGCCACCAGCACAACCATGTTCATGGCAGCATTATTTAACCATAGCCAAAGTACGGAATTAGCCCAGATGCCCCTCAATGGACAAATGGATTTTAAAAAAAATGTGATATATATCCACACACACGCACACACAGAGAAAGGAATTCTACTCATCCATCAGAAAGAATTATACTGTATCATTCATAAGGAAATGGAAAAACTTGCATGGTTTCCCTCATTTGTGGTAGCTAGAATGTGCCTATAAATCTGTAAGTAAACATACTGGGTGGTATGCAAATAGTTATAAATGAATTAATTGAAATATAATAGGCTATGGAGAGTGCAAATAGTATAATTCTTTAGAAACACAAACTCAAAGCCCAACAAAGTACCAGGAAACGGGTACCTGCAAGAGGAGAGGGTGGGAATAAAGGGACAGAGGTAGAAGAATGAAGGAGGGAAGGGGGAGAATGCAAACAAGGGTTCATTGTACATACCACAGGATTGAGAAGAATGAGAGAAGGAGTAGATTAAGAGGGATGAAAATGTTGAAGGGATGACACAGCTCAAGATGCATTGTATAAATAAACTGCTTTGCTAAATGGCAAAAAAAAAAAATACAATACATAACCTAAGAATTAAGAAAAGTGAGGGAAGGGGTGGATTGGGAAGGGTGGTGAGAATGTTGCAAGGGGTGACATTGATCAAGACACACTGTATTGGTAAACTGCTTTGTTGAATGGCAACCCTTTTGTACAACTACTTAAAGATAATGAAAATATTTTTTTAAGTAAAGCAGGAAAAGCAAAGATCTAGTACCAGGAATATTCTCAACTCAACTATGAAAAACAGTGGTGGAAAAGCCGAATCCAAGTGGATTAGGGGAGACTGGGAGACGAAGGGCATGTGGGATTGGACATTGAAATCATAATCAGAACTCAGGACAAGAAGAAGCCACTATGGGCTGTGGAGAAGAAGAGTAAGAAAATGCTCTTGACTGCTGATATGAGAATTGATTGTAAACAGAGATCTCTGCATGGGTGGCAAGGTTAGATTGTTCCATGTAAGAGATTATGGCTAGGAAACAATCCACCCACTTTCCAGCCTAACTTCTGCAAGAAACGGGCTTCTGGAATATTCTTTAATTCTGACAACATAGAATACTGATAGGAGTACATAAGATGGTACCATTGAGATAGGTTTGGTGGTATATGCTTGTAATCCCAGCTTCTTGGGAAGTGCAGGAAGTTTAAGGCTAGTCTGAGTAATATTAGCAAGACTATATAAAAAATATATATATAGGATCTTCTATGTTAGTTCGCATATATAATGCTAGCTACATAGAAGACTTGGGTAGGAGGATCATAGTCTAAAGACAGCCTGGGAAAAAAAACTCCTGATCTTATCTGAGAAACAAACTAAATGCTAAGGTATTTAGGGTGTAGTTCAAGTGTTAGAATGCTTGCTTAGCATGTCCAAAACCCTGGTTCAATTCCAGTGCTACCAGAAACTAAAAAGACAAAGAAAAAAAAAAAGCACCATTGAGGGAAAATAGTCATTCTCCCTGTGCAGTGTTAAACTACATCATTTTGTGCAAGGTTCACAATTAAATTTTTTTCCCTAGACTAACCATACAACCATTCTGATCCCACTTTATTTCATATTAATAACTTAAATCATCCTCAAGCAGTTACTATCAGGAACCATTAGGTTTTGTCTATTTAAAAAATAGAAAAAGCTTTGCTCTTAAAAATAGGCCTATTTCAAGACTCATTCTTTTATTCGTTTTTTAAAGAAAGAGGAAGTGGTTTTCATTACATCCCAGGTGACACACCAAATTCTACACACTGATCTTCAAATAGGCTTTGCAGCTTTGGAAGAGAGAGTATCTCCTGCATATTCACTCTTCTCTGGCAGGAAGGTGGATGGATGAGATGGTCCATAAACGCTGATAGAAAACCCATTAGCTGAATCACATTACATTAGCCAGGTAGCAGTATGGAGGGCATCGGAAAGACCTCAAGTGCTAACGTCAGTGGACTATGTATTAAATAGAGGTGAGGTACTGACACCTAGAAGGACAAATGGAAATTTCTTTCATTATTTAAAACAAAATTTATCCATACTTCTGAAGCTATTCCTTTGTTCGTACATAGGAATGCTTCTTATCTGACAGGAGAAAGCAGTTACTAAAGATAAAGAAGCAGGTAGATACTGGATGGTTTGATGCACAAGACCCTTTCTGAAGTGATTCCCATTTGAGTAGGCCAAGTGCTGAGAATTGGGTATTGCTTGAGGCTAAGTCATTATCTCTCTGAACAGTCTTTGCAAAGGCTAATGGCTTAGTTTAGCACATTAACTTCCTATAGCCTGGTGAGGCACACACACTAGCTAGCCGAAACCTTGGCAAGCAGAATCCTGAGGGAAAGTAATGGAAGCAGGCACTGGCCCAGCAACACCAGTCTTTTGTAATTTTATTAATAATACCATTTATCCATCCATTACTTGGTGCCAGCCTCTAATCTTGGAACAGCCCAGAGGTAACTATTATTCTTCTCATTAAAGAGGTTGAGTAAATCTCCCAAGGTCCAGAGATATAAATAAGTGAATCTGGAATTCAAACCCAGCATTTAACTCTGTGCTTGGCACAGAGGAGATACTCAATAATCAATCCACAAATGAAGAATGACTAAAACCCAAGTTTGATCCCAAAGCTTAGGTTCTTTACCATGTGCATTTATTCAGTTCTTCCAAGTTTTAAAGTGTTTTCCCATATATGCAGTGGCTCTAGAATAGAAACAGCCCATATAAATTATTAGTTGTCCTAATAAAGTTCACTACTTTTTTTTTTTTTTTTTTGTCGGTTGTGGGGCTTGAACTCTGGGCTGAGCATTGTCCCTCAGCTCTTCAGCTCAAGGCTAGCACTCTACCAGTTGAGCTACAGCGCCACTTCCGGTTTTCTGGTAGTTTATTGGAGATAAGAGTTTCATGGACTTTCCCTCCCAGGCTGGCTTTGAACCAAGATCCTCAGATCTCAGCCTCCTGAGTAGCTAGGATTATAGGCGTAAGCCACCAGTGCCCTGCTAACGTTTACTCCTATAGGAAGCCTCCATTTTTTCTCCAGCTTATTCTGTATATGCCATGGCAACTGAGAAAAGAATCTGCTACAGAAGAAATACCAGGTCAAGGCATTGTTTTGTGGAGAAGCAGAAAGGAAAAGAAGAGGGGCTTCTCGGTCATCATAGGAACTACAGGAAAGCTTTGCAAACCCAAGGACCTCCCTTTAGCCATACTCCTTAAAGGCCTCCTTAATGCTGTCAGACTAAAGGTCAAAACCTATCCAACATAGTTGTTACAAATATGTGTGATGATCAAACAATGCCTGGAATGCAGTAAATGTTCCCCCTCTCCCCAAAAAAGAAGAAAGAAAAGAAAAGAAAAAAAGAAGTTGGCTATTTTTAGTATTAGAGAATAATAAAAGCGGTGACTTCCATGAACAAATTTTGGCCTGTGATCTTTCTCGTAGTCAAAAGTACAACTTGAAGGTCTCCATAAAATAAGAACTAACCTACCATACTCCAATGGCTCATGCCTATGATCCTATCTACTCAGGAGGCTGAGACCTGGAGTATCTTGGTTCGAAACCAGCCTGGATAGAAACGTCCATGAGACTCCCATTTCCAATTAACCAGCAAAAAGCCAGGTTCGAGGTATGGCTCAAGTGGTAGAGCAAATGAGATAATCTGTCATGAGGTCCCAAGTTCAAACTCTAGTACTCGTAAAGTAAATGAGAAGAAGACATACCCATCTAATTGTAAAGGATTTAAAAATATTCACCCTCCTATAAGTAGGAACCCAGACAGATGTCTGCAGACCTTAGTCCCTCTCCCGTGCTAGGAATGTCCCAGTTTCCAAGAGCCAGGATAAGAGGAGGAAAAGAGCTTTCCTTCAGCAGTTTCCCCTTTTAGAAATTCTGTTTCGTGCCAGTGTTAATTTCACAGTCCTTAGTGTTCTTTCTATTATTCATGAGTTCTCTGCAATTCAATTTTACAAAGCAAAGGAGGGCAAACACAGATACATTTTCCCCTTCTGAAAACAAAACCACTTTAGCCTCAGTGGGATGGAAGGCCTGCGGGTCACAGGCGGCCCAGGATGCCATGGCAAGTGGATCCAGCACATCTTTTATTTTGTTTTTGGTTTTTGGTTTTGGTTTTTTTTTCGGGCTTTTTTAAGCAGCCCAGAGACAAATGCCACTCTTGGTGTTTACATTTGGGGGCCATTTTACCTTGCACTTCCCTTTGTAACAGTCTATCAAGGTCCTGAAGTGTACTCTATTTTTCTTTGTCTTGTGTCTCCCCATTCATTACACAGCCCGAAGAAAGGGAACGGCTTGTGCCCTGCTTCCTCTGAGTCTCCCTGACATGACTACCTTCCTTTGTCATCAAAAAGTCTCAACTAAGCTGGGCGCCGGTGGCTCACGCCTGTTATCCTACTTGCTCAGGAGGCTGAGATCTGAGGATCATGGTTCAAAGCCAGCCCCAGCAGGAAACTCCGTGAGACTCTTATCTCCAATAAACCACTAGTGGCGCTGTGGCTCAAGCGGTAGAGCGCTCACCTTGAGCTGAAGAGCACAGGGACAGTGCCCAAACCCGGAGTTCCCATACACTTTTCTCTAGTCCAGCACTGGCCATACTGTCAGCACCCAATGGAACTCATGCTAAATGCAAAAGGGACATAGCACATTGAGAGGAGAGGGGGAGGGAGACAGAGAGAGAAGAGAGAGAGGCGTACAGTAGAGTTGTCAGACACTGTCACTCTGCAGCTTGAGGAGGTACTCCTTCCTCGATGCTGACATCACCTAGAAGCACAGTCTGGACTTCAGCCCCCCCCAGTCTTCCCTGTTGAACTGTAACCGTATCTCTGTCCTCCAGCACAGAAAATGACAGCAGCCCTCCGTCACCTTCTCACGTCTTCTCACTAGACTTGGTCTCAGAGCAGCCCACTTGGCTAGAAGAGAGGCTGAATCAACCACTTAAACTAAAAGTAACAGGCAGAGGGTAAGGGGGCAGGGGCAGGGGAGCACACGGAGCCTGTGGGGCAAAAGGTGAACAAATGCAGCAGTGGTACTCACTAGACATTATGTTGAAAATGAACTGCACAACTTGTGGGTGGGGACAGGAGGGAAAACCTTGGAAAGAGCAAAGGAAGTGGTGACACTGTCCAAAGAGAAATGTACTCTTTATCTGATTTATGAAACTGTCACCCCTCTGTAAATCACTTTTATGATAACAATAAAAAAGTAAAATAAATAATTTTTTTCAAGAGTAACAGGCAAGGACAGACACAAACCTGAGAGAGAGGCAGAGGCAAGATCAGGCAGGAAATGGGAAAAGGAGTTGGCTTGTGTCATCTAGAAGGCTCAAGACAGGTGGCCGTGCCTTCTAGAACCCAGGATGGTGATAAGAACGAGAATGTGCCATTAGCATAGAGGACAAACAGCTGGCCGTTCTGTTCTGTTGAGTTTTCCTAAGTCTAAAGGCTGTCCCTGATTAAGAAGAGCTAGCTGCCTCGAAGATGTGTCCCATTGTCTCTAAAGACAGAGTTCTCTTCACCTCTCACTCCATTAGCAGCATATTGCTTGTCCACTGGTCAGTGGCTCAAATGCCTTAGAGTTCATCTGCTGGCCTGTGAGAAGACAGTCTCTGATTCAAACCAGAACAGAACCTCTGGACACTGCTACTGGTCTTGCCCAGAGAATTCTTTCCTAAGCTTGTGACTTCTCCTAACCAGACACAGGTAGATACATGTCTCCATCACAGCCTCCCCTTCCCACTTCCACTACCTTCCTTTATTTCTGCCACTCTGCCATGTTAACAGAACAAATCACAGGTCTGACCACTGTGAGCATTCTCCATTGAGGACACAGTTGCTGTGGCTTGTCTAAACAAGGTGATGTGGGACAAACTGGTAGCTCCTGGGTAAGCCAATCAGATAGATGCTCTGGCCTCTACAAGTATCTGCTTATGGCAGTTACATTCTCAATGTATCTTTATCACCAAGAAAAAAAAGATGAGTCAAGGTCCTGAACCTTTACGTGTTATTCTGCAGCAGCACACATTGGCTGTAGTAAGGAATGCCAGGACTTAAATAACTGAACTGTTAATAAGTGGCTCAGTAGAGCTCTCTGCAAGGACTGCTAGCAGCACTGAGCATAGCATGTTCTTGATCAAATACTCTTAAAGCAAATGTTTGTCATACAGCTATATTCTCTAGGACAGGAGTGCAAATTAAGTCGAGTTTTCTTTGGGAACTGAGGTTTGGAGTCAAGCATTAGACACTAGGATACAAACAAACTCCCATGACCTCCTTGTGGTTCCTCAGTCTTTTTCACCTTCCTTCTACCATGTGTCTGGCTCTCTTTCTTAGCACCTATTACTACTTAAAAATGAAGTAGGAAGTGAAAAGGTCCAGGGAAACAGCACAGTTCCTACCTCTGGGTTAGTAGAAAAGCAGGCAATCAGGTGTCTTCGGCCAATAGAACGCACAGATGCCATAGTAGGCTGATACACCAAAGCCTGCCTGGCAATGAGAAGGGTTAGGTAAGAAACTACGAAAGAATAAAGAAGTAGCCAGGCACCAGTGGCCCACATCTGCAATCCTAGCTACCCAGGAAGCTGAGGTCTGGGGAATTGAGGCTCAAAGCCAAACCCAAGCTGGAAGGTCCATGAGACTCTTACCGCCAGTTAACCACCAAAATGCTGTGGCTCAAAGTGGTGATAGAGTGTTAGCCTTGGACACAAATGCTCAGGGATAGCACCTAGGCCCTGGGTTCAAACCTCAGGACTGGAAAAAATAAAGATTAAAAAAAAAACCAAAGAATAAAAAGGACAAAAGAGTGGGAAAATAAGGACAGGCTACTAAATGTTTGGCATCCAAACCTCATAGGGAACAGAGAGGAGACCACCAACCAGAAAGCCACAGGCTCTGGTGCTCCCTATTTAAGCCAAAGTCAATCCATGTACTCCTGAAGACAGAGCAAGATGACCAAGATGGGCTGAAGTGCTATTCTTTTCATAGCATGCACTTTCTCTGCCATGTTTCCTTTCTAACATACTTTCCTATCACCTTTACCACATCTTGTTTGGCTTGAATTCTTCTCTTGATGGACATAAGACCTGAGGTCAGTGTATCTGCCCTAAATTTCTTGTAATAGGAATTAGAAATAGGGATTAAATGTCTTCTTCTGACTTGGGTTCATCATCAAAAATAACATATTTTGATGCTGTGAGTTAGACCAGAAGTTTGAATGGCAAAGCTTCTGCAGAGTCCTCTTTCCCCTCAACCACGTATGTGAACACACACACACACACACACACACACACACACACACACACACACAATCTTTTGAATTTTTTGAATCTTTTATCTCTCAATCAGGGGAAAAAGAGGGGTGCTCACCCAAAATGTATTTTCAAGACTAGTCTAGTTCTATAGAAACAAATGTTTCTGCCAGAAAAAAAAAAAAAGAAAAGAAACACCCTGCAATTCACCCGGCATTATTACCAGTGGATAAATGAGAGGTTGTGATTTCAGCTCTCCTTCTGATTGCTCTAGAAAGTGGCATCCCCACTGTTGCTCTGGCTACCCTGTTATTCTCAGAACAGTCAAACCACCCTCCTTGCCCCTATTTTGGAAATGTTCATTGAGATGCAAACAAAATAATTGTAAAACTTGACATTCCAACGCGTGGTTGTTGGGTTTTATGGAAATTAACCACCTTTTCGTATAAGGAAATATAAAACAAAGAAAACCTCCCCCCCCCCCAAGGCATTTATAATTTAGACACCTATTACCACTGGATCTGAACAACTTCCATGAAAGGAGTCTCTGAGCCTCTATCTCTGCTTGCTCTCCTGCCCTCAGGAGCCTCCAGGTAGCTCCCCTCAAGGTCAGAAGTACTTAGACACCTTTCTAGAGGAAGAAAATGAGAACAAGACACTGTTCCATTGATGCTATTAATGAGTCAGAAGCCAGGAAATAGTTATGACAAAGGAAAAAAAAGTTGTTTTTCCCTTTATGGCACACACACAACTAATTTAGGAATCTAAACTTCTTTAAGCTAGGTTCTGGATTCTTGCCTCTAATTGTAGCTACTTAGGAAGCTGAGGTCTGAGGATCGTAGATCAAAGCTAAACCAGGCAAAAAAAAGTCTGTGAGACTCTTACCTGCAATTAATCACCAAAAACCCAGAAGTAGAGGTCTGACTTAAGTGGTAGAGCACCAGCCTTGAGCAGAAAAAGCTGAAGGAGAATGCCCAGGTTTTGAACTCAAGCCCCAGTAATGGCACAAACCATATACTCACTGTCTCCTCTCTGTCTCTGTCTCTGTCCTGTCTGTCTGTCCGTCTGTCTATCTCTCTCTCTCTCTCTAATAAATAATGATTGAAAAAAATAAAGCATTTCAATTGTGCTAATCTTGTAAAATTGGGTCATTTCTGTCCATGCCAATTGCCATGGCATAGACTCTCCCTTGTCCAAAGCAGCTGGGAGGAGGTAAGGAAGCTAAAAGCGCCTCCTAGGTCAGACAGATAAGGGGTCTTTGAATCCGGATTGAGGATGTCTAGGCTGAAAAGCAAGGACTCTGAAGTGCTGGCAGTTTGTGTCACCCCATGCTGACACAAGCAGGCAGCTTGGGTTCCTAGCTAGCTGAGCTCTGAAGCAAAGAAGACTGGCAGGAAGCTGCACGCAGACTGCCAGAAACGCTGTGTATTCAAAGTTTGAAAACAACGGTAACTGCCTTTGATTCTCAATCCAGTATTTAGTCACTAGCAGGTTAAGGGCTTTAAGGCCCAGCCAGGTATGGGTGGCACATGTTTGTAATCTTAGCTACTTAGGAAGCAGAATATCATTTATTCAAGGCCCAAAGTGATCAAAAACCTCTCTCAAACAAAATGGCCAAGGATGTGACTCACATGGTGTCGTGCTTGCCAGTTTGCATTAGATTCTAACACGGTACTAAGAGTAAAAAAATTTAAAATAATAAAAATAAAAATGTAACCCCAAATTTGGGTCTGGCCCTAGGGAAAGCTACCTGCCAACCCATTACTCCGCCCGCCTTCATTTGCAAGGGCATTTTTAAAATTTCTTTTTAAACTAGTATGTGTTAGTAGTGGGGGGGGGAGGGGTTGCGGTCATTTCATAGATTCATACGGTGTCCTTTGAACAAGTTTATCTCCTCCCCATGGCAAGGAAGCATGTAAAGGTAGAAATCTCATTCTGCCCAGGATCTCATTCTTTAGCCCCGACCCCTTCCCTCTTGGGCCTCAGCCTGAGCAGTAGCCCTGAGTTCTGTTGTACCAGTGTCTGCTGCCTTCTGCCAAATTTTTGGGCTCAGTCTGGTGTTTCCTGCTGGAAAGGGAAACCTCCATCTGCCCTCATCCTTCCCCCCCGCCCCACCTTGTGCTTGGTAAAGTCAGACATCCAACTATTCTCAGGAGATACACATAAATGACAAGTTAATATTCTCCCATGTTCTGACAAGAGCAGAAGAACCTGGGTGCCCAATCTCTGAACACTTTCACCTCTAAACTGTTCTTAGTTCACAAACACAGCCCCAGGTTAATAGGAGTTTCAGTGGCCAAGATAATTTCCAGGTAGCATATGAATCCTTAGAGGAAATAAGAGTACAGGAGGTAAGGATTAAGCCCAGATTCTGCAGCATTCTTTTCTGCACAATTGAGATACAGAACTAAATGTGAAAAAAAAAAAAAAAAAAAAAAGAGCTGAGAAGGGAAAGAATGCAGGAATTAGAGCTGTTTTCTGCCGAGATAAGAAATCTTTCTCAGTTGCCCCCTGGCTTAGCTTTTTAACTGTACAGCTTGCTCAAAAATGCGCTCAAACCACATCACCTTCATTTCAAGCCCTCGCTAAAACTTTAAATGAGTTATTATACACATTAAATTGTCATTTAATCGTACCCAAGCACTGTCATAAAAGCAAATGAAGCAAGCCAAGCAGCACTGAAATAAAAAATACTACACCAGTTACATTCTGAAAGCACAAGCTGAAAAATGCCTAATGTCATCTTATACCAGAGGAGAGAGAGAGCCTCCTGTCAGCCTGAGTAACAAATGGGTGAGGAGATGCTGTGTGCTCTCTTGCTCGCTCGCTCTCTCTTCCCCCTCCCCTTTCCCTTTCTCTCTCTCTCTCTCCCTTCTCTTTCTCTTTCTCTTTCCCTGTCTGTCTCCCTCCCTCCCTCCCCCTGCCTCTCTTATGCTCCCCTTCCCCCCTCTGTCTCTGTCTCTACAAGCTTGGAAGCTGATAGATGCCAACCAGTCGACCAGTTGTAAGATGGGGCTTCTGCCTAACTAATCACTGGGGCATCTGCCTTGAATTGAGATTGTTCAGCCCAAAGACCCACCTCAGAAAGAGCTCAGAAAGAGGCATCACCCTCAAACAAGCTCTCACACACACTCTTTTTCAATTAAAAATTCCTTGTCTCAGAAATCCTTCAGAAAAGACCCATTTGGGGCTGTCTCAATGGTGAATTTAAATGCTCTGTAACAGCTGTGTAAATGAGGAAGCCCTCACACTCTCAAATCCCATCCACCCAGAGGGTTCCTGCTGTACCATGCTCCATCAATCCTTGTGCTTTTGTGACCCTGATGGGGAAAACGGAATCCAGGGAAAATAAATAAATAAAGGAAGCTCCTTGAATTTGTATTGGTGAGAGCAGAGAGAAGGAGCCCCGGGGGCCTGGGAATTATGGTATGCCCACTTGGGGACCTGGGAGCTGCTGGAGCTGAGGAAGAAAATCAGGGTGCAGAGCTATGCTCACTTGGGGGCAAGGCATGAGTATGAAATACGTTTTAAAAGGGAGAGGGGAAATGATGATTGGAGGGGGTTATCTACACAATGTGACTGTAATCCCTTTGGTTTGTTTTATGTTTGCATTTCATTTGCTTGTTGGTTTGTGCTATACTTTTGAGACTACTGTTTTTTGAAGGTAAAAATTGTTCTTTCAAGTATCTTTGAATGTCCACATAGGGGTCTTATTTTTTTTTATGCTACACTATGTTCAGACCACTCCAGTTTTATGGATATATTTAGATTTTGTATCTGGTATTTTCTGAGAGCAATTTAGTCCATTTATTTAATACTTGCTGAATGCAAAACACTCAATCTGGCCTGTGGATAAGTCAAAAATAACAGACAAGGACATGGTTAGCAAGGAGCTTAAGCCAGGGTGATTACCATTTAATGGCCATTATAATTATACTCAATTTAAAGCAGTTACTCACTGAAAGGGAAATGTAGATCAACTTGTACAGAAGCTCCAACGAGGGAGAGAGAACTCTGCATGTTGAAATCAGAGAGATGGAGAACCATTGTGCATCAAGGACTACTCCATGAAGGAGGGGGCATTGTAGATGAGCCTTAAGTGATAGCTGTGTGAAAAACACTCACCCATCCAAGCTCAAAGAATAGACTCAGAGACAAGTGCAACAGAAATGAGAAGGGCAGGCACCTCCCAAAGAGTTGCAATACGCAATTTATTCTCTGATGGGCTGATCCTTCCCTGATTGCTCATAAATTGAGTACTATAGAGTGTGTAATCTTTGCAGACATCACCTAAGTTTCATTATTTTCTATTTTCTAATTTTAATATATTCATCTTTGGGACATGGTTGAACTTTAGAAGGTCTTGTCTCCTCCACACCCATCCATCTTTTGTTCTCTGGTGGTGGGAAGACTTTCCTGGGCATGTGCTTTCTGGCTCAGTTTGTACTTACTTTCTTATTTTATTGTGATTCATCCTTCTCCCTGCTAGTTGGCCTCCTTCTGATGTCCTATTTGCCTACTCTGTTTATAGAGGGAACTTCCAGGCACACAAACTTTATGATTGTCACATCAGTAAGCTATTATTAAGTCATTGTGTAAGTAACTTTGCACTCAGCGTCAAATGCCTTGTCTTGAAAATGGACTACCACTGACTTTATTCTCCACAGGGAGGCTTTGGGTATGTATGCTTGGGAGAGAAGTCTTCTACAAAGAAGAAAAAGAACTCCAAAATAAAGGAAAAACTAAGCAGAGAATAATAGCAAGAAGAAAATGTAGAGGATATTTCAGTAAACATCAAGAGTTTTTAACCAAAACAAAGCACCTATAAGGGCAACTACTGGCAGATGACATTAGAAAGATGGGTGATTTTTTTCTTTCTTGCTTGATTTTTTTTTGTTTCTTTCGTATGTTCTTTCCCCATGGTATAACCCCTGTTTTCACTGTATTTGATTCCGGTGCACTGCATCTTGTATATACACTTTTCTAATTTGGAGAGGGGAAGGGAAAAAACAAAATGCTGAAATAGGGATACAGCTTGACCCATTGTAACAATGAGATGCACAAAACACTATGTTGAAAACAAACTTTACCTCTTGAGAGGGGGAGGAGGAGTTGGGGAGGGGGGAGGAGGAGTTGGGGAGGTGGGGAGAGAAGGATGGTAGGGGAAAAACAAAAGAGGAGGTAACAATGCTCGATAGGAAATGTACTCATTAGCTTACTCATGTAACTGTAACCGCTCTCACAATAAAAAACTCTCACAATAAAAAATGTATTTAAAAAAAAAAAGAAAGAAAGATGGGTGATAAGCAGCCACTGAGAGCCAAGGATGTGGTCTTAGAAAACATGGATGCAGCACTGTGGGAGTATGAATGGAGACTGGAGATCTAGAATAGCATATTCCTGAGACAGGACATTTTCATGACCCTGTGTTTAAGCCCAGCCTGTCCTTCAGCATATTGTTTGCCATCTATACTTGGGTTTCCCTTGATTCCTTTTCACTAAGTATACACTGATGCTTTGGAGAAAGGATTGAACTGCCTCTGTCAATGGGAGTAAGAAAACTCCCAGGAAGCTAGGCCAAGGCAGTCTCCCCAAATCTGCTAGATCACTGCTCTTTTTCTGCCCACCCAGGAAGCATAGAGTATCATCTCCTGCTCCCAGAGCCAGGGCTAAGCACCATCCAGCTACTTGGAGGCAAAGTGTAACTATGGGCACAGTTCCCAAATGCTGGTGTTTAAAGAGATGTTAAATGGTGGCAAGAAGCCATTTAACAAGGTGAAGGTGGGATGCCAGGCAGACAGCATCACCTCAGACCTAGAGCTGTCTGCTGGAACATGCCAAGAGGGACTCAGAGAAAACCCATGCTGGTGTGAGGACGTGGGTTCGTCGCTCAGAGGAAAATCACTAAAGAACTGGGATCTGGCCACTGATGAAATGCAAAGTTGTCATACATAGTGTATCCAGGCCCCTGACATTGCTGCCACTGAAAGAACAGGCTTCCTAGCACAGTGACCCTATCTCCTGTGTGCACTAAGACCCTTGGACACCCCCTGGAACATAGGAGACACTCAATAAACATCTGTAGATGAATGCCTGGGTGGTGCGCATCCTTCCAGCAGACTAAAGAGACAATATCTGCATGGAAGACAGACTGAGTTTATTATCTGAGAGCCTGCTCGATTCCATGGCTCTCCTCTAAATGTTAAAATTCATTTAGTCTGCATTAAGCATTGACTACATACCAGACAATATCCTAAGCGCTATCAAAATAGATGAAGGGGAGCCCTTTTCCTCAAGAAGTTCACACTCTTAATTGACATGACAGTTGGTGGCTTAGCAATACTCTCCCCAAAGAGAACTAGAAGTCTGAAGACCTCCAAATTATCCAAGAGCTTCTTCCAGTTACCTTTTAAGTGTTAATGTGCATATTTACTCTAAGCCACCTCCCTAGATCATCCAGCTCTGAAATTCTTACCCTACTGAGAAGGTGAGTGAGGGCATGAAAGCTCAGTTTCAAAAGCACTTGCAGAAGACAACCGATTGCCTGGCACAGTGGCATCTTAATCGAATGGCTTATCTTTCTCGGCCTCCTGTGTATTCTTTTATTGAAGTTCATGAAAGAATCATAGGATCCTGAGGCTGGAAGGGAACTTAGAGCTCATCTAGTACAACACCCGTAGGAAACTGACGCCCACAGAGTCAAATAGCTTCTAGTTAGTGACACAGCAGAGATGGGAGCTGTGTCTTTTCACTTGCAGCTAGCATTTTCTACACCACACATTTTCATTTTAAGCACTGGCAAACTGAAGATGATCTCTGTGTATTTATATTACAGCTATAAGGTCTTGCTTCCATAATCAAAAAAATGTAATGAAACATTCTTTTTGCTTTAAATCTCTGAGGAAATTGATACAGTATGCTCAGGGTAGTGTAAAACATACTGGACCAGGTCCATGAAACTAGAGTTCTAGACAATCGCTACAAGAAATCTGAATTTCAGCCCCTGTATCTTAGTTTTCTAGCTGAAAGTGAAGGTATTGAACAAGTGTTGGTTAGAATAAAGTCAAGTACCTAATAGAAATCACAAGGTCAATACAATAGAGGTAGAGTTGAGGCCAGGTGCCAGGGGATCAGGCCTAAAAAAAAATCCTAGCTACTCAGAAAGCCGGGATCTGGGGAATCAAGGTTCAGAACAAGCCTGGGAAGGAAAGTTCATGATGCTCTTATCACCAAAAAGCTGGAAGTGGAGCCACAGCTTAAGTGGTAGAGTGCCAGGCTTGAGCTAAGGAACAGAGCGCAGGTCCTGACAGCACACACACATACACACACACACACACACACATCCTGTGTAGACCCCAGAAGGACTCACAGATAAAATTACACACCTGAATGACACATTTAGGTCTCTTGCTGCTACAGTTTCTTGACTATGAAAATGAAATACACAGCTATCAGAAGTTGGTGTCTATGTAAAAATGAAAATGGGAAACTTGAGGAAATGGGTGGGGTTGGGATAAGGGCAGGCACTACACTCATAAATTGACTATTTGAAGATAATAAGAAATAAATTTAACAATAAAAAAGAAGTCAGTGTCTTTATCAGAGTTAAACTTGTTCTGATTGTCTTCAAGTGAAACATTGTTTTAATATGTCTATGACCCAGCAGTATTTCATTCCAACTTGCTATGCAACTTTCAATACTTTGCATGGTTTCTCTGTGTCATCATATGTCATTAACTAAATGAAAAATAAAGGTGTTGACCATTCTCATACAGTTTAATTTTTTTTTTTTTTTTTGCTTATGTGGTGCTGAGGAATCGACCCCAGGGCCTCAGGCATGCAAGGCAAGCGCTCTACCACTGAGCCACCTTCCCAGCCCCTCTCATACAGTTTAGTATGAATCAATTAGCTAATGTTTTTGATATCAATGCTAAGAATGTTTATTAATAAGATATACTTATCAAAGGCATGTATTCTTCATGATAATTTGCTGCAATAGTTCTTTTGCTGGCTATTGTACATAATTAGAACCCCAAGAAATTGACTTTAAAAGATCAGGAAGGGTGTGTGATACAGGTCTGCCAGCACTAATGAAATAATTTAAGTTGGAATTAGACAAAGGGACAAATTAAACTCAGAAAATTACTCAAGGACTAAGAAAGGCTGATTGTTCGAGTGTAATTAAAATATACAGCTGGAACAGTAACTGTTAACAGAGGGATCTGATCAATGAACACAGTAGCTATAAAAATTTAATGCAGTGTGAGCAGCCTATTTTTTAAAATGCAAATAATCAACCCAAAATGCAGCTGCCTGTTATGAGGCAAACATGCAAAAACTAACAAGCTCAGAGAAATTGTATTGATGTCTTGGGAAAAAAAAAAACAGGCTGGGGCAAGTTATTAAGAACATTGCTCTGGATATCAGCATCACCATTTAATCATAAAGATTAATTTCTGTAAAAAGGGAGGTGGAGCCCCTAGTCAGAGTTATAAAAGCATTTATTTCCTCCAGACAGTTCTTCACTACTGCCTGGGCCCCAGTGATGTATGTAGTATCAGCTCACTCACATCATCTATGTTACACCCCCTTTATTACCACCCGGACCACTTTCCCCACATGGTATCTAGATATTCACATCTAACTCCTTAAATTAGCATAAAAAGCTAAACGCCAGTGCCGCCCAGTAGCTCATGGCTATAATCCTAGCTACTTGGGAGGACGAGAATAGGTGGATAGATGATGGTTCAAGGCCAGGCCGAGCCAAAAAATTCACGAGGTCCCTCAGTCATCCTATAGCAGAGTGTAATTGTATGTACCCATCATCCAAACCTCTTAGGAGGCAATGACTGGGAGAATCAAGTTTCCAGGCCAATGCTGGGGAGAGAAGTCCATGAGATGGTGACTCAGGTCTGTCATCCCAGGAATGATAGGAAGCCTAAAATAGGCAGACTGTAGTCCAATGTGTACCCAGGCAAGTATCAAGATGCAATCTTGAAAAATAACCAGCACAGCAAAAGGGCTGTGCATGCAGCTAAGTCAGTGGTAGAGCGCCCGCCTAGCAAGCTGTATGTTCAAATCCCAATACCACCACCACCACCACCCCCCAAAAAAACAAAGCAGAAAACCTAAAATTAGTCTCTATTAAAGTTACAGGCATATCTAAGAAAAGACTATCAGAGCAAGTGATCAGGGGGCTAGTGGAATTTTAGGACCTTTTTTTCTTCATTATTTCTGCTATTTTTATTAGAAAAACTTGATTGTCCCATACCTGACCAGAGCACGGGTATGAATCAGGCCATGTTAGCATTAAACTGCATGTTTCAACAGAACTCCTAAACCCTGCCTGCTAATAGGAACAGAAGATTTGGCAGAGTTCTGCCCTCTGCCCTGTCAGCATCTCTGACAGTCCCCTTCAGTGACTATATACATGAGCTGTGGTGGACATGGAACTGGATGCCTGGATGTCCCTTTAAGGGAAGACTTACGCTAGCAATCAGTTTCTCTGGACTCTGTCTAGCTACAGGGCTACATCACCCAGGCTCATCCCTGACCAACACAGGTCATACCCAATGACATTGGTGCACATAAGGTCTGACCACTTCAACCCACTATGGGCAACTCTGTTGAACCACACAAAGTGCAGAACTCACACACACACACAAAAGATTAGCCAAGGCACTGTCTATCCAAGTTACGGTTTTCTGTCTATTTAACCTTTAATCTTCCTCTTCTTTACACTGGTGCCAGTAACTAATAAATATCCAATCTAAAACTCCACCTTGGCATCTGTTTCCAAGCATCCCATGCTAAGGCATGAATTCAATCTGGCTGCCTCTCGCACCTGACCTGGCCCAGATGACCTCACCTGTTGAGAAGAATCTCCTCCTCTACCCCTGCTCTCTGGTTACTCCAGTCTCCTCTGTCCCAGGAGTCCTCAGCAGTACCCTGTGGCAGTACCCTGTGGTGCTAAAGGGAACTCCCTTCCTCTACAGACGCTGCACAGGGGTTGTGGGGGACTCTTAGATTTCTCCCCCCAGAGTGTCTCTCAGTTTACAAGCACAGTTTGCGTTCTTCCCCAGGCAAGAAGACACCACCACAGTATGGGCAGGATAGGCTTAGTTACCAGGCACAGTGCTGAAGCTGAGAATCTTTTCCTCTCTAACCCTCAGAAATCTGTCTTCCTGACCAAACTCAGGCTTCCTAATGGGAAATTCTCTCTTGACTTTCTGCTCCATCTGCACAAAGCCCTTAGGGAAATCTGGCTTCAGCTTACACAGACTTAATACATCCAACCCATAATGATTCAGAACTTAACCATGGTAACCACGGAGAACTTTGGAGGCTCCCCCTTCTCCCGCGAGTACAATGTCCTGCTGAGGAACACAGCGAGGAGGGGAGGGATAGGGCTCTTCAGTTCCATCTCTATGAACATTATTTAACAAGCACTGCTCAATTACCATTGGCACTGCTCTAAGTCTTTTTTACAGTCACTCATACAATTCACTCATACAGTCCCAGGAGCTACTTTAAGGCTCTATCTTACACACAAGGAAACTGAGGCACAAAGCAATTTGGAGACATAAAGAATATGTAACCTACTAAATGGGAAAAATGTTTTCAAACCATATATGTGATACAGAGTCAACAGCCAAAATATAAAAGGAACATGCTCCTCATTAGATGAGTGGATCAAGAAAATGTATATATATGTATATGTATATATATATATAAACATATATAATGGAATTCTATGCTTCCATCAGAAAAAAAATGGCACTGCCTCACTTGTTAGGAAATAGAAAGACTTGGAAAAAAATCATATTAAGTGAAGTAAGCCAGAACCAAACAAATATAGGCCTCATGGTTTCCCTTATTTGCAATAATTAGTATATGTCTAGGCTAATCTTATCAGATGAGCAGAAAAGGTCAAAAGCTATGTACATATGACCATATAAGATGATGCTAAGTGAAATTAACTCCAAGATACGGACACAAGAGGTTTTGCTTTGTTGTTGTTATGTTATGTTGTTATGTGATTTTTTTTTTTATTTTGTTTCTTTTATCTGTTCTTCCACTACGGTATATCCCTGTTGTCACTGTATTTTATTTTGGTACCCTGCATCTTGTGTATACATTTATCTAATTTGGGGAGGGGGAGGGGAATAACGAAATGCTGAAACAAGGACACAGGATGACCCATTACAACAAGGATACTCACAAGACATTATGTTGGAAATGAACTTTACAACTTGGGGGGGGGGGGGGGAGAGGGAGCATTGGAGGAGGTGGGGAAGGGAAGAGATAGTGGGAGAAAAACAAAGGAGGGGTAACAATTCAACAGGAAATGTGCTCATAGCAGGGGAGTGCAGGGATGGTTAGGGGAAACAAAGGAGATAAGAAATGTACTCATTACCTTGCTCATGTAATTGTAACCCCTCTGTACAGTATTTTCACAGTGAAAAAAACTTATTAATAAAAAAAGAAATGTACTCATTACTGATGTAACTGTAACCCCTCTGTACAGCATCTTTGCAAGAAAATAAAATTTAAAAAATACATAAAAGGAATGCATATAATTCCAAGGCAATAATAGTAAGCATAATAATAAATAAAATAGTCTGATTTTAAAATGGGAAAAAGCATGAATACGTATTGCCTCAAACACATACAAACAGAAACACTATAATCCCAGTACTTAGGAGGGTGAGGTAAACCTTAGATATACAGCAATTTCTAGATTAGCCTAAGAAACCTTGTCTGAAAGCAAAAACAATAAGAAGACATAGAAATAGCCAATAAGGTACCAAACATCACTAATCATCAGGGCAGTACAAATCAAGCTTACAATTAGAATTGGTCACTGTTAGAATAACTTACCAAAAATACATGAGATAACTAGTATTGACAAAGCTGTGGAGCAGAGAGGACCCTGCTACACTTCAGATGGGAATATAAACAGATACAGTAATTACAGAAAATAACATAGTTTCCTCAGAAAATGTAAATTAGGACTATCATATTGTCCAGAAACTCCAATTCTGGGTCTATACCCAAAGAAAAAGAAAATCAATTTGTCAAAGAGATAACTTACATTCTATGTGGTATGTCACAAACAACCTGTGTTCATTGACAGAGGAATGAACAGGAGATTTGATGTAGATATGCGTAGAATATTACTCAGCCATTGTCAACAACACTGATGATGCTGGAGGATGCTACACTAACAAGCTACAGAAAGACAAGTAGTGCATGACCTCACTTAACATGTGGAATCTTTAAAAAGTCAAGCTCATTGAAACAAGGACAAGAATGGTGTTGTCAGCGGTGTTGTCAGAGGGAATGGAGTAGACACAGATACAAACTTTCAGTTAAGATGAATCTATACATAGTATGATGACTATAATTAACATTCGTTTATTATATACTTGAAATTTGCTAAGAGAGTAGATCCTAGCTAGTCTCTCTTTGTCTCTCTGTCTTGATCTTTCCGTCTATCTCTTCTTCATACATACACACTCATAGATAAAAATAAATATAGAGGTGGTAGTAGATATAGTAATCAGATATTGGGATACTATATACATTGAAGTAGTAATACATATTGAAATGGTAATATATATTGAAATTATATATGCTATCGCACACACACACATATATACAAGAATATCACATGACATACCTTAAATATATGTAATTTTTACTTCTCAATTATGACTCAGAGCTGGAAAGCAAAAGTGCTATGGATGCTATTGAAACCAAATGTTCTGGCTCCAACATCCTGCTCTTAACCACTGTGACACAGGACCATCACCTCAGGCCAGATCCCTGCCCTGGGTAACAGTGATTATTATACTGGAAGGGAATCTGAGGCCAAGAGTAACAATGATGCAGTGAAAACCACACATTTTGGTCCAATCTTCCCAAAGTGTCTAAACAGATACAGGCATCAGAATAAATCTTGACTCAGCAGAATCCTCTGGGAGGACATATTTTAGTCTCTTTTCATTTACCTCACTTCTTCCTGACTTCTCTCGTCCCACTCCAATGCCCTAGTAGCTTTGGGGGTAGGCTTAAGTGGGTCACTTGGGGACAGTCCTGGTTTGAGCCCTGCCTGCTGCCTCTGGCCTTATCTGCATTGAAGCAGTGGCGGTTGGAGGAAAAGCAATTCCCAGACGCCTTGTGAGACAGTCGTAAGCCTGGATGGAATTCACACAGTTTTTTAAGGAGAGACTGAGTGGAGGCCTGTACTGCCAACATACAAACTCTATTCCAAGTGGCTTCCTTCTTCCCTGGCCTCTTCTATCCTTGCCATATATTCCAGTTCATGATCTGGGCTTGAGCCTGTGCAACTCTAGCACTGGAAAAGCCTGTGATATAAAGCTAAATTCAGCAACATTGGGAAAAAAAACTACCAATGGAGAGAAAAATCACTGTGGGAGAGATATAAGGCAGCAACATTGACATTTCTTGAATATGTATTACATACAAGAATCTCAATGGCAAATTGCAAGTGCCATCTCATTTAATCCTTGTTATCACACTATGTAACACTGTGCACTGGGTAGACTACAAGTGTTCTAAAGGTATATCGGAAGAGAGAGAGGGATTTGATCAAGGTCTTTTAGTTGAAAAGAAAAAGCACCAAAGCTAACTTAAATCCAGCCCGTATGATGATACACCTCTGCTTTTCCCATCATACTACAATGGCTTACTAAAGAAGCTTACAGTTGAATGAGCAGTGTATAAAGCTAACAAGAACCCCAAAATTAAATAGAGGCTAAAATGGAGATTCCAAGTAAAAGACAGAAGAAGCGAAATGTCATTGTAACCAGATCACAAGGCTGCTTCTTGGAAAAAGGGAAGCTGGGTGTGCAAAAGACAGAGTCATAGAAGGACACGTGGCTATCTTAGTCTTTTCTGCTGCTACCACAGAAAATCTGAGCCTGGGTAGTTTATTAAGCATAGAAGCTTGAACCAGGTGGTGATGGCTCACGCTGTAATCCTAGCTATTCAAGAACAGAGGCTTGATTCACAGTAATAGAAGTTGGAAGTCCAAGACGGGGAGTTCAAGCATCTGGTAGGGGCTACAACCTGTGTTGTAATATGGAAGAGAGGAAAACAAGACCTCTAGCCTTACTTTCAGTAGAAGCCAGACCATAGCAGTGGCAAAACCAGCTCTTTTTTCTCCTGGGTATGGCTAGATTGTATCTTGAACTCGTTTGCAGTTCAGTGAATAACAAATTGCAACTAATGGAACTAGATAGCAATGATCATCCACAGGTCTGGACCAGAAAGCTTCCACTTGAGCTTCCTGAGCTTTTACTCTGTAGTTAGCTAGAATAAGGATGACCGTGTAAAGTATGGAAGCTGAGATGGAGGAACTTCTATCAGTCTGATGCTCTAACTGGCCACCAGGAGCAACCATCTTGGACAAGAGTGTGAGAAATATCAGTCGCATATGAATGAGTATGAGTCTTGGGTCTCCTTGTTACAGGGACTTCATTTCCCTAACAAACATGGTAATACACGTACTCAAGAAAAGAGGATTAGAGAGGTAACCAGGGAAGGCATTGGAAGGATCTGAAAACCTAAGGGGTGGCCATATTGAAAAATTCATATTTCTTTTGTTAATGGAAAGTTAAATAAATCGGTACTCTGACAGAAGGCCACTTTTCAGATTGTCTCACATCTACAACTATATGTTGGGCACTAACATGGAAATTTTTCTGTTGTGAAGAAGAAAGCCTCTAGAAGTTGAGCCTAGGCTTCAAGTTTGCCTCCGCTATTCTATTAATGAGCACTCATTGATTTGTTTACATGCTTTAGTTTCAATTCCACCAACACACACATGCCACAATAGGCATTTGACAATAGGAGAGGACAGCCAAGTTAGAAATACACAAATGCTCCTACTTTAAGGACAATTGAAAAACACAAAGAAACAAAGATTGCAGCTGGCATTATGCTGTCAGAGAAAACAGAATGTTATAACAGATACTTCTATGCTCTTTCAGGCATACTTTTCCCAAGGCCAAAAAATGTGGCACACAGCCCAAGACAGACTGGGAATAAGAAATATATAAAAACAATACTGCAGAAAGAAACAATGGAAAACATTTAAATTTAAAGCAGAGTATTCATGTTAGAATGACCTTACTTTTCTGAATCAACAGCTTCTATCTAAATGCAACCTGCTAGATCAGTGTTGGGCATAACTGGATATTGTGATGGGGTGAAGGGAGGCAGGGAAGAAATGGCTTCTCCATTCTGAGGAGGCATGAAGTTGATTTTGAAAGCACCAATTGTGATTGGCGCTAAGGGAAGTTAGTCCGAATAGGGAAGTAGACATAGAAACAGAACTTGGAGCAGCAAATAATCTAAAGGCAGATAAGAAGATTTGATGATATGCTAATAGAATGATTCAAGAACTCAGTCATTGGTGCCATGATGGGAGGTATGATAGTGGACATGAGGGTATAGACCTGTAATATCAGCTTCTTGGGAGGTGGAAGGATCTTCCTTCAAGACTAGCCTCCTTAATGTTAGCAGGAGACCCGACCTGAAAACCAAGCCAAAAGCAAAAGACTGGATACATGGCTGTAAGTACTACCCCTCCCCCAAAAATCTCAGTCACCTCAAAGTCAAAGCAGACACCCTGAAAACATTACAGGAAGAAATAGGAGAAACTCTAGGGCTCCGTGGCACAGGCTGAAATTTTCTTAATAAAGACACAGAAACACAACAAATCAAAGAAAAGATGAAACTGCAGAGCTTCTGCACGGCAAAGTTAGCAAGATCAATAGAAAGCCCACGGATTGGGAGAAGATCTTCACTAGCCATACAACAGACAAGGGTCTCCTATCTAAAATATACTTGGAACTCAAAAATTTAAATCCCCCAACAACAAATCCTCAAAGAAACAACTGCCCAATAAATAAGTGGCTAAAGACTTAAAGAGAAACTTCTCTGAAATAAGGAAATAAGAATGGCCATTAGACAAATGAAGAAATGCTCAACCTCCCTAGCCATAAAAGAAATGCAAATCAAAACCACATTGAGATTCCACCTCACCCCAGTTAGAATGGCTGTAAGCAAGAACTCTAATAACAATAGATGCTGGAGGGGATGTGGACAGAAGGGAACCCTACTGCATTGTTGGTGGGAGTGTAAACTTGTTCAACCACTTTGGAAAGCAGTATGGAAGTTCCTCAAAAGACTCCACAGAGAGCTCCCCTATGACCCAGCTATCCCACTTTTGGGCATTTACCCAAATGATCACAAACAAGGCCATACTAAAGCTACCGGCACAACTATGTTTATCACAGCATTATTTACCATAGCCAAGATATGGAACAAATCCAGATGCCCCTCAGTAGATGAATGGATCAAGAAAGTGTGTGTGTGTGTGTGTGTGTGAGAGAGAGAGAGAGAGAGAGAGAGAGAGAGAGAGAGAGAAAGAGAGAGAGAGAGAATGGAATTCTATGCCTCTATCAGAAAGAATGACATCACCCCATTTGTTAAGAAATGGAAAGACTTGGAAAAAAATTACATTAAGTGAAGTAAGCCAGGCTCAAAGAAACATAGGTCCCATGCTTTCCTTTATTTGCAATAACTAGTATAAGTCTAGGACAAGCAGAAAAGGTCAAAAGCTAGGTACATATGACCATATAAGATAATGTTAAGTGAAATGAACCCCAAGATAGGGACACAAATGGTTCTTGCTTGCTTGCTATTGTTTTTAACATATTTAAAATGTATTGTTGTGATTTTTTTGTTTCTTTGGTATAACCCCTGTTTTCACTATATTTGATTCTGGTGCACAGCATCTTGTATATACATTTTTCTAATTTGGGGAGGGGAAGGAAAAAACAAAATGCTTAAATAGGGATACAGGTTGACCCATTCTAACAATGAGATGTACAAGACACTATGTTGAAAACAAACTTTACAACTTCAGTGGGGATTTGGGGAGAGGGGAGGGAGGAGTTGGGGAAGGAAGGTATGCTAGGAGAAAAACAAAGAAGGAGGTAACAATGCTCCATAGGAAATGTATTCATTACCGTACTCATGTAACTTTAACTCCTCAGTACAGTATTTTTACAATAAAAAAAATTTAAAAAGTCTCAGTCACATGTCCACACTGATCTGCAGGAAAGGCTGGGAAATATCATTCAACTGTGTGCTCCAGGAAAAGAAAACATAGATCTTCATGAATAAAGATAATAAAAACAGAGATCTTCATAAATAAAAACGGTGCTCTTTCTAAGTTTATCCCTTTGCATATACAGTTGTCCTAGAATGAAATTTTAACTCCCTATCCCTCTTTTGGAGGGTAGACAGACTGCTATTCATCCATATAGAGCTATTGAATAAATAGGTATATTAGCAATATACCTATTGGAAGAAGGCATGAGATTTGATGACAGCCTATAAGGACATCATCATGTATTAGGTCATGGATTAATAAGCAAAGAAAATGAGACCCAGAAAATTCAGAGTTATAATTTGGACATTATCAACCTCATAGAGCTTAGTGGAGCTTCTGTAACAAAGGACAAAAATACAGGTGTTTTCATGGGAATTTGTTTCTCTGTTACATGACAGTCTGGCTCACAGTTGAGTCACAGTTAATATAGGAAGACAGAGGAAGAAGGAATAGAAGGGAAAGTTTCTTTTAAAAGGCACAAGGCAAACTGGGTGCCAGTGACTCAAACCTATATAATCCTAGCTGCACTGGGGGCTGATATCTGAGGATCGCAGTTCGAAGCCAGCCCAGGCAGAAAAGTCCTCAGACTCTTATTTCCAATAAACTACTCAGACAAGGCCAGAAGTGGTGGTTCAAGTGGTAAAGAGGTAAAGCACTAGTCTTGAATATAAAGAAGCTTAGGGAAAGTGCCCAGGCCCAGAGTTCAAGCCCTAAGACTGGCAAAAAAAATTATAATAATAAGGTACAATGCAGATTTACACATATTACTTCCTATCCCTATTGGCCAGAACTAAGTCATATGATCAAAACCTGGTTACAAAGAAGGCTGGGAAATGTGCTCTTTTTCCTGAATATCCAGAAATTCCCTTACAATGAAAGAGAGGAGGATAAATATTGGAACTCATATGTTAATTTCAAAATAAGAGTTTTTAGAAAAACCCTCTGTTGGTGGTAGTAGTATACAATCCAAGACAACGGTCTCAGAGTCACTGTAAAGCAGAATTATCTGTACCGATGTCTGGGTCCTGCACATTATGATTCAGGTTTAGTTAATGGATTGGACACCTGATACCTTATTTTCAAATCCCCAAGAGAAAATAAGATGTGTTATCAGTCCATAGGACAAAGGATAAAGAAAAATTCTCAAATGAACCTTGCCTTTGTATTCAAACTCTCCTAACAGATTAAAAGGCTGATTTTAAATAACCAAACATTGTTAGACTTTTCCAAGGAAGCTATTCAGATAGACTTTAGATTATACATGAGTATGAAAGGAAAGGGATTCAAAAGTGGTACTATTAGCTCCTGGCTTTCCCACTACTGGACCCTGGGCAGATCTGTAGAGTTCCACAGGTGTCCTTCCTCCGTAAAACAATGGTTGCCCAAGATGATTGCTTACAGCACATTAGGGGCCCCCTGATTTCTGGTCAATTCATTAATGCACTTTAAGTATTATTAAAGTAAAAATATTTAACATTCACCAAATTATGGTGCCCTTAGCTTTGTGTTAGATACTGCTAGAATACAAAGAAATAAAAGGGAAGTGCAGGCAGGTCTTCAAGGAGCTTACAATCTATCAACTACAAAACATCCTGCTGCTACCCTACAATGTTGATCAGAGGCCTACTGGGGGCCACCTTTCATGGAAGAAATGTAAGTAGCACTTTCTCACACCTTCTCTCCCTTCCCCACTCCATTTTCCCTTTCTGCTTTCTACCTCTCATTTTTAAATTGAAACTTTTCAGCCAGGTGGGAACCAGAAGCTCATGTCTACAATCCGGAGGCTGAGATCGAAAAACTGAGGTTCTAAACCAGCATAGGCAAGAAAGTCTGTGAGACTTATTTCCAATTAACCCACAAAAAGCTAGAAGTAAAGCTGTGGATTAAGTAATTGAGTACCAGCCTTGATCCAAAAGCTAAGGGACAATATCCAGACCCTGAGTTCAAGCCCCCAGTACCAGCACACACACACACACACACACACACACACACACACACACACACACACACACACGCACACACACACACACACACAGAAAGAAATTTTAAAGGTAGGACTATAAACACTCAGATCATAAAGAAAAATTAACTCAACAGGTTTTATCTTTAAAAGATATTCTGAAGGGTATTTTCCAATTCTTACTCTTTTGTAACTGAGATATCAAGAATGCATGCTGTAAAGGGGAATATTTAATAAAATAGAGTTCAAATCAAGCAGAGAGAACGTGTGGGAAAGCCATGCCCTCTGCCATTTCCCTAGGTTTCTGGACAAGAAAGGTGGAATCAACAGAAATTTCACTCCATGTGGGCAAGCATGTGGGGGCTACCTTTCATGGAAGAAATACGAGTAGCGCTCCCCCACATCTTCTCTCCCTCTTTCCTTCCCTCCCCCACTCCATTTTCCCTTTCCACTTCCTACATTCTCAAGTTCAAATTGAAACGTATGTACACATGCTTAAAATGGGAAAGGAAGGACAAACATGGGTGCAAATAAAATATGATGAAGAAGGAACAATGAAAAAAGAAAAAGAGCTCTCCTCAGAAAACAATTGAGTTCCTTTATCCATAAGCCAAATAGCCTTGATAATTGAGGTTGCAGAGGGAACTCCTACAATATTTTTCTCAGCTTTCCCGGGTAACCTTCACCTTGCTGCAGCTATTAAATGCTGCGAGGCTAACTACTGTTTGTTCCTTGGATACAAAAGGCATCCAGTTCTCTCTGAGAGAGTCTGTGCTTCTTAGGCCAGCAAAAGCCCTCCTACCAGCCAGCTCTCAATCACCCTGCATCATGACAGGGCACACTGAAAAGACACAAGAGTCCAAGAACTAGGGAGTGTATCGTTTAATTATTATTATTTTCCCAGTTGCTTTCCTTTCCTCCATTATGTTTTGTTTGCATTTCCATGTACATGTTGTTTGGAAAGAAGGAAGAGAAACTGAGCCAAGAACAGTCTATGAAATGGGGCAAGCTGACAAAAAATCCAGAATGTGCACTGAAGGCAATCCATGCAAACTTTTCTGCATTTCCTTTCCTTTCTGAGAACAGCTTACCATGAATGCCATTATGAACAACAACCCTGGAAACACCTAAGAGTTCTTAATATATTGCTATTGATTCAAAAATATTAATAAGTTGCAGAGTCCATCATGGTACTTCCTGTTGAAACATTTTTCTTTAATCAGTGTCTGGTAGAATCTCAATTTTTCATCGCCTAGAACATCTAACACAGTCCTTTCTCTTAGCCTTTCCAAACAAAGAAAGGAAGAAAGTGGTATGTCTCTTTAATTGCTATGCTGAGTAGTTGTTACAGCATTTTAATTTTTGATAAGCATTTCAAAGTCTGTGTATCTGATATGCACATATATCAAAAATAAGTAGAAAGATTAAGAAATATTTCAACATTATTAGTTACGTATTAGAAGCAGCAGCATTTAAGCCTTTCATAGAAAAAAATGATGTGGATATAGTCATGTATCTAAAGCATAGGCTCTTAGCTGGAAACAATTCTGCTCTTCAGGGAGCATTTGCAATGCCTGGAGACATATTTGGTTGTCATCACTGAGGGAAGGAAAGTACTTTGACACCCAGGTGTGGAGACCAGGGAGGTTGCCAAACATTCTACATTGTAGAGCACAACCTAGACAACTAATTAACTAGCCCCAGTGCTTCTCAAGTACCTAGGATAGTGTTAAATGGTAAGCAGATATGGAAAATTTTTTCCCCAAGAGTTCATGTTGCTGCTGTATTTCAATCCTTCATTATGAGCCCATAGATTTCCTCCTCCCATGACAAGATCGACATGTTTTGGCACAACAATCCAGCTGCAAGAGTTCCATTGTTCTACGATAGGAGTTCTTTCACCAGGAATGGGAGGCACAAGCCAGAAACCCCTTCACCTAGTTCCCCCTTCTCTCCTAGATTCTGTGCACATCTTCATTGCTACATTATGTGTGAGTACTGGCTATTCAGGCAGGGCAACAGCAAGATCTCAGCACGAGCTCCTCCCCCATGTCTCTCTGCTCCTCCATGACACTGCAGCTGAGATCTTTCAGCTAAGCAGCTTCTCTTCCTGTGTCTGTTCACATACCTTGCTGTTAAATAATTGGAATCTTATCCCTGGGGAAACTAGGCAGAGGCCCTGAGTTGTCTTTACTAGGCATGCCTGCCCCAGTCTGAGGTCCAGTTTCCAAGGACTTGCTAAAGTATAATTGTCCACAGGTGGAAATTAGGCTTCTTTTTCTACATGCTCAGTGGAACTAAGCTCCTTTGGAGCTTTTACAGATAAAAAAAAAATGTTAAGAAAGGGCACAGTTCTCTCTCTCGAAAATGAAGCTCCATAGCTAAGATATGGAAGCAACCCAGATGCCCCTCAGTAGATGAATGGATCAAGAAAATATGGTATATATACACAATGGAATTCTATGCTTCCATCAGAAAGAATGACATTGCCCCATTTGTTAGGAAATGGAAAGGCTTGGAAAACATTATATTAAGTGAAGTAAGCCAGGCCCATGGTTTCCCTTATTTGCAATAACTAGTATATATCTGAGACAAGGAGAAACGATTCGATAAGTTGATGGTAGGAGAAATGAACCCCAAGATAAGGAACTCAAATGTTTTTTTTTTCTTTCTTGCAATTGTTTCTAACATATTTGTAAGATGATTCCTTTGTTGCTTTGTATGTCCCTCCCCCACAGTATAACCCCTGTTTGTACTGTATTTGATGTTGGTATAATTTGTGGAGGGGAAGGGAAAAAACAAATTGTTTAAATAGGGATACCGGTGGACCCATCAATGGGATGTAAAAGATGTTATGTTGAAAAACAAACTACAACTTTGGCTGGGGCGGTGGGGGAGGGGACACAAAGGAGGAGGCAACAATGCTTGATAAGAAATGCACTCATTACCTTGCCTATGTAATTGTAAACCCTCTGTATGGTGTTTTCACAATAAAAAAAAGAAAAGAAAAGAAAAGAAAATGAAGCTCTGAGCTTCAGATCCTCTCATCACAATGCTTTCTCAAAGGAGCTGACCAATGAGAGATCAGGGGGGCATTAAAAAAAAACCTATAGTTTGTTAAACAATCAATTTAGGGAGCTAAAGAAATCCTTTGGAAAAAAATTAGCATATAAAGAAACACCAACACAGACCCTACCAACACCATGCCATGTAAATATAAGAAGGAGTTGTAGGAAAGACAACCTAAAAGCAGAGAAAGCTATTTGCATGAGACCCTACTCCAAGCCTGATTCATTCACTAAGCTTTGTGTGTGTTTGTGTGTATGTGCGTGCGTGCGCGTGTGCTGTACTGGAGTTTGAAGTCAGGGCCTTGCACTTTCTAGGCAGGTACTCAACCATTTGAGATATGTTCCCAGCTGCCATTCCCCGCCAGCCCCTCATCCCCAGCAACCCAACACTCTTACAGGAGGTAACAGGAAGTAGACTGCTTGAAGAAGTGACAGAGAGACTCAATGCTTGGCCTGCTCTTTCACTGAGTAGTAGCTCAGATCTACAAAGCAAGCTCTCAACTAAGCTAAGGGGGGAGAGAATGAGTCTTTGTGGACATTTGTATGATCTTTCTTCCACAAGACAATAGAATAGAATGACAGGAAATTGATAGAATAGTAAAGAACATAGCACATTGAACATAGTATAAGCACGCATTTATAAAGAGAGCTTGTAGTATATAGGAGGGAGAGAGTAAATGAAGTAAAATGTACTGAAGGTAATTGCCTACAGGTTTTATACTGGAAAATTAAAATGGAAGCCTCACCTGTTATAAACAGATCTATATAAATTCATGAAAATGTTAGCACATACCAATCTTAGAAATTCCCATGAAGCATCAAGCAAAGTTGCCCAACTGACAGTCATGGCTGTGGTCCTCACACTGACAGGGCCTGAGAATGCGGCTTAGGCCTCCCATACACCTGCCCCATTGGCCCTCACCAAGGAACCTCATGCCTTCTGCAGCTCCTAAGCACAGCTCCAGCTGAAGTCACTCTCCAGGTCACAAATCAGTCCCTGTGTGTGGGGTCAGCCGTCAACTAAGTATCAGGTAACATGTGTGTTATAGTGCATGGTGTTTCTTAATCCTAACAGCCACTCTGCAATAGCACTTCCACTGGGCAGATGAGAAAGCTGCGATTCTAGAAGGTGATATTTATTCAAGGCCTTGTGATTGAGGAGGAAGTGCTGGAACCAGGAAGGAAAGCTAAGGCTCACAACTCTGAAGTATCATACTTACAGGCCTTCATCCACAGTCTCTGGAAATGATAAACAGTAAATGATTGAGAGATCCTTTGGCCTCCATGCATGGGAAGGAGAGGGGGAAGTATGGTCAGGCTCTGGATCTGAGAGACTCAGAGCTGACCAGAGGATCAGAGCTGGCCAGCTTTAAGCCAAAGGGGCCAGGCCTTCCTATCCCATTTTCCCCATAGACATATCCTTAAATCATAGCAACCCAAGGGAATGACTGGGACCTTAGATGAAGTAGCTTCCTTCCCCTGTGAACAATGCCAGATTAGGATTTAGTTCAGTTGTCAGTTGCCAATGCTCCCAGGAACTGGGAAAAAGAACTCAGTTTCAGTCTTTCTAGGACATCTGGGCAGAGACTTAACAGTATCTACCATAGCACACACACGTTCCCCCTTAGAAATCCATTCTGTGTTTATCCTCCCAGCTCTACAGAGGAAGTTGTACATTCTGCACTTGGAAGAAAATTGTAACCCATTTAAGCTCCACCACATACTGTGCTGGCCTTGAATCAGTAACAATATCTCTGTGTATCCATTTTCTCATCTGAAAAATGAAAAAACAACCATATCATGGGACATTTGTAAAGATTAATGCAATTTCTAAGCACCTCTCAAATGCCTGCTATTGGTAAGTGGTGATTATACTTTGACTTTGCTCTCTATGTAACCATCCTCTTCCTTGAATAAAAAATTACTTTAAAGGTACATACCTTTGGACATCAGTGATAGAATGGAACCCAAATGCACAAATCTACCGGGAACCCTCAGCTCGGGACTTTAGCTTGAGGTTTACTTTGGACCAAAGACTGCTACTGGCATTTTAATCACTACCACTTTCTTCAGGGAAGAGCTGAGAAGTTTCTTTACAAATATGTGAAGTACTCATAGGTGGGTTCTAGGACATTAAGAGTTTAAACAGTTCATAAATGTTATGTCTGCCATTGACAAGAACAAGGTAATTTCCCTAAGAGCTGTTCATTCCTTATAAGCCTTTCCATAGTTTCTGTAGTCTCTGATCACACAGGCAGCTAGCATGGAATCCGATAAAAAAAAGATTCAAGGTAAGTATTTAAAAGGTAGTTGAAGCCATAAGTGTTGTGAAAACAATAGCACCTAAGATCATAAAAATAAAAGAGTACTCTGCTCCTGGTTTGAGGAGCCATTTTCTTGTTCAAGAACATATGCTAAACAGAAGAATTTCCTGAATGTTGAGACCTTGAAGGTTGTTTAATGCTGTTGATAACATAAATGTTGAAGGATTGCTGGCTGCCATTGAATGAAGATATTCGATATTTCAGAGGGCTTTGCATTACACGGTTAAAGGTTGGCCAAAAATACACTGGGTCAGTAAGAAAAGACAAAGATACAGTTGCAATGTCCCTTGTCTCCTAAAAATTCATTTATTGACACAGAATGAAAATGTGTTTGTCTCAGACAGCCAACATGCTGCCTAAACCAGAATGCCCAGTCATATAACCAATCTGGCCTGACGTAGTTGGCGCTTGATAAAGTCATGAGGCCACTGCCTACTTTTTCATCACAAATTGCCCACTGTCCAACAGAATGGAACAATTCAATTTCATTCCCATAGCCCACATTTTTCCATCTCCAAGCCATAGGTTATCTATCTCCCTTACCGAAAGCTCCTTTTCCTCCATTTTCATCAAACAAATTCCTTCCCATCCTTTCATGTCCATTTCAAATGTCATCTTTTAATGAAAGCTTTTCTGGGCCCACCCTCTCCAAACTAGATATCATCATTCCCCGTAAGCTTTAATAATATTTGGTCTGAATCTTCCTTGTGGCAATAATCATCTCCTATCTTGCCTGAGGTCATTTTATTTATTCATCAACTCTTTTTTTTTTAATTTTCCCTCTCTCCTGTGAGCGTTTTTAAGGCAGAGACTATGTCTCAATCCTCTTCACACCTTTTGCTATATCTGGCTATGCTGCCTATACTTGAAAAAGCTCATATAAGGGTAGCTGAATTCATCAATAACACTTTGTCTCAGATCAATTGGGACTGGCTATTCATCTTCCTATCATTCTTGTACTTTCTCCCTCACCCTTGCTCACAAGAGTCAATACAAAGTGACCTCAGAGCCTCTGAAAATACCAGAAGACCAGAGGTTAGAAATTTGACACTCAGTTTGTAGAAGGTTGCTACCTATCTGTCTCTCTAAGAGTTATGGAATTCAAGACCTCAAAAGCTTTTTATTTAATATTTGAGTCTGAGGCTTCCCCAGGTCACATATCAAGTTAAGGGCAGACTTGGGACTAAAATCTAATGTGAGTATGACATCTTTTGTTGTTCAACCCTGTTGTTACAAGTGCTGTTAGAGTTTTGCTTCTTCAACATGCTAAATTGACTTAGTTGACTTACTCCAAGAATGACTGTGTGTGTGTGTGTGTGTGTGTGTGTGTGTGTGTGTGTCACAGTTCAAGTGTGTCACACTTGAGTCACACCTCCACTTCTGGCTTTTTAGTGACAAGTTGGAGATAAGAGTCTCATGAACTTTCCTGCCCAATCCTCAGATCTCAGCCTCCTGAGACGCTGTGCCTGTCAAAGAATGTGATTTTTAAGTATAAACCTTAAAACATTAATCCACCCGTATATGATAATGATAGAAACCTTGGGTTAATTTCTCAATGTACTTAAACACCTGCCATACTCTACTCTCTCTGACCCAAAGTTTCAATGATGACTGGATCAGGTTTAAGAACAAATAAGCCTACATATAGCTTGTGACAAAAATTCTCCAAGTTCTTTTGGTGCTATCAAGAACATCCAAAGAAAAATGAAGTTCAAGGAGAAACATTTTGCTGATTTTATTCTCAGTAGGACTCAACCACAAACCAAAGTCATAGATGAATAATGCTTCAAATGAAGTGAAAATAATGAATCAATAACATGACTGCGAATGCTAGGGAATGTATCAGAGTTTTGAAAAATCTTAACAGAAGATTTTCTTCCAGGGAGCTATCTCAGCATCTAAATGCATTTATTATTGGCTCACTGAGATTTCTATGGAGTAGAAACTAAGCAAGACCCTTCCAGCTTGCTTCAATTTTTCATGTGGCTGTCTGTAATATGAAACTCCCTAGTTCACGTACACTCAAAATCTCTTTTCAGATGTAAAAAATTAAGAGATATTTTTTAGACCCTGTGATTCGTTGATTTTCACATCTTTAAACTCCAAAGTTCAGGAAATGACCTTATGCCTAATGAATGTTTTCAGAGAGGTATTTATCGAGTTGGATTTCTTTGTGATGCTGGTGGGTCATTCTCCTCAAGCCGATTATCACACAGGTGAGCATGACACAGTTCCACACAACACTTATTCCATGTTGTGAGGCTCAATACAAAACTCCTTGTGATTGTACTTGATTATAATAAAAGTCATCAGAGCTACTTAACACAAACCCCCATAGGCCTACACAGCAAAGAGAAGTGAATGCTTGTGCTATTATGTGGTTAAGTCAGAAGCCCGAACACACAATGTCAAGGAAATTTTTATAAAAGCAGGCTTATCTTTTCAACTCTCCTTAGATAATGAGAGGTCACAGAAAAAGTCCTTCTAGCTTTGGAATAAATGAAATTTGAAGATAAAATAATATTATAGGCCTCAAACAGCATAAAAAGATGTAAATTCTGGTGGAAACAGCTATTATCCCATCAAAGTGCATCTTGGGAAACTCTACATATGTTAACCATGCTTTTTTTGTGTTTAAAATGCCACCCATTGCAACAATGAGATGTACAAGATGCTATGTCGGAAAACGAACTTGACAATTTAGGTGGGGGGGGGGGGAAGGAGGGGTATAGTTGAGGAGGTAGGAGGGATGGGATGGTAGGGGGAAAAAAAGGAGGAGGCAACAATGTACTCATTACCTTGCTCATGTAACTGTAACTCCTCTGTACAGTATTTTCACAAAAAAAAAAAACATTAAGAATGCCACCTTCTAAAATGTGTGTGTGTGTGTGTGTGTGTGTGTGTGTGTGTGCATGCATGCACGCTCATGCGCGTGCATGCTCACCAGTCCTGCAATTTGAGCTCAGGCCCTGAGCACTGTCTCTGAGCTCCACTTCTGGCTTTTTGGGGGGGTAGTTTGGTAGAGATAAGAATATCACAGATTTTTCTGCCCCACTGGCTTTGAAGCTCCTGAGTAGCTAAGATTACAGGCAAAAGCACCAACACCAAGCCTAGATTCTTTTTATATGGACTAGCTTCTTAGAAACAGCATGCGGTAGTAGACATGAAGGTGGCTCCCATCTCGCCTCCTCTAGCATTTGTGTCCTTATGTGACCTTCTTACCTTTAGTGTGGGTGGGGTCTAGGGCTTGCTGCTAGCCAACAGAAAATGGGAAGGTGATGACAGGTCCATGACTACAGACACATGACTAGGTCATGAAAGTCTGTAACTCAACTTCTGGTATGCTCTCCGTCTCTAAGAAAGCAAGTGATCACACTGGGAGAATCCACATAGCAAAGACCTGAGGGTAGCCTGTAGCTGACAGCTATGCTAAAAATATTAGAGATCTTCAGTCCTACAGTCTTCAAAGATCTAAATGCTGCCAACAACAAGATGAGCTCAGAAGTAAAATGTGTCCCCAAGCAAGCATTCAGATGAGACCTCAACACTCTTGGGTGATACTCTTACCTTGCAAAGGAGTTAACTAAACCAGGCACAGCTTCCTGATCCACAGAAATTCTGAGATAATTAGTGTATGCTGTTTTTAGCTGCTAATCTGGTAGTTATTAGAAACCAACAGATAACTAACACCAAACTTCAGTTATTCTAGTCCATGACTACAGTATAATTTGCAATCGTATGTATAGCTTTCTTTAACCGAAGATATCATTCTCAAATCTTATCCTCTCAAATTAACTTTCATTTACATTTTTCCATCTAATTGCCCTTAATAAAAATCGAAACATGTCTAAATAAATCAATTAAGGAGGGATTTGGGATGTAACTCAGTGGAAGATTGCTTGCCTAACTCATACAAGGCCCTGGGTTGTGCACTAGTATGGCACGAAAGTGGGAAGGTGGGGGGAGGATCGGGTGGAGTGAGGAGGGGGAGGATGGGAAGGGATAGGAAGGGGAAACAAAGAGGAAGCAACAATGCTTGATAAGAAATGGACTCGTTATCTTGTCCATGTAATTGTAACTCCTTTGTACGGTCTTCTCACAATAAAATAAATAAATAATTTTTTTTAAAAAGTGGGGAGGGACCTATCATTGCAGGATATTTGCTATGTGTCAGGCATAGCTAAACACTTTACAAGTATTATTTTGTTAATTCACACAACTCCAGAAGGTGTCACCTCTTACATTCTGTGTTAGTCATCTCGTTGTCAGTACAACAAATATCTGAGACTATCAACTCACCAGAGTGACAATTTATGTTGGCTCACAGCTTGTAAAGTTTCAGTCCATGTTTGGTCAGCTTGTTGATTTGAGTGACATCAAGGCAATGAGTCTATGAGTACCTCTTGGCAATGAGTGCATAATGAAGTTAAGTCACTCACCTGGTGGGGGGCGGGGATACCATTGTCCCACAATCCCTTCTGGGACATGCCTCTAAGGACCCAAAGACCTCCCCTGGGCTTCACCCCATGAAGTTCTTCCAATACCACAAAGCTAAGAACCAAATCTTTACTACATGATCCTTTTGAAGGAAATTTAGATCCAAACTATAGCACATTTCTATATTTTTATTTTATTTATTTTGTCTACTCTTCATTGTTTCTCTTTTTTAATTAGTAAGTTTTTTTATTGTGAAAATACCCTACAGAGGGGTTACAATTACATGAGTAGTAATGAGTACATTTCTTATCAAGCATTGTTGCCTCTTCCTTTGTTTCCCCTTCCCATCCCTGCTCTCTCATCCCCCCCACCACCAAAACCCCTTCCCCCCCCCCCCCCCCGCCAAAGTTGTAAGGTTTGTTTGCCAAAGTTGTAAAGTTTGTTTTTCGACATTATGTCTTGTACATCTCATTGTTGCAATGGGTCCACCTGTATCCCTATTTAAACAATTTGTGTTTTCCCTTCCCCTCCCCAAAATTATACCAACATCAAATATGGTGAAAACAGGGGTTATACCATGGGGGAGGGACATAAAAAGCAACAAAAAAATCACCTCATAAATATGTTAGAAACAATAGCAAGAAAGAAAAACCATTTGAGTCCTTATCTTGGGGTTCATTTTGCCTAACATCAACTTATCTGACTTTTTCTGCTTATTTTTGTTGGTCTTGAACTCTGGGCTTGGGCACTGCCCTGCCCTCTTCAGTTCAAGGTGAACACTCTACCACTTGAGCCACAGTGCCACTTCCGGTTTTCTAGTGATTTATTGGAGATAAGAGTCTCACAGAAAGAACAGTGCTGGAGGTCTAGCCATACAATGGTCAAGGGTCTCATTCTAAAGTATACCTGGAACTCAAAAAATTAAATCCCCCAACAACAAATCCTCAAAGAAACAACTGCCCAATAAATAAGTGGGCTAAAGACTTGAAGAGAAACTTCTCTGAAGAGGAAATAAGAATGGCCAATAGACACATGAAGAAATGCTCAACCTCTCTAGCCATAAAAGAAACGCAAATCAAATCAACATTGAGATACCATCTCACCCCAGTTAGGAGTTGGGGAGGTGGGAGGGAAAGGATGGTAGGGAGAAAACAAAGGAAGAAGCAACAATGCTTGATAGGAAATGTACTCATTACCTTGTTCATGTAATTGTAACCCCTCTGTACAATATTTTTGCAATTAAAAATGTACAAAAAAAGAGTCTCACAGACTTTCCTGCCCAGGCTGGCTTTGAACGGTGATCCTCAGATCTCAGCCTTCTGAGTAGCTAGGATGACAGGCATGAGCCACTGGCACCTGGCCAGTACATTTCTATTTTAAACATGGAGACATCTGAGTGAAATAATTTTTGTAAGATGTAAAAAGCTCATACATAGCCAAGCTAAAGGATATAAATTCAAGCATCCACCTTTCAGAAACTACATAAATTAACCTCTCTTCTGGAAAGGCTGTCCTAATACATTGCCCCATTTAGTCCAAGCAATAACTTCAGGTGGTACCCTTTCTAAGGACCACACCTACAGATGAAGAAGCTGGGACTCTACAAGCTCAAAGAGCAAATCCTTTAACTTGGTAATGGTGAACAGAAAGTAAATCTCACTGACACCCTAATCTAGGGCTCTTTCTACTACAAGGCCCTCTGCAGCTGTCACTCCTCAGTCTCCAGGAGAATCAGACTGTGTGGCAAGTTCTAAACCTGGTTTGAATGAAACCATCTTCATGGAGTCACCCCATGAACACATCACTGGGTTCCATTGTGCAAGATGACACTCATCTCCAAGTGATACTTTCCTGTGCATAAAGTTGCAACTGTTATTGCTTTACACTCACACCTCACAGGCAGATCAAAAATAAGAAGCTGAATATAAAGTGATACAAACTCTGTGAAGCTCAATTTCTTACACTCTAAAGAGAAAGAAAGCTAGAGATCCCTATTTTCTCAAGTATATTCCAGAGTACACTATCTCCCCAAGATGTTCTTTAAAGGAGGGGAATTTTATATAATCAAATAATTTCATGTCTTTTGCAGCCCTCTGAGAAGACCACAGTTCATGTCAACACAGAGGCTCTGACAAGTCCTGAGAACACTGTGACGTCCTGCTGAATCCAGAGGTTTCTAAACTTTCTAAGCACTTATACAATCTTTTCTTTTTTCTGGGAATACTTATTAGCATCTGCTAGAGCTTTGGTTTTCTACGGAAATTCTATGAATTTACCTCAAGGTTAATTTTCATGTCACAGGAGATTAAAAATTAAGTTTGACCTATAAAGTTAGTTACAAGTAGTTTGTTTAAATTATATAGAACATAGAAGGCAATTTCAAATGTCCCCAAGGGCACACATTTTTTTTCCTCCAGGCTTCTAATCCATCCATTATAGCTGCCCGTTATCTACTTGTTCTTTCCAAAGCACGTTGAGTTGATGATTTTGCTGAATTTTTGAATGTAAAATAACATTTGCAGATAATCCGTTTCCAGAACATGGCTTCATGGTGGTTCCATTTATTCTACCAACTTACTTCACCCAATCACACATTCAACACAAAAGAAAAGGGCAAATGAATTATGTTCCTATTATACAAGTAGTCTCTGAAGTTTCCCTCATGTTGTGTTTTTTTTTTTATTTCAGCCAAAATAACCATGTTCTGAGGATTTATTAATCCCATTGACCTTTGAAGAGCTTTTTAGAGAGATCTTGCCTTTTTTTTTTTTTTTTTTTTTTTTGCCTTTTTCTGTTTTTCCAGACTAAAGTTTTTGGTGGCATTTCCTCACCCAAGTCAGTTTTGTAGTCTGTAAAGTCGAGACAGACGATAAAGTGCAGTCTTAATGACTCAGTTCATTTTCCTTTATCAACTCCAATGCCCACACAGCCAACTCATTAGTATCAAACATAACAGAAAAGCCTCAGGAAAAATCGTGGGTGCTACTTTCAAGCAGTTCTTCTGATCTGTGAGTCACCATGGCTCCAGCTCCAAGTTGAAGCAAAGCATTTAATTGTTCTTATGGTTTGGTTTTTAAGTCTCTTGTTTCCTTCTCCATAAAGCAGGTTGTAATAATTCCCACCTAATACCCAAATACAGTTGCTGAGATAGGTATGTGAGATAAATATGCTGTAAATATCATTCACTGAGTTTGCTCTCAGAAACATCCATGAGCCCATGTTACCACACTTAATTGTTATAAGACAACCTGAGGGTTGGTGTCTTCTGTCATTTGAATGTCTATAAATGAAAGAATAGAAAAGTAATTTGCCCAAGATCTCCCAGCTCAGCAAGGGGAGCAGCATAGATTTGAACTCTTTGAGATTTGACTCTTAGTTCCTTCAACTCACCCCAGTGACACTCAACAAAAGACATGGTATGTATATGCATTGGCTAAGATGCTGAAAGAGACAGAAAAATGTTAAATACAACTTTTTATAGCTTTCAAGTCAAGCCTTGTCCTTAAACACAGCTGTGAAGTAGGCAAAATTGAACTCCTCTATCCTTCCTCTCCTCCAGAAAACAAAGTCTTCATGCAGCCAGTATAGGCCCAAGGATTTCTCATAATGCCTCCCTAAGGACCCACCTGCCCCAATAGGTAAATGCTCTGCCTGCAACTGGGTCAAGAGTTCAAAATTACAGTAATGAAATAAGAAGTTGGACTCCTGTTTTTTACTGTATTTGATTCGGGTGCCCTGAATCTTGTATACACATTTTTTCTAATTTGGGGAGGGGAAGGGAAATAACAAAATGCTGAAATAAGGATACAGGATGACCCATTGCAACAATGAAATGTACAAGACACTGTGTTGAAAATGAACTTTACAACTTTGGGGGTTGGGAGGGAGGAATTGGGGAGGTGGGGAGGGAAGGGATGGTAGTGGAAAAACAAAGAAGGGAGTAACAATGCTCTATAGGAAATGTACTCATTACCTTACTCATGTAACTGTAATCCCTCTGTACAGTATCTTTACAATAAAATATATATATTAAAAAAAGAAGTTGGTACTTGACTGAGAACCAATATGATACTTCTCCATGAGCATCTTGACAGAAAAAAAAAGAAGAAGAAAACCTAACTTTACTAAGAAGAGTGTTTAATGACCCTGAAGTTATTTACATTGTGTGCAGGCACAATAGCTGTCTTCATATCTCATTTTGACTGACAATTCTCTAGAATATTATTGTAGAATAGGCTCAGCTCTCTCATCCTTCCTTCTTCAATAGAACATAGCAGTTCTAGTCCCCGATGTTGTGCTGTCTTTTAGTATGAACTACAAAACTAATTCATGCTGAAGCTAAGGACTAATGTTTGGAGTATCCAAGGGAAATATTTATTTTCAATGTATCTATGATAAATGTCCCTTAACCCAGAGAACAATTCCAATAGTGGTCACCTTAGACTGGGAAAAATACATATTAGCAGGACAGGTGTTACTTAAATTACTTCAAACTGACCCCCTAGTGTGTGTAAGTACAAGTATGAGTTGTGTGTGTGTGTGTGCCACATGTGTGCGTGCATACGCACATGTGTGTGGCTGGCATTGATGTTGTACAACATAGTGGAATAAAGGGTGTTAGGATGAGGAAGAAAAGCTAATTGCTCTTTGGTCAAAAGATTCCCTCCAAATTTGTCAGGGATATACAGGAGTAATTTTAAGTTTAAATTCTGAATGTAAACCCAGGGACCAGGCAAGAGTACCTGGCACATAATTTACCCTCAGTCAAAGGTTTGTCCCTCAGCAAGCACCCGCTTAATTCTTATTTTGTGTCAGGCAATCTAACACAAGGACATGAGACAGGCAAAGACCCCCCCCACCCCCTGCTGCTCACATTCTTGGGGAAGAGACATTAGAGGGAAGAGGAGGAACCATTACAAAGTTCAAATTGGGCAAGAAGAGGCCTCAGTGGTGGGTGTCTTCTCTGTGTTTTCTTCTTGGCTATACCCAGAAGGTTACAAAACCGTGAGAGTTCTTTGGCAGGCCAGTTAGGATATTGAAATTACTTCAAGCGATAATTGGGTTGTGTTGAAGGAAAAACTTCCTTACTGAAACAGATCTCCATGGGAAATCACATATTCCATTTCCTGCTTTTTTCTTGGAAAGTTTTAACAAGGCTTTCTATGAGTTAAGATGGAGAAAAAGAAAAGGAGAGAGAAAATAGTCCTTGCTCTTGATGCAGGAAAATTGAGTTAAAGACGCTCCATTCCCTCCATTTTTAAAGAAAAAATAAACAATAATCTAATCCTTACCAGGAACCTGTGTTGTAGAAAGAATGATGGGCAGGAATCAGAGCCTCTACTGTAGTAGTACTTAGACACCAAATGGTCTTGGCTGTGTCTCTCACCTCTGTAACTTCAGTCATCTACAGAGAAGAGTGTTGAGTGGTCTCTGGGATCCCTCCCAACCCTGTGAAATTTATGACAGTAAGCTCTTTTGGTCCCCACATCTATGTTTGCATTTATTAAGGGTTTCCACTGGAAGACAGGGTGCGTTACCTATTGGAATATAGCGTTCTTCTTCAGATTTTTTAGAGAAAAGGAGAGACAGAGAAAGGAAAGGCAGGGTAAAGGTGAGGCCACCTCTAATACCACAGCATCTTTATAGAGTCAGGGAGCTATTGATGCATTTCTTACCATCATGAGGAGCCTCACTCTCTCTCATTGTCATCTTTCAGTTCTACCAAGCTTCATACAAGCTAGACTGCTAGAAGGCAGTTTGTAAACCCAATTTTGACCATTTAAGGTACAACATAAGTACACTAGAGAAATTTTGTTCAAAGTGATCCTTTAATATCTTTTGCCATGTAAATGGATGTCTCATATTTGGTTTCTATGACAATCCAGAGTTATATTTTAAAATTACAGTCAGTATTTACCAAAGGTCTTGTCTGTGTCATGCTCTAAGCCAAAAGGTTTAGATACAATATTGCACCTAATAACAGCTTATCACAACTGGGTGATCACCATTTTATGGATGCGAAAATGCAGTTTAGTGAGTGTATGTTTCTGTCACTGTGACGAGACATCTGAGAGAAAAGTAGGAAATGAGGAAAGGTTTGCTTTGGGTTGGGTTGCAGTTCATGATCCCTTGGCCCCATGGCTTCAGGCCTCTGGAAAAGCTAAGCATCATGGAGGAGAGCAGGTAAAGGAGGAAAGAAGTTTGCCTCATGGTAGCCAGTAAACAGTGAAAGAAGAAATGTCTGGGAACAAAGCATACCCTTCAGGGGCAAGTCCTCCTGCATGTCCTAAAGTTTTCATCACCTCCCATGAATTCATGAAACCATAAACCCTACATTAGATTAATCCATTCATGAGGCCAGAATCCTTCACCATCCAATCACCTTCCCAAGGCTCTGAACATTTCTGTATTGGGGATCAAGCGCTCAGCACATGAGATTTGGTGATTATTTCAGATCAAAATCATAGCAGAGAGATTAAGTGATTCGCCCATCATTCTATAAGTGAAAGGAAAGAGAACTAGAAGGTAAAGTTCAATTTAGCTGATCCAAGACCCCAAGTTCTTCAACACTACTGTGCCAGGTTCTACTCTCAGCACCTCCAGAGTCAGAGACCTCATTTTGTCCTTTGGCTAGTATATCCCTAACCACACACCCACTTCCAAGCTACTGGACCTGTTCCCAAGCCTGAAAAATGGCACGGGAGGTGCTGTGGGCAGAAACAGATAGTAGGAGATTCAGGAGAGAATGGCCAGGCTGGGAGAAGGTTCAGAGTCATCTTATGCAGAGACAGTTGGAAGAAATGAGCAGGTTTGGATTGAGGGGAAAAAAGGACTCCAGAGAAACAGGTACAAGGGTGGCCTTTTCATCTTAGTGGCCCCTTTCAGGAAGATACTTCAGCCAGAAGCAACAGCTATCCAGCAACACCTATATTCAGCATAGATGTTCAGTTGTACCTGAACACCTGGGTTCAGCATAGATGTTCAGCTGTACCTGAATACTTGGGTTCAATAACACAGATCTTTTCAACAACACTGCTCTTTTTAATCCAGGAAGAAACAGAACGTGACCTATAACAGGTCATTTCTTAAAGTGTAAGAAATCTATGGCAAAAAAAAAAAAAAACGTTTTGGAAGAACTCACATAAAGAGGAAAATACACCTCATACACATTTGAACGGTACCTGTGAAGAAGTAGGAAGGGGAGAGAGGGAGAGGGAAGAAATAAGAGGCACTTGACTTATTTTCACTTGCAAGTATAGGAAAAAAGGACTGCATGCTTATATGGGCCCCAGAGGATAATGCCAGAATCAGCAGGTAGAACCAGAGAGCACCATTCAGAATGATGGCAGAACCACCCACTTGGCACACCCAGATACCACCAACTCTGGCCTTACTATAGTAGCAGCCTCCTAGCTGCTCTTAAGAAGTCCACACATTCCTTTGTGCAGTCCATTTGCGGAGCAAATCTTTTCAAACATAAATCAAATCATATGAGTCCTCAATTCAACAGCTTCCGATGTCTCCCCTTACTGAGAGCAGAAGTCCAGCCTTTCTACATGTCCTGCTTCCATTCCCTCCTAATCCTGTATCCCCACCCCTTTCCTTGTGCATGCTCCACTCTAGCTACATAAGCCTCTTCACTGCCCCCAAAATACACTAAGGACACTCTTGCCTCAGGGCTTTTGTACTCAGTGGTAGAATGTTCTTTGTGCTCTACTTGAAGCTGCTGGTCACTGGTCACATTAAAGTTGCAATAGCCAAATAACCTTCCTACAGAGTTTTCCATAGATGAAATGAGGTACCTCACAAAGTAGTGAGCAGCCCACCCTTGGAAGTATTCAAGCAGAGGCTGAGTGACCATTTGGTTAGAGACACTAAAGAGAGGATTCAAGACATTGGCTATTTCAATGGATGAGATATTAATTGAACTTCCAGACAATCTCAATATGCCACAGTTCTGTGAATTATCACAAAGATGCTAAGCCAAACTGTTAGGGCTCCTTAAACTAGACCTAGGGAGTCTACAAATGCTTAGGAAACCGGGGCCCCTGTGTCCAGTCTCCTTTCATGTTGAACTGAATACTTATATTTTTGTTTAGGGAGAATACTTTCTTGTTTGAGTTTTACTTCTAATGTCTTTTAAACCCCGTGAGTTTATTTGGAAACATTTTCTCCTGAACAACAAAGAAAAAGCAGCCTACATCTAATTGCAAATGAGAATTTCCAGGACCAGCTAGTATTATCAAATAACGAACTGTATTATCTGAGAAAAAAATTCATCATCTATGTAATTTAAATTTTTGTCCTTTGCTCCCTTGTATATATTTTTGCATTAAGAAGTCTGCTTAAAATTAGTTCAATGCTTCCCTTTGGGGTACATTTAAAAAAAATAGGAAGATGATAAAGAGGAAGAGAATGACTGATCGTGGAGACTGGTAGAGAATCTTTTTGATTTACATATGATAAGAAGTCTGAAAGCATGTGTGGAAAGATCACAAAAGAAGAGAACACACATTGCAGCGCCTGCACAAATTAGCAATGTCACGGCCCTCCAAGCAAGAAAATGTTTCATAAAGGTTTGTTTGGTTCATGGTGTCCTTTTTTACATCATGAAGAAATGCATAGGACCCAAGAGACAGACTTAGACTTCACAGCCTATTAAATGTAGGCGACAGCAAGGTCCTGGTATTCCTTGCACTTCTGTCCTGGGATTTCACAGGTTACTGGGTGATAGGCAGCAAGAACGGGAGGTTCTCAAGTGGCTTCTATTATTATCATTGTTGGTCATAATAATTTTAATGTCACCTTTCCTCTCTATCGAAGTGTCTTCCTTTATTTTTTTTTCTATATCTCAATAGCGAGGACATTACAGACAGCCCTGTGGGGGTTTTCTTCTCCTGTTAGAGCTGTGGGTCATCCTGGTTTAATCAGTCCTTTTAAAGAATCACCAGCCATTCTTCTGGCTGACATTTTAATCAGGTTTTCCCAAGAATCCCAAAGGAGGGGGAAAATGGAATTGCAATGGAAAAAAACTCCACTTTTCTCTACATGCCAGTAAATTATAACTCTGAAGCTGCCTCAGGAAAAAAAAAAAAAAAGAACAAAAGATACATGGCGGAACATTTTTCTGGCTGAGAAAATTGACAAAGCAGTAGAATCGAATTCTTTGCTGTATTGATGGGGAATGGATAGGAGGAGGTTGGACTAGCAGAGGGGGTAGGGAACAAGGGCTGTTCTATACAGTCATGTCCTCATAGTTACCCTAATGACACTGAAAGAATCCATGGGATGCCTTAGGGAAGGAGCAAAATGTCTTTTCTCCACATGGCCTTACAAAGGTAGGAAAGGGGAGGGTAATATTTGAATAATCTATTTCGGCTCCATGTTCTGATGACCTGTGACATTCTATTGCTCACAATGTTTCTCCTTGGAAACTTTATGACCCTGTAGTCAGGTCTCTCCTGCAGCGCTTTTAATTGGTCCTAAAGATTTCCCAACACTAGGATATGTTTGAAGGATGTGAATCAGTCTGCATGAGTCAGACAGCCGGAGTTTACATCTTAGCTCACCACTTTCCTACTGTGTGTCCTTGGGCAAGTTGCTCAGCCCTAACTGAGCCATCTTTACAGTCATCTCCTCTGTAAAACAGATTGCCAACAGGACCTTCTAGTTCAAGCATGGGATAGAGTACAACAATGCATAGAAGAAACCCAGCCCACCACCTGGCTCATAGCACATGCTGGCGGTGAGAAGTTAAGTGGGAGGAAACTTCAGGAAGGAGACAAGGTTGACCATGCCACCCTGACAGTGCCTGCCCACTCTCCACACTGTGTCCATTATATCCACAGGTTGGAGCCATTTCCACGTGGGTTAGTTCACTGGGGCTGGCATAAACTGGGCAGTCCCAACAGCAGCAATGTACACTCCCACAGTTCTGAAGGCAGGAAGTGCCTGAAGAGCTGATTTCCTGTGGAAGGCTCAAAGACCATATCTGTTCCATGTCTCTCTTAGCTCCTAGAGGTCTGCAGATCACCTTCCCTGCTCCTTACCTTTTCACTGCAAACCTGGTCCCTGCCTTTGTCATGGTATATGTCCTCCCTGAGTGCCTGCATCATCTTAAAGGACACCAGTTCCATTAGATTTAAGTCCACCTAAACAGTCTTGTCTTTACCAATTACATCTGCACCAACCCTTCCCCCAAAGGTGGAGACAGAGGAGGTTGGTGAGGAGAAGAGGTTAAGTCTTCAATTCATGAACAGCAGGGGAAGAGGGGAAGGACACAAATCAATCCATAGCACCACTTCCTGGCCACATGACCCTGGGTAGTCTGTACCTCAATTTGTTCAGGGTGAGTGTGAGGAACATGGCAGCTGTTGAGACACTGCACACATCTTGGATTGTGTCACTGCATAGTTCTGAAGAGCTAAACTGCAAGTTCCTGAGGACTTCCTCTGGCAGCAAAATCACTCTGTCTATACCAACCAAGGCTGGAGGTTCCAGGGAGCTAATGGTTTACAGAGAGAGGCCCTTAAGCAGTGCCTGGAAATGAGCCCATGTATAAATGCCCCAGCTCCCTCCCCCATGGGGAAAGCTAACTCCGAGGTACCTGTTCCATGCTAGTCTCCAGAAGTCTGCAGCTGCATGGCGGTCTACTTCTGTCTCACCTCTCCACTACTGTGGTTTCTTCACTTCCCTGTTTACATTACAACTAGTCAGAGACCCCTTGGCATGTGTTGTTGTGCTGACTAAATAAATTAAGCAGAATAGACCCAAGAAGATAGTGCTGCCTATGGGCTGACTGTTACTATTCTTAACCTCGTTAACGCTGGACTTCAATTAGCATAGTTAGACCTGAAAATATCAGTCCTGGGCCTGGAGAGCTTCACCAGTGGGTGTTGTACTCACAAGCCCCTCTCAGCATGGAGGTGAAGGAAGAAGCAGCCAGGGATTGCTCATTCTGTACCTGAGCAGCCATCCTCTCACTGAGAGGTCAGAGCAAGCAACTTGACCTGTCAGCCTCTGTTTTTCCCTTAGAGCTTCTCAATTCCTTCAAATTGACTGAGATCCTGGTCGTATGCCTGAACTCTAGAGAGGCAGAAAGCAGTGGTGAGAAGATTGTGGGCCCTGAACTCAATAGTCTAGACTCCCAACATGCTTCTGCCACTCCTAGTATGTTGGTTCATCTGGCTAAGCCTCGGCTTAAACCTCTAGGAGATGGACGTAGTGATTGTTGCTGAGGCCTGACTAAGAGAAAGTCTTCTAGACAATACTGAGAGCTCAATAAATGGCATTTATGGTTCTTATTCCTTGAGTCATTCTTTCCTGTACTTACAGAGATGAGTCTGGGCATCTCTGGGATAGTTTTCTCTTCCCCCAGGCCTTCTCAATGTCAGCTGTACTTCCCGCCCATATGCCTGGAGTGTATTCGGCACTCAATAAATGTTTCAAGTAGTTAATGCATAAATGAATGATGCAGAGAAGATCTAGCTATTACTGTTCCCTTTTTATATTTGGCTATTTCCAGAAAGGATTAGAGGAGATTGAGGAATTACGTGAGGCAGAGCTTATAGGGTCTGACAACCACCATGGAAAGCAAACATGCAAGCGAAGATTCCAAACAACCCAAGACTGGGAGCACTCGTTAATTAATGCTAACTCTTCCTGCCTGAGCAAAGACCCCAGGCTAATAACATTCTGAAATTGCTTAAAAGCAGTTATAGCCACAAAACCCAGTCCACTGGGAGCCTTAACAACATTTACACCTGAGCTCTTTATGTCAGGAGAGAGCTCAAGAGACCATTCACAGTCTGAAGCAAGATGGGGAAAAAGGCTCACTCAGCAAATAGTGTGCCATTAACTTGGTGTGTGCGGATAGTACCCAGAGAGGCAGTGACTGAGTCAATAAAAACTCAGAGTGGATAAACAGGCCAAAATGAGAGGAGGGGCACACAAAAGAGCCAGTGCTGAGCAAAGCCACATTAAGACCACTTGGAAAGCCCAGGTTTCTTTCCACCCGTTTTTAAGGCAATCCACATTATGTATAGGGTAAGAGTAATATTTCAATGATGGAATAGGTAAGTCACTTAACAAAAATACTGGCTAAAGTTCACCACGCATGTACTACGTTCACAGCGCAATCCTTAGCACTTTGCCTGTGTGTAGTCCTTGTCCCACAGCAGCCCTAAAAGTAGACTCTGTGATCCTTCCCAGTACACATTTAAAGGAACAGAGGCACACAGAGGCTAAGGGGGTTCTTCTTACTTCCGCAGTTTATTCAATCCTCACCCCCAATGTTTTGAAGAAATTAGAATTACTTGTCTCCATTTTGTAGATAAAGAAACTGTAGTGCTGAGAGGCAAATGACTTGGCCAAGGTCACACATCTACTAAACGTTAAACCAGGATTTGGAGCCAGCCAAATGATCCCAGCACTTACTGCTGACATACTGGTTTACTACATGGAATAATACTTTGTTAGATTCACCTCAAATACCATCTAGCATGGAACTCAGTTGTGCATTGATAATAACAATAGCAAACTCATACAGAGCTTACTAGGAGATGAAGCATCTTCAGGGTTTTTTTGTTCTGTTTTGTTTCAGTTTGTAAGTCCCAACTCAGGATCTCGAGCATTCTAGGCAAGCTATCTACTACTGAGCTACATCCCCTGTTGTGGAGCCTGAACTCTGGGCCTGGGGACTGTCCCTGAGCTCTTCAGCTCAAGGCTAGTGCTCTACTACTTGAGCCACAGTGCCACTTCGGGCTTTTTCTGCTTATGTGGTGCTGAGGAGTCGAACCCAGGGCCTCATGCATGCAAGGCAAGCACTCTACCACTGAGCCACCTTCCCAGCCCATTGCTAAGCATTTTTAATAATTAACTTATTCATACTACAGCCCTCTGACAGAGACAGTGAACGAGCACTATTTTATAGAAGAAACCTAAAGACAGTTAAGGAATCTGGCCTGAAATCACAGTAGATAGAAAATCCAGAGGATTTGTATAACATCTGGGCTCAGATCCTTGTTTTAATCGCTCCTGCCCAAGAACCGTTATGAATGTGTGTCAGACAAGCAAAGATGTTCAATTACTGTGAGAACAGTCACAGTAGTAAATATCCTTTATGCCTCACCTTAACCCAGACCATAATTCACATTGCTACCTGGGAAATGCCCGACAATGTTTTTTAAAACTGTGGGTCTAGTCTAGGGGGAAAACTTTCTTGTCCCCACAAAAGAAAAAAAAATACATTAATGAAAGGGAGATGCAGTACTTCCAGCCATAACAAGATTCAGAGGTGAGCAAGGATACACTGGATCTGTGGTGGGCAGCCATCTGGCCTGTGATGCCAGCCACCAAGCACTGGGACCACTGATCCGCTCCAGTGTCCCCCTGCTCTGGAGAGCAGGACATCGCTTTGGTTATCTATTCCCTGCCATCTCTTCTCTGTAGCCACTACTGTGAGAAAAGACTCACGAGGCGGACTCTTGGGGACACTGGACCATTGAAGATGCCTTTTGTGGCTCTGTGTAAAAAGTGAATATTTGACACTGCTCAGTGAACTGATGGGAGGCCCCTCTGAGCTATAAGTGCTGCCCGCTGTCCCTGCTGCTGAAATACCACGCGTGCCTGGCAGGAGACTCCGTCAAAAAAACATTCACACACCATGGCTGGAAAAGATCAGTCTGCTTTTTCATTAATGTGCTAAATTCTGCCAATTGGAGGGCAGAAGCCAAACCTTCCAGACCATACTGCTTAGTGACTCTTGCGATTCTCTAACTCTTCTGGTACCGTGTGGGTGCCCTCTCATTTAATTCTGAAACTAACTACCCCCAAGTCAGCGTGGATGCCCATACTGAGAGCTCAGTCCTAGAAGATTGCCCCCTCAGAAGACTTTGGTTGCTAACCATATTTCTGACTGAGTGGCTTTAAATCTTGGGCTGGGAAGGTGGCTCAGTGGTAGAGTGCTTGCCTAGCATGCATGAAGCCCTGGATTCAATTCCTCAGCACCACATAAACAGAAAAAGCCAGAAGTGGCACTGTGGTCCAAGAGCGCTAGCCTTGAGCAGAAGAAGCTCAGGGATAGTGCCCAGGCCCTGAGTTCAGACTGGCAAAAAATATCTGGATTCACACAAGCCTCTGCTCTGGTGTGATAATTTATTAGGAGAGTTTATAGCATTTAGGAACACAGTTAACTTACCAAGGCTGATTTGTTATGAAAAAAATTTAAACTCAGAACTAGTAAATGAAAGGGATCCTAAAGCACAGCATGGGTGAAAAGCATAGAGTTCCTCTGCTGTCTGGCCCCCACCCTGCCTTCTTGGGCTCCCAACCCACTCTCCTTCCCAAAGGAAGGACCCATGAACTCACTGGCCATGTGATTAACTTCATCCTCACTTCCTCTCCCCTCTCCACATCAACTCCAGTCAGAAGGTTGATTCCTCTGGTCCACTTCCTCCAAAACTATCTTCATTAGCATAAACTGAGGCTTGGGGGGGAAGAGCTTACCTCAGTCACTCAGGAAACCTCAAGGGATTGTTAAGTCTTGTCCTAGGGACTCGGGATGAAGACCAAATACCTATTTCTTGTTGTATCACAATATCACAGCCACCATCCTGCCACAGGCCCAGGTCTGAGAACTGACAGTGACACCCTCTCCTTTTTGCATACCAGTGGTGGGGATATTTATCCTTAATCCTTAAACACCTGATGATTCTCTCAGCTCCCCTAGTCCTAGCTGTGGTTCCCATGTCTCAGAAGTTTCTTATTCAGGGCACTCCCTTCATATTCTCTAAATACACCTCTCTTTATCGAACTCCATACAGGTATGGATAGGTCCGAATAGCTACATGCCCTACATATGTTCTTGCATCTTAGCTTCCCATTCACACATGCCTGATGCTCACAGCAATCCTGTCATGCTATTAAGAAAGGCAAGGCTTGTAAAGCACTAGCCATGAGTACATAAGTTCAGGGACAGTGTCTAGACCCTGAATTGAAGAAAGGCAAGGCTCAGAGAACTCCATGGGCCATTATAAACACTCATAGCATCTACCACCAGCCAGGAATGATCTGTGGCCACTGCATAAGCCAGCTGATATCCTAGCTTTCAGGGGATCACTACTGAGGGACAAGGAAAAGAGCAAATGTCACAATGTCTCAGGCCAGCCCACCATCCTTTGGCTACTATGAGGGTTCTTGCCTATTTTAAACAAGCTAATTACTATCTAACAAATTGCCTAAGGGACAGTTTTTCTCTAAACAGTGGAAATGTCATAATATCTCAGGCCCACTCACCATGCTGCGGGTACTTCCCAGGAGTGGGTGTTGCCTGTTTTAAACAAGCCAATCATAATCTGATAAACTGCCTAAAGGGAGGTAAGAAAGAGGAGGGGATAGAACATAAAACAACAGCCTAGAGATACCAAGACCAACAACCAATTCCCAGGTCCCACTGCTCACGCTCCTGAGTGGCTTTACTTCCTCATTGTTAAATAAACTCCTTACTACCTTACTATAACTAAGTTCCTGGTGTTATTTCTACACTGCCGGAGAGTAAGAACCCTTCATACCTGTGCATCACTACATGCCTCCATGAAGAGATGTGGAAACTGAGAACAGGTTTAGCAGCACCTCTGCAGGTACATAATGGCAGAGAGCCAAGCCAGAACAGGGATTTTTGACTCCATACTCCAGCATATCAGATACATCCTCTTCTACTCACCTTTAAAGGATTTCGGATGTAAATTCATTTACGAATGGAACAAAAAAACACAGAAGGTAAAAGCAGTTTGTGTTAGCCAAAAAGAAAGAAAAAGCTTGAAAACACAAAATTCTGAAGCCCTTCATTTGTCTATGATGAGAAACCATTTCTCCTCCTTGGGACCTCAATAAATGCAAGTGTTGACTACTTCCCCCAGCCAGGCAGGCCACATACAGAAGAGGGTACTTGCAGGAATATCCTTGCAACAAGTGTCCTGAACAATGAAAATTGCTTTCTAAAGTGAAACTGGACTCGAGTGGTTTGTTCGGCAACCGTTATAGTCGTCCAGTTAAGAGAAGTGTTTGTGTAATTTTTTTTCAGTTTCATAAACAACCCAAGGAGATAATAAAATACCATCCTCTTTATTGAAGTCTGCGATTCCCTGAAGCTGAAGACTGCAGATTGTGGTGTTTGATTGCCCTAAATGAAAACGTTGGAAGATAAAGAATCCCCTTGGCTCTAACCTTCAAGGAACAAACCATGCCCAGAAGCAAGGAAACACAGCCAGTCTAATATATTCTCCTTCTTCTAAATTCTACATTCTGAAGAAAAGAAAATTCTCTTCTCCCTAACTCCATTAGTGAAGAAAGCAATCAATATGAAAATGCCAGATTCATCCTAAGGGACGCTGATGGCTAAACAAAAACTCTAAGCAGTTCACTTCCCTGAGGTAAGTGCTTGACCCTTTTGTCTCTGCGTGGTGACCTGTCTAAGCTACTCACACATCTTGATGCTCAAAGTAAAAGCTTGTTCTAACAAACCATGGACTGTGTTGTTCATCTAAGGCAAAGCAAGCTCTTTGTAACCACTTCCAATTGGAGGGCCTTTGCTACAAGAGACTTCAGGAGTGCTTAAAGGTTTGTAGCATCCTCCAATGAGACTATATCCCCCTAGGGGCTATGTCAACCACTGGGGATTCAAACATTCAGGGCTCCTAAAACTGTTTTCTCCCTCTCCCTCCTGATCTCAACACATGATCTTTTAACATGGAAGCTTCAAGAATATGTATTTTTTAATCTTTTAAAAAATTTTTGTCTTTAAGTAGTTGTACAAAGGAAGTGCCATTTAACAAAGCAATTTATGAATACAATGCATCTTGAGCAGTATGATTACCTTCAACATTCTCACATACCTTCCCTTACTTTTCTTTTTTTCTTTCTTTTTCCCCAGTCTTAGGGCTTGAACTCAGAGCCTGGGCACTGTCCCTGAGCTTCTTTTACTCAAGGCTAGCACTCTTGAGTCCAGTGTTACTTCTGGCATTTTCTGTGTATGTGGTACTGAGAAATTGAACCTAGGGCTCCATGCGTGCTAGGCAAGCACTCTACCACTAAGCCACATTCCCAGCCCCTTACTTTTCCTAATTTTGTGGTATACACAACACATCCCTGACTGCATTCCCTTCCTCTCCCTTTGGCCCCAACCGTTCCTTGCATGTACCCATTTCCTAGTGCTGCTTTTCTTGGGCTTTGACCTAGTCTTTCTAAAACTTGTATTATTTGAGCTCTCCGTAGAGTCTATTATACTTCTGTTAATTCATTTGTAACCACTTGCATACCACCCAACATGTTTACTATAGGTGCATTTTATCTACCTATAATGGAAGCCATGCAACCTTTGTTTCTCAGGGTTTCACTTACTTTTTTTTCCACTCTGGATCTAAGTCTTTCCATTTTCTCACAAATGGTACAATAACAAACACAGAGATCAGGGTCCCTTAAAGAGAAGGCAAACTCCGTATCATGTTTTTATGACCTAGCCTATGAAGTCATACAGTATCAGTCTATCATCTACTACTTCTTAGAAAAGAAATAAATGGTAGAAGAATTCGCATCTACCTTTTATGAGGGAAACATCAAATAACTTTTAGACATGCTTTAAAACCATTGTGTCAACTTCATGTCAATTATCTCTTCTGGTTGCTAATGGAGTCATTGCCACTAGCTTCATTTTTCTGTGGTTCTGTGTAAGTCTGGAATGTCAAGTCCATTAGATCTATTATATTCAAGGGCAAACAGGATGAGTGTTCAATATGCTTTTTTGAATTAGTAACTTGTTCAACCATTCTCCAAAATCACTTTAGTCACTTTCGTGAAATCCTACCTCCTCTACAAAGTATGCAAGTTTCCCTCATCTTTTTATTATGTTGTTTGCAGTCAATAACTTGTGTTAGGTTTCCATAGCTAAGAAAAATATATGGAAATCAACTTAAAAAGGAGAAAAATTTCTTTGGGATTTACAGATCTTAGTTTGTAGTCACTTGGTTCTCCTGTTTCTTGGAAACATAAGTCAGACTATCATCACAGAGACAGCAAAGCTATAAACCTCATGCTGGTTGAAAAGCAAAGAGAAAGAGGACCAGAGAGGAAAGTGTCCAGAGACAAAACATACCAAAGTATGCCCTGACCACTTACTCCCTCCCTCCAAGTAGGCCCCACTCCCAAAGTTTTAACACTACCGAATAGCTCATTAAGCTATAAATTCATTAACAGTAATCCATTCAAGAAGTTGAGCCCTCAAAATCCAATCACCTCTAAAATCCCTACCTATGAATGCTGCTGAACAGGGGAGCAGGCTCCCAAACTTGAACTTTAGGAAACATTTTAGGTCCAAACTAAAGCAGCAATCAACAAAAACAGAGGATAGATACTGCAGTAATAATCCAGATTGTCAGTGAGTGAAATCTGATAACTATAAGGGCACAGCTAATGAAGACTTGATAACAGACTTCTAGAATATATTTGAACAAATCAAAATCTCTCCTAGATTCAAGGTTTCGAAGGCGGGTATCTTCCAAGTTCCAATTCCTTAGTAAGCTTAGAACTTAGATATTTAGCATCCATGGTGTTTAACTGCTCTGTAGAGATCATTTACTGTGTATCAGGCACTGTATTAAGTCCATATATTATCTCATGTAACAACAGTTGGAGTAAGTATTAATATATTCATTTTTCAAAGGCTGATATGGATTACAGAATTTCTTCATCTGCAAGTGTGATAGACACAGGATCAAACTCAAGGTTTAACAGCACAGCCCCTGTTGTTAAGAGCCATACCGATGACGGCTCTGTCATTCTGTTCTGCAATGCAGAATGACAGCATCAAGCTTGGCTGTGAAACCCATAGAAAAGGTTCATCGGAGTCTAAGTTATAATCCCACCTCACAGGCTGCTTTCGGCACATGTTTACATATCCTATTCTGTCCTCCTTTCATTATTGCTAAATAACTATCCTTTAAATCTCTTTCTGCAAAATTAATGAGAGTATATTTTTCTTGATGATATGTCTTTGCTTCCATGCTATCTAAAGATTATAGAAAAAATAAGGATTTTCCCACTTTTGGGCATTTACCCAAATGAAAACAAACAAGGTCACATTAAAGCTACCAGCACAACTATGTTTATAGCAGCATTATTCACCATAGCTAAGATATGGAACCAACCCAGATGTCCCTCAGTAGATGAGTGGATCAAGAAAATGTGACATATAATATATATACATATATATATATAATGGAATTCTATGCTTCACCCCATTTGCTAGGAGATGGAAAGACTTGGAAAAAATCATATTAAGTGAAGTAAACCAGACCCAAAGAAATTTGGGTCCTATGGTTTCCCTCATTTGCAATAATTAGTATATGTATAGGATAATTTCATCAAATGAGCAGAAAAAGCTCAAAGCCTATGCTCATATGACCATATAAGATGATGCTAAGTGAAATGAACCCCAAGATAGGGACACAAGAGGTGTTTCCTTGTTGTTGTTGTTTTCAATGTACTATGTAATTTTTTTATTCCCTTTGTATGTTCTTCCCCCTATACTATATCCCCTGTTGTCACTGTACTTGATTTTGGTGACCTGCATCTTGTATATACATTTGTCCAATCTGGGGAAGGGAAGGAGAAATAACAAAACACTGAAACAAGGACACAGGATGACACCTTGCAACAATGATACCCACAAGACAGTATATTGGAAATGAACTTTACAACTTCGGTGCGGGGAGGGGGGGGGGAGGGGGAGAAGGTGGGGAGGGAAGGGGTAGTGGGAGAACAAGTAATGTACTCATTTCCTTACTCATGCAACTGTAACCCCTCTGTACATCATCTTTACAACAAAATAATTTTTAAAAAAAAGAAAGATAAATAAGGATTTGGTTCCGTTTTATACCATATTTAAAACTCAAGCTAAAAATTGCAGCTAGAATGAGACTCTGTCCCCAAAGCTGACCTCTAAAGGCTCAAAATAGTTTACAGACATTATCTAATTCACTGTTACAACAGAACTGGCCTTATCTTTCCCGTTTTGCTCATGGAGAAACTGAAATAATAGAACTATATCCTGACTTTGACACAGCAGAGGTACTCTGTTAACTCGCTACAGGAGTTGTCTGGGGGAGGTCAGGTGAGGTAGATTGGCAGTGGCCTAGACCAGTTTTGAAACTGACTTCCTCATATATGGTTTTAATACCTTGAAGATAAAAGAATGGTAAAGCTGCCGACCCTTCTCGACTAGCGGAGGTCATCCCTGTATAGATTTTTTTTTTCCCCTCTGCTTTCTAGTTTTGGGTTTTGTGAGTTCCTTTTGATAGACCAACTCCTAAAAACTAAAAAATCTGGTGAAACTACTGGCCTGGAGATATTTTGGGCTTGCTACATTTAAATAGTCATATTCAATGGTTATTCTGAAATCCAAGAGCATTGATGAATGGCAACCCTCAAACTTCTATGTTCCTGGCACTGAGCTGAGCACATGGCACTCATTAATTGGGGTAGTAGTTTCTATTTTAGGAGGAAACTGAGACTCGAGAGATGAAGCAATTCACCCAAGACAACCAAACTAGTATATGATAGAACTAACATAAACTCAATTGGTCTAATTTCCAAGTCTGTGTTGTTAGTATGTGCCTTAATGAATTCATGACCCTAATTCTATCTTCAAGTGCCAGAGAAAGACACATAGAATTAGCTATGCTTACAAAGACTACAAGACAAAAGCAACTTGTTATATAAAAAAGAATTTACCTATCTTGTGTCTCTAAATTCTAGGAATTCCTAGAGTGATAGAAGTGATTTCATTACCCATGGAAGATCTTGATTGCTTATGCGGAAGAGGTAGCTCATGATTGTCTCCTACATTAGCCAATAACAATGGATCATGCCAGAAACACCAAGCATGTGATTAAGACTGGGGCTTTCAAATTCTGGAGAGTGGGACTGGAAATTAAGATTAATCTTTTTGGGCCAATTCAATCATTCATGACTAAGTAATAAGTCCTCAGTAAAAACTCTGGATACAACTTGAGGGTAAGGACAGGAGGGGGGAAATGGGAAAGAATGGAGGAAAGGGTGACACTGACCAATAAGCATTGTATTCATAACCTGACTTACAGAATTATAACCCCTTTGTACAAACTTTACATCATCCACAACAATAATAATGACAACTGTGGACACAGCAGCTCAGGTAAGCTCCCCAGCTCAGTGACACTACTACACACCTGTGTTCTCATGGAATGACACATCCTGGTTCTATGGAGACAGGGTAGAGGACGTTTTGGTTTTTTAGGTGCTTGCATCTTTTCTTCTGGCTGCTTCTTTGGCTTCTTAGCCTTTTGTCTGAGATCAAGTGTAGTATCTTCTGGCTGGATTTAACTTACACCTAATAAGACTGGAAGTGCAAGGACAGAATGTTCCTGAATTCTATTCATTCAGTGAATTAGTGAATCTGATGGGGAAGTAGAACCCCTAAAACCAACCATAAGTGCGCATGACCTGGGAAGGCCCAGTCTTGTGGCAGGTGTCTGAAGTGAGGACAGTTTCATGGCAGACCACCTCTTAACTTGTGAAGTCTAGTACAATAGTTATTGTACAAAGTGAACACCCCTATATTCATCTCTACTTGACTAAAAGTTTCAGGATTCATAAACATCATACCATATGGCTTCAATAAGCAATATTTCTCTATGGATCTGTCACAGTTTGGGCTGCTATAATAGAATATCATAGACTGATAGCTTATAAACAGGAAGAACTTCTTTGGTCTTTGCTCACAATCCTGGCATCCAGGAGACCGAAGGCCAAAGTACAGATGTTGCATTTGGCAATGGCCTTTTACTCAAAGACAGTGACCCCTAGGCATGGCAGTGTTGTTGAGGGATATACAAAGTCTTCAAGCCTCTTTTACAAATGCTAAGCTCATTCATAATGCCTCTGTCCTTGTGACCTAATCACTTCCAAACATCCCACAGCTCAGTATCAGGAAATAGATGTCAGCCGAGGAATATGGGGGAACAAAACCGTTTGCTCAAGAGTTGGGTCATTGCTTCTGCATCTCTGTTTCATTTTCCCAATTAACCAGAGTGTTTTTCCTTACCTTGCCAGGCCCTGGCCTCACTCAGAATAACGAGCAACGACCACAGCTGCTGTAAGACTCCCCTCAGACAGGAAACTCTGGTCACTGGCTCTGTCAGTTTTCCTCTCTTGAACCTTTAGCCTTTTTTTGAACCTCTGCTACATAACAATCCAAGATTCTGACTCTCATTAAAGTTTTTAAAAAGTAGAACATTGGAGGGAAAAAAACTGGAAGAAAGTGAGGGAAAGAGTGAGATGCACTCATTGCCTGACTTATGTAACGTAACCCCTCTGTACATCACCTTTATAATAACAATTAACATGTGTAATTAAAAAAAGAACATTATGTAGGTACACCTAACATTCTCTTGGACTGTTCTTCAGACTTTCAATGAATCACAAGTCTTGACGTGGGCTTTAAAAATCTTAAGTGCGTTTATAAAAGAAAGCATCTAAAAACCAATGTGTGATTTAGTGTGGAATTTATATTAAAGGAAGCAGGAGGGAATCTCAGAATCAGAGGATTTGTGTGCTCCTAATTGGGGGAAAAAACTAAGTAACATGGAGTTTGGTAGTACATAGCAGTAATCTCAACATGAGGCAGAGAGGCAAGAGAGAAGGATCATGAGTTTGAGGCCAAAAAGGGAAGGAAAGGAAAGAGAGATGATGGGAAAGAGTGATTGAGGAAAGGAGGGAGAGATTGGGAGAGGAAAGAAAGCAGGGAGGAAAGAAAAAGATTGAGCTAGTGTGATCACTACAAAGGGCCTCAGACATTATTTAGTTCAAAATCTTCATTTTGCAGGTAAGAACCCTAACACCCAGGAAAATTAAAGTGAAATCTCATGTCCTAAATTACAAATCAGAGAATCTGACGACAAAATACTATTCTTGGAATATATTTTTAGAAGCCAAACACATTAAATTCTTCTTTTTCCAAAATACAAAATTCAAACCATTAATGCAGTATCTTATTCATAACATAGTTTGAAGATGTCACCACCAATAGTAGAATGACTCAATTGTGACATGAATTATGCAAGAATCAGGTTCTGGGAAGAAAGGGTCCCAGATTTATTGCTATAGAAACTTTGTTTTTTTTCTGGAGGAGTAAGGGAGCAATCCTGAGTTCTGAATCATCTTCTTAGATTGACACAAAATTTCTGTGACAATTTTTCTAAATGACTCTTGATTCTTAAGTATAAAATTAGATAACATAAAACGTAACTCGTAATATAAAGCATGCATTCCTGAACAAGAGTTTCAGACATAATGTTATCCAATAAGGAACTTTACTGTTGAAAGAAACCCTTTTGTGATGCCAAAAAGAAAATCCTTTGCTAACATAAATAACCCTTCCAAAACTTTTTCCTCTGTTGAAAATTCAGATTTCTGTATGTGGACATTACTTTTAAATGAGGTTCTCCTGTGTGATGTATCTTGACTTATTCTAGGATGGCACTAAAAAAAAACAGATAGATGTATATGGAAAAATGCTTACATATCCTAAGGAAAAAAAAGAACTCCCTGATTTAAGTAGAGCAACCAGAAGTCCAAAAGCTATATTTCCTTTATCGTGAAACATGCAAGGCTGTTTTTCAACATCCAGTCAGAATGTACAGCAGCAAATAGCTCACAAATGTTTAATACATGATCAAGTGCGCCTCACACTTCCACCCAAACACCTAATGCATTATTCCAGGAGTCTGAGAGACAAGCATCAATCACCATTCAAGCTGCCTCACCCTTCCTCAAGGTGAAAGAACTTAAACAGCTGCATTATCTGTCTGACAGTCACTCCATTTTATTTGGAGCTGCATTCTACCCTTCGACTATCAGAGAAGCAATGACATAGTTTTACTGCTGCTCTTATTAAATATTATTACTGTGGTACAAGCTTGATGGCTGAGAGAGGAGAAAAAAGGAGGCACTTCATTGCCCAGAGGAGATCCAGTAATCAGATGGTCTGCCGCATGAAGAGGTCATCCACCTTTTGAATCCAATTGTGACCACACACTTTAAACAATGACTTCTACAGTATCTACAGAAGATGTGAACAGTATGGAGACAATTGTAAGGCTCAAAAGTGTGTATTTAAGAAGGGACAAAAAGGAGGTCGATGGAAATTGAAAGCACTATTAAGAATACTAGTGAGGATTTAAAAGGACAGAAACTGCACTGAGAAAATAGCATTAGTCTGGCCGTTGAATTTTTGTAATGATAGTTTGGTATCCAGCCTGCTCTGTCCATGCTTTTGAGAGATCCATCTCTCCTCAGACTTCGACTAGGAAGCTTCCTGCAGGTTCCCAAGAGGAGCCACTGCATCCTGATCCTGCCTGTCCTCAAACTGATGGGCAATGCTGGTGCACGGTCAAGGTCAGCCTGACAGATGTTCTCATTCGCCTAAATTTTGGGCAGGAAATGTAAAGACAATAAGGTTGACTAAATGTATTCATGTGGCCATGTGACCAGCTTTCCTAAAGTCTCCCATGTGTCCCCATTTTCCCTTAAGAATTACAGTTAATCTTAGCTACTTGTGAGCCAAAGCTCATCAACAGTTGAAGATCTTACTTAAAGTAAGTTATTACCATATATTATTTGAATAAGGTGGTGGTTCCATTGTGATATTCCATGTACGTATACAATGCTAGGCATCAATGGCTCATGCCTGTAATCTTAGCTACCCAGGAAGCTGAAATTTGAAGATCAAGGTTCAAAGCCAGCCCACACAGGCAAATCTATAAGACATTCATCTCCAATTTACTACCAAAAAAAATTTTTTAAAGCTAGACTTGGAGCTTTGGTTCAAGTGGTAAAGTGCTAGCTTGAGTGAACTCAGTGCCCACGTCCTGGGTTCAAGCACCAGTACTCCAGCACAAACATATATGCACATAATACATCCTGATCAAACATATCCCCTCCACCACTCTTCCTCACCTGCCCTTCTTAAACCAATTTCAACAGGCTTCACTGTTCTATTTTGATACATGCATATAAAGTACTGAGTTTTCTATTTTATGTCTTATAGAAATATGATAAAAAGCATACTGAAAATGGATACCTTTGCTTTTGTGTGTGTGTGTCACTGCCCTGGAATGCGTGAAGTATTTTTCATAGTTGACGAAGTCCCCCAGCTAGGTGATTCTCCATAGAATGGCTGGGGAAGTGGAATGTGCAGGATCGTGGCAGAGTTCTTTCAGTAACCCTGGTCCTCCAAGAGCACAAGAGATAACCCTTCACACAGAAGGAAGATGCACAGAAATCCAGCAAGAAAAGCAAAGTATTGAACCCGAAAGAAAAGCTTACCATGTATGGATGAAGCTGAGCTGGGGATGAGAGCTTTAGACTGGAAGCTTCAACTGTTGGAGTTCCAGAACCTTAAGGAAAGCATGTGTAGACACCTCCTAGGCCAGTGGATGAAGAAGCTGAGTGTAACCAAAGGCAGTAAGTAGGTATATAAACCAAGAAGGCAAGATGAGCCTCCATTCCCTGAAGGGATCATGGGACCACAGGTAGAACTAACTTGTGTGTTTAGGGAGACAAGCCCAAGGCAGGAGACAATGCTAAGGAAGGTGAGCCTGACCAGATAAAGGAAATGACCACAGAGTTCATGTCCAGAAGACATCCCCACGGCCCCAGCAATGCCTAAAGAAATCATAGATCATCCCCCCACTGCAGACAATCCATCTAGACTCTAAAAATACATCTGCATCTACTTTAAACACCTTCACACATATGCACGTGTTAGAGTGTGTTAAGTGGATTCTTTCCCCTTTGTTTTCTCTTATTACATTTCACTTGACTTTCTGAAATAAGGAGAAGGACTCTCTGGAAAAACTACTGTATTCAACTTGACCAGGGTAAAGGAAAGCTAAGCAATCTTCTTAAATAGGAAACAAGGGAAATTCTGATCATTAGCAGTTACTAGGTATTCAAGCCAAAGGAAACACACACACACACACACACACACACACACACACACCAAGAAGCTGAAAGTCAAATCAACAGTTATTGGAGACAAATTTGGCACATGAAAATTGAACTCACAAGACATTAGTCAGTGCCACCAATCCCAAGGCACCAGACAAAAACTGTCAGTGGCTGTAGCCCTTTACATGCCCATTTCCAAAGTGGCTCATCTTTAAGGACCACAGAGTAGGTTTGGCTCTGCAACAATATAGATTTAACTGCAGTTCCCACCTGGGGAAGGCAGAGAACCCTTAAAACAGATGGCTCTGGATCTAGCCATGCCTGAGTATATTATCTTAGCTGGATGACTGACCCCACACATCATTAAACCTGTGTTGTAGGGCTGCTTTGAGATTAAATGAGATACTGTATGTCAAGCTTTTTACACAGGATTTAGTATATCATAGGTGCTCATGAAAATAAGAAACATGCATAAAACTTGTAGATAAATAATATAGCAATCAACAAAGACATAGGCTGGGTAAGTCTTGATTTTAATGAGTTCCAGAGACTTCATTTCTACTGCTCATCATTCTCCCAGGAAGAAGCTGGGGAGATGAACAAGGAGGAACCCACCTTTTAAAAACTGTATTTTTATTATCTTTAAGTAGTTGTACAAAGGAGTTGCGATTCAACAAAGCAGTTTATGAGTACATGAACAACATCACTCTTTTCAACATTCTCCTCCATCCATCCCAACCCCACTCCATTCCCTCAATTTCCTTAATTTTGTAGCAAATGCATTGAGTTTTATGACTGCATACTCCTCCCCACCCCTACCTCTCTTCGTTCTAGATCCACTTTTTTTTTTTTTGGTCGTGGGGCTTGAACTCTGGGCCTAGGCATTGTCTTTCAGCTCTTCAGCTCAAGGCAAGCACTCTATAATTTGACCCACATCACCACTCCTGTGTTTCTTCTGGTGGCTTCTTGGAGATAAGAGTCTCACAGACTTTCCTGCCCAGGCTGGCTTTGAACCGTGATCCTCAGATCTTGGCCTCCTGTGTAGCTAGGATTGCAGGCCTGAGCCACCAGTGCCTGGTTGGATCCACTTTTTAAATACATGATTAGCTGTTTTCATATTGGAGAGCAGCTACAAGCATCACTCCCATGATGAGCCAGGTGGACAAGTATTAGCAGAGTCTGCAGATGAAGACTGAGAAGCACTGAGAGAGAAGCTCTGACTCTCCAGCCAGCTTCATGAGGGAATTCAGAAGCACAGATTTTCTTAGGCAATTTTCTCATCCATTCTGGTTTCTGCTTGGCTAGAAAGAGTACATAAGCTGTTTGTCTCAGATGAATGCTCCAGTAGATAAAACACCAAAAGGGGTTTAGGGAAACAACAAAAACAGTCATCTGACAATAGTACCAACAGGCATTTTGTAGGAAAGGGTTGCAACTTCTTCCATAATCATGATCTCAAAAGCTTAGAAGCAATCCACTGATGCTATTACATACAACTTGGCTCCTTCGGTCCTCCATGCTCCTCTTTGCAGCCAGTATTGTGTTTAGGGCAGTGAGTCTGTTTATTTAACTCACTGTCATTACCATGTTTTGTTCCTCTTGACTGACACATTGATTGGCCATTCTGCCCAAAGCAAGTCCCCCCAAAATGGCTCTGTCTTGAGATTTCCATCTGTAAAATGGGAAAAATCTAGCAGCTCTTTTAATAGGTAAACAAACCTTGAGTTATCTGCCCTGAGCTCTATAAAGGGATGAATGCGCTTAACACTAAACACTGGACTTCCATTTTCTGTGCTAATTCGTATAAACTGCACAAGAATCAATGATGGTATCATAGAAGAGGGAACAAAAGAGGGATGAGAAATAAGGAAAGCTGTGGGCCAGGCTGAATTGTCAACCATTGAAAATAAGAAGAAAAAAAAATGTGTGTATGTTAGTGTTTGTGTGTGTGTGTGTGTGTGTGTGTGTGTGTGTATGTGTGCCCATCCACAATCATGAGTTATCAGAGCTGGATTTCACCTGGATAGAAATCTTGTACAATCTCAGTGGCTTCAACCACAAGCTCACTTATAAAGAGAAAGACCTCTTTCTTTTCCTCTTGAGCTACAGAAAATCTATAGATAAGCAATGTTCTATTACCAAAGTGGAGAAATCAATAGCAGGCTATGTAGATAGCTAAATCACCCAAATCATATTGGAATCTGACAAGAAGTTTTTATTGTTATGTATCACATTGATTCTAAAGATGAGTTACTTTAGTCATTGTTTCATGCCAGATAAGAATAATAATTACAGTGATGAACAGAAGATATTTGGTATTTTCTAGTAAGGTATATGCTAAGTAGGAAAGAATGAGGAAATCAACCACAGAAGAAAATTTTAAGGCATTTGCTTTCAGAATGCTAAAATGTGTATAGTGTGAAACATTTATATGGAACTAAATCATCCTGTAGCTTCCTTGGTATTAAATTTTAGAATTTATTGAGAAAATTATAATTAAAAGTAAATATCTTCTAAATAATTTATTACAATCTTAGAATGCTCTCATTTGTTAGCTGTGTTAAAGAGGCAAACTTTCACTGCTAGGAGGACATATATTACAGTAAAGGTAGTTGTTCTCTTTGTTATAATGCTAAAAAATGTTTTTAATTAAGTGATATTAATATGAGTACCAATAGAATTCTTTGGGGCTGCTTTCTTATAAAGAGGTTTTAAATATTAAATGAAGGAAAATGCAATGCCTTAGTTTTTCCATCTTAAAGATAGAAGTTGTGTGGCCTTGTATCAAGGGAATGCTAAGTGGATTAATTAGCTAATTAGATCTTTGCTGTAGCCAGGGTTCTGAGAGACTAAGCATGCCTGTAGTCCCAATTCAAAGCAACTATTTTCCTTTTCTCTTGTTTTTAACGATTTTAGTGCATTCTTTTCCTTTATTAAAACCTCAATTTTTTAGTAAAATACAATCGACAAAATCTGTATATAATTGTGGCACGTAACATGATATTCTCACATCCTTATATATGGGGGAACAATTGGATCAAGCTAATTGGCATAATCATCCCCTTATAGATTGATCATCCATGTGTGGTGAGAACACTCAAAAATCTATCTATTAGCAACTAGCAATCTATTCCCAATTTTTAAGTAAGCAATATATTATTATTGACTGCAATATATTTTATAACAGATTTTTAAGAATGCAGTATATTATTATTGACTGCAATATATTAATAATAATATTATTGTTGCCACACTAAACAACAGATCTCCAGAATCTATTTGCTCTAACTGAACTTGTGATCATCAACCATCTCTTCATATACCCAAGCCCCTTGGTCCCTGAAACTGCCATCTACTCTCTGCTTCTACAACTCAGCTTTCTTAGATTCCACAATGTGAGCATTTCTCTTTCTGTGTCTGACTTAATTTCTCTAACATTATACCCTCCAGGGTCACTGATGTTGCAAAGGATAGTATTCCTCTTTTTAAGACTGAATAGAATTCCATTGTGCCTATATAATATATTTCATTTGGATATATACCAAAAAATAGAATTGGCGGATCATATAATAGCTTGATTTGTAATTATTTTAGTAAGTTGCATACATTTTCCATAATAGCCATACCATTTCACACCTCCATTCAATGTGGCAAGATCATATTTTGTGACACTCTTAGTAATATTTGTGTTTTCTCTTGCTACCTCACACTTGTTAGAATGGCTACTATCAAAATGTCAAGACAGCTGGGCATGGTGACTTATACTTGTAATCTCAGCCCTTAGGGGAAAATCACAAACTTTGAGTCTAACTTGGGTAACTTAGCAAGATCCTAAGTCAAAATAAAGAATCAGGGAGGTGTAGGGGGGGAGGGGAGATGGGAAGGGGAAACAAAGGAGGAGGCAACAATGCTTGATAAGAAATGTACTCGTAAAAAAAAAATTGGGTATTAAAAAAAAGAAATGTACTCATTACCTTGCCCATGTAATTGTAGCCCCTCTGTACAGTATTTTCACAATAAAAAAATAAATAAATAATAAAGAATCGAAAAGGGATAAGGTATAGCCACCTAATCACAGGATGGAAGAAAGGCAGACTCTTTAACAAATGGAGATGGCAGAATTGGCTATACATGTACAGAAAACTGAAGTCAGATCCTTATATAACACCCTGCACCATAATTAATTCCAAATGGATCAAAGGCCTCAATGTAGACCAGATACCCTGAAAATATTACAAGAAAGGATAGGGGAACACACAGTTAAAAACTTCCTAAGTAAAGACCTAGAATCACAACAAGTCAAAGAAAGGCAAGGCAAATGGGATTGCATTAACCTGAAGAGTTTCTGACTGGCAAAGAACATAACAAGATAAATAGAAAGCTCACAGAATGGGAAAAGATCTTTACTAGCTACGCATCAGACAAGGGCCTCGTATCTGAAACAGACTTAGAGCCCAAAAAATGAAACCCTCCAAAAACAAGTCCTCAAAGAAATAACAACCCCATTAGTAAGTGGATTAAAGGCTTAGAGACTTCTCTGAAGCAAAAATAAGAATGGTCAATAAACATATGAAGAAATGTTTAGCATTGCTGGCCATAAAAGAAATTAAAATCAGCCGGGCACCGGTGGCTTACACCTGTAATCCTAGCTACTCAGGAGACTGAGATCTGAGGATCATGGTTCAAAGCCATCCTGGACAGGAAAGTCCGTGAGACTCTTATCTCTAATAAACCACTCAGAAAACCGGAAGTGCTGCAGTGGCTCAAGTGGTAGAGCACTAGCCTTGAGCTGAAGAGCTAAGGGACAGTGCTCAGGCCCAGAGTTTAAGCCCCATGACCACCAACAACAACAAGAAATGAAAATCAAAACAACATTGAGATTCTACCTCACCCCAGTTAGAATGTCCATTATCAAGAAAACAAACAATAACAGATGCTGGTGGGGATGTGGCCAAAACGGAACACTACTACACCACTGGTGGGAATGTACACTTGTGCAGCCACTTTGGAAAGCAGTATGGTGGTTCCTCAAAAACTAAACATAGAACTTCCTTATGACTCAGCAATCCCACTCCTGGGCATTTACCAAATGACCACAAACTATCCCACACCAAAGCCTGCAGCATTATTTACCATAGCTACAATATGGAGTCAACCCAGATGCCCCTCATTAGATGAATGGATCAAAAAAATGTGCTATATCTACAGAATGGAATTCTATGCTTCCATCAGAAATAATAACATCACCCCATTACTAAGGAAATGGAAAGACTTGGAAAAAATTATATTAAGTGAAGTGAGCCAGACCCAAAGAAACATAGGCCGCATGGTTTTCCTCATTTGTAATAACTAGAATTATGTCTAGGATATTCTTAAGACTACAATAGCTCAATAGCTATGTGTATATGACCATATAAAATGATGCTTATTGAAATGAACTCCAAGAAATGGAAACAAGAGGTTTTCTTTTTTTTCTTTTTTTTGGGTGGGGAGGGGTCTGGTCATGAGGCCTGAACTCTGGGCCTGGGCGCTGTCCCTCAGCTCTTCAGCTCAAGGCTAGCTCTCTACCACTTGAGCCACAGCACCACTTCAGGATTTTTTCTTTATGCTTATGTGGTGCTGAGGAATCGAACCCAGGGCCTCAGGCATGCAAGGCAAGCACTCTACTACTGAGCCACCTTCCCAGCCCCAAGAGGTTTTCTTTATTGCACTGTTTGCAGTTATTTCTCTTTTCTTTTTCCCCCCTTTGGTTTATTCTCTGTTGTTACTGTTTTTGATTTCTGTACCTTTTGTCTTATTTAGAAGTTTATATGATATGGGGAAGTAGAGGGAAATCACAGAAACTGTGGGACAAGGGATGAATCAATTCAAGGGTGATACTCACTAGACGCTATAATAGAAATGAACTTTACAATTTCAGGGAAGGAAGCGGGAGGGGAAAAAGTGGGAGAAAATAAGGGAAAGTAACACTGTTGAATAAGAAATGAACTCATTACCTAACTTATGTAACTGTAACTCCACTGTATATCACCTTTACAATAAAACAATTTTTTTTAAAGGCAGGCAGGGGAAGGGAGGATATAGCTCATTGGCAGAGCACTCACGAAGCATGTGTAAGGGCCTGGGTTCTGTCCCTAAAAGTGAACAAAGTAAAAGGAGGAGGAAAAGGAAGAAATGGAGAAGGAAGCAGAAGAGGAGAAGAAAGAGATGGAACAACAGAAATAACAGGAGGAGAAAAGAGGAAGAAAAAAAGGAGGAAGAAGAGTAAAAGGAAAAGAAGGAGGAAGAGGAGAAGAACCAGAAGAAAATGGAGGAGAATGAGGAGGAAGAAGATGAGGAGGGAGAAGGAGGAGGAGGAAGAGGAGGAGGAGGAGGAGGAGGAGGAGGAGGAGGAGAAAATGAAGAAAGGGGAGGAAAAGAAGGTGGAGGAAGAGGAGGCACTCATGAACAAACTCTAAATCCGCATGCAGTGTAAGAGCTGCAGCACCCAGGGGCCTTTGCTCTACAAAGAGCAAACCACTCACTGCATAGAAAGAGACACGGAGGATGGAACCATACCATGAGGGCCTGGGTGTTCCTGTCTCCCAGCACTGTGCCCACTTCCTTGCAGACCCAGGAAGTTTAGGAAAATCGCCCAAGTCTGAAAATCTAGAGTCAAGTTCCCTCAGCCTCCAGCAAGCTCTGTGTGTGTCTTCTCATCCATTTCCTCCAACTTTTTGGCCTCCTGTTGCTCTTCTTTGCTCACACTCTGGACATGTTGAGTTACTCTTTCTTCCTCTCATTGTCTATGTACCTGTTCATGGTCTACAAGGAGCGGCTGTCTGGACCACCAGCACTAATGACTTTTGATGAAAGTTCTATGTGTGTGAAGCCAGTATGTTGGTTTCTAGTGGCCAGCAGTATCATTTCTGGAGTTGCACGTCTCTTCTATTTGTTGTGTGGTCTTGAATAAATGGCTTAATGTCTCTGTGTCTCTGTTTTCTCATTTGTAAAGTAACATTACTAAATAACAACCACTTCATATGCTTTTATGAGGTAACACATAAGTCCCTCTGTGTTTAGTGCTTAGAATATCACTTGTGTGATGAGCACTTGATAAAGATTAGTTTGTATTATTGTCCTCAAAATATCTGAATCAGTGTACACTCTGCAACCCCAGAGCTGATCTACCAGTGACATCTGACATGGTGCCTCCTATTTAAAATGTGATATTTCATGGCTTGCAGAGTTGTCTGTCTATTTCAAAGGGCCACTGGGGAATGGATCTGAAGAGCATTTGTCACTGTCAAGGCTTAGTGAAGCAAGCCTAACCACTACCTCAGAGAGTTGGTGGGGGGGGAGGGGGAATGACAGCTACTTTGTCCAAACCAACCCTGAGCATCAGCAAAGCCATCACAGCAGCCCTGAGAAAGAAGTAGATGTGGAACTAACTTTTACCAAGCAAAGAGGGAGAGGGAGGAGGAGGGGAGGTAAAGTAGGTAGGAGGAAGAGAAGGAGGAAGAGGAGAAAAAGAGGTAAAGGGAGGGAGGAAAGGAGGAGATAGAGGAGAAAGGAAGAAGAGGAAAAGGAAGAACAAGAGGAAGAAAAAGGATAAAGAAGAGGGAAAGGGAGGGGTGGGGTGGGGAAAGGGAAGGGAAAGGGAAATGGAGGGGAGAGAAATGAGGAGGAGGAGAAGGAGAAAGGGGAGGAGGAGGAGGAAAAGAAAGTGGAGGAGGAAAAGGAAGTGAAGGAGAAGGAAGAGGGGGAAAGAACGAAAGAAGGAGAGAAGGAGAGGAGAGAAAGAAAGAAAGAAAGAAAGAAAGAAAGAAAGAAAGAAAGAAAGAAAGAAAGAAAGAAAGAAAGAAAGAAAGAAAGAAAGAAAGAAAGAAAGAGCTCATCTATCATCTCATCTCAAATCCTCCTGACCTTACTCCCATGACCTCTTCCTTGCAGAAGCTGAAATCATTCTGCAACATTGCTTTTGTTTCTGGAAGCAAAGACATTTATTATCTGACAGGGGGACCACCACGAATTGAAGGGAAGGAGACATTCATTACTCCTTCCCAGCTCTTGGCCAGAGACAGCCATTTTGACTGAATATGTACCCCTGCCTCCCATCTGACACGTAATTTTTCTTCAACAAATGAAGAAGCCTCTAGAAAATCTACTTGAAGAAATCAAGACTCAGTTGTACTTATGTGCAAACGCTGCCTCCAGAACCAACTTAGTTTCCTCCTCTGTGCAATGAACCTATTACCTCAAAGAGCTGTGAGAAGGAGCAGGAAAAGGGGCACCCCAAACCCTGGCCCAGAGGGTGGCACCTACTAAGCCCCAAATTCTTTTTTGTTTTTTTTTTGGTCGATCATGGAGCTTGAACTCTGGGCCTGGACGCTGTCCCTCAGCTCTTCAGCTCAAGGCTTGAGCCACAGCGCCACTTTCAGTTTTCTGGTGGTTATTTGGAGATAAGTGTCTCACAGAATTTTCTGCTTGGGCTGGCTTTGAATTGTGATCCTCAGATCTCAGCCTCCTGAGTAGCTAGGATTACAGGCATGAGCCACCGGAGCCCAGCCCAAATTCTTATCCGTTACTATGAGTGGCAGTACTGCCTTGATTCTTGTCCTTCAAATCTTACAGCCAGTGTTTCCATGAATACATAATGAAGTAGTTCATGTAAGGAAAAAGATCCTCTACAATTCTATTATCTGAATAACACAGATAATGAAAGTAACATCAGAAAGCCTTATAAACTTCTACTCCTCAACAAACAGCTGCTGTAACAAATTACCACAAATTCAGAGGCTTCAAACATGAAAATAACTATCCTCTGTCCACAATGGGTTGTCAGGAAGATCTAAGTGAGAAGCTGTTTTCCAGTTCCTCCAGGCTGTGCGGGCCCCACATCACTCCAAACTGTGCTCCCACCATTGAATCTCCTCTGCCTCTCCTGCCTCCCTCCTTCTGAGACACTGATCCTTGTGATCCCTTCAAGCCCATCCAGTGCATCTAGGATGACCTCAAAGTCCTGAGTCACACCTGCAAAGTCCCTTTTTGCTGTGTCAGATAGCATAGTCACAGGTTTGGAGAGTAAGATATGGGCATATTTAGGAACCATCCTTCTCCTACCAAGTGATGCTCTGAAGGACCAGCCCTTACAAAGACTAGTTGTCTCTGAAGATTTCCCCTTTCCTTATTCAGCGTTGATATCTCCATTCCTGACCCACCTCCCCTGGTCCTCTATATGCCACCCAACTTCTCCAAGGGCCATTTCCACACATCAAACAGGAATGCCACTCTGCATCTAATGAATTGTTTGGACAAATAACGAATGCTCTTGGGTTATATAATGTTTGGCAAAGTTTAGAATAAAATGCCACATGAGTAATAATTTAACTGTCTTGTAAGTCAATTCATAGACTCAAAACTGCTTTGAGATCTTTGAATAAAAGGCATTCTTCTCAAGCCAAGTATATATTGGTGTTTTGCCTTTGTCTTCGCTTCTAGTCATAGATCAAATGTACATTTTAGCTCATTTTTCCTCTGTCACACAAACTATCTAATTTTCTGCCCCTGTGGTTTTCCTGAATGTCTCTCTCCCCCTAACTCCCTCTTCTCTGGAATTTTCCAGTAGGGGAAGTGTAGCACATTTTCCTCCCAGCTTTCCGTGGGTGGGTGGATCCAGCCTTTTTGACAAGTCTTTTTCTTTCTCTTTGTTCCCAAGCTACCGTGTTTGCTGCCTCTGACTTGGTTTTTTTGCTGTGTGGTGGATTTTGCCATATCTCCTTGGAGCCTCATCAAGGGCTGTGAGGGCCTGATGTGTAGGTTTCTTTCTAGTTTTGCAGTCTTCAGAGAGAAGGAAGTTGATATGGTGGTTCACCTGCTGAGTTAGGAGCTTGCCCTTGTACACACACTGTAATATTTTACTCTCATTACAAGGAGCATGCAGTGATTGTGCTGCCTTGGACTCCCACATGAAAACAGACAAGAAACCACTCTGCCTTCAGAATCTCTTAGATTGCCTGTGCCTCCTGCAGGTGAGCAGAGAGATCTACCCAGCCACACCCAAAGAACTCCACCTTTTAAAGTTGACCTTTCTCTAGAAACAAGATAGCAAGAGGCACAAAACAGTGAGGTGCATCTCATTTTTGTAACATCTAAAAAGAACAAGTGCATTTAGAACACTGCAGTACTGTTGAGTGTGAGGAATAACTTCTCATATTCTATAGTGTATAGGATAATAATGGTTTAAAATCATTAATTGTATATTCAAAAATGGATAGGAGGGATGTGGCTCAGTGGTATAGGGCTTTGCCCAGCATACACAAGGTTGTGGGTTCAATCCCCAGTGCTTCAAAGTATAAAAACAGAAGCTGGGTAATGGTGGCTCACATCTGTAATCCTAGCTAATCAGGAGGCTGAGACTGCGGATTGAAGTTCTAAGCCAGTCCTTACTGGCAGGAAAGTCTATGATACTCTTTTCTCCAAAAAGCCAGATGTCAAGCTATGGCTTAAGTGATAAAGTACCACGTTTGATCAAAAACGCTAAGGGACAAAGCCTAGGCCTTAAGTTTAAGCCCTCGTAATAACACAAAATAAATACAACAGAAAAATAGATACTGAAGAGGACTTCAAATGTCTTGAACACAGACACAAAAATAAATGTTTGAGGTGTTGAATATACCAATAACTCTGATCTTATCATTACTGACTCTATACATTTGTTGACATGTCACTCCATAGCACAAAAATATATACAATTATTAACTGTCAACTTAAAATAAATATCTAGAATCATTGTTCAAGGCCAGTATAGGCAAAGGTTTACAAAACCCATCTCAACTAATAAAATTGGGTGTGGTATACCTGTTATCCCCAGTACTCAAAGCATAAATAGGAAGATTACAGCCCAGGCCAGACAGGTCATAAACATGAGAAGTTACCTGGAAAATAACTAGCAAAATGAGCTTGAGGCATGGCTAAAGTGGCTTGTCTACCAAGATCCTGAGTTCAAAGGCTAAGAAAGAATTTCATAATACTCTCCTAAATAAGAGGATAAATCAAATATTTTATTTAATATGTAGGTGCATCAGTCACTGTTCAGATCTTTTAGGTAGAAGGGATTTAATACAGGAAAATGGTGGCAAAAGTATAAGATTGGCTGAATGAAAGGTGACATGAAGAAAGCTACTATTTCCCTGATAGCAAGTAAAGCAAAGGAACAGAGGTACAGTTGTCGAGTCCACAAGCATACCTTGCTACTTATTCCTGGGAAAACAAAGAGCTGTTCCATGTGTAGCCATCAAATGTTATTGTATAACATGGTACCTCAAAACTCAGTAGCTTTAGCCAGGCGCTGGTAGCTTACATCTGTAATCCTAGCTACTCCAAAGGCTGAGATCTGAGGATCACAGTTCAAAGCCAGCTGGGGCATTCCGGCCCTGTGAGAACCTTATCTCCAATAAACTACTCAGAAAAAGCCAGAACTAGCACTGTGGCTCAAGTGGTAGAGTACTAGCCTTGAGCAAAAAGAAGCTCAGGGACAGTGCCCAGGCCCAGAGTTCAAACCCCAAGAGCAGAAAAACAGAAACTTCAGTACCTTGAAGCCACACACATTTAGCATCTGTTTCTGTGGTCCGGAATCTAGGCATACTTTATTTAGCTGGGTCCTTCCTCTGCTTCAGGGTTTCTCGGGGGGGGGGGGGGGGGGGGGGGGGGGCTATAATGAAGCAAATCTCTACTCATCTGAAGGCTGGGAAAGGTACCCTTTTCCAGCTCATGGAGTTGTTGGCAGGATTTGGCTCCATGTGAACTATCACGCCTCTGTTCCTCTCAGGCTGTTGGACAGAACCTATTCTCAGTTTCTCGCCATTTGCCACTTGAATCTCCTGAACATGACAGCTTGCTTCAGAAAAGCATACAAGTCCAAAGGTAATAGAGTTCTGACAAGAATCAAAATCCTTTATGACCTATAATCCCTCAACATTGCTGTATTCTGGTACTCAGAAAGTTTCTACTGAAGGGAAAGAGATTATATGAGCTCATTCTCACCACGATAAGAATCAGGGAAGGCCATCTTGGAAGCTATCCATCACAAGAGTGTAGCAGGGACCTAGAATTCCAAAGCTCCCCAAATGATGCTGGAACCATTATCAATGCTGTTGTTGGTGGGGGGAAAAGGGGAGGGAGGAGATCCCGGTCACTCATGACACCACCAAATGATGCCAGATGAATGGTCTCCCTACTCTTGTCAATCTCCCACCAGGGTTTTCATGGGCAACCACTCTCTGAAGGAGGGAGGGAGAGAGGGAGTTAGATGCACATGTCCCATGTTTGAGCAGCTTGTAATCCCTAGGACAGGAAGAGGGGGTGGGGTGGGGTGAGGTTGGAGGGTAGGACTGAAAACAGCAGGCAGCATTGGCACATTAGAAAAGAGATTTCCAGTTGTTTCCATATCTCTTTTGGAGCACCTTCCATCCCTTCTCTTCTTAATCAGCTGGTGCCTGGCACTGACTTCTCTATGTGTGAACCCCCTCCAACCCCTTCACTGAAACAGGTTCTCAGTCTTGCTTTGTCAGAGTGCAACTCCATGTTCCATCTTTCCGGCCATTTTGCCTTTTCAGTTTCTTCAAAGTTTAGCATCCTATATTCCTTGCCCTTGTCTTCTTAGGGTTCTTATCTTTGCCCAGTGGCTCTGGATGATAACAGGAAGTCTTTAAATTGATTCAGTTCCACTAAGTCTATTACACAGGTAGAAAAGACACAGTTCCTGCCTTTGAAGAAGATGCAGTTACGTCCAAAACACCAAGTGAGGAGTGCTCCTGAGAAGCACATCCTGACAGTGATTGACAAGCCAGGCACATCTATCCTTACTGGCTGTCTGTACGCTTGGTTCTTGTTTGTTTAGGGGAGGGGGGAATGCAACCCTGAACTCTCAGGCATATGATCCTTATCAATCATATTTATAAGAAATAATTGACAAATGATCCAAAAGACAGCTCATTTATTTCTTTAAACCTTTTCCAAGTGATGCTTCATGTACACAAATACACAATTCCATTCTTTCTGAATCTATCAGAAAACAAAACAACCTGACCTACAGTCTTGCTTTTGTACCTGAATGGACCTTCTTTGACTCAGCTGTGTTTAACATCTTATCATGGGCCTATCTTGAATAATATTCAAATGCTGATGGGAAAAATTAAATACACATTCAATGTTGGAATGCTAAGATGACCTCCCTACCGTGTGCACGCCCATATGCTAGGATCCCATAGACATAGAGAAGTTCCTATGATGAAATGGATAATCCTCTTGCTGAGTGATAAACATTTATTCTACTGTCCTTTTTGTTCCTTTGACCCCAAGTCCTTGTTGAGCCTTTTGGAGGCTCAGGTTTCCTATAGAATAAGAAAGTTTATGTTGATTATAAGTGAATTGCCCAGGTAGTATTTCAGCTTAGAAGAAAGCGTTAAGAAAATCATAGGAATAAGCAATATTTTACCTTGAGAAATGATATTTAGCAGTCTGAGAAGGTCGTTTTATAACATCAGCAAAATCTCCAAGATAAAAAGTTGCACAGGAAGTGGCTCTGTGGCTCAAGTGGTAGAGTGCTCGCCTTGAGCTGAAGAGTTGAGGAACAGCACCCAAGCTCAGAGTTCAAGCCCCATGACCGACTAAAAAAAAAGTTGTACATAGGTTTATGTGACTATAAATAAAGGAAGGGAGATATGGTATGGTTCCATTCCTACTGATCAGTATATTTTCCCTCAAAATTAGAAGAGTACTTCATCTGTTAGGCTGGGGTCATGAGTTAAGTGGTAGAGTACTTGCCTACAAGCATGAAGGCCTGAGATCAAAAAAGAAAAAGAAAGAAATGAAATAAGAGAAATTGCCTATTAAAAATTCATCTTTATAATCTTATCAGATAAGCCAAAAAGCTCAAAAACTATATACAAATGACCATATAAGATGATGCTATGTGAAACGAATCCCAAGATATGGACACAAGTGGTCTGTCTTTATTGTTATTGTTTTAAGTGTATCATGTGATTTTATTTGTTGGTGGTGGTGTTGTTGTTGTTTCCTTTGTGTGTTCTTTCCCCCATGGAATATCCCCTGTTGTCATTGGACTCAATTTTGATACCCTGCATCTTCTATATACATATGTCTAATCTGGGGAGGGGAGAGGAATAGCCAAACACTGAAACAAGGACACAGGATAACCCACTGCAACAAGGATACCCACAGGACAGTATCTTGGAAATGAACTTTACAACTTCAGGCGGTGAGGCAGGGGTGGAGGGGTGGGGGAGGGAAAGGATAGTGGGACAACAACAAGGAAGGGAAGAGATAACAATGATCAACAAGTAATGTACTCATCACCTTACTCATGTAACTGTAACCCCTCTGTACAACATCTTAACAATAAAATAAATTCATTAAATAAAAAATCATCTTTATACTGATGATCATTAGTAATAACAGTTTCCATCAGGAGAAAAAATATCATGTCTTGACCCAGTAAATCCTTCTCTGTTGATTCATATTACAGGGGCTTCTCTGCTTGGGTTAGCCAGCCTAGACACTTGGCCTCCTAATACAAGAAGGTTTTCCACAGACCTCTCCTAGAGTGAAAATTGCCAGAATAAAATCAGAGCGCCCATCCACCAAATCCCAGTTCACTGCCCTCTTCTCCCACAGAGCCCTCTCCAGACAAGACTGTACCTACGATGATGGAGAAGGGATTACAAACATTCAGGGGTGAGGGGTAGGGGATTGGACACTGGTTCTATTGTTTAGTCTGCACATGATTTTAAGCAATTTACCGCCTCCTCTCTGCCCTTCATTCTCCTCTTACAATCTGAAAGTCTAAGAGCTGCTATTTTTAGCTGATCTCATTATTTTATGATCACACTTGCTATTTTGACAATCTGATAGTCACTGATTTTTTTAATAATCTACAAACCATCTATATACCACCACCATAGACTCTCAGTAGTTAAAAGGACTCTCCTTTAAAAGGAGCAATTCACTATGCTTCAGATAGGAAATTAAGGCTTGTAATGTTGAGATATGAATGACTTTTTTTGCTACTTTCATTACTTTCATTTTCTTTTTATTCTGGTAAATAATGCAATTATTCTGGGAGCACAAAATGACATATGAAAATGTCAATAGATACCATAGCAAATCTAGCTTGTGAGTGAGTCCCTTCCAAGGCATCATGCAAACATCAATTTTCTGGAACCAACATGTGAAAAATATCAGGCAATTTGAGGATTTGGGGGTGATTTCCAGTCTGAAAAGTGGCCTATTTGAGAAGAAAGAATCATTGCCAGGAAAGTATTAAAGGAACGATGGCTTTTGTTGTTACTAAATTTCAGGGATTTTAAGAGTTGCTTTATATAAATAGGAAAGGAGACAAATTGGGTTAACCCTGATGCTGGTTTTTCACCATTTTCTTTAATGGAGATCTTTAGGCCAATAAGAGGCCCAAAATAAAAGAAAGTACTGTGTGGAAACCACACCGTGTATTGACAAGAAAATCTACCTCTTTTCCCCCAAGGGACACTAGTATTGGCCTAATCAAGCATCCCTCAGAGTGTGAGCAAGGCACTGGCCTGGAAAGTCAATGGGAGCAGAAGGGAGCCACAGGACACTAAGTGTTTTCTGCACACAAGGCAGATGCAGTGAAGCAAATAGATTGTCCCATAATAAGAACAAAAATAAACCCTGTCGTGACACTTCTAGCCCTCATATGCCTCTATCATTCTTACAAGTATCCTGGGAACCCAGGACTGACTTCCTACCTCCTACACAGTCACCTGTGTCCATAACTTTAAGATAACCATCCAACTAATTATCTCCATGTGCCCCTATTAATATATTATCTCTTCCAACTAATTTTTAGTTCCATGTGCCCCTATTAATATAGTTATCTTCCTTCACAGATCTGCACATGCAGGCTATATCTCTCCGGACTTGCCCCTTGTGCCCATAGTCATTGGCTAGACTTGGTTAGAACAGGTGTGTTAGGCTGAGATTATATGTACTTAGAGTATGACCAACACACAAATTTTTTTGTACGTGTGTGCTGATACTTGAGCTTGAACTTAGGGCCTAAATGCTGTCTCCTAGGCATTATTTTTGCTCAAGACTGGTTCTATGCCACTTGAGCCACAGCTCCACTTCTGGCTTTTTGGTGGTTAATTAGAAATAAGATCCTCACAGGGCTGGGAAGGTAGCTCAGTGGTAGAGCGCTTGCCTTGCATGCCTGAGGCCCTGGGTTCGATTCCTCAGCACCATATAAGCAAAAAGAAAAAAAAAAGCCGGAAGTGGTGCTGTTGCTCAAGTGGTAGAGCGCTAGCATTGAGCTGAAGAGCTGAGGGACAGCGCCCAGGCCCAGAGTTCAGGCCCCACGACTGGACCCCCCCAAAAAAAAAGATCCTCACAAACTTTCCTGCATAGTCTGGCTTCAAACCACAATCCTCAGATCTTAGCTAAAAGTAGCCAAGTAGCTAAAATTACAAGAATGAGCACTGGCACCTGTCAAAGATTGATGTTTTTAAACAAAACTCATGAGCCAAAAATCTAAATTGCTTAATATATAATCAGTCAAAAATAAAAGTGAGAGCAGGGTGCAGGTGGCTCACGTCTCTAATTCTAGCTACTCAGGGGGCTGAGATATGAGGATCGTGGTTCAAAGCCAGCCCAAGCAGGAAAGTCCGTGAGTCGCTTATCTCCAATAAACCAACAGAAAACTGGAAGTGGCACTGGGGCTCAAGTGGTAGAGCACTAGCCTTGAGCTGAAGAGCTGAGGGATGGAGCCCAGAGTTCAAGTCTCATGACCAAAAAAATAAATAAAAAGTGAGGTATCTGAAGGGATATTTCATTGAAAAATAAATAAAATTGTCTTTAAAACATAGGAAACAGTAATAAAAGTCTCCCATATTGAAAGATAAACAACTTAGAACTGTAAAACATTTTTCTGCCATGTAAGAAGGACAGAGTGAAACTAGCAATTTCATAAATTATTGATAGTAGTGTGAATTATTTTAATCTCATTGCAGGGCATTTAATAACTAGTAAAAATTTAAATCCAAATATACTTTGGCCTCCTAATTCCTCCCATTAAGAAAATTATCCTACAAAGACACATACATTGAAAGAAACAAATGAGTTGCTAGAAGCCCATGGAACTTTTTCCAAATTAAATTATATCTGAGGCCATAAAGCAAATCTCAATAAATCCAATAAAATTGAGATAGTTTCCTATATCTTAACAGACCATAGTGGAATAAAATTAGAAATCAATATAGCACAAAAAACTACAAAAACTACTCAAACATGGAGATTGAACAACACATTTTTAAGTGGTCACTCAGTAACTAGAGAGGTTAGGAATAAAATTTTTAAAATTCCTAGATTGAAATGAAGAAGAAAACAGAAGCTATCAAAATCAGCAAAGCCAGTGCTAAGGGAAAGTTTATAGTCACTGATTGTCTACATCAGAAAATCAGTGAAATCCCAAATAAACAACCTAACAATGCACTTCAGCCTCAAAAAAAAAAAAAAATGAATAATTCAGGTACCAGTGACTCATGCCTATAATCCTAGCTGCTCATGAGGCTAAAATCTTAGGATCTCAGTTCAAAGACCAGGCAGGAAAAGTTTATGAGACTCTTGTCTCCAATTAATCATCAAAAGGCCAGAAGTGGAGCTATGGCTCAAGAGATAGAGCACTAGTATTGAACAAAAATGCTTAGAGAAATTGCTTAGTCCCTGAATTCAAGCTCCAGAACGAGATAAAAAGGAAATCCAACACCAATAGAAGAAATTATAAAGGGGCTGGGAAGGTGGCTCAGTGGTAGAGTGCTTGCCTTGCATGCATGAGGCCCTGGGTTCGATTCCTCAGCACCACATAAGCAGAAAAAAAAAGCCAGAAGTGGTGCTGTGGTTCAAGTGGTAGAGTGCTAGCCTTGAGCTAAAGAGCTGAGTGGACAGTGCCCAGGCCCAGAGTTCAGGCCCCACGACCAGACCCCCCCCAAAAAAAAGAAATTATAAAATTATGTCAGAAATTAATGAAATGAGAACTAAAAGAACAATATAACAAATGAATCAAAGAGTTGATTCTTCAAAAAGATAAACAAAATCAACAAACATTTAGTCAAACTAACCAAAATAATAATGAAGAAGACCCAAATTAATATAATTGATGATTAATTTATAATTGATAATTAATTTAACAGTGATAAAGGATCTACCAATAAAGGAAATTCTAGAGTTAGGTGTAGTTACATTCAAATTAACTAAGCCTTTTAAGAACTAACACCTATGCTCCTCAAATTGTTCCAAAAAGTACAAATGGAAGGAATACTATCAAACTTATTCTATAAAGCCAGTATTGCCCTCATGTTAAAAATAGGTAAAAATGCAACAACACACACACACAAATTTTAAAAATTCAAGGTTATAACTCTTTTCGATCAAATACAAAACAAATCCAACAATGCATAAAAGGATCATACACCATTAGTGAACTGGTTTCATTCCAGGGGTGCAAGGATGGATCAATGTATGCAACTCAATTAATGTAATACACGCATAAACAAAATCAGGACATTACCCACATAATTATCTCAATATTGACAGAAAAGGCCATTGACAAAATTCAATAACCTTTCATAATAAAAATTCTGAAGAGAGCTGGGAAATGTGGCTTCATGGTAGAGTGCTTGCCTAGCATGCATGAATCCATGGGTTCGATTCCTCAGTACCACATAAACAGAAAAAGCAGGAAGTGATGCTGTGGCTCAACAGGTAGAGAGCTAGCCCTGAGGACAGAGAGGCTCAAAGACAGAGCTCAGGCACTGAGTTCAAACCCCAGGATCAGCAAAAAAAAAATCAGTCACTTCTCTATATATCAACAATGAGCAGAAAGCAAATAAATTATGAAAATGATCCCATTCACAATAGCCTCAACAAATAAAGTTAAATATTAACTAATTTATTTAACTAAAGAAGTGAAGGACCTCTATAATGAAAATCATAAGTCACTGAAGAAAGAAATTAACCAGAGGATAAAAAGATCATCCATGTTCATGAATCACCAGAATCAATATTGTGAAAATGGCTATCTAACCAAAAGAAATCTCTATATTCGATGCATTCCTCATCAAAATTCTATTGATATTTTTTGCAGAGGTAGGAAAAAAAAACAATTTTAAAGTTAATAAGAAGCACAAAAGACCTCAAATAGCCAAAGCAATCCTAAGAAAAAGTAGTAACCGTGGAGATACACAACACTAAAAGCCATTGTGATTTAAAAAAAAAAAAAAGCATAGAACCTAAAGCACAAAAACAGATACCTACAGATACGTAGATCAATGGGACAGAATAAATGGCCCAAAAAGAATTACAAAAAGTTACAGCCACTTAATGGTGTGTGTGTGTGTGTGTTGTGTGTGTGTGTGTGTGTGTGTGTGTGTGTGTGTGCGCACGTGTGTGCATGCGTGTGCGCGTGCTTGAATTCAGGGCCAGGGCATTCTCCTTTGGCTTTTTCACTCAATGCTGGTGTTCTACCAGTTAATCAACACTTCCATCTTTTTACTGGTTAACTGGAGATATAAGTTTCTTGGATTTATCTTTCCCAGGCTGACTTCGAACTACAACCTCAGATCTCAGCCTCCTGAACTGGAGGAAAGATATGGTGGAAAATATATTAGAGAAAAGATATCCTTTTTAACACAGGGTTCTCAGAAAAACTGAATATCCTAAGTGAAGACTGAAACAAAAAAAAAAAAAAAAAGACTGAAACAAAATTCCTGTCTCTCAATTTTTACTAATATCAACCCAAAATGGGTCAAAGAGCTGAATGTAAGACCTGAAACTTTGAAACTACTTTAGGAGAATTCAAGGTAAAAACTGTAGCATAATAACTTCTGGTATAGAACTCTAATTGTTCAGCAAATGGGGTTGACTGACAAATGGGGTTGCACAAACAAGCTACTGCACAGCAAAGGAAGTAGTCACTAGAAAGGAAAAAATCTTTGCCAATGTACACCTGACAAAGAATTAACAAACAGAATATACAAATTCTAAAGCCTAGGTAGCCAAAATATCAGCAAACTAATTAATGGTTCTTAAAGAAAATTCTTAAAGTAAAAGTAAAAATGGCCAATAAATACACTAAGGAATGCGTAAAAGTCCCTAGCCTTAAATAAGATACAATCAAAACTACATTGAGATTTCACCTCATTTCAGTGAGAATGGCCATCATCAAAAACACAATCAACAAGAAATTCTGGTAAGGATGCAGGGAAAAGAAACTCTTACACACTGGTGATGGAAATGTAGACTAGTGCATCCATTATGGAAACTGGTATGTAGGTTCCTTAAGAAACTAATAGTAAAACTACCATGTGATCCAGTGATATCACTTCTGGCATTTATCCAAAGTAATGTCTGTCATGATACAATAAAGGTATCTACACAATCTATGCTTTTCACACTATTATTCACAATAGCCAAGCTATAGAAGCAAACAAGATGCCCTACAATTGATGAATGGATCCAGAAAATGTGATAGATATATAGATTATATATATAATGTATAATATATATCTGTATATAGATATATACATATTTTACAATAGAGTATTATACAGCCACAGCAACGAATGAAATTATATTATTTTCAGGAAAATGGATAGAACTGGAGATCATCATGTTAAGTGAAGTCAGGTTCAGAGAGACAAAGGCTTCATGTTTTCTCTCACATATGAAATCCAGCCCTTAAAGATATACAGATGCATCCATACACATATAGGGTGAGAGAAGACATTTGGGAATTGTTGGGAGGATATGAGGGAAGATGAAGAAGATAAGAGAATGATGGAGGGTAAATAATATTAAAATACATGTGTCTTGGTATGAAGATGGCATAAGGAATCTCACTGAAGCTGTTGAACAATAGAGGATTTAGACAGATATAGCAAGAGAGCAATAGAAGGGATTCATTTGACTAAAATATACTTATGCATAAAAATGAGTAATAGAAATATATAACAAGGTAATTACCACTGGGAGAGAGAGGGAGGGCAAACAGAGTAAATGGGGTCAAAGTACTCCAACGGTTTGTGTCATGAGTAATGCCTGGTTATTTACTCCCATTATGGGGAAAGCAAAGGCTCCCTTAGGGCTCAAAACTCTCTATGCAAACCAAAAAGCTCACCTTCAGGCATCAGGTCAAGGTAATATAGCTAATGTGGGATGCTTGGTAAGGATTAAAGGAGTAGCAAAAGTCTTCAGGCAAGTATCCACCTCAGAGTCTCAAATTTTCCATCTCAGTATGCTGGGAATATACTACGTGCTGAACTTGCTCAGAAAGAAGAGGCTGTTTATGTTTGACAGGGCCTAGACTGCTGTCTTATTTTTATAGCTAAAAAAAAATTAAGTTCAAGCTCGATTAAAGAAATAAAAAGTGAAAGCCTTCCTTACTAATTGGTGCACATAAACATTCAACAAAATAGGAAATACCAAGAGCTCCGTGACAAATTTAACCTGTGTGCTTGTGCGTATATATAATCTCAAACAACGCAATTTTCTTCTCACAGAACTTCCAACTGTCTTCCGTCATTCCTAAATACAATCTTTTTATGCCTGACTTTCATAAAATGCTTTAAATTCCAATTACTAAAATTAAGGTATCAAATAGCTTATGGGCAGCATCCTGGGAACCAGCTTTAGGCAACAGCTGTCAGAGTGCATTGATTTGCTGCTAGCAAATTGAAGGATGTAATGGAGTGACTCTGTTATGCTGCTACTTGATCAGATCTCAGTGAGGTTCTCTCCAGAAAGGAAAAGAATTGGTTCCTGTGAATCTCAGGCAGCAAGCAGCTCTGCATTCCAAATCCATCTCCTCATGGATCTTCAACAGAAAGATCAGAACAACAGAAGACTGGTGTTCTATTACAACAGTCCATAACAAGTTCTCTTACCTCCAGTGATTCAGGGACCTAAGTTTCTTTGGGTTTCTGCACCTACTACCCTCTAGGGGAACATACAAAGAGAAGAGGGAAAAGCTACCAAAAGTATCAAGAACATGGGCTGCTTTTTTTTTCAAGCCTTGACATAAATGGGGAACGCTTACGTGATCATATCTAGAGAGACTTCTGCTTAAACTCCAACTGTGGTCCCTTTCTGATCAGTGAGATGTTACCTTGGCAACTACTTGGTTCAGCTCTTATCCACCCCTTCTTTGCAGCTTATCATTTGTGTAAAAGCTCTTTTTGTCACTTAATGACTAAGAGGAGATGTTAGCCAGCCTGAGTGCTTCCCTGCTACTTCCAAATAAAGGTTATAAAGCTGGAAGGCAAGGGCCCAAGTTCAACACTCAGGCATGTTTCAAACACAAAGTTTTAGGGGTTGGTTGATTTTTTGTCTTGTTTTGTTTTGTTTTAAATGGAAGCCAACCTTTGCAAACCAGAGGATTTGACAGTGAAAATTCTATGTCTCTGAGGTCAGTGAGCCCATATTCTTGACAATCAGCTATAAGTTCAAAGAAAGTAGCTACCTATCACTCAGCTCTGCCCGCTGATTAGGTTACCTGAAGGCCTTTGGGTACTGCCCTCAGTTCTAAGATATATATATGAACTTTAAAAATGAAAATATTCAGAACCAAACAAAAGTCGTGTGTAAGTTATTTTAAGCTCTTAAAGAAGTGTCTCCTCAATGGAAAGACTTGGAAAAATTATATTGAGTGAAGTAAGCCAGGCCCAAAGAAATATAGGTCCCATGGCTTCCCTTATTTGCAATAACTAGTATATGTCTAAGACAAGCAGAAAAGGTCAGATAAGATGATGTTAAGTGAAATGAACCCCAAGATAAGGACACAACTGGGAAGGGATGTGAAAGGTAAACAAAGGAGGAGTCTGCAATGCTTGATAAGAAATGTACGCATTATCCTGCCCATGTAATTGTAACCCCTCTGTACAGTATGTTCACACAAAAAAAAAAATAAAATTAAATAAAAAAAAAGAAAAGGACACAAGTGATTTTTTTCTTTCTTGCTATTGTTTCTAATGTTAGGCCCCACGACCAACAACAACAACAACAAAAACTTATCTGTATTAGATAAAATTTGTTTCAGAAAAAAAGAACAAATAAATATACAAAGGAAATAAGTAATGAAAGGTGCCTAAAATAATAAATATTCCCAACATTATAATCTAACTATCCTCTTTTGTGGGAAATTAATACTTTCTAAATCATTCCTACCTCCTGAGATCTAATGTGAGCTTTACAGGTGATTTATGGGCTTCTAAAATTAATTTAAACTAACAATGTGAAAATTGTATGAGGAGCAACTCATTTACCATTATGTACATGTAGCAGGAAAATGACCCAAACTAGCTTACGCAAAAAAAAAAAAAAAAAAAAAGGAAATTATTGTCTCATTTCTGAAGAGTCCAGAAGCAAAATGAGCTCCCAACATAGCTGAACTCTGAGATTCTCCAATGGCACCAGAACTGGTTGTCTATACTTCTTGTATTTTACAACATGACAGCAAAGGTTTTCACTCCTAAATCTAACTTTGCCAGTAAAAGCCAAGTGTTCCTTTATGACAGAAAGATCATTGTGACTCTGGATCTGGTCAACTCCCTTGTCCATCCTTAGTCACAGTAGTGCAGCATTGCTAGTGTAGGGTTTGGATGGAAAAGTAGCTCCTAGAGGGGAACTGAGAGATGGTATCATCAGTGGTTTGGATAAGTGTCTAATTAAAACCAATGTATTGAAAAGTTTTCCCCCAGGTGGCACTATTAGAAGGTGGTGGAACCTTTAGAAGGTGATATCTGGAGGGAAATCTTAGATCCTTGGAGGCATGCCCTCAAAGGGAAATATAGAACACTGGTTTCTTCTTTTTCCACTTTCCTTTTTGGCTCTTGAGGCAAATGGTTTGCTCTACCACAACCTCCCAATCTCACCAAAGGCCTACAGACACACAGAGCTCCTGCATTTAGGACTACAGCCTGGACCATGAGCCAGATTCTTCTTTCTTTGTATTTTTATTCTCTCATGTATCGCATTATTGTGATGGAAGGCTGACTAACACAGTTACTATAGTAGGACAATCAATGTCCCTCCCTAGTATCAAACCGGTTGAAAGACCTGGGAGCCAAATAAAGAAGAATAAAAATGCCAACAATTTATTATGGCATTAATTATGACTTTAGGTCTGTTAACCCAATTTGCCAATTCCTAAAGTAGTTGAGCCAGCCCCATCACAGGCATCTTCCCTGGGCACCTGGTCCTGTTAGGTTTGTGGCACAGAGAAACGAAATGCTCTCTGCAAACTGGAAGGTGACAAAGAAAAAACAGTAAGGTGCTTAGTTTAATTTGCTCATTCACTGAATCCGAATTCCCACATAAGTAATCATCCTTCCTCCCTCAGAGAGAAGAGAAAGGAGAGTTATGAGACACAGAAGAACCAAGAGTGTTACTCTGACAAAGTTCTGCACACAAATATCATAGAATGGGGAGTTTCTCCTCCTTACATTCAATAAAGAGTAAATGAATGATCATAGATGATAGTAACAATAGACACCTACCTCCAATAGAGACTTGCTTTGAAATAGGTAATTCAAAACATTCACCTCTAACTGGCTAGATTCCTTACCCATTTTGGTTATAAAAGAGTGCTAAACCCCACCTGCTGTGGAGACACCATAATACCTTTCAGATATGTACTTCATTGTAGCTGTCCTTTTCTGAATTAGTGTTCTACCAATAAAAGACAACAAAATACCTATTTCAGGTCACTAGTACTAAGTGGCCTAGGCTGGGTGGCTTATAAATATTTCTCACAGTTCAGAAGACTGGAAGTCCAAGATCAGGGGCCAATGTGGTCAGATACTGGCATCAGATTGCAAACTTCTTATCTCCGTCTGTGGAAAAAGAGGTCAAGTTGCCTTCTAAGACCTTATTTAGCCTCATGGTGAGAGTTCCACCCTCATGATCTACTCACCTCCCAAAAGTATCTTCTCCAAATACTACCACAATGGGAATTAGGATTTCAACACAAGGACAGGAGAAAAATACACATTCAGTCTACAACAGCAGGTGCAAAAGGAGGCTTTGTTTATGTTATTGTCATGGGATGACTAGTCAGAAGAATTTACTTGAAAGCTTAGGAAAAGGACTCAAACAAAATTAAGAAGAGATTCTTGTTGATGTAGACTGATGCTAGAAAATAATCTCCAGGTTTTTGCCCTCCTTGCTTACCAGTCAGTGACTTTCCCCAGTGGCTAGAATAGGGGCTCTGAACTATAGTAGATATTCAATTTACACTTCTAAGGTGAATTCTGTAACAGGGATAAGAAGAAAAAAATAATCCTTCTTGGAGTGATAATGGTACCATGTCTATACCTAATATCTAGGATTCACCCCTCATAAAACAATATAGCATGATAGTTAAGGAGTACCCAAAATTCTAAAAGAGCTCAAGAATTAGGGAAAAGTCTTCCAAACTGACAGGAGTCTTAGAGGTGATTTAATCTGGTAATTCCCAACCACAACTGCATATTAGAATCACATGGGAAGATTTTAAACCTTCTTCATACCCAGACCCCACTTCCAAACATTCTGACCCAAGCACCCATATTTTTCAACAGCAGTATAGTAGTGCATTACTGTTGAGGCAATTCACTTTATAAATATAATATATAATTATGAATTTTAAATTATAAACACATAACTATATAATCGTATACTTATATATAATTATAAATACATACATATGAGTGGTACATGTTGTTGCTATGTGTGTGTATAGAAGGGGGAAGGGAAAGAAGTTTTATTTAGCTCACAGTTTTTGGAGATTCAAATCTAGAAGGCCTACCTCATGGTACAGGATGACAATGGGTGAACATCCAATTGAAGAAGAAGATACTTCCAGAAGAATAGGGTCCCATACCACCTTGCTAGGGCCAACCTTCCATGACCTAAGTACTTTCCCCTAGGCCCCACCTCTTAAAGGTCCACAACCCCTCCAATTACAACCACCCTGGGAACCAAGCCTTTATATATGGACCTTTATGGGAAGCTCACCTAAGTATTAGCAAGCAGGGAAGAAGGGAACAGCCCTGAAGATTGGAGGCCACTCTATCTCACTGGGATGATTAACACATCTGTATGTTTTGTGACTAGAATCAAAAAAAAAAAAAAAAAAAAAACAGAACAGATTCTCTGATGGCTATCATAGAAGCCACTTCTCAGTCACTTGAGTTAGCCCCTAAGAAGGCAGATATGAAGATGATGAAGAGCAGGCATGGAAGTGAGACCTCCTCGTTGGTGTGCCCAAACATGTTTTTCCATCAGTTGTCAGGAGCACGAGTTGCTACTGATTACAAACAAGACTCTCTCAAAAATGTCTTGTGCACCATCACCCAACTAAGATGCCTCAAGTTTCATTCTCAGAACGTCTCCCATCTGACCCAACCTGGAGCAGCTGTGGCATGTGCTGTGTGGTATTTATAGCAGGCACTGAATCTGCCCTCTGCAGAAATCACTCCTCACGCCACTAGTCACCACATTCATCACCAGTGCTGCTACAGACACTTTTGTTAAGTACTGGCCCACCAGTACTAGGAGTAAGAGTAGAACAATTCACCTCAAACCTATATCCAGGGGAGCCCCCGGGGTTCCCAGAAGGAGCAATGACCTTCTCAGTAGCCCATGCCACAGTAGGGCTGACTACAACCCTTTAAATGCCTTCAGTAATGGGTCTTTGACAGCTTCCCTTAGGAGGTGATGCCACGGGCTAGTTGTCTTGGCTGTCTGGAAGGTTTTGATGCTGCTGCCTGCCTACATTTTCCTTCCCACACTTGTAGCTCCTTGCTCCTAATTACCTCCCCTTGGACTGCCCTGAAGTATGGGATCAGGATTACAACACAGTCTGCCTCAGCACCTCTGCTTCAGATTCACCCTCCCAACAACAGCTTAAAATGAATGCCACCATGCAACCTGACCTTCCTGCAGGGGAAGCCACTCTGAAGTGGGCCCTTGATGGGTCCCTGAGCTGGGGCCTTTAAGGCCTTTGACTGGCCCCCAGGGCAGAGCTCCTGGCTCCGCCCCCTTCCTCTCCGCTGGAATTTGGGGCCTAGTAGCCAAAGCAGAGCTTACCCATATTCCTTCTTCTCCCTTCCAGGAGAGGAGCTGTGAGTGTTAGGCCAGCCAAGCACACAGAATTGGAGTAGAGTCAGCACTGGGTCTGCAGGCTGAAAACCAGGGGGAGTTCTCATTCAATTCCCTCTCTCCTCCTGTGCCTTTTAACTAACTTTGAAATTCCTCTGGCTACTGCTGGGGCCTGCTTGCTGTTTCCGAGGGCTGGAACCCCAGGCACATTTATTTGGTAACCATTACAGGAATTTCACAAAATGAGAAGCAGAGGATGAAGCCAGGCCTGGAGTAATTAAGATGATTTGTTATACAGGATTGAGCTAGGCACAAAGGGGTACCTGGGCACAGAGAATAGAAGATCAAAGGAAAGCAATTCGAAAAGGGGGAGCTCTGCTCCCAAGGAAAGCACAGGCTCCCCCTTTTTTTAATCTCTTCCCCGAGATAACATAGAGGGAGGGGGTTAATTATTATTATTTTAGTTTTCACTTTCATCATTTAGCCTCCAGGATAAAGAGATTCAAATGTCCTGGCCGTATTTACAGGTTCACAAGCCCTCCCCACCTGAGATCATTGAGGGTGGAAAGCAGTGTGTTGTGTAAGCTGCAGGATTCTAGCAGCAAGTGCATATTGTGAGCATGGCACCTGTGCTTTGCCAACTCGTTAGTGACTCTTGGAAATTCTCTGTGGTAGAGCCAGAGCTTACTGGTATCCTACCAGGTCATGGGAGGTAGAAGGTGAGGTCAAGCAGGACAGGGGCATAGTCACGCCTGTACATCTGTGTGTGAGTCGCTGGCCACACCACAGGCTCCTATACCATGCATTTTCTCCTTCTCAGAAGTGCAGATCATCAAGAATCAACCATGTGATTTCCCAACACTAATGAGGGCTCAGATCTTCTATTTTGCCAAAACAAAGACATTTATCTATCTCCCCTCGTAACTTGGTGGCCCCCAACTGACCTGAAGCAGCCATATTCCCTCTCCCAGCTATATGAATGCAATCCTGAGTACCTCAGAGGCTCCTTATGCTTTGAAGGGCTCATGTTAACACAAGGACAGCCTGCAAATTAGAACCCACAGCCCTGACAAAATGGAAATAGAAGATTTTTCATCTGCATGTCCATTCCCTTACCATAAGGAGACTTTGAGATACCTCCCCTAGTGACAAGTATGGTGGTTCACACCTATAACCCCAGCTACTTGAAAGATGTAGGTAGAAGGATCCTGATCCAGGCCAGGCCCTAAGAATAACAAGAAACCTTTTTTTTTTGTCGGTCATGGGGCTTGAACTCTGGGCCTGGGCACTGTCCCTCAGCTCTTCAGCTCAAGGCGAGCACTTTACCACTTCAGCTACAGCGCCACTTCTGGTTTTTCTAGTGGTTTATTGGAGGTAGGAGTCTCACGTTCTTTCTTGCCCCGGCTGGCTTTGAACTGCCATCCTCAGATCTCAGCCTCCTGAGTAGCCAGGATTACAGGCATGAGCCACCGGCGCCCAGCTAAGAAACCGTATTTTTAAACTAACTAAAAGCAAAAACAGAAAAATAGCTAAGGTATAACTCAAGTGGTAGAGTACCTGCCAACAAGCTCAGGGCCCTAAGTTAAAACTCTAGAACCACTTTAAAAAGAAAAGAAAAGGAAAGAAAAGAACCTTCCCCTCCTCCAATATAATTCTTACCACCTATACAGAAGTCTTGAAGTCTGAGTGACACAGACAGAATGTCAAGCTTGGCATTTGTAGCATATCCAGCACCAGGTCAGTGCCAATGTGGTAATGGCATTTAAAATGGAGAAGCTGAGGGTTGGCATGGGGGATGGGGGGATTAAGCACATTGGGTTCTCTGCTGTAAATGCATGCCTGATCTCCTTCCAGGATTAAAATGGTATTTCCCAGTGGCTTCAGAGTTGTTGTGGAGTCTAAACTGACAAAACCAACAAGCAGCCTGTGGCTGTGTTTTCATTGAATGGACTTGGTAGAACTAACTGGTTGAGTGAGTATGTTACATGGGCCAGAGGACAGTGCTTCCCTGGGGCTCCCAACAGTGCTCCTTTCAGGAAGGTCTCTTCTTGGGTGCTGATGCTCCAGACCCTAGAGGCCTGGACACCACGGCTATAGGACGATAGTAGAGGTACTGAAATATGGATACTGGACCTAAGAAACGCCAGCTTGTCCCCACTGCTATCTAAACACCTTAATAGGTAATGTTCCACTCAAGTACGGACATTCCACTCAATTCTGAGAACTACAGATAGGGCATAGGTCATTCCAGGAACTGCAGATATGTTGTGGATTGTTAGACTCCGGGAAATCCCTACCCTTAGTTGTTAAGATTGTTAGATTCCAGGAAATCCCTACCCCTGGTGCTCCCCCTAGATAACTTCTCTAACCTCTAACAACCTCTTAACTGTTCCCCTTAGTTAACCCTTACCTGGCTTGTTTCTGTAAATATACTTTGCTAATCCCCATACCATAGGATGTTCACCTTGATGTGGTTTTTGCCTGTTTAAGCTTCATGCTAGTTATATCTGGGACTGCACATTTTGGGGGGGAACATAAGTGCACTTGCAGTTACCTCAGCCTTCTAATAAAGACTCCTGAGTTGACCTCTCAAAGTATGACTTTTCTGTATCTCACTGATCAGATCAAATCCCCATATAACAGCACCAGCCACAGCATGGAGATCATCACGTCAACTTGTGCAGTAGTCTCCACTTGCTTCCTTCTGATTAGAACACCGCCTCCATTCCTTCTTCCTTCAGTCATTTTCAGAAATCTGAGAGGCTCAACTGCTCTATCAATCTCCAGAAAGAACCCCCACAGTGAACAGGGAAGGGCAGAGCATCAGGACACATCTCCCCCAGCATACATGGAGTTGCTTCTTGTGGCAGGCCAAGGGTGTGGCAAACAGCAGCCTTAGTGCTGTCACCAAGCTTCCTGAGCTGTGTGGTATGCTTACAGAGTACCTGCAGAGCTTGGTAAATGCAGACGGTTTCAGCAGGGCTGAGGCATGAGATTCGGAATTTGTAACCAGCTCCGGGGATACCTATGCTGTGGGTTGTGATGCTGTGAGTAGCCAGGTATTATGACCCCCACAGAATTCTGTTTCACTACTGCATTTTGACAAACAAGCAACCCACTGCTATGAGTAGGGAAGCAATAGCATCAGGCCTTCCAGAGAGGAAGTATCTCACCCTCTGCCAAAGTGCCCTTCCATCCACAAGTGAGGCCTAAGGAGTCATTCACATATCAAGGACATGTCACCTAAAAACACTCCATAAGCACATCCAGAGGGCCCACCACTGGGCCATCAATTGGCAGAGATAAACTGCCTGTGCTCCTACCTTCATGTAGTTCCTTTTTTGGCCACTTGACTCAGCTATGCATCCAAGGTATTAGAAGGGCCCAGTACCCCCTTTGGAACTAGCATGTGGGAGATATGAGGTTTTTGTAGGATCAGTAATGAGACAGCATCCACACACACACCCCAAAACCAGCTTGGTGGGACCTACAGAAATCAGCTAGAAATCTCCAAAGGGAATAGAATCCTAATGAATAAGAGTGAGATCCTCAAGATTCCACTGGCCTACTTACATTAAGTTTTAATCTACAGAGGATCTAAGGAAGAGAGAAGCTTCTAGCACATGGTGTGAGCAAAAAGGGAAAGATCTAAGTTTCAGAAATTCAGTTCTTCAATGCTGCTAAGAAACATAAGGTTATCAATATGTGGTTAATGACTGGACCAACCAACTTAGGGAAAGATGGCAGTGAGCAAACCCACACTGCTTTAGCATTCTCCTGGAATTGGGAGCTATGTTCTGATCCTGCCTCTGATAAGCTCCAGGACTTGACCACTGGGATTCCTCAAAAGACCATTTCTCTAAAGAGGAATTACCTCAAGCTCTGATCGCTCTTAATAGCATAACTATTTAGTGCACATTTAGCCAACTATTAATTAATGCTGCTCTACTGAGAAAGAGGCCATGGTCAGACTAGCCTTTAATGAGTATCGTAAGCCTAGCTGGACTTTGGGGGGGAACGTGCATATTGAGATATAGTTGAGGCTCAAAAACAATAGGTGCCTATGCCCTCTAAGTAGCTCATGTGTTACAGATCTGACAAGTCTCATTGATTTAAATGGCTAGAGCACTGCTTGGATTTTAATCTCCTTCACCCTTCTACCAAGGAGCTCACAGTTTAAATGCTTTTACTTAATAATGTAAACACCTGTCACATGCCAGGGGCAAAGCTATTAAGGAGAAGGATTATTTAAAGCAATGCTCCTGAATACAACATTGCTCGTATTGGCTCAGCCTCAATTGCCAGAGTCTGAGCAGGACTTAATTCCTTAGGATCAGAGGCGGTGACCACATCAGATAGTGGTCTGTCCCCACTGAGGTCCACAGAGTTTCTCAGAGGCAACCAGCCTGGCCATCTGCTCACATCCTGTCATGGATGTCTGACCCACCATGGTTGTGGCAGTCAAGGCATGTGTCTACCAAAGTCATGTGTTATAATGGAGAGCTACTTCCAAAAAGAATAGATTATTAGGTTATTGTCCTGGGAACTACAAGATAAGGAACTAAATCCTTTCCAAGTGTTGTCTGATGAAACAACCCTACAACTCAGTGCTACTGTTAACTCCATAACACGAAGCACAGGACGGTTAAGGTGGTTTCTCAAGGACGTATAGTATTTAGTAGGAAAACGGTGCAAAGTTGGGACTGACTTCAGGGCACATCCTTTCAAGCACTGTGCCATCTTGGCCATATTGACTCTCACAGTGTGTGTCATAAAGATCCATAGGTGAACTATATAACCTTATCACCTGGCAAAGTGAAAAGCCAGAGGAATGGCGCAGAAGTGAGTAGAAAGGGGAAAATAACCAATGCAGAAGGCTGCTAAGCAGGAAGGCCTGAGGGTGAGCTCTCAGTCCTCAGCTAGAGACTTTGGAACAGACTATGGGCATCAGGAGGCCCTGGCGTTGGGCCCAGAGGGCAGATAAGAAGATGCCAAGTCTGAGATGTGAAAGCAATGACTGTAGCCTAGTTGAGAGGAAGGATGTCCTCACACTCCTCTTCTTTCCCTTTGCTCATTCCTGCCCATGCAGGAATGGGCCCTGGAAGTCAAATTCCAACCCTTCCCACACTCCCACCCGCCATTTTCCTTCATTGTAGATGCTGGTGTTGGCAAAACCCAGATGAGCTTGGGCTCTAATGTTGTCTAACCCACTGCTGGTTCATAATGCTGGGCCCAGGCAGGGAGGCAAATTCAAGTGACAGCCCTGACCCCAACAGTTACTGGTTTTTACCCAGGTAACTGGTCAGATATCAGTTTGGTTCCTCAAAACTAGTCCTTTTCCACTAACTCAGTGATGAGTGCTTTCAGTTGTGGGAAACACAAGGACCTCATGATGAGGTCAAGCTTAAAAAGAAAGGGGCCAGAGCAATGTTTCTTAAAACAAGGACCAGACCAGAAGCAGCTGCTCCAATAGACAAGAATTGGTCATAACACAGATTTCCATGCCCCTCCCAGGATAAAAACTTAGGTTTTTAGTCTCCCAAATCTGCACTGGTAATAAAACTATCAGCTGATTATAATCTCCACTGAAAAGACAGAACTCCTGGGATAAAAAGGGAGAGTGAGACTGGGAAGTTGGCTTAGTGGTAAAGTGCTTGCCTAGCATGCATGAAGCCCTAGGTTTGATTCCTCAGTACCACATAAACAGAGAAAGCCAGAAGCAGCACTGTGGCTAAATTAGTAGAGAGATATCCTTCAGGAAAAGAAGCTCAAGACAGTGCTAAGGCTGAGTTCAAGCCCAGGACTGGCCAAAAAAAAAGGAAGGAAGGGAGGAAGGAAAGAAGGAAGGAAGAAGGGAGGGAGGGAAGGAAGGAAGGAAAGTGGGCCTATACAAAAATTCACTTGGCATAGTTCAAAAACCTACATGTGGCCAGGTGCCTGTGGCTCTGTAATCCTAGCTATGCAGGAAACTGAGATCTGAGGCTCACAGCTCAAAGCCAGCCTGGGTGGAAAAGGCCATGAGACTCTTATTTCTAATTGACTACCAAAAAGCTGGGAGTAGAGATGTGGCTTTAGTAGTATAGCACTAACATTGCTGAGTTCAAGCCCCAGGACTAACACAAAATAATAATCATTGTAGGGCACATGGGCAGCAAAGATGGCGCTGAGAGGGAGTTGAGTGGACAGAGCCCGAGTTGTTTATGTTAAAAATCTGACTGGATACCACAACCAGGCGAAGTGATGTCAGTGCGTGAACAGCTCTCGGACAGCAGGGAAAGTATAGAAAGCTTAGGTGCATGATAGGGTGACCTCTACAGTGATTGGTTGGTTCCTTTTCCTCCCTTTCCATGCCACGTGGTTTTTTGCTTTAAAAAGTGCTTGCTGTGTGGTAATAAATGAGTTCCTGCTTGACTTGACTCCCCGCTGCATCTGATTGTCTCCTAGGCTAGGGAGGCTGGGGAATGGGTAGGCAAGCAGCGCACTTACCTTTCCTGGGACCCCGTCCATCTTCCGTGGGATGGACGAAGACCCAACAAACAATAACAATAATAATAATAATATAATATGTACATGTGAGACCAGAAATTACTAAACCAAGCATGAAGGGAGCCTCATGTATGGGTACAGACAAATGATTCTTTTGCATAACACCCTTATAGTACAAGCAAGAAAAGCAAATACTTAAATTATATCAAACTCTAAGGCTTCTGCTCAGCAAAGAAAGCAATCAAAAAAAATGAAGAGAAAAGCAGAAGAATGGAGAAATCATTTGCAAACTATTCATCCGAGAAGGGGCTGATTTCCAGCCTGTCGACAGAACCCAAACAATGGCAAAAGTAATCATAACCTATTTTTAAAATGAGCAACTGATCTGAATAGACTTATCACAAATAAGGATATACAAATGGCCAACAAAGATATGAAAAAATGCTCAGTATCAATAATCATCAGGAAAATGCAAATCAAAACAATGAGACATGCACTCACCCAATTACAATGGCTATAATCAAAAGGATGGTTAGGATGTGTGGAAATAGACGTCCTAGATGCTCTTAGTGAAAAAATGTAAATTAGCACAGCCATTATAGAAAACAATATGTGTATTCTTCAATAAACTGGACATTTACAACTACCATAAGACCCAATATCTCTCCCACTGTTGAAAGGGAAATGAAATCAGTATCTCAAAGCAGTACCTGCATGCCTGTGTTATTGTGGTGCTACCTACATGAGCAGAATCAACCAAAGCATCCACGGATGGATGAATGGATAAACAAAATGTGGCATATGTTCACAGTAAAGTATTATTCAACCATAAAAAGAAGGAAATCCTGTCACCTGCAACAACTTGACTGAAACTGAAGGACATCATATCAAGTGGGAAAAAAAGTCAGGTGTAGAAATACAGATATTACGTGTTCTCACTGACTGACATAAGAGAAGATTTGAAAAATGATTTCATAGACATTGAGAGTAGAATGGAGGCCAGAATAGGCTGGGGAAGGGAGGAAAGAGAAGGCTAGATAACAGGTAGCTAACTACAGGCAGATTGCAGGAGGGAATACTGGTGTTCTACAACCCAGTAGGTAGCTATAGACAAGATCCTTCCCTCTAGCCTTTCCCTTCCTTCCAAGAGACCACATCCCATCCGTGCGACCTCCTCTAGCACAATCTCCTCCCTACTTCCTATAACATCATCTGCAGTCACTTCTCTCCGGAAGGGCAGGTACAGCCAGTCTTTTCCCAGCAGAGCCCCTTCCACCAGACTTGGGAAGTGTACATGGACCTCACCAACCCAGATGCAGTTGATTTAGTTTTGTTTTGTTTACTCAGTTGGGAAGTTGACTTATTGCATTCTGTACTGTTGGAAAACTGAGTGTCATCTTCCTAACCACCTATGAAGAACTGCCTCTCAGCCCACCTGGTGTGAGTTTAGAAACAAAGAAAAGAGAGGCAAGAAGGGCAAATTCCACTGCACACAAGCTATAGGGTTTGATAACGGCTCCGATCTTCCATACTTCCCAGCCATCTGACTCCACCCTCCACCTCTCCTGACCTCTCAAAATGTCTGGCTTTGCACCAAGCTTTGTTTGAGGGTTTGGTGCGGGGAGGGGGGGGGCGGGGGGAGGAGTGGAGGGGGGAGTGGTTCAAGAGCTAAGTTTTTTATTTGTCCATTTCTTGCATTTGAAGTCGTTGTGATGACATCCTTGGCCTGGGACTCTGTTGGAGCTCTCAGCCACTCCACAACTGCAACCAACCAGTTGGCAAGTTACTTGTTAGCACCCACCTTAAGGAGGTTGATTTGGTGTTCATCATGAAGAGTCTCCATCAACTCAATCCACTCAGGATCATCAGAGTGAGCTGTGAATGCACAAAGATAGGCCTGGGGCTGGCTTGAGCACTGGTACGTTAGGGAAAGCTGCATGCTAGACCATTGTGGATGGGCCATCTTCAACATCTTTCCAGAACCAGACCTTCCTCTATCACCATCACTAATTACAGGGTAGCCAAATCTTAAACAATCTTGAACACACAGACGCTTTGCTCTGCCATAACAGAAAAAGAACAAAAGATTTCCCATAGCATCCCACTTATTAAGATACAAATATCAGGGCCTAGATATAGTGACTCACACCAGCTCATTGGAGGTAAATAATAAGAAGATCGTGGTTTGAAGCCAGCTACGGAAGAAAGTTAACAAGATTCTGTCTTGCAAACTGAGAGCATGGTGACTCATGTCTATAATCCCAATCCTGCAGGTGTAGGTAAAAGGAATGCGAGGAGGATTACAATCCTAGCTCCAGGCCAAAGATAAAAGTGAAGGAAGTGAAGGAAGCTAGACATAGGATTATAGGCTCATACCTCTAATCCTCTTAGAAAGGTGAGATCCAGAGGATCAAGGTTCAGAATGGTCCCATGCAAAAAAGTCTATGAGACTCCTCTTTAAAAAGGCACAAAAATGGGCTGGAGCTATGGCTACACGGTAGAGTACCACCTGAGCAAGCAAGCCAAGCAAGATCAAGGCCCTCCTCAAACCCAACACCACCAAAAAGAAAAAGAAAATTGCAAATATTCCCTCACAGACTATCTTAAGAGTCTTTATTTTCTTTTTAGCCAGAACATTATATACAAATCAAGCATTTGAGGGGAGTCAGAAAAGGGGATTCATTCCTGAGGATAGGCAGAAAAAAAAAAAAAAGATTCAGCCTTGCCCAAACCAAGTCTGTAATGTAAAGACTGGGAGAGAACCATTTTCAATTCCAGGCCCAATTCCATTGTTGTTTCCTCTGCCCTTCTCTATAATTCCACTGACTCCGCTGAAAGTACACTTTCCCAACTCCACCACTCACTGGGTGGACAGTCCCCTCCTTCCCTCCCCCCTTCTCCTCCCCCGACAGATGGCAATAAGAAAACACCTGTGAAATGGACTCCCCCACCGCTCCCATGGCAGTTCTGATCCCCAGCAGACTATCACTTTCCAAATGCACAGGACGATGGATGGCCTTGCTTCTGCAGTGCGGGAGAAGGAGCCTGGCAGACAGATTCTCTCCAGATTGAATAAATGCTGGGGGGCCCGGGGGGAGGATGCCATCCCCAGAAAGCAACCATCCCTCTTCAAGCCATGGCTGTGAACACCAACTTTGGCTCTCAACTTCTGTAATATTTCTCCGTTACAAATTGGCAGGCACAGCGTGTGGTCAAGGAGCCATTACAAGCCCTCTCGAATGAGATTTTTTTCCCCCCCAAGGACCTAATTTCTTGAAATGTTGGAGTGATTGTTCTCATGGAAAGTAGGACAGTCACTTTTGGAGCCTGCCAGACAGACACAGAACTAAACAAACCCAAAAGCAAAGTGTGCGAGCAGATAACAGGTGAGCAGGCTTCCTTGCATGCACCTGTAGTCCCCTCCAGGCTGCTCCCCCTTGCTTGTCTAAGGGACCAGATGGTACCCATCAGGAGTAGGGCTGAGTATGATGTGGCTCCCTGGTCCTCCTTCTAAAACCACGTTTTAACTGATCTGTTTTTGCACTGTGAGATTGCAGCTGGTTGTTTAAGGGATGGCCTGGGTTTAATCCACATTCCTTTGGGGGATACCAAGGCACTTTCTAATGGAGTGAGTCCTTGGAAGGCCCTGCTAAAAGGATGGAGGAAAAGGTTGCATGGGTAGTTTGTTACTTAGTCCATGCAGAGAAGATACCGCAGCCCCCAAAACACACACACACATCACGTAGGTTAATGTTGATAGGTCACATTAGTGTTTTTTGTTGTTTTGTTTTTGGGGTTTTTGCCAATGTTAGGGTTTGAACTCTGGGTACTGTTCCTAAGATTTTGTGCTCAAGGCTAACACACTACCACTTGAGCCACAGCTCTACCACCAGCTTTTTTTGGTGGTTAACAGTCTTATGGACTTTTCTGCTTTGAACCAAAATCCTCAGATCTCAGTCTCCTAAGTAGCTAGGATTACAGGTGTGAGGACCTGCACTTGTTTTAGCAAATAAACAGCAAGCAGTTCAAGCAAAAGGAGACTAGACCTATTATGGAATGGTGTCCAGGAAGAAAAGAATAGTTAACCCTCAGGTAGCATTCCTATAGCTTACACACCAAACTTTATCTTAAGGCCACTGTATGTGTTACGTCATTTTGAACCCCCAGCATTCCATGAGGTTACAGAGCAGTGAAATCATTTTCCCAGGATCGCTCAGCTAATGATAGACCCAAGATCCAGAACACATATGGTGTGACCCCCAGTCTACACTATTAATAGCACATCATATAATACCAAATTAAGAACAAAACCTGAAGTCAGAAACAGTCAGTCTACCAGCAAGAATGAGACCTGAGTTAATACACCAATATATAAAGATAAATGCGGTGTTTTGTTAAGTGGGAAAAAATGGCAAATTATAAGGCAACCTACACATTGCTGTTTTTGCCTTTTAAAGATCTAGACAGAAATAAATGCATAAAACAAGAACCCTGAATTTTCAGGCTGCTAAGAATGGTTGTCTCTGAGAAAGAGCGGGTCTGAGAAAACTAGTGCAGATCCTTCTATTGTTTGCATTTTTGAGCATGTAGTCTTTTGATAAATTTTTAAAAGAGAAGAAAGTTAATAAAATAAAAAGGAGATCCTTTGTCTATTGAAAGAAGAATGAAGAGTTTGGAGGGGGCCATCAAGCAACACAATGTATGGGAGAGGCCAGTTCAGAGGATCCATTCTCCAAGGGCAGGGAGGGGGGGAGAGAAAGAGAGAAAGAATGAGAGGAAGGAAGGAAGGAAAAGAGGGAGGGAGGGAAAGAGAAAGAAAGAAAGAAAGAAAGAAAGAAAGAAAGAAAAAAAGAAAGAAAGAAAGAAAGAAAGAAAGAAAGAAAGAAAGAAAGAAAGAAAGAAAGAAAGAAAGAAAGAAAGAAAGGAAGAAAGAAAGAAAGAAAGAACACACCTTGAGTAGAAGGGCTCAAAGTAAAAGTGCTTATATCCAACTTCAGATCCACATTGCCCAGCTGTTACTTGACAAGCAGAGCAGTATGATTGAACAGGCAGATCCCTGGCTTGGGGTCAGAAGCCTGGGTTTGAATGTCAGCTCTTCAAGCTCTCTAAACATGAGCCACCTTGTTCTTTGATACTTAGTCTCATCTTCTGTAAAATATAGAGAATAAATAATACCTGCGTCACATGCTGCCCTGACATTCAATGAGATGCGCCTATGTCAAGCTCCCCAGGTGTGCAATCAATGCTGGTTAAAGATGACTACATTAGCCAGGCACCGCTGGCTCACACCTGTAATCCTAGCTACTCAGGAGGCTGAGATCTGAGGATCATGGTTCAAAGTCAGCCCAGGCAGGAAAGTGTATGAGACTCTCATCTCTAAAAACCACCAAAAAAACCAGAAGTGGCACTGGGGCTCAAGTGGTAGAGCACTCACCTTGAGCTGAAGAGCTCAGGGACAGCACCCAGGCCCTGAGTTCAAGACCCATGACCAACAACAACAACAAATAAAAGACTACATTAACCAAAGAGCAGGATGAAAACCCAGTCTCCTGACCCCTAATCCACTGCTCTTTCCATTAAGATACCTTGTGCTCTTTGCCCAGGTCAGTGCTTGAATTGGAAGAGGTAAAGTGAGACCTGATCAATCAGACCACACCCACAACTCTGCCTGCTTTTTCACAAGGTAGTAAGAGAACTACTTTGTCCTGCTTCCTACATCCATCTTCCTGCAAGTGGGAAGTTGGATGTGGACAAGATGGGTCACATTTGGCTCTACAGGATGATGAGCAAAATACAGGTGCCTGGGTTGTGTCCAACTTCAAGAGCAGGAGCCACATTCAGTCTACTTCTGAACCCCTTACAAACCTCAGACTTCCATTTAAGAATAATCTTCTTTTATTATAATTCTCTACTACTTTTTTTTTTTACAACATGCAATGCAACGTCCTTTGGATGTATGAACTGCTATGCTGTGCATTGATATTATTCTTACTGTTAATTTCACCGGCATGGCAATGGTGACTACAATCTCTGCTTCTGCAGGTCACTTGTATTATATACAACTACACATTCAGACATCTTACGTTCACGTGAGGCAAACTGGGAGAGTTCCTCCAAGCATCCCTCTAGCAAGAGTTCATTCTGGTTCTGAACCAAGGGTCCCTAAGAGCTTGCTTGATTTACAACAGAAACTTCCGACTGAGCATTTGAGAGCCTGGCAAATACCAGGTTACAGCCCAGTGATGGCCAGCCTCCCGTGCAGTATTTCTCCATCCTCAGAGCAAAGTGACCCATTGCTTTACTTTCAAAACAGTCTTCAACCAACCAAGCAAACTAAGCATTGGAATTGGAAAGCTTAATGATAGTGCAGGAGGTCTGCTGGGATTTTTTTTTGTTTTGATTTGTTTTTAATTTGGGTTTTAACGCAAACATAAACACACACACACACACACACACACACACCTATCTGCCATACCTGCTTTGGAGGAGTTCAGGGGGAAAAAAAAGAGGCAGTAAAACCAGGACTTTGTCTTTCTGGCCTCATTACCCACCAGCCCACCTCTCCTTCTGTGACTAGCCATCATAGTATTCATGTAGTCACCAAACAGCCATGATACCCCATAGCTCAGGACTTGTGAACTTAGCCACCCCTTGAATTCATTGCTTAGCTCCTGCACACCCTCGAGATCCCAGTTTGAATCATCTGACCACAACAAGGCTTTCCTCAGGAGCCAAGTATGGACCAAGCAGCCAGTACTTCCTGGCTAGTGCCTTTATCTTTTTGTATTTTACCTGTGCCCGTTGGTCTGTGTCCCCTTCTGGAACATAGGCACCTAGAACTTGAAGGCTGTGTGTTTTGCTTTGTTTTGTTTTTAGAGTCTTGCTACGTAGCCCAGGTTTGCCTGAAACTTGTGATCCTCCTGTCTCAAACCCACAGAGTGCATGCCACCACACATGGCAGGGACCCTGTCTTATCCACATTGGTATCTCTGACATCTCATGGTGTGTCCGGTACACAGAAGACACTGAATAAATGTGCACTGAACGAACAAAGGCATCTGGTTCCAGATGAAGGCCCTGGCAGCCCTTGCTTCACAGAGCTGGTAGGTGAGGCGGCCTACGATGGGACCACCTTGCACCTCCCACAATAGCCACACACACTGTGCTGTAAATACAAGTGAAGGTCTGCCGCCGCCGGTTCCTGGAGCTTCAGAAACAAAGGCCTGCCATGCTGGACAGGGTACTGTGGTCAGAGAGACTCATCCAGCTAGACTGAGTGAGCCAAAATCCATATCTACCACAGTTTATTTTAAAAGAAATGTGTCTCCTGCTGAGTGCCAGTGACTTATGCCCTCAATCCTGGCTAGCTACTCAGAAGGTTGAGATCTAAGAATCACAGTTCAAAGCAAGTCTAGGCAAACAAACGTTAAGAGACTCTTATGTTCAACTAAGCAGAAAAAGCCAGAAGTGGAAGCATGGCTCAAGTGGTAAAGCATCAGCCTTGAGCAGAAGAACTCAAGACCCAGTACCAGCACAAGAAAGAAAAGAAAAGAGTTATGTCGAAAATGAACTTTACAACTTTGGTGCGGGGGCGGGGGGGGGGGGGGATGGAGAAAGGAAGCAAAGAAGCAAGATAGTAAAGAGAGAGAGGGGCTGGGAAGGTGGCTCAGTGGTAGAGCGCTTGCCTTGCATGCCTGAGGCCCTGGGTTCGATTCCTCAGAACCACATAAGCAAAAAGAAAAGAGCTGGAAGTGGCGCTGTGGCTCAAGTGGCGCTGTGGCTCAAGTGGTAGCCCGCTAGCCTTGAGCTGAAGAGCTGAGGGACAGCGCCCAGGCCCAGAGTTCAGGCCCCACGACCGGACCCCCCCCCCCCAAAAAAAAAAAGAAAAGAGAGAGAGAAAGAAGAAGGAAAGAAGGAAGGAAGGAAGGAAGGAAGGAAGGAAGGAAGGAAGGAAGGAAGGAAGGAAGGAAGGAAGGAAATTTGTCTCCTAAAAGCAACGTGTTCTCACTCCGGGGACAACAGTAGCTCCATTAAAGACTGGATCTGACACATTGAAGTACTGTAGCTTTTGCAACCACACTACAATTGGACGCTTGGCCATTCTTAACAAGCAAAGCTCTAGTAGGTGGTGGGTTTGCAAATGTGCTACTTTAATGGCTATTCATATTAGCTCTGTGTTCAAAGGTCTCAGGTTATGTCTCTATCTAGTCTGCTGTTTATTTAGTGCTCAGTGCTAGAATGAGTAATAAGCCCCATCCCTTTGTGGCAGATTGCTCTTTAAACCTAGGACCCAGCAGCACTCTGCCCTTGAGTTCCTGCTAAGCAGAGAAGACTCCCAGGGAGAAACTCCTCAGCCCCACAGGAGCTTGTGAAATGTAAAATGGGAGGTCGGTGGCTGCATAAAAGAATCTGAAAATAGCTCCTGTGAAATCTTGCTCTGCAGAGCAGTATCCATTTCTGCTGGGACTGGCTGAGATCTTTCTTATGTCCCAGCCCCTCCTACTAGGGGGGAGGAGGGGAGGGAGGAAGAGATGCAGAATTAGCACTTGCAGCTGACTTGCAAACACCAAATTTGGATATGAGTAATTCTTTCATTTGTTTTGCTTTTGTTTTTATTCCCAGGCCATGTTTCTCTACACCTCTGAAAGAGACAGAAATAGATCAAATATTCCTACCCTGGTTTTCAGTGATAGAGAAAGCGAAGCAGGGAAAAGTCAGCAGCCTGAATGACGGGGAAAGTACTACCTGCTAAGCCACAACCTGAGCCGTTGGTTTATGAGCCTGACATGGTGCTTGGCACACAGCAGACAAAAGTGGTTGTTGAGTGACTAAAGAAGAAATGAAAGAGACAGAGCCAATGTCATTGAAATTTGTAATACAGGGCTGGCCTCTTTGGGCTGTAACAACCCCTTGACCTCAGAGATTGTCTATAAAACCTCCTTTGAATAATATGGTCATAAGAAAATAATTTTTTTGGTGCTGGTACTGGGGCCTGGGCATTGCTCCTGAGCTCTTTTGCTTAGGTTTCCCATTCTATCACTTAAACCACAGCACCACTTCTGGCTTTTTCATGGTTCATTGGAGGTGAGTCTCTCAGACGTTTCCTGCCCACCCAGACTGACTTATCGTCAAATCTCAGCAGCCTGAGTAGCTAGGATTACAGGCATGGCCATTGGCAACCTAGTAAGAAAGTAACTTTTTATTCTTTGAAAATGCTTCTCAGTAACCAATTATCATGGCAAAGTATAATTCCACATTTATAACAGATACAGATATATTATTACTGAAAACATATTGTTATTAAATATTTTTTTAAGATCTTGGTTGGATGCCTGTAATCCCCTTCCTACTCAGAAGGCCGAGATCTGAAGATTGTGGTTCAAAGCCAGCACAGACAGACAAATCCAAGAGACTCTTACCTCCAATTAATCACTAAAGGCCAGGAGCAGAGTTGTGGTTCAAGTGTTAGAGCACCATCCTTAAGCGAAAGAGTTAAAGGACAGAACCAAGGCCCTGAGTTCAAGCCCTACTACCAGCACACACACACACACACACACACACACACACACACATACACACACACATATTCAGGTAGAGCTAGGGACTGGTGGCTCACACCTGTAATCCTAGCTATTCAGGAAACTGAGATCTGAGGATCGTGGTTCAAAGCCAGGTGGGACAGGAAAGTCTGTGAGACTCTTATCTCTAATTAATCACCAGAAAATCAGAAGTGGCGCTGTGGCTCAAAAGTGGTAGAGCACTAGCCTTGAGCCAAAGACCTCACAGATACCACCCAGGCCCTGAGTTCAAGTCAAACAACCAACAACAACAACAACAAAATCAAATAGAATCCACAGACTTCAATTACTCTTAGCCAATCCCAGTTTCAGAAGAATTAAAAACCAGACTAGATGGTAACCTGCTGACCAAGGGCAGGATCTGAGCCTTGTACTTATTGATCTCCTCAGCCCCTTGACCTGATGACCTGATGGCTGTTCTCCAGCTCTTCGAGGGTGGTGTGACATGATCATATCCAATCTCCACTTCTAAACTCTGCAGTTTGCCTTTAAGACTCTGAAAGCCCCGCTCTGTGTTTCCTTATGTCCACCCACAGCCCCTTGCTTCTATACAGCACATACTATGGTCAATCGCACCCAGGCTTCTGTGAATACTCACAAAATGTATGTTGCTGAGCCAAAACCCGCCCAGAACTCTCCTGTTGCTCAATCTCTTCTCCCACAGCAAAATTTACTTCTGAGAAAGGAAACCGCTAAATTCAGCCACATTAAGCTCTAACACACACCACTTAGTTTGTTGCCCGACATGGAGGCATTTTAGATCTCATGTAAGTAAGGATTTGGGATGTGTTCCCAGATAGAGCTGGGAGACAGTTCAAGGGCGCAGACAACGTTTTCTTGTTTCTAAGCAAATAGTAGATCTTATTAAGCTAGCTGTGAGGCCAATCTCTTATCAAAAAGATAAAGTGAGATTTTGGCATACTCAGGGAAGGACAGTAAACTTGGTCCTGTGATAACAGATAGGAGCTTGGAGGAGCAGCCTTTTAAAAAGAGAAAAGGCAAAAGTGTAATATACAGCCTAAGAACACTTATTAAGATGAGATTTAACCAAAGACTATAAAATCTTAAATGGCAGATAATAAGGTCAAGCTAAGTTACTATTTTCAGCCTAGAACAGATGATGAGACAGGAGGACATAAATGGAAATTAAAAGAAAAGAGATTTGGAATAGATCAGAAGGTTACCAAAAATAATCAATGGTCAAAATGACTTTGTGGGCTCATTCACTTGTGCTGAAAATATTGGGTCATTGAAAAAGTAATGAGATGATATTCTTGGGAAATGGAATAGTTAAAATGAATGAGCCCAGATGGAGCTGAAGACTTTAATCATTCTAAAGGGAAACACTTGCAAGAGAGCTGGCTCCCAGACCAATTTCAGCCCAGAGAGAGAGAACTTGGTGTAAGGCAAAAGACCTCTGCTTTCCACATCCCGTGGCTGTTCATAGCTCCTTCAAGGGTTGATACAGTATTTAATACCTGGAGGGACTGAGGGGTGGGGGGGAGGGTCATGAGTGGCTCCTGCTATGGAATCTGAACAGGGAACTAGGCCAGATAGCCACAAAAGACAAGAGAGCCTCAAGTTCCTTCTCAGCCAGGCTCCCATCCAAAGCCAGTACCTCCCCAAACTCCCCACAAGTCTCAAGTCTTCTGATGCATAATCCAAGGACAGGATAGTTTCCATTGAACAGCTCCAGTGATTCCTGCCAGGGCCGTTCACCGCCATGGCGTCTCCTAAGCCCTTCACAACTACATGGCATGAGACTACAACCACGTCTATATATGACTCACTAAGTGCACCCTGAAAGCAGCACTGAACTGGCCACTTTGCATACACAGTCTCCCATTCTCACCATCTTAAAATGGTTTACTATCCCCACCATACCCATGAAAACAAGCTCCATCTTCCCAGGATGCCACGCTGCATATAGCGCGCTTCATGATGATGACCTCTATGTCCTTTGACTTACCTTTGTGGTCAGTGAAAATCCCCAGACTTCTTCCACCTGCACATGTGGGAAGGACATTGAGCCCACCAAGGGAGGAAGGTAATTACCTTTGCACAGCAACAGCACTCTTCACAAGATAGCCAAGATAGGCCAGCACTGTTCCAGACCCCAAGCCAGACAGATACAGGGCCAAGGCTGCTCATTTCCAGGGATCTCAGAAAGACCTCTTAGGGAGAGTGGGGCTGAGCAGGTTCAGAGGCACAAAACTGCGGCCTACACCAAGCTTCTACTCAGAGTTCTGTCTCCCACAGGGCTCCAAACTACAAACAGCCATGGGGAGGAAGAAAGCAAGGATTTGCCTGCCTAGCACAGGCCTCACACTGTAAAAATGAGTGAAGGACAGGAAACCTCCAAGCGCCCAAGAGATACAAGCAGGAGGAAGCCCCACAAAGCATGTAGGACCTCACTTAAAGGAAAGGGTTAACTCAGCAGCAGGAACTGGGTGTTCAAATCCCGCACGTTCCAGAGAAAGGCCTAACCCCCGCTTGACTAGTTCCTGGGAGACAAGCCCAGAAACTGGCCTGTGGGAGAAGAAGGCCTTTGTAATCCCTGAGTGCATGGACGAAGCAGCTAGTGGTTGGCAACAATTTGGTGAATGGTGAATGGCTGGTTTTGTTCCCCTGGAGTCCTCAATGCTCCGTCAGCTTGACCTCTAGGGAGGGGACACTCTGCAGCCAGCATCAGTCACAAAAGCACTGCTTGGGTCAGGCCAGGATGGAGGCCTGGACTCCACACTTGGCCCGGGCACTGCAGACAGTCACTGTTGGAAAGCTGAGTGCCGCTCCTGTGATGTCACTGAGTGAGGCCCACTGGACAGTCCTGGCTGAGTCCTCTTGGACTCCGCCCTCCGAACAGAACTCTGGGATAGGGACACCGCCACTGGCCCCGCACTGTTTCTAGGGGACAGCCAGTCCTGCCTGCAGAGAATGGGGCTGCCTTTTGGAACCTCAAGGATGGAGGATGGATCCAAGATGGTAGCAGAAATCCACCCAGACTTCCCCATCTGGTATTCATTCCAGTGACTGGAGTTTAGAAGTTTGTTGGCAGAATCCGTGGTTCCAATTGCAAACAAAAAGGAATACATTTTCATTGCCAAAAATCTGGAAAACAGAACAACACATATAAAAAGAAAGAAATAATAACACATATAAAAAGAAAGAAAACAAGTCTATGGGAAACCCCCCTCCCAACTCTCCCCACCCCCGCCAAAGCTATGGCTGACATTGCACAAGCTTTTCCTAGTCAGTTTCCTGTTCATTGATATGTAATGGTGTCCCCGATGACACAGGACCTTATAAGTTTTTGGTTAGCAAAAAAAAAAAAAAAGCGCAAGTTAGAAGTTGTCAGACACTTTTTTGGTGTCTAACAAGTCATCTCAGGACACATTTTTGTTGTTGTTCTAGATCCATATGCAGATTTAGGGCACAGGCAGTATCCAGAGGTGGGGGGAAAAAGGCAGTCATGGTGCAGTGGTGTTTTTAACAAAGGCTGGCCATTTCTGACCCTAGGTAGCAAAGCTAAATGTGGGAAGTGGTAGTCAATTTTAGAGAGGGCCTAGAGTACCTCCTGGGAAACTTGAGATGATGAGCAGAGTTTAGATCGATGGGAGGAAAGAGAATGAGGGAAGGGTGCTATAGAATGGAAGGCGGAAGAGGGAACAAATGCAATCATCAAGTCAACATACATTATGTAAAAGATGAACTACGTAACTTGAGGGTAGGGACGGGAGGAGGGAATAACAGGGGTCAAATGAAGGAAGAGGTAACATTAACCAACCAAGAGGCATTATACTCATTCTCTGACTGGTCGGAATGAAGTCACTGTGTACCGTGACTTACATTTTTTTACGTTAACTAAACTAAAATGATATATCATATTTGTAAATTGACATGTTGGATTGAAACTCCTTTGGACAATGATTTAAGGATAATAACAATCAATAAAATTTGAACCAGGTATTGGTGACTTATGCTTGTAATCCTAGGAGGCTGAGATCTAAGGATCATGGTTCGAAACTAACCCGAGTAAGAAAGTCCATGAGACTTTCACCAGAAAACCAGAAGTGGCGTTGTAGCTCGAAGTGGTAGAGCACTACCCTTGATCCAAAGAAGCTTAGGGACAGGCCCTGAGTTCAAGCACGTGACTAACAATAAATAAATAAATAATTTTAAATACATAATTGCCTCCTAGAGATCAGGACACCAACTGCATTCTGGGTTCACTAGTTTGCACACATCTCTGATGGGTTCAGCTGCTCTTCCTGCCAGAGTCAGAAGCACTGACCGGTGAGTGACAGGGGAGGGGCTTGGGGACAGCCCATCACCAAGACTGGCACCTTCTGCCACATAGCACCACTGAGGCAACAGGGTTTGACTGAAGAACAATGGATAGAAACAGCAGGTGAGGAAGTCAGGCCATTGGGAGCCCTGGACACTGCTGACACAAAACAACGAGACTCTCTTCCCAGGACCCTGAAAATGGTGTCCTGAGGCAGCACAGGAATGGCCAAGGCCAGGTGACCAACTACTTACTCCATACACCAGTATCAGGGAACGTATCCACCAGATATTTCAGTGCTTCCTCCACAAACCACTAATCCTTTATTCTGAATAACTGGGAAAGAGGGGTCCTCACTACACCACAGGAAGGGGCCACTAGGAGAGACAGAAGGACCCATTAGGTAGCAAGTCCATTCATGCTACTATCACACCAGCCAGTGAGCAGGTGACCACCCCGCGAGGGCTGTCAGATGTTGACAGATGGTTCTCATGGGACTGGAATGACATCAATGACTCAGCTCACTGGAAACAGGTGACCACGTTATATACCCCAGGCAGATATAGCGCAAAAACACAAGCTCATAAACACGCGGCCAAATCGGATTCAACCTCATGATTCAGTGTTGCCCACTTGGCACTGTATGGCAGGCGTTTTCCCTGGCATTAAAACATAATAGCAGGGAATGGTGACAACCAACCTTTAGCACTTAGGCGAAGGTGTTTACCTGTGAAGCAGGACCACTGACCCTACAACCTAGGTAAGGGCACTGTGGCACACACACTGTGGCACAAAGAATCCAGGTTGCTTCTCCAACAACAAGGCTAGCAAATAGACAAGCTAGGACTTGGAACCAGATGTGGTGACTCCAGTGTTAATCTTCTCAATTGTGTACGTGTGGGATGTTTACTTGCTTTCCTGTAGCTAGATAGCTCATCTTTCACTTCTATGAACAAGTAGTGACAAACATCCTTACCTGTAACACCCTGAATACCAATTCCATGCTTATCTCAATGAATAACTTCACATTTGTTTGACTCTGTTGCATTCTGTGTATGTGAGTGAGTTTCATCCTGACATTTCTGCATATGAACATGCTGTACTTTGATGGTCTTTAGCGCCCCCCTGCACATTACCCTTTTTTGTCTCCCAACACCATCACTAAATGAAGATCTATGTAGGGTCTGGGGATCCTAATTCTAAGCTCAAATTTCCCTCCAGGCTGTGTCATTCAAATCTCACAGACATGGACTCCTCAAACCATAAATCCATAAATACCTTAAATCCTGACCAGCTAGGACATGACCTGTTACTTGGTCGCTGGTTCTCTCAGCAGCTCATCTCACTCACTTTTTGATATCTGCCCACTGTCTTCCAGTGTTTCAATCATACTGTGTCCACTCAGGGCCTTTGCATATTCTAGTCCCTCTCCTGAAGCCTGCGCCCCTCGCCTGGTAAACTTGAACTTTACATTGCAGCTAATGCCTAACAAAACCAGGGCGAGTTCTTTGTTATACATTTTCAGCAAACTGCACTCTTTCCCCTCTAAGTGGGAAATGTACGGAGTGGGTCATAAAATGGCCATTAATCACACTGTTGCCATGACAACGGGGTCCATGCTTGTTTTCTCACCAAGTTTTCCCAGCACCTGCTAATTATACCTGACCAACAGTGATCTATTCAATGAATATTTGCCAAATGGATGGATGGACAATGGGTAAACGGGTAGATAAAGGAATGGTAGATGGATGTGTGGAAAGACTGGTACAGGAATGCATGGATGGATTGATAGATGCGTGAAGAGATGGATTGGTGGGTGGATAGGTGGGTAGATGGATGGATGGATAGATGAAATAGTGAACAGATAGATTGGTAGATAGATGACAAATACCCCTACCATCCTGACACTTCCAGCTGCTAAATGTTACTTCAAAGCAGACCCCATTACCCTGACAAAATGGGTCTGTAGCCTCAAAGGAGAAACATAGACTGGAGATTGAGATGTGATTGTCCCCGTAACCGGAGATAAATACGTGTCGGTGGTAGTGTAGAGGGTGGCCGGTCTCTCCAAGGACATAATCAGGTTTACCAGGGAAGGTATGGGGAGTGAGAAGGGAGGGAAGGAACAGGGACATTTAAGCACTAGCAAAGGGAGAAAACTAAAAACAGAAAGGAACAGCAAGAAGGGTAAGGGTTTCACAATGAGAACTACTCTAGGTGGGCAGAATCTGGAAGAAGGGAGAAAAATGCCTCGTCTAGAAAGATCAAATAAGAGGACAGGCTTCAAGAGCCCCCCAGGACACCGCGGAGGAGGTGGGAAGTGGTGGAGCGCTAGTGACAGGGTTCCTGATCCGGAAGGAAGGCAGAGGGAAACTTAGGACCACAGAGGGTATTGCTTCCAGAGATGCTTTAAAACGGATGTGAATGAACCGTCTTTTCAGAGATGGAAAACCGGAGACAGAGAAAGGAGGATGGGCAGCATGCGATTTCTGGGGAAATAGGGTTCAGGAGCGCCAGGAAGGATCCCACCACATGGGGAGGAGGAAATATCCCACCATGAGCAGCTTAGGGGTCCAAGGTCGCATGTAGGACAAACAAGGACCCCGCTGGACCAGTCTGCTGCCTTCCCGGGCCGAGCTCCGCGCAGCGCGTGACAATGGTGACCTCTACCGGTGATGGTCGGCATCACACCTGCACGCGGAGCCTCGGGAAAACCCGAGCCAGAGCAGCAGACAAGAAAACTGGGGTCTCTAAAGCTAACGTTCGCCTCCCAGCAGTCTGGGAGCGTTTCTCCCTCCTTGCATTTCTCCTGGTTGAGGGCCACAGTTTCTTTTTTTTTTTTAATTAACTGAACTAGACCAATTTATGCAAAGCAACGGTGATCCCCCAAGCTACAAAATCACCCAAGCCTGGGTCAGTCCCATGCTGCGGATTCCCACCTGTTGGGACCTGCCAAGCACAGGCCATCTGTAGTTGGTGCGACACCGCGGGCACCTGGGAGCCGCTGGAGCCTGGGCTCGCAGCTGACCTCGGGGAAGAAGGAGGAAAAGGAAAAGTTGGGAGCTGGCTGCCTGGACCGGCATTGGCTGCGCAATGCTGCCATCTACCGTCCGGACTGGGGAATGCACTGCCTGTCTGGAGCCCGGGGCCTTGGCTGACTAAGGATGCTCCCGGACCTGCGTTAGCGGTGGGTTTTCGGGCTTATTAGAGCCGACAGATCTGTGGTCTGGAATGGTTTTTTTAGATTGCTACAGTTCATGACAAGAGGGTTACGTTGTTTGGATTCCGTTTCTTCGTCTTTATGTGTGAAGTTGCCCTTTCCCGGCAGCTTTGGAGGGTGCAGGTAGGCTGGGCGTTGGAAAGAACTTAGAAAGTCCAAATGTAGGTAGATCGCTAGCTGTGATCTAGTAATCTTGCTCCAACTAGTAGCACAGCAAGCTATAGTGACCCACTTCCAGGGGGGTGTAGCTTAGGGAGAGAATCGGAGTGTCTCAATCACAGTTTTCGGATACTGTTTCCAATCAAACCTAGCTTTCGTGAATGTTTATCCCAGGAAGAATTAAATGATTTGAATGAGAAGCTCACGTCTGCCATGCAGGGTGGTACATGTCTGCAATCCTAGCACTGGAGGGGCTGAGGCAGGCCAGCTTGCACACCAATGAGACTCTATCAGAAAGAAAGAGGGGAAGAAGGAATGAAGGGAGGTGAGGGGGAGGGAATATCTCCTCTGAAATAAGAAGATAAGGGGCCCTTGTTGTCCATAAGAGAAAATTGAGGTTTGTGGAGGTTAATTTGTCCTAGGTCACAAAGCCTGATCGTGAGAAAGCTCACCGTTGGGAGAGGAGAATCAATAAATGTTGAACAAGGGCACCTGCTAGCTGGGAAAGCAGAGGAATCCATCCTCAAAACACCAAGGCAATCTGAGGACCTCTAAGCCTCTGTAACTCACAGCCCTGCCTGGAAAGTTTAGGGAAAACACTGCTGAGAAACATTCCTCAGGTTTAAGGCAATTTCCCTTTTTAAAGGGAAACTCTCCTGAGGATGGTAATAACTTCCAGCTATTTTAGTCATTTTATACCTAAGTAAGAAAAAGTTTACATCACCCCCAGAGAGAAGCTTCAGATAGAGATGGAAGAAAAGCCCCTAGGGAAGTCTAAATGTCCACACAGAAATTTTTTAAAAGGGAAACAGAAAGAAAGCTAGTTGTCTCTAAATTGCCTAGATCATTATTTCTCCTGGAATTTTGGCTTTGGTGGCAAAACGTGCCTAGCGTGCCAAAACATGGCATACTGATAAAAAGAAGAAAAATGGAAACTCCACATCTCCTGATTTTAAAAACATGCTATAAAGCTGTAGTGATCACAGCATTGAGGTTCGGGCATATTAAGACCCACAGAGAAATGAAATGAAATGGTGTATGAGAAATAGGTCCTCACAATGTGGTTGGTTGACTTCTGAGCAGGGTGACAGACAGTTAGAGGAGAAACGTAGTCATTTCAGTAATTGTGCTTGGAAAACTGAATGTCCACACATGAAAGAATAACTGAACTTTTACCCACACTACATACAAACACTCAGCACAGAGTGCAGGCCTCAGTGGAAGCAAAGCTATAGAACTGCTAGAAGAAAACATAGGCATACTCTTGATGATCCCAGCAAAGTTTTCTTTTTTTTTTTTTTTTAATTTTATTTTATTTTATTTGAGAACATACTGTACAGAGGGGCTACAATTACATGGGCAGGATAATGCATACATTTCTTACCAAGCATTGCAGCCTCCTCCTTTGTTTACCCTTCACCTCCCTTCCCACCCTCTCCCCTCCCCCCCACCCAATCATACCCCCCTCCCCCCCCCCACTCCGACATTGTAAAGCTGGTTTTGACATGACATTTTGTACTTCTCATTGTCCAGCAAAGTTTTCTTAGCTATGACATCAGAAGCATCAATAACAAATGAGAACATGTATACGTAAATTAAACTCCATCAAAATTAAAAATACACCATCTTCAAAGGCCCCACAACAAAAAAAAAAAAGGACACAAATAAAAGACACTGCCCAGAGAAGACCCAATACTTACAGATCAAGTCTGATAAGGAACCCACATCCAGCTATATAATTCATACAAATCAATAATATAAGGAAACCAGGTTTAAAGACTGTCTTTATTCTCCAAAGGGAATAAACAAATGTTCAACGAATACATAGAAGATGATTCATAGCATTGGCTACCAAGGAAATGTGTTTCAAAACCTCCCACACACTAGGATGGTTACAATAAAAGTCAGATAACAAGTTTTGGTATAGATATGGAAACACTTGAATTTTCATACACTGCCCATTAAAAAAAAAATGTAAAATAGTGCAGTTGCTTTGTCCATCAGTCAAAAGTTAAACACAGAATCTCTATATGACCCAGGAATTCTAATCCTAGTCAGATATCCAAGAGAAATAAAAGAACACACCCACACAAAAACTTGTACTCAATATATGAGAGAGATATTATTATAAGGACTTGCCTCCGGGAATTGCTATAGTTCTAGGAGTCATGCCTCTGAAATTCTCTCTTATTTCATCCTTTGGTAGGCTTCAAGCCTAGTTCAGTCCGATTAAGGCCACACAGATCAGGAAAGGCAATCTGATTTGGCAAACCTATCCATTCAAATTTTAATCCCATGCAAAACCACCAACATGGGTATGCTTTAAATCATGTGTAAGCAAATCCCTGGGCTGCCCATAACCCAATCGAGTTGTTAACATAAGATCAACCATTACAAGCTAGGCACCAATGGCTCACACATGTAATCCTAGCTACTCAGGAGGCTGAGATCTGAGGATTATGATTCAAATCCAGCCCAGGCAAGAAAGGCCATGAGACTCTTATCTCCAATAAACCACTAGAAAACTAGAAGTGCCGCTGAGGCTCAAGCAGTAGAGCACTAGCCTTAAGCTGAAGAGCTGACAGACAGCACCCAAGCCCAGAGTTCAAGCCCCACAACTGACAAAAAAAAAAAAGATCAACCATCACAATGTCCAATGTCCATGCCTAGCTAGATGCCATCCAAGGCCACTAATGATTTCTTTCTTCTTCCCTGACATAGACCCAAAATCTGGTATAATAGCCTAGCATAGAGAAAAGATTTCACAAATATTTGATGAAGGAATGAGGTATGACCCCTAGGAGCTTTCTCCATTGACCATAAACTACCCAGTCCCTGTGAGCATCCAGTTATGTCCACGCTCACCTGAGTGTGAAATGGCACCGATGCTATGAACCACCTCTTCAATTTCAAGGTCCAGAGCAGATGACCTCCCAACTCACCATCAGGAACAATGATGTAAAACAAAGAAACAGCAGCTAAAAGTAGAGGAAAAGTATGAGGCGAGGGAGCACAAATGAATCAAGATATCATGTGAACTGTGTGGATTTTTTTAAGTTTCCTGTCACCACAGTTTTAAAAAGTAAGAAGCGGCGAGTGAAATTCATTGTAATCATGTATTATGGGATTGTAAGTATAAATTATTATGTGAAGTATAATTACGTTACCCAATATATCCATAATACTATTTCATCATGGTCAATACAAAAATTATTAGCGAGACATCTGTCTCTTTTTCATACTAAACCTACAGCACATTCCTGGGACGAGCCACACCCCAAAGTATTCAATAGCCACACGTAGCTTGTGGCCCACACAAGCTGGGAGACAGGACAATGTCGTAGTCCACACCACCTTCCCTCAGGGGCCGGTGGCATCCCCAGAAAAGGCCATCCAAGTAGTGGGACTTAAGGTTCCATAGGATTCAGTGACCATCCCTATGTCTTCTCCAATTTGAGAAAAAGCAGAGCTATTAGGTACCACATACTGAAGCCTATAGAGCCAGGTGAAGCCAGAACTCAGACTCTGCTCTACTGTTGACACTTGGCAAGACCTGAGGGGAGTCACTCAGTCTCTCCTCACAGGGCAATGTCAGCAGAAACCTCTGTGCACACTAAAGCCCTGTACCACCCATTCCCCACACCAAGCATCCAGGGTTCCAGGCTGAACTCACATTGTTGTCTTGCTATTGGCCTTTTCTGCAGAATGGCTGAAGCTTAACGTAGGGTCTGAAAGGAAGCTCCTACTTCCCTAGGATTTCTTGGGCACCATGAGAACAGTGAGTCCACAAGAGGCCACTGTCCAAAGGAATTCCCAGTTTCTATCTGGCAGGAACCCCTGACATGCCCAACACAAAAGACTTCACAGAGAAACTGCCAACCCACAGAATCCATGGTACTCAATGGCGTGGCCAAATGAGCTGCATGCTATCATTTTTATCTACCATCTTCCCACAAACCCTGAGGTCAGGTTGATGTGGACTAACATACCCATTGACTCTGCATCTCCATGGAGTGATGCCAGGATAGGTTGGACTACAGAGACGATCACAAATGTATTAGGGGCCCACAGAGTATCTTCTGGCCCTCTTCCCCTGGTCTAGTTTCCCAACAGCTGCTCACCTTCTAGTTTTCTCTCTTTATTTGTGGTGCTGGGATGGGGACCCAAGGCCTCACGCATGAGATACAAGCACTTCCTCACCAAGCTACATCCCTAGCCCTCATATTGTCTTAATAGCAGCTTCAGGATGTCATGGACATTTAGAAATTTCCCTCATCCTCCTACTCTGTAATTTGCACATTTGTTGCCTGGTGCCACCGCTGCTGCCCCTCTCCCTAATGCTACTTAATCCATGTCCCACTCAGCCGCTATTGCAGAAAGGCAGCAAAGCAAGGAGAAACAAGCCCAAATGGCTTTTTTTGGGCCGCCCATCGCATTCTTGGAAATCTGTTAGAGATGCATCCAGTGCTTTCTCCCCTATTGTTGAAGCAGCTGGCAGGCATGGGCTGACGGTGCAGTCGCCCGCATCTGTGTTGTTTCATTCTGCAGCATGAAGCCTGGATGTTTTCGTCTCTCTACCAAAGTCAGAGGCGTACTGGGTAACTGATAAATTATCTGCTTGCTATTAAAAAATGTGAACAATGCTTTCTGCTGAAATGGGACTTTGGGGACAGCAGTTGAAGCATGCACCACCAACTCTAAGGGCCAGGCTGGGTGGTCACAGGCTCAGAAGACTGCTGGGCACTGCAAGAAAAGAAGCCACATGGAGCATGGAGAGAAGGGATTTTTAAAGGGAGGGTTCTGGTGGCCAGGAAGCACCATTCTTATCGCAAGCAGAGCCATAGACATGAAGAGTCACCCAGAGCATCCTTCATGATAGGCTCGCTGCCCAGCTGCAGAGAAGCCAGTAGACCTCCAGATGCCAGCTCAGGGTCAGCCTCTGCTGTAGCAGCTGCTCCCAGCTGGCCCTTCCCAGGGCAGCCACATCTGGTGATGGAGAGGCAAGGATAAACAAGCTAAGCTAGCCATTTGGGCCCTACATGAGAAGACTCAGATGGGCAACATTCACTGCAGGGCTCCTAGAGTAGGAGGAGGCTCTGCAGCCCTGCAAAGGGCTCTTCTCATCCCTTCCTGCTCACAGGACCTGGCTCCTGATACACGTTCCATACTGGTACCCCAAACTCCATCTCAGTATTCTTTTCAGAAAAACTCAAACCTCAGTGCTCTACATTGGCTATGCCGGACACTTTAACGTATTCCTCTTCCTAATCTGCCCTATGATGTGATGTTGAGATTTAAGAAGAGCCATGGACATAGAGAACAATAAAGGTAGAAACTGAGATTTCATTAGCCCCGTCTCAGTCCATTTTTCATTTTTCCAACAAAAATACTTGGCCTTGTACAGTTTATGAAGAAATTAATTTCTTCCGGTTCTGGAGGGCTTTGCAGTCCAAGGTGAGGCGACCTCAGTAGCTGATGGGCTTTTTGCCTGTAGGGGCTGTGTGGTGTCCTGAGTTCATTCAAGGTACCAAATGCTGAGACCCAGCAACTGTGTGAGAGTGTTTTAATCCATTAATCCATGAATTCACTCAAGAAAGCAGAGTCCTCCTGACTCCATCCCCTCCCAAATTCCCACCTCCAAATACTATTAACATCTGCCTTTGGGGATTGGATTTCCATCACATGAATTCTGAAAAACAAATGTTCAATCAAAAGCAAGTTGTCCCCTTTATACGCTTTAAGAGCTTTCATAATGAGGTCCTGTGTTAGAGGGCCATGGACCTGGTCTAACCTCTGAAGCCTAGCATCCTACTTTTCTGTTGCATCCTAACTTAGACCTTCCTAATGCACTGCTGGTAACCTAAGAGGACCAGAAAGTCTGGAGTCCCTTCAGAAGAACAGCAGAGATGGAAGGAAATAGCAGAGGCACCTTCTGATGAGATTTCAGGGTTTCTTGAAAGACATCCCAGCATCAAAACTATCCTTCTGGGACTGGGAAGTTGGCTCGGTGGTACAGTGCTTACTTCACATGCATAAGGCCCTGGGTTTGATTCTTCAGCACCATATAAGCAGAAAAAAGCCGGAAGTAGTGCTGTGGCTCAAGTGGTAGAGCGCTAGCCTTGAGCTGAAGAGCTGAGGGACAGTGCCCAGGTCCAGAGTTCAAGCCCCACAACTGACCAAAAAAAAAAAAACCTATCTTTCCCACTTGGCCACCTGCAACTACAATTCCTTGTTTTGCAAAGTCAGAGAGAAGAGTTGATGTATGAAATAATGAAATACAGGGAGAATCAGTGGGTACCAGACCTGTCCTAGTTTTTTCTACCATCTTCTGCCCGGCCTGCTTCAGATCCTTCCTGTCACTGAGGGAAGAGATCTGATGACCAGTTCCTTGGAGGTGACACTGTGTGTGGGGGTGAAAGAAGTGAGTGAGGTATATCACAAGCCCCTGCTTCCAGGTTGAGAGGAGAGTTTACAAAGCAGAAGGATTGCAACATTTTATAGACTTGTGATTGCAAGTCCAACACCCCTAAAAGCTGTTTATTTCTTTCTCGTTAGGTTGCCCTGTAATGGGGGTAAAGTAGATAATAGACCTTTAGTAATTGAGTAGTGATAAAAATAGCTGTTCTGATACACAGGCATGGTGAACGCAGGTATTTTCTAAATGCCAAAATAGAATTTTTCATTAAGCAGCATCATTAAGTACTAGTCTCTATAACGCGTGATTAAGGTAAGTTTCTTAATAAGAATAACTACAATCATTTGAAATGCAATTTCACAAGGCCCTTTGATGACTGCGTAATGTAAGTGCACTGTTCCTTGGCGGCTTAGACATCACCTTGACTCACCCGCAAACACATTTGTGTTCCACCAGGCCAGACATTTGCAAGTCAGAACCCTCACTGATGAAATGATATGGAATCTTCCACCTCAACTTATGCCACTTTCTCACGACGATCATTTGCAACTAGACACAGCTGCGAATCAACAGAAGCAGGAGGTGATCCTGGCCACCCCAGATCTCTGCCTAAAAAGCTGGGCGTAAATTTCCCATTGTGACAGCTCCCACCCCACCTGCATCATAGGAAGCCAAAAGCACTTTTTTTTTTTCCACAGGAGAGTTGATACCAAGACAGAATTGCGTAAACAGACTTGCTAAACTCAATTTTGTGTTGTTTCTCCAGTACTGGGAATTGAACCTAGGACTCCCACTTTCTAGGCAAGCCTATAAGCCATTAAGCCAATCCCCAGCCCTTCCTTTATGCTTTCAGTTGGTTTTTCAGACAGCATCCAGTTAACCTTGCCCACAAAGTAATTGGGATTGCAGGCATGTGCTACCACACTAGCTCCATCTTACTTATCTTCCACCAGTTACCCATCTACTTCCTAATCACTTTCCCACAATACCCCTTGACGCCCTTTGTAAAAATTGTATTTATGCCCTAGACTCTCACTACTTTTTTGAGTTTCGCTTCTTTTCTGAATCCCTATGCACATAAAATGGTAATGAAGTTGGGGTTGGGGAGGCATGGCTCAAGTGGTAGAGCACCTGCCTGGTGTGGAACCCTGAGTTCCATCCCTCCTACCACAAAAATAAGACCAGATAGCTTGGCCCCATAGGCAGCTTCCTCTCAGAACTACCATGAGCCAGGCCCGGCTCCCTCCATGTTTCAACTTCCCTGGGCATGCACTGAGGAGATGGGAAGTTGCCTAGACTGATGCTTCTCAAGCTGTGGCTCCTACTAGCAATATGAGCATCAGGATCACTGGGGAGTTTATCAAACATGGGAAAATGTGGACCTACCCAGGCCTAAATCAGCCTCTGAAATACAAACCAGAAAAAAATCCATTTCTAGATGCTGTACTCAAATGTGATAACCACTAAACTGAATGACCTCACAGGTCTCTTCCACATTAAAGAGCCAGAGCTTTTTCTTGTTCCAGCCTTAAACTACCCTCCTCTCCTCTCCTCTCCTCTCTTTCCCCCTCTCTCTCTCCCTTCCCGCCCCCCCCCTCTCCCCATACGTCCCTCTTCTCCAAACTTCCCTTTGCCCCTACAAATTGCTAACTTCGAGGAATTTAAAATAAGATTCACGGTTAGTCATTTCCATGGCAACCTTAACAAAACCATTAAGATGCTTTTGTTCTTTAATACATCTGCTCTTCCCTTTAAAGGCACTGTCTTCCTTTTCCAACTCTAAATCAATCATCTCAAAAGCACTTCGGTCTTATGCAACTATAGTCCAGACCAGCCATGAGAAGCATTAAGTTCCACTACCTCATGCTTTAATGCCAGCTCTTCTGTAGTCTAGCTCTGAAGATGGTGCTAAGCCTAAGCTCCCAGGACCACAGAAAAGAATCTGTCCACCCATTACTCCCTCCACCTTCACTGGATTCACACTGTCCCATGACTCCATTCCAGAAAGAAGGACAAACTTCCCCTGGTGAGTCCTGCATCTGCCAAGGTCTGGTGCAGCCGGCTCCATGTGACACACACTATTGAGAACTATACAAATGTTGGTGATTGGTATTACCATTAACTGAGCAGCCCTCAGGAGACTGGTTCAGGGAGAGGTTGGGGGTATGAGGAGATACATGCATGCTCATGGAATTGGTTTGCCCAGATTGGCTTCAAAACTCAATCCTCACATTTCAGCCTCCTGAGTAGTTAAGATTACAAGAGTGAGCCACCAGTGCTCAACTGATTTACTTCACTTCAATGTACCCTTCATGTTCCCAACTTAATATGTGGTTCTGAAGCTAAAAACCAGGTAGCAACTGACTTCAGTAAATCATTGAACACATATTTGTGTCTGTTTTTTAGAAACCTGCCTCCTAATGAAAAGTAAAACAAGCCAGGTGCCAGTGGCTCATGCCTGTAATCCTCGCTGCTCAGGAGGCTGAGATCTGAGGATTGTGGTTCAAAGACAGCCCGAGCAGGAAAGTCCGTGAGACTCTTATCTCAAATAAACCACTCAGAAAACTGGAATTGACGCAGTGGTTCAAGTGGTAATGCTCTGGCATTGAGCTGAAGAGCTGAGGGACAGTGTTCAGGCCCAGAGTTCAAGCAGCATGACCAACCAAAAAAAAAAAAAGAAGAAGAAAAGAAAAGTAAACACAAGTTCAGAGAGTCAAAGACTTTAGACATAGAAAGGACATTAGGTCAATGTTCTATGTGTATTTCCTTGCAGATGTAAAAACGAAAATCCACAGAGATAAAGTGATCGGGCTAGTGTGTCCCAGCTAATTCTTCAAAGAACCAAGAAAAGATCCTTTGTCTTCTGGCAGACATCCATCCTCTATATCATGGTGGGTCTGAGATTCTGATTATGCTGGTCATTGTTACACAATAGCTGCTGTCTGGTTTTTCATTGTAAAGTCAATAACCCTGGTGCAAATGTTAAATTAACGCTGCACTCAGTGTCAATGATAACAAATTAAACTGCTTCAAGCTAACAGAAATTGCCTTTCTCTGCAGACATTTTTTTCTATCTCTTCCTTGTCCCTTCCCCTCAAAACTCACACTTGTTCTGGATACCCCAAAGCAAAAGGCAGTTCAGAAAATTCCAGTTGCCCAATGCCAGTCAGAGCAAAGCCCTATCCTCAGCCGCAGTAATAGAGCAGTTGAAAATGCTATGCATTTAAGTCACAAAGGCTATGATTTCTGCCTGAGATTGTCCGATAACAGAAATGAATAATGGTCCTTTGCCTGAAAATACATATTGATTGTTGGCTGTGAATTTCACCATGGATAATGCTGAAGTCATCATCCTTCAAATGTGTGTGAATTGCAGTTGCTGTTACCTAATCCTTGCCGGGTGATTTGTAGCCAGAGACAAGACCGGCAGGAGGAATGTCTCCATGCACACCAGGCTGGACCTTCTCCAGCCAATTTTCCATCCTAGATTATTTGATCTTCATGTCTAAGGTCTCAGTTTATGACACCCAAAGGGCAGATTGATTGCCCACATTTGACTAAGATGAAGGCCCCCTCCCTATCCTTTAATCTTCTGCAGAACGGAATTCTTCAGAAATTATCTCAGATTCCCAGACCCGGCCACCACTTAACTGCTTCAGTCTTTGATGGTGTGGCCTCCCTAAGCTATATTCTCTTTCTGCCAGCTGCCAATGACACCAAATTGACAACAGCACGCACACAAGGTGTCTTCATCTCTCTCCAAACTGGACCAACAGCCTACCTACCTCCTCAAATGCAGCTGTAATTGTTTTCTGGGTTTCTTCTGGTGCTTAGAACCATTAAGCAATCTCTAGCTAATCTGGCTACCAGAAAATTCCAAATCCTCTGGAAGACAGGAGGTCGGTATGGTTGACTAACGGGTATCAGAACTGTCAGAGCATCAGCCTCGAGGTATTCTCGGTCCCTAGCAACTAAGATAGCAGAGATATCAGCTTCTCACGGAGTAGGATTCAAGAGAACACTGGTTTCTCCTAAATCAAAATACTTTCCCCAGTAGCCTGTTATAATACCTAAAATGCGTCTGTTAAAAGGTTTATTTCAGTGAAGTCAATCAAATTGGGATCTCCAAATGGCACTTATAAAATCTATATAGAAAAATCCATGTAGATATGGCTGATTCTAAAAACCAGCCTGGACCTTTCCACTACACTTCTACCTCAGATGGAAGACTGAGAAGCAAATCTAGGGCAGGGGGCAAGAAGCAGGGGTGGAGGGAGGGGGGGAGGGTACACATTCTGAGCATCCACTGCAGGCATGGCCCTTAGGATAATGTGTTTAAAGGATATAAAGTGTAATCACTGAAGCAATATCCTCTTTCTATATGGGATGGGGGTGCAGATGCCCTTCTATTTGGGAGAGACTGATACACATGTAGATGCTAAATGAGAGGAAAAGAGAACATTTGCAATTGGACGCAACTGAGGTAGAAAAAAGTAATATTCTAAAATATCGCAGGATGTGGAAGTGAGCTGAGGGGACAATCAGTAAAAAAAAAAAAAAAAAAAAAAAAAAGTGCCTATGAAGGTCCTAAATTCCAGAGAGACAGACAGACAGACAGACAAGACAGACGGATGAACAGAGACAGAGAGAGAAAGGTATATATAAAGATACACACACAGATATAGAAAGAGTGGTAAAGTGTGTATAGGAGAGAGAGAGAGAGAGAGAGAGAGAGAGAGAGAGAGAGAGAGAATTAAAGACATAGAAGATACAACATAAAACAGAAGGAATAAGACCAAAAGAAAGTAGAGGTGTTTTCTCAGAAAAAGAAAAGGTATACTGTTTACCGTGAGATGGAGCTAAAGACACAATGGATGATGAGACCTATACATTAAGAGACTGAGAAGAGAGAGGTTGGGGAAATAAGGCCAGTGGGTCCTATGATAAAAGGGGCTTTTGAAAATGTCAGAAAGGTTTGGCTAGTCTGAAACAAGAGTGAAACTGTTTCTGTTAGTAGGCATAAAGAAGGTGAGATTACCCTTTCCTATATATAATGGTTATATAAAACAAGCCAGAGAAGAACTGTAGTGAATGTGGGTATCACAGGCAATATGGGACTGGTTTAGAATAGAATTTGTCAGTGGATCTTCTTGAGAAGAAATGATAAAGCAGCCAGGATTCTCCTTGTGGGCTAAATATCAGTTGGGAGGGGAGGGGGGAATCTACTCTTCTAAGGAAAATGACTGCTAACTCTGGGAGAGTAGAAAGATGGAAAGTCAGAAGAAGGAAGATAGTTGACTCACGAGTTAGAAAAAGCCACAGCTATACAGGTGGACCCGTTGCAACAATGAGAAGTACAAGTTGCTATGTCGAAAACGAACTTTACAACTTTGGTGATGGGGGGGGCGAGGAGGATTGGGTGGGGGGGACGGGGGGTGGAGAGGAAGGGATGGGAAGGGGAAACAAAGGAGGAGGCTACAATGCCCTCTGTACAGTATTTTCACAATAAAAAATAAATCAAATTTTTTTTTAAATTTTTTTTAAAAGAAAGAAAAACACCACCGCTGATGACAGTGGGATGTACAAGAGGAATTTTTTTGTTCTGTTCTAACAGCAATCCTTTTACTTAAAAAAAAAAAAAAAAAACAGACGAAGACGAAGAAAGCAAAGTTAACCAATTTGTCTTGCCAACTACATAAAGCATGACAAGTCTCTTAATGGCACTCGATTATGTTGAACGTTTCTTCTCTTCCAGCCTCCCTGCCTCCGATGTGTCTAAATGCTCAGGTTCCTAGTGCAAACTAGTGCTGTAAGTCACAGGACTGAAAAGGCTGGAGGGACTGGTTCCAGAAATGTCAAGTGGAATTACATCACCTCTATTCTCAAGCATCTCCCTGGGTATGATTTCTGTGTGTGTGCACAAGAACACATATGTACACACCTGCAAGCCAGTCCTGGGATTTGAACTCAGGGCCTAGGCACTGTCTCTGATCTTCTTTTGCTCAAGGCTAGTGCTCTACCACTTGAACCAGAGCTCCTCTTCCTGTTTTTTTGGTAGTTTAGTGGAAATAAGAATCTCACTGACTTTCCTGCCCAGGCTTGCAGATCAGATCTCAGCCTCCTGTGCAGCTAGGATTACAAGCGTGAGCTGCCACTGCCTGGCCCTGGGTCTGACTTCTTTACCCACCCAGGCTGGTTTTCTCCCCTGAGCCCCAAGCCCACATTGAGCAGTTTTTCTGTACTTCCTTCCTTCCTAAGACCTTGTCCATGCTCTTCACCCCTCCTCTACTCTAGGCAGGTCATCGGTTCACACAGCCTGTGCATGGCTAGAGATAATGCCTAGCCCTCTATATAAATTCGGCCAGGTCTCAAATCCTAAAAGCCACCTTTTTGCCTGCACTATGGATGCAATGTGATTACTAAAGATTCCATCATTGAGATGTATGTGAAAGAGTTGGGTCTTATGACACAAGACTATTTCGAGGGGAAATTCCCAAGTTACCAATAAACCTGACAATGATGAATGCATGAATTCAGTCTTTTTGGTTTGCTATGCAAGTAATTACTTATAATCTTTTTTTTTGAGGGGGGGCGGGCCCTGTGTCTAGCAATTGCTAGACAATTGCTCTATTACTTGAGGCACACACACACACACACACACACACACACACACACACACACACACGTGCACACACACACACACGCACATTGGTCCTTTTTGGTTTAGTTTTCAGTTTTTCAAATAAGATCTTTGTAGCTGACTTAGGCATAAACTACAATCTCCCATCTCCACCTTCTCAGAAGCTTGAATTATAGGTGTGCACCACCATACCCAGCTTTATCCTTACTAAAGAATACAAGCTAGTCAGGAAAACCTCCATTACTGTGATGTTTCTAAATACATTAAATTGTACAAAAAAAAAAAAAAAACTTTTTTTAAGAAAAGGACCTAAACAAAGGCCTACTCTTACCTTAGCCTTTAATGTTTTTTAAGCCTGTGAAGTTTTATACTCCCAAATTTTCCTCCAAAATTTTCAATTGTTGTAAAAGAGCCTAGAGAGAATTCCAGAAGGAAATATATGTGTTATTGGGAACTAGTCATTTAAACACAGTCATTTAAACTAAAAGTGGTTGGCCAACAAGTCTCCATGTAAGAGGGAATATCTCTCCCAGGAGGAATGGGAAATCTTAAGGTTTGTGAGATTGCATTGGAAGTTCAAGTCACAAGTTCTGACAGCCAGAGGCCCTTAGCAGAGGCCTACAGGAGAAGATGGTCCATACAACTTTATAGCCTTTAGCAACAGAAGCTAGTGGCTAGAAAGTCTTTTGCTGCTTGAAAAGACCACGATGTGTTTCCTGACATTCTCGCTTTCCTCAGAGGAATAAAAGACAGTGCATGTTCAGTACAGTCTTCACCGTGTTTTGCAACCTAATAGATTCTAAAGATGGAACTTGGGAACTTCCAATATTGTCTTTGCAACTCAAACAATGTTGGTTATTTCATAGTCTCAGCACAGATTCGTATAATGACAAATGTAAAATCTAAAAGAAAACACTGAAAAGCAATTGGCCTCTTCCTAGAATTCTTTATGAAAGAAGTGGGAGGAGTCTTGATGCTTAGAAATTCTACCTTCAAATTATTGTATTGATATTTCTTCATAAAAGTCCATCCTTAGCCTCAGACCTCTCATGTTTACTGCTGCTCTTGATTGCATCTCTTTCTCCTGTGCTTGATCTAATTCTGCCATTCCATTCACGAGGGCTTAGAAGCAATGGGCTTTCGTATACTTATATAATATAGGCAGTGTTTATATAATAAACTGTCTATATATACTATAGATAGTAGATTGTGTCATGTAGGTTTGTGTAAGTGCACTATGTGATTCTTGTTATTGTTGTTGGGAGGGAAGGACTGGAACTCGGTGCCTGGGCACTGTCCCTGAGTTCTTTCACTCAAGGCTAGTACTCTACCACTTTGAGCCACAAAGCTGCTTCAGTTTCCTGGTGGTTAATTGGGGATGGGAGTCTCATGGACTTTCCTGCCTGGGCTGGCTTTGAACCATGATCCTCAGATCTCAGCCTCCTGAGTAGCTAGGATTATAGTCATGAGCCATCAGCACCGGGCTTCTTTGATGTTTTCACTGTGACCAAGTCACATAACAACACATTTCTCACAATAGATCCCTGCTGTTAATGATGTATGACTGCAACTTAAAGCTGATAGAAACATATGCTAAGCTTAAGAGAAAAATGGAGAGTGTTGAGTGTCTGGTTTTAATATAACATGCTTTCTTGTAGGCTTGTATAATACACAACTTGCTTGCAAAATCCCTTTTTTAAAAAATCTATTATGGTTTGGGATCCGAAATGTCTACCACAGTCCATGTGTTGAAGTCCATGCACCAGTGTTCAGACTTGGGGACTTTAAGAGATGATTGAATCATAAATCAGTTTATCAGCCCATTGATAGATTCAACCATGATGGATTTGAGAAGAGAGACTTTGTTATAAAGTGGAGTAGCTCTCATCTCCTCTCTCCTCTTCCTCCTCTTCTTCCTCCTTCTTTACCTCTCTCTCCCTCCCTCTTGCTTCCTTCATCTTTCTCCCTCCTCTACTCACACAGCCTGCACCATAGTGTTCTACAATGAAGCCTAAAGATCAAGGACAAACATCTGGAACCAGGAATCAAGGTACATCTTTCATCTATAGCAACAGAAAGCTGTTATAACAAGGGTCAAGTGAGCTCTAATGAACCCAATGCAGAAGTCATCACCATGGCATTGATGCTCCTAGCCACTGCATCTAAATCAGGGCCTTGGGCTGGAGGTGTGGCTCAGTTGGTAGACTGCTAGCTAATGAACAAAAGTGTCAGTACCAAGTTCAAATAAAACAGGACCACATCATCCTTTCATCCTACTTGATTTTTCTTTATTTAGCACTATCTATAAGGATGTTATCAAATTGATTTCCCATGATAATATGTTTTTTTAAAACTCTTAGCTGTCTCCCTCTTCCTCCCTCTTCCTCCCACCCCAACATCCTCACTTGGGAATCTGTGCTACTTTTCCAACTGCTCTTGGCTTATGTGAGTGAACATCCTTCTTTTTCTTGCATCTGCAGTCTCACACTTTGTCAATTAACATAGCAAACCACTAAACTCCATGCTTCTTAGAAGTAAACAGGAGTAGGGAAAGCTGTGTTTACTTATACAAAAATAGTTTGTAGTGTTATAGATTTCATCAGATCTTTTCTTTCCAAGTTTTTTAACAACATGTACAAATCTATAGTCAGAAAAATGACACATTCCATATTTCCTTTTGCAATAAAATATGTCTCCTTTATTTTTATTGGCGTAATTCATTATTTGGAGGGCTTTCAATGTGGTATTTCCATACATGTACACAATGTATTTTGATTGTGTTCATCTCTTTAGCCATTCTCTCTTATCCTGCCTGTATCTCCTTGTACAATTTTCAATAGGTTTCATCACTCAACATACACTAATAGTCTACCTAAGCAAGCTAGTCTTGAGCACAAGAATACTCTGGACTCTAGATGGTTTGTGCAAGTCTTCTTTAAATAGCTGATTAAACATGTTTCTTGTGGGAGTGGAAAGCACCAACTAATTTCCATTGATAAGATTTTTATACCTCTCCCTTCATGTTCAGAGTAAGAGACAGTGACATACACCTATCACTCACATACTATTTGAACTTATCTATAATTGTCTCATTTCACTGCTTTCCCGCTCTTTCTAATGACAAAGCACGGCTCACTCCTACCCAGCCTCTCAGAGTCAATGCAAGAGAAGCTGCTTACATAGCTTTTTCAGTGTGCTTTTATTGTGTTTGGTTTTGTCTTTCTATTAACAAAACATTCTCATTTTTCTGAAATGCGTGTTCTTATTTAGAACGTACGAGATTTTCCAAAGCAGATACATTTGAGGAGACATGACAGGATTTAAAATTTATATGATACAATAAACCATTTGTTCTCAGTAAGCAGGACTAAGCGGAGCATTGCTGGCTTTCAGAATTCCAGCTGAGTGCAAAATGCCAACTTCAGGCCACTGTTTAGTAGCTCGCTAGGATTGGTTGGGGTTGGGGCAGACTGAGGGGGTGCATGCTGGAATCATCAAACTTTCAGGCAAAATTGGCCACTGCCATCCAAGTAGGCACTGCATTTGTTTCTGTTCCTACATGAGAGCTTCTGGTTCGTTAAGACTAAAAACAATATGCATATTTTGATGCTTTTGACAATGATAGCAGGTGGAAACAAGCTTTAAAAGCACCATATTTCTGATTTATCTCATTATCCCCGACAGTACCCTCACCTGGAAATAGCTCGGTTGACTTGCTTCTTAGCCAGATCTACAAAATTCACTTGATTGAGGATTTGACTGTCATGCAAAAGTTAAGGGCTACAGAAGAATAGGCCTGCACTGTATGTACTTGTAGAATGAGGAGGAGCTTTGAAGCCTCACCTAGTTGTCCACGATTGACCTGTTTCTCTGGTGAGCACATCGTCCCACCCCATGTGAGACCAATTACTTTACTAGGGATAGTCAGCTTTCATTGCTGCCAGAGGAAGAAAGAGGAAATGAAGGGAGGGAAGGGACCAAGTGAGAGTTGATAGCCTCTCTTTTCCTCTGGGGCAAGTGAAGAGAGCTAATCTGCTTCTGAAATCATTTCTTCCCTTAACATTTCCCCGTGTTTTGTGTGGAAAATGCATAGCACCAAGCCATCTCATCCTCTTCCCCTCATTAGAGTGCACCCAATTGTTTCCCTAGTTTTTTGTTGTTGTTGTTTTGCTTTATTCTTTGGTGGTGTGTGGATGCAAACAGTTCATTTGGTGTGTTGAGGAAAGTCTAGCCCCATCAGTCTGCTGGCAGCCCCTGCACGTGGATGGGAGACAGAGCTGGTAAGACTTGGAAACCCACTAAAGCTGCCATCTGAAACCTGCCCAATAATCCACCCACCCAAATGCAGGACGTGTGGAGATAATGACTATTTCCTGAACATCATGCTGTTTAAAAAGCCCTACTGCAGTGTTTGGAGAAATTCAGGCTGGGTTTTTGTGTGTATGTGCGTGTGTCCCAGGTGCTGCTGTTGGAGCTGCCTAGCTGAGTTAAATACACCACACAGGCATCGAGAGCAGGTGGTGGCTGGCCAGATTGCTGGCAGTCAGGGTGGTGGTTGTTTTTCTAATTCCAGCAGTTGGCAGAGGAATGCAGGCTTCAGTACAATCAGTAGCTTTCCATCCACCAAAAAATGGATGTGTTTTCACTAACATCAGTGCATGAAGACACTCTACTCTGCTCAAAAGCCTTTCTGAGACAAAAGTCCAAAGCTGCAGACTGCCACTCAGAAATGTCCTCAGATTATTTCTGCTTTTAAGCCTTTGGCATACAAAGCTCAAGACCCACTCAAGAACTGGGGGTGTAGCTCAAGTGGCTAAGAGCTTGCCCAGCAAGTGCTAGGCCTTGAGTTCAATCTCCAGTACTAGAAACGGGGGGGGGGGGGGGGGGGTAAGGAGGGAGAAAGGGAAGGGAGGGAGGGAGAGAGAGAGAGTACAGAAGGTATGTGCAGAAAGGGTGTTATGAAAGAATTCAAGGGAGAAAATAGCTCAGGAAACCACAGGAACCAGAAATCAACTCAGAATCACCTGTGGCTCCCTAAATCTCCCCTCTCTAGCTTCCTCACAGGCTAGCCCTATTCTGTCGGCTATTCTTCTACTTGTTGGTCCTGGCCCCATGCCCACTGGCCTAGGCAACCTTGTTGGAAGGACCTTCCCTGACCCCTCCCCATCTGATAACCTCTCTCCCTCTCCTAATAATACTCTATCAAATGATCTGTTTCCTCTATTGCCTCTAAATTGTTTCCCAGTCTACTATAAACTCCATGAAATTAGACTTTGTCTCATAAGTCACCATAGCAACAGATCCTAGAACAATATGAAACAGTCAGCACTAAGTAAATGTTCATACATTGCCAGCCTACTATGAAAGGTCTGTGTTTCTTGGTTATTGTTTCCAAAAGAGGCCATCTGATTGGTTCTCTAGACAGCCAATGGACTTGTGTCTTTACTTTCATTAGTTGTCCTTAGTCTAATCAACCAGGTCAAAGAAGAAGGTTCATAGACTGTCCTTTCCAAGGATTGTGGGGGATAGTGGGTTCCCTCAAGGACTCTGTGGATAAAGAAGACACTGAAACATGTCTCAAAAGGAAGTCACCGATCTTTGCAGAGTCATCTCCCTTACATACACAAACACAATATGTATACAACACATTCACTACCCAATTCATATGAACCATTCACCAATGAGACACCTGGCTCAGATGCTTGTTAGGTCACCTGAATTTCTTGGATCTTAACTTGAGATATTCCTTCCCTTAGAAAGTCTCACTATTGCTAATCCACCCCCACCCCCACCCCTACCCCCACGCTCCACCCCACCCCCGCCATCAGTCTATAGACATGGTAGTCTTGTTTCAGAATTCACCTCAGATTTCATCTGCCTCCCAGACTCTGCTTCTCAAATTAGTCCTTTCTTTCCCCAAACTCAAGGGCCATCTTGGTTCAGCCTCTACAGAATACTTACTCTAGGTTCCTTTCCAGAAGAATGGTAAGAATCAGTTAAGTGCCACATGAAGACCCCAGCAGTGACAACCCAAAGATACACTCAGTTATACACAGCTAAAGCATGACATGGAAAGCATGAAAGCTGTGTGTTCACATGGAGGTGAGCACAGGCTCCTGTGCAAGACCATTGGTGATTACTGTGGTGGCACAAAAATGGATAGAAGGATGGGGCAAGGTGATCGCTCAGAATAAACCCTGACCACCTGATAAGCCAGAGATACCAACTCCTTATGTAAATGCATATCGCTTCTAGCTTTTACCACAGACCATTGATTACCAGTATTAGATGTTGAGTCCTTTTGAAAAGTAACCATGTTCTTGAAGGAAACTTGAATTAATTTCATGAATTCAGCTCTGATTCCAACTCTATCACAGTCTGAAAAAAGGCAAGCCATGGAGATCAGAAAAATAAAAGACCAGCACTTGCCAAAGGTCCATGGCAGAGCAGAAGATTTTGAGGACAGTGAAGCTACTCTGTAGAATACCCAGTAGTTGGCACATACCCAGACCAACAGAGTACACACCAAATGTGAATCCTTATGTAAACTCTGGGCTCTGGGTGTCCATACAGGTTCATCAGTTGTAACACATGCAGCGTTCTTGTGGGGGATGGTGAAAGGGAGAGGCTGTACTATAGTGGGGCAGGGATACATGAGAACATGGGAACTTCTACTGGCTGCTCGAGCCAGCTGTGAACATAAATCTCTCCATAGAGCCCATCCTCAAGATTGAGACTAACTTGCTCTAAGAAAACACTCAGGTATTGAGACACACTGGCTTGGAATTACATCAAAATACACACCATCAGAGAATGGCAAGGACTTTGGTTTCAAAGTCTTCTGAACATGAATCCAAACACCACCATTTACCAGCTTCACATCTCCCACAAGTCAAATCTCTGAACTTTGGCTGGGGTATATAGCTCAATGGTGGACCAACTGCCTAGTGTATGCACTGCAAAAAGCTATATAGAGAGATAGAGATAGCGATATATACACATAAATCTCTTTGCCTTGTTTTCCATGCAAGTCAAGTGCTAATAATTCCTACCTCATGATTATTGTAAGGACTAGAGAAGGCATATATAAAACCCATTTCACTTCATATGCTGTTGATGAAATGTATGTAAGTATTCATTCCTTCCCATAGCCTGTTGTAATGTTTAACACTAAGTTTTAAACATGTTAACACTGGGCATGGTGGCACATACTATAATCCAAGATACTTGGGAGACTGTGGCAGGAAGATGACAAGTTTGAGACCAACATGGGTAATTTAGCAAGACCCTATCTCAAAATGAAAGCTAGGAGGATAATAGATAGAGACAGATAAATAAATGGTGGATAAGATAGACAATACATATACACATATGAGACAACTTATTGGCTAAGAAAGAGGATCACTTCGTCATTGTGTCAGCCACCTCAAGCTCACCTGTGGGCAAGGTGCTTGGCAGGCAGATGTACCTGGAAATGGGCATCGAGGTGGGGTAACAGCTTTTGAATAAGATGCTACATCTGCAGAAAGCTGTGGGTAGCAAAGACACCATAAAAACACAACATGAATGTGGGTCAGGCATCTAACACACTTCTCAGGCCTATTTGCCTATGAGAAATAAAACACCTTGCACAGATGACAGGAAGAAATAGATTTCCAATTTTCATTAGCATAATAATAGTGTTCTGTTTCCAAATCCCACTGCACAAAGCTTCCTGGCTTTTTCTCCGTACTTGACCTTCTTCCTACCAAATCTGGAACTAAATTGAAAATGGTATCAAGTGCTCTGGGATGTAGCTGAGCTGGCTTGACTTAAGCCAAGTTTGTGTGTAAGAAAAATATGTTGTAATTACTGGGTGAACTGTCATAGAAGAGAAAATAGAAAAAAACAATTAGAATAACTGTTTTACAACTTAATTTAGACTTGTAGTAATGTCAATGAGGGTAGGCCCCTACTTTAAAACATAAGGTATGTGCCAGGTGTGATGACCCGTGTCTCTCAGAAACTTAGGAGGTAGAGATCAAGAGGATGGAGATTCAAGGCCAGCTTTGGCCAAAAATTAGCAAGATACTATATCTACAAACATGCTGTGTGTAGTGATTCATGCCTATGATTCCAGCTACGCAGAAATCCATAGGTAAAAGATCATAGTCCAGCTGGGCGCCCGTGGCTCGTGCCTGTAATCCTAGCTACTCAAGAGACTGAGGGGGCTGGGAAGGTGGCTCAGTGGTAGAGTGCTTGCCTTGCATGCATGAGGCCCTGGGTTCGATTCCTCAGCACCACATAAGCAAAAAGAAAAAAGCCAGAAGTGGCACTGTGGCTCAAGGGGTAGAGTGCTAGCCTTGAGCTGAAGAGCTGAGGGACAGTACCCAGGCCCAGAGTTCAGGCCCCACGACTGGACCCAAAAAAAAAAAAGAGACTGAGATCTGAGGATTGCGGTTCAAAGCCAGTCCAGGCAAGAAAGTCTGTGAGACACTTATCTCCAATAAACCACCAGAAAGCCAGAAGTGGTGCTATGGCTCAAGTGGTAGAGTGCTAGCTTTGAGCTTAAGTGCTGAGGGACAGTGCCCAGGCCCAGAGTTCAAGCCTCATGACTGACAAAAAAAAAAGGATAATGGTCCAAGGCTGGACAAAAAAAAAAAAAAAAAAAAAACAGCAAAAAAACTGCCTAGTTAACAAGAAAGAACCCTGAATTCATACCACAGTACTGGCAAAATTATATAAACAAAAATTCAAGAAGTGGGAGAAATTCCAATATGGGAATCAAAGGATTAAATTAATACAAAGTACTACAAGGCAAACCCTATACATATACATACACAGACAGACAGACAGACAGACACACACACACGCAAATCTATTTAGGACCCTGATTCATAAATGGAGCAACTTGTATATTTTTCTCATCTGTAAACATGACATAGCATTGTTTATTATCCTGTTTTGCAAATAACGTTTTATTGGAATGAAGCCACACTCACATGTCTACATATTGCTTATGGCTACTTTTCTTTTTTGGGGGGTGGGAGGTGTCCAGTCGTGGGGCCTGAACCCTGGGCGCTTTCCCTCAGCTCTTCAGCTCAAGGCTAGCACTCTACCACTTAAGCCACAGCGCCACTTCTGGCTTTTTTCTTTTTGCTTATGTGGTGCTGAGGAATCGAACCCAGGGCCTCAGGCATGCAAGGCAAGCGCTCTACCACTGAGCCACCTTCCCAGCCCCAGCGTATGGCTACTTTTATACAACAGAACTATGTAGCTGGGAGACAGAACAACCCACATGAGAAAACACTACTGGGCCAAGCCCTACTTTATGACAACATGGTCTTTTATTTCCCCACCACCAACACTTGAGCTGATAGATTGAAAAATACAGTGTTAACAGAAGCTTATGCCTGTAATTCTATTCAGGCGGCTGAGATTTGAGGATTGTGGTTTAAACCTACCTTGGGAAAAATAGTCTGTGAGACTCTCAACCACTAAAAAGCCAGAAGTGAAAACTTTGGTTCAAATGATAGAGCACCTGCCTTGGGTGAAAAAGCTAAGGGACAGTCCCTACATCCTGAGTTTAAGTAAAGTACCAGCACCAAAAAATAAAATAATAAAATTCGTATCTGAAGGCCTGTGCTTTTTATGGAGTATATGGGATACATATGCATACATACATATGTAACTGGTACATACCATTTAGAATTAACTAGTAAAAGTAGTTTATATTACCAAATATATATATATATTTCATAGTTGTTTCACTAAAAGTAAGTTCATTTCAGTCTTGATTAGTAATTATTAGGTGATTAGTTATTTTCACCTATCACAGAAACTTAGAAACAATGTTATTCTTAGTTTATCCACGGATTGAATGCAAAAGGAAATGAAACTAGTGCATTTAATTCAACTCAGCACTTTCTAACAGAGATGAAATAGTGTCAATTACATGCACTGCAGTTGTTTCAAAGCGAACTGAGACATAAAATACACTCGATTTAATTAAAGCATAAAAAGGAAATGAGGTATCAATGGTAAAAGAGTGAGAGCAGCAGTATTGGTATGGTAATCTGATTTATGCATCGCGATTTACTGCATCCAAAATTGTGTGGGTTTTAAACAGTCATTAATGGGAAGTGAGTTAAAACAGAGTAACAGAGGAGGGGGAAAAACAATTTAAATAAGTGACATTTTTCTTTTTTTTGCATTTAAACATCTTCTAGAAAAGGGGCTATTAAATTTTTAAGCCAGTTTTTAATCAAAGTTTAGTGGTATAATATTTAATTGAAAACAACAGCAGATGTCCTTTTTCAAAACCTTTTTCTCCGTGGTTAAATCAAGGTCTCCAGAACTATTTAATGAGATAATTGTTCGTCTGTGAACACACAGCAGTATGTACTGTGACACTAAAATACAAAGGTTTGGAGGCCAGTAGCTTTCTGCTTCTCCTATCTCTCCCGTGTGGTTGTCTCAAATTCTGAACAGACTTTGGCCTAAACTAGATCCTACTGTGAAAAAGCCAAGCAACCAACAGGAGATGTTTATAGAAGTCATTGATTCCTTCACTCATCCATCATGTATCTACTGGACTGACTACTAGAGATTCAGCATGATGAGCCAGTTTCTAAAGCAAGTCATTATCCTTGAGGCTTGTAGGTTGGTGGCTGGGTGCAGAGCAATGAAGCTAAAGGGAGTGCACTGAGTTGTCAGGCCTAAGAGTTACACAGAACTCGTCCAGCCTAGAGGTAGCTGTGCTGAGACCTAAAGGATAAGCAGGGATGCTCCGGCGGTCAGAGCATTTGGCCATTGCTCGTTGGAAAAGGTCTGTGCTTCCCGTGGGCCCTAGCAGTTTTTAAATAGAATACAAAAGACAGCCAGATTCCAAATAAGTCCAGTCAAAAGTTTATTTTTCTTTCCACCCTAAAAGCACACAGCAAAAGAAAGGGAGGTTGGCAATGGCAGAGAATGCTGGGCTCATGGACGGACTGGGAAAGGCAGAAGCTTGGATTTGATGGGAAGTGAAGAAGGAAGGCAGGTAGAAAGGCAATCAGGAAGGCAAGCAGGCAAACAGGAAGGTAGACAGGCAGGCAGGCAGGCAGGCTGGCTGGCTGGCTGTGAGGTAGAAAGACAGGCAGGAAGGAAGCCAAGCAGCTGGAAGGCAGGAAGGAAGGAAGGAAGGAAGGCAGGAAGGCAGGAAGGCAGGCAGGAAGGCAAGCAGGCAAACAGGAAGGCAGGAAAGAAGGCAGGAAGGCAGGAAGGCAGAAAGGCAGGAAGGCAGGCAGGAGGACAGGAAGGCAGGCAGGAAGACAGGAAGGCAGGCAGGAAGACAAGCAGGCAGGAAGACAGGAAGGCAGGCAGGAAGACAAGCAGGCAGGAAGAAGACAGGAAGGAAGAGAAGCAGGAATGCAAGCCAGCAAACAGGAAGGTAGGAAGGCAAGCAGGCCGGCAGGCTGCGAGGCAGGAAGGCAAGCAGGAAGGAAGGCAGGCAGGCTGGAAGGCAGGCAGGAAGGCAGGCAGGAAGGCAAACAGAAAGAAGGTAGGCAATCTGGTATGTGGACATGGATATAAAGGATATGACAAGAGACAAGTGAAAGCAGTCCAAGTATGGGCCAAATCCAAGCAGCCCAGCAAGAAGAGCTAAACTTTCTGGTCAGAAGCAGGCAGGCGTCTACAAGTGTGAGTGCTGCGTCAGACAGGATTCCAGGCTTGGCTGGGCTTCAGAAGCAAGACAATTCCCAGAAAGGAAATGGGTAAAAGAGACAGGGTTGCTATAGTAAGGAAAACGGGGTCTTGAGATGAGGTGAATGGTCAGATTCTCCAAAGAATTCCAGAAGAAAAACAGCACATCAGAACTTCAGAGAGGATAGCTCTTCCATCTTTAGACCATTAAGTTCGGCAGACCAGAGAGGTACAAGGAAGAAGGTTAGAGGCATGTAGCTAGCAGACAGGTTTAAGTATTGCTTTTAAAAATCTAAGAAAGCTGCTATCTGTCTTATCAAATTAGGGATGATAAGTCAACAGCATTTACCTGGGTATTGTTAAAATAAAAAATACAGAACGAAATATCTAAGAAAAGAACTCTCACTGGGGAATAAAACACAAAACTAGAGTGACAATTCTGCACAACCCAGAGTGGACTCAACCCTCAACTGACCAGAATTTCATGTTCTGCCAGGCACTGTGGCTCATAACTGTATTCCTAACTACTTAGGATTGTACAGTTCAAATCCAGCCCTGGCAGAAAAGTCCATGAGATTCCATCTCTAAAATAACCAGCAAGGAATTGGCGCTGTGGCTCAAGAGGTAGAGCCATTGCCTTGAACTGAAGAGCTGAGGGACAACACCCAGGCCCAAAGTTCAAGCCCCAGGACTGACTAAAAAAAAAAAAAAAAGTAGTGAGAACAAAATAACCAGCAAAAAACTAGGCTGGAGGCATGGCTCACATGGTGGAGAGCCAGCTAAATAAACAACCTAAGCAAGCCTGGGGCCCTGGTCCTGGCCAAATTCGGGTTTCTCATTGGTTAGAGGTAGGTTTACCTGTAAGTAGCTTTTATTCACCCCCATGGAGCCACTTCTCACAACCATGTGATGGGTATAGAATTACACTGACTCTGTGACCAAGAAAGATTTTAAAGGAAAGAAAATGGTTTTGCTGTGGGTTATCATTTCTCATATGAAGCCAGTTTTTCCTGGGTTAAGGGGTGTCTGTCACCTCATCTCAGTGGTTGAGGGGGTGAAAGATTTTCCCAGCCACCACATAGCCTCTTCTGCGGCTGCGCTAAAGGCCTTCCAGACTAGCTGGACTCCCAGCTAGCCACTAACCCTCCCGATGGGTCCCTGAAGCCAGGTCCACATCTGGGGCATTAGAGATTTCACGGAGGCTTGAGAGTCACCTCTTATTGCTGTCTTCTCTTCCCCTTCTTGAGTCTCATCCCTAAATTGCTTTGCCTAAGTGAAGTTGCTACCTCACCCGCCCCCAAAGACCTTGACATTGAAGCCAATTGCCAACACTATGAATACTTCGTGTGAGATTCCAGGACTCAAGACAAGGTAACATGAGAATAAATGTGTCACCTGTGAACCTTGGAGAAACACTAAAACTGTTACCTCTAAGAAAGGGGTAGTGAGTGCAAATGACCAGCAAGAATGCCACTGAACAACAACTGCAAAGAAGTGGGACTTTAAATGTTCCAGCGTTCCCCCTGCTCTAGCCATCAATACTTCCCTTTAAAAGCAAGCATTCTAGTGAGCGTTGGCGCTGTGACGGAGCATTATCAGGGCAATGGCTTGGCATCTGAAGCTTGATGGTGTAAAAGTTGTCAGAACAAAAATGGAGTCACTTGTGTCAAGCCCTAACAATACAAGAAAAGAAAAAGTCAGGAGTTTGTAAAAGAGAGGATCTAGTGTGTACATGACTGATAAGAACCATCACAAAAGACTGCTGGACTCACAGCTTCACACAAAGGCCATTGCAAGCCACACACACACACACACACACACACACACACACACACACACAGATGGACATTACCCAACAACTAACTGCTAGATCTTGGACTGACGCCACCCTGTGATTGTTCTGTAGCCAGGGATCATTATTTCAAAATAACTTACGTAATCCTTCTCCCTTTGTCTTTATTTTTTTTCTTAATTGTGAAAATACCGTACAGAGGGGTTACAATTACATTGGCAAGATAATGAGTACATTTCTTATCAAGCCTTGTTACCTCCTCCTTTGTTTCCCTTCCCATCCCTTCCCATCTCCCCCCCCCCCCCGTCCCCCTACTCCCCCACCTACCCCCCCCACCCCGCTAAAGTTGTAAAGTTCGTTTTTCAACATAACAGTTTGTACATCTCATTGTTCCATTGGGTCCACCTGTATCCCTATTTAAACGATTTGTTTTTTCCTTTCCCCTCCACAAATTATACCAACATCAAATACAGTGAAAGCAGGGGTTATACCATGGCGGGGGGGTCATACAAAGCAACAAAGAAATCATCTTATAAATATGTTAGAAACAATCACATGAAAGCAAAAACATTTGAATACTTATCTTGGGGTTCATTTCACCTAACATCACCTTATCTTTAAAAGCTTCTGCCTGCCTCCCCCTCCTCAAATAGCTCACGGTTTACTATAGCACATGAGTTCTGACTGCAATGCTCTGCTGTTCCCAAATAACTATCTTTTTCTTGTGTGTGTGTGTGTGTGTGTGTGTGTGTGTGTGTGTGTGTGTGTGTGTGTGTGTGTGTGTGTGTGTGTGTGTATACCACCCTGCACACACACCAATACTAAGGCTTGAACTCCGTGCTGTCCCTTAGATTTTATGCTCCCGGATAGTGCTCTACCAAGTGAGCCACAACTCCACTTCTGACTTACAGGTGGTTAATTTTATTTTAAGTAGTTCAGTCCTGGGGCTTGAACTCAGGGCCTAGTCACTGTTCCTGAGCCTCTTTATGCTCAAGGCTAGCACTCTATCACTTGAGCCACAGTGCCATTTCCAGCTTTTCTGAGTAGCTTATTAGAGAGAAAAAAATAGTCTCATGGACTTTCCTGCCCAGGCTGGCCTGGAATTATGATCTTCAGATCTCAGCGTCCTAAGTAACTAGGATTACAGGCCTGAGTCATCATGTAGTTAATTTGAGCTGGTTTCAAATTATTATTCTCAGATCTCAACCTCCTGAGTAGCCACCAGCTCCCAGTTTCTGAATTCTTGATGTAAATAGTTGTCACATAATGGAGCAGAATACCCAAAAACACCTTCTCTGGGGAGTTTCTCAAATATCTCTGCACATCTGATGTCTTAGGATCAAGGCTCATGGCATGCTCTAGTGCCACACTGTCTTAAATGACCTCTGGAGAGTCCTCCAAATACTCTAACATGAATTTTATAGGCCATTAATGCCTTTTCAATTATACCATTAGCCTCTTCCTGCATGGCACAGTTCTTTTAAAAGAGCAGATACAGAATGCTGATAAGAAATCTGTTTCTGTCCTTTATTACACAATGGGATTTTATCGCTGAGACTTTACAAATAGGAGAAAACAAACATGAGGGCCATCTCTGAGTCAAATGCCCTGCAGTCTCTAAAACAAGTGATAATCATCACTAGAGAGGCCTTGATTTCCTGCTCCAGAACTGTCCCTCAGGGCAGACCTGAAGCTTGCCACCACAAATGGGTATATAGCAATAGCTATACTCCCATCCCCCACACAGAAATCTCAGTGCCAATTTTTTAAGGAAGGCCTGTGGTGCTTTAAGATTTCCCATTCACTCTTTCCCTTCCATTTACAAGAACTATTGTCTTGGATGGCCTCCATCCATGCTGCATCTCAGCATAATTATGAACACAGGTCCCTACCTCTCACAGACGTTTCCAGCATGGGCAACAAGTATTTATACATCTCTACTTCCATTCTCACGGCTGCAACTCACTTTGAACTGGCATTCACTGCTGTCTGGGCGGAGGGTGGGACTTGGCAGTAGTAGCTGCACAGCTGATCTTCTCTATTCTCCATTCGCTTGTACATTGTTTCAGTTGACTGCCAAGTCTGCATCAGACACAAAGTTATTAGCACCAGGCAGTGCTTCCCTGTTGGGTTGAACAGTTCATAGACTGCACAGGGCACCCAGCCTGGGGGGGGGGGGGGCGGGAAGCGATGCTTGTACTGCAGCCTCCCTCCCCCTGAGAGACCATGCTCCCTGGTGCAAGCTAGGCCCATCTCCTAGGAGGAAAAGTTACTTTTTCTTTGAACAAAGTCACTGACTCCTCGCCAAGCCTTGATCTCCCTACAGCGGATGTTTGTATTAATTCCCAAAAGGCACAGCATAGGTGAACCATAGTCCTTGTACCTAGAAATTCCATTCCTTCTTCAGGTTTATCCCTACTCAAATCTATTCTCCCCTTATGTAATGGTCTTACCATACCTCACATCTGGCCTTGTCTCTCCCCTGCACCCCTTGATAGCTCACCATCATGTTTAAGAATCCAAAGGCCCAAGCATGAGGTGAGAGGCCCTTGGGCATCTGGCATCTGCCCTCTCTCCAGAGTCACGGCTCTCATTTTCCTTATGCATACCTAGCTTTGGCTACACTGGGCTTTCTCTTGTTGCTGGGATGGGCCAAAGTGATCCCAACGGCTTAGCCTCTTTTCATGCACTGTTCCCCTGGATCAGAATGAACACTGTAACCCACCCCATCATCTGCTTGACGATGGTGATGATGATGATGATGATGATGATGATGATGATGATGATGATGATGATGATGGTGGTGGTGGTGGTGGTGGTGGTGGTGGTGGTGGTGGTAATGATGGTGATGATGATGATGATGATGATGATGACGACAGTGGGAAAAAATTGGAGCCATGATAAAGATGACTGACAACTAATATAAAACTGTCGAGTAGAATAAATTTCCTTTGTCTAAAATTGACAGTAGAGGCCACAATCCCAAACTACACATTAGAGAATGTGCATTCCCTGTATTCTAAAAAATCAGCAATCAAGAATTTACGGGGCAGGGAGGGTGAAGTTGGGGGGGTAGGGAGGCAAGGGATGGTAAGGAAAAAACAAAGGAGGAGGTAACAATGCTCAATAGGAAATGCACTCACTACCTTACTCAAGCAACCGTAACCCCTCTGTACAGTATTTTTACAATAAAAAAAAATATATACAAGGGCTAGGAAGGTGGTTCAGTGGTAGAGTGCTTGCCTTGCATGCCTGAGGCCCTGGGTTCAATTCCTCAGCACCACATAAGCAAAAAGAAAAAACCCAGAAGTGGCACTGTAGCTCAGGTGGTAGAGCACTAGCCTTGAGCTGAAGAGCTGAGGGACAGTGCCCAGGCCCAGAGTTTAGGCTCCATGACCGGACCCAAAAAAAAAAAAAATATATATATATATATATATATACACATAAAAAGGAATTGGACCAGAACACTACTTGATGCTCAATACCCTCCCATTCATTCATTCATTTATTCATTCATTCTACCTTTTTACATAAAAGTAGATTGAGGAGATTGAGATCTAGGGGAGAATGCAATGGATTCCCTCCCCGCATATATTTGTTTCCCTCACTTCTTACTCGCCCCAAGAGGTCAAACAAGGAGGGAGGAGCCGGAGATTTATGACATGTTCAAGAAAAGGAGACAGACATCTCATCCTCCAATAGGCTCTGGCGGGGAGACCGGTGCATTGTCCCTGTGCTCACCAGCACAGACAGATGCAGCAGGGGCAGGCTGTACAGGGTCGTGCTCTTCCAGTCCATGCGAGGAAGTCACTGGCCTGAGCAGCCTCGGAAAGGTCCTACCGGGAAGGATGCTCACTGAATACAAGAAGCCTTTAGCTAAAGGTTCTGGAGTGTCCTATGGGCTGGAGAATGATGAATCAAAGTGGGATAGACGAGCAGAGACTAGAAGGCAAATCTCTCACATGCCAAAGATCTTTTGGTCAAAGATCACCAAGGGCATCTGAGACAGTCTCCACTGGCTCCAGGCCTGCCCTTGAACTCACTATGGAACCCAGGCACACATGAGACTGCCAGGTGCTAGGATTACAACCATGTATCACTGTGCCCTGCTAGACATAGCTGTAACTGATTACATGAAGATCATTACGCATCACAGCGCAGCAGAATGGATACCAGGTTGAACTCTGGTCTGTCTCTGAAAAGAGCATTAGAAAGAAGCTATTATTGGGACATAGACTTCAGCTGAGTAAATCAGGAGAAGGTGCAAGGAAACAGAAAGTTGCTGTAAACTGAATGCTGTCAGAAAGCCAAGGAACTGGGGGCCTGCCTCAGGTACTGCCACATTTGCCTAGCAAGCTCAAGGCCCTGAGTTCAATCCCAGGGCCACCAAACAATAAAAATAAACGGTTGAGTATAGCTCCCTGTCAACTACTTTGCTTTCCACATTTCAAGTTTCCCACAGTCAAGTAATATGTGACAATATTAAATGGAGAATTCCAGAAAAAAAATTCATAATACTTAAATCACTTTTGTGACGGTGTATTGTGATAACTGTTCTATCTTTATTAATAGTTGTTGTTCAACTCTTACTGTACCTGATTTAGAAGTTGAAATTCATCACAGATAGGTATAAGAAAAAGCACTTTTTGTTTGTGTTTTTAACTGTATTTTTTGTCTTTTCTTTTTTGGTACTGGGATCGAATCCATGACGTTGCACTTGCTAGGCAAGTGCTTTGCCACTGAGCTACATCCCAGCCCAGAAGAAAAAGCATTTTATATACAAGGTGTGGTACCACCCATGGTTTCAAGTGTCCATTGAGAGTTTCCTAGTTCATCTTACCTGCAGGGAAGACAACATGGGATAAGAGGAAGCTGTAGTTAGGAAAGAAGCAGACTTGTGTAATGAGGTAGGCAGGTGCTTGGTATTTTTTGGGTGGCCTCATCTACCGAAGATGTTCTGTGAGACCGTTTATGTCCAATAGAACAGAGTGGTTAGCTGTAAGCATCGTCTGGGTTTGCAATAACACTGGGGCCTCACTGTTAATGTCAGGTCAATTTGTAATAACACTGTGGTTGGGCTGTGAAGTTGGCTTCGTTCCTGGAGAGCAAGGGCTGCTTTCCTCTTTTTTCTCATGAGCCAGTGAAGACGCAACAGCTCCTTCAAGAAACCAACACCTGGGCCCAATAAGAGAGGTCTGTTGGAGACCTGCCTCGTGCTAATTATCCATGATTAGTCAAATTACCAGACAAGAAACAGAAAACAATAATGAAAGGATTGGAAATAGTCAGATTCACAGAGAAGCAGCACTTCCTCCCCTCCCCAGATCTCCTTGGTCCTAGCCTCAGGAGGAGACAAAAGAAAGACCAGAGAGAAGGAAGGAGATAAAGACAGGTCCTGATCTTAAAGTCACTCAACTAGCTGGTTACAAGGTGGATGTACTAGTTAGCGAGTACTGCTATAAAAAAAATACCATAAACTTAAACATCAGAAATAGTCTTCAACTAGACACTAGTCCCATTGAATTAGGGCCCCACCCCAACCATCTCATTCTAACTTCATTATGTCCTTAAAAGCCTCTGTCTGCAAATACAGCCATATTTTGATGTACTAGGGACTAGGCTTCAATCGATGACCTTAAGGAAGTAAGAAACACTATTCAGCCCCAAGCAGGTCTGTTTTTACTTTCTGTTTCATAGTTCTTTTTTGTTTGTTTGTGCTTATACCTGGGCTTGAATGCAAGTCCCTGGAGTTCACACTCAGCTTGACTGCTCAAAGGCGGTGCTCTGCCACTCGACCCATACCTCCAGCCCTTCTGTTTCTTCTTGAGTTAGTGTTAGTAGCCTATGCATGCACAAAGACCTGCCCGTGTAATTAGGCTCCATGAGGGTGGCCAATTACAAGCCAAGAAGGTAGGCCTAGAACAGAGCTTTCCCTTAGGGCCCTCCAAGGGAACTAACACTGATAACATCTTCACCTCAGGCTCCCAGACAATGAGAACATCCATTTCTGTTAAGACCTAGGGACTTAGCAGCCTTGGCAAACTAATAGAGAACCATAATTGAGAACTAGGCATGATGGCGCATGCCTGAATGCATCCTGCCACTCAGGAAGCTGATGGGGAAGGATAAAAGAATATAGGGCCAGCTTGGGTTATCTAACTGTACAGTAAGATGGGGATCTCAAAAACCAAGGAGAGAGAGAAAAAAAAAGATGAAAGGGACAGAGGCAGAGACAAAGATAGCAAGTGACACAAAAAGTTGTGGCTCAGTGGTAGAGTGCTTGCTTGCATGCATGAGGCCCTTAGCATCGATTCCTTAGCACCACATAAACAAAAAGCCGGTAGTGGTGTTGTGGCTCAAATGCTAACTTTGAGCACAGAGAAGCTCAGGGACAGTGCCCAGACCTCAGGACCGGCAAAATAAAAAAAAAAAAGTAACAACAACAACAAAAATGAACAAACAAAATCTTCCAGGAAGATTTTGATTTTTCCCTTCCTGGTTGCCTCCTCCCTGTCTTGACCCCAAACAGCATATCCTGACATGACCTTACCAGCAAACTACTTGCTCGGGAGTGTAGAGGTTGCTTCTGGAACTCTAACAGATAATAGGCCATAGAATACCATTAGTAGAACATAACCAGCAAATGAATATAGGAAACAATGCATCTTGATTCGGGTTTGACAGGCATTGTGAACTGGGCCATGTCAACTGCATCAATCACTGTGGGACAAAGGTAAGATTATTTAGGAAAACTCTGATCTAAAGACTTCATTGTTTTTTGGTTTTTTGTTTTTTTCAGGTAAGGGATAGGTTTATTCAGTAGACCTGCTGGGACCAGACAAGGTTGGCACTCCACACGGCTGGGAAAGGCCTGGGAAAGACCTGGGAAAGAGAGCTGGGAATGAGAGCTGGGAAAGAGCTGGGAAAGAGAGGTGGGAAAGAGAGAGCTGGAGACTTCATTGCTTTTTAAACAATTGTCACATCAGCAGTCTCTGAAAAAAAGGCATCACCTTTCTAGAATATGCTAAAAAGGGGCCAAACGCAGTACTATGTTTTCTAGAGTGTTTGATTCTCATCTCCCATTTTTTTAATCAAGGAATTTTCAAAAACAATTTGCAATAATAACCCTAGGGAAACAGGTGAGGATAAGTTCATACATTGCTGCGTGGCTGTGAACAGCTGGCTTTCAACTAGCCATCCTATAAACCTAAAGATCACGCCAAGAAAAAAAAAATCTAGACGGGACATGCAGAGCAATGCACACTGTTGTATTTAATGTTCAGTCTTAAAATGGAAACAACTTTAGTGCCTGCAAAGAAAGGGTTTAGTGGGCCCAGATTCTTGGGGTAAGCCTTTGGAGTTGTTTGAGGAACTGTCCATCATGTGTCTCAATAACCATATGGGGATGTTAGTGAAAATGAGGAGACTTTGGGTGCGTCTATGCTCCTCCACTGAGAAGCTGGACTCCATGCTACCCCAGCTACACACTACTCTGTTTTGCTCAACAGAGGCTTGATGGAGACCCAAGCCAATGATTCAGCCCTCACTTGAGTTCCAGTGTCACACTTAAAATTTTTCTTGAAAGGGGCTGGGAAGGTGGCTCAGTAGTAGAGTGCTTGCCTTGCATGCTTGAGGCTCTGGGTTCGATTCCTCAGCACCACATAAGCAAAAAAAAAAGCTGGAAGTGGTGCTGTGGCTCAAGTGGTAGAGCGCTAGCCTTAAGCTGAAGAGCTGAGGGACAGCGCCCAGGCCCAGAGTTCAGGCCCCACGACTGGACCCAAAAAATAAAATAAAATAAAAATTTTCTTGAAATAAGATAGCACAGGTAGCAGCAGAGGGGGTGAGGTTCTGAAGACCCCCCCCCAAAAAAAGTGGTTGGTAGAGAATTGTCCTTACCACAAAAATCACACTAAGCCTATGACCCCAAATCCACATTTCAAAAATAATAATAATGTTCTAAATGCAGCAGTGGTACTCACTAGACATTATGTTGAAAATGAACTACACAACTTGTGGGTGCCGATGGGAGGGAAAAACTGGGAGAGAGCCAGGGAAAGCGTTGACAGTGTCCAAAAAGAAATATACTTTTTACCTGACTTATGTAACTGTCACCCCTCTTTGCATCAGCTTGGTAATAACAATAAAAAATTAAATGCAAAAAAAATAGCTATGCCAAACTTAAAAAAAAAATAGTCTTGTTCTTTAAAGAGCTTCTTCCCAAAGCACAGAGTAATCCGTATTCAAGCATCCCAGACCTACGGAACATTCTGAAAGTCATAGTTGCTGTTCACAGTTTTCAAAAATAAATAAATAAAAGGTTAAAAAAAAAAAAAAAAAGCTGCCCCACCAAGGCACGGCCGCGATCCCTGGAGGTCTCAGGCTTTCCAGGAGCCCGCAGGGGCGCGGTGACCCAGCTTGGTGCCTGAGCTCCAACGTCTGGGACCGCGGCCAGCCGCCGCCGCCGCCGGCGCCCCGCCGCACCCCACCAGCAGGAGCGCACGCGGGCCCCGCGGCCCGGGGGAGGGCTTCCCGCGGGCGGGCCGGGCGGGGCAGGCGCGCTCCGGCCGCCCCGGGGGAGGGGTTCCCGCGGACCAGCCGGGGCCCGGCCGGGCCGGGCCGGGTGGGGCGGCGTGTTTTAAGTCGCCGATCCGACCCGACGCGCTCACTCGCGCGCCAGGCCACCGCCACTCGCCATGGAGCGCTCCCCGCTGTGCGCCCTGCTCCTCGGAGCCGCCGGGCTGCTGCTCCTGCTCCTGCCCCTCTCCTCTTCCTCCTCTTCGGACGCCTGCGGCCCCTGCGAGCAGGCCACCTGCCCGCCGCTGCCCCCGCTCGGCTGCCAGCTCGGGGAGACGCGCGACGCGTGCGGCTGCTGCCCGGTGTGCGCCCGCGGCGAGGGCGAGCCGTGCGGCGGCGGCGGCGCCGACAGGGGGCACTGCGCGCAGGGCATGGAGTGCGTGAAGAGCCGCAAGAGACGGAAGGGCAAAGCTGGGGCGGCAGCCGGCGGCCCCGTGGTGAGCGGCGTGTGCGTGTGCAAGGCGCGCTACCCGGTGTGCGGCAGCGACGGCACCACCTATCCCAACGCCTGCCAGCTGCGCGCCGCCAGCCTGAAGGCCGAGAGCCGCGGGGAGAAGGCCATCACCCAGATCAGCAAGGGCACCTGCGAGCAAGGTGGGCACCTGCGCGGTCCTTCTGCGCCTGCGCGCGTGCGTGCTCGGGTCACCCCCGACGGGGCGGCCGCCTGGTACCCGCCGTGGTGCTCGGGCCACCCCCGACGGGGCGGCCGCCTGGCACCTGCGATGGCTCTCCAGAGCAAACTTGGAGACGCACAGGAGAGGAAGAGTTGGCAGCCATCCCGAGGCCAACAGCCACGGGCGATGCTAGCCTGCCTCTTTGGGGTTTTGTTGGTTTTGGTGGTGGAGGCGGTATTGGCTTTATTTAAGGTTTGGTACATGCGCCAAGAAAGTGAGAAATCACAGAACCCAGGGTATAAATAGCAGAGTTTCCAAGACCTCAGGCTCTGCCATCTCCAACCTCCCCCAAGCTGGTCCTCAACAGCTGGCAAAGCCATTCACCAGCGCTGCACCCACGGTTTTGGGAAGCCAGAGATGGCTTTGTTTTCTCTCTCTCTCTCTTTATTCTGGGGAGAGGGAGGAGTTTTCATAGCGAAGTACTTTTTAGAAAGTTGTTTGTTCCTCGTTCTTTGCCCAGATTTTGTACTTTAAAATGAGGTTTTCTATTTCTTAATAGGCACTTTAACACGTTTTCTGCCAGTACCCAAACAGTAATCTAGCTAGCTAATTACACTTGTGGGCCAAAAATAAAAACTCTTTGAGCAAAACTTTAATGATGTAGTTTATGTTGTGGACTTTATGACCATTTTGGTTTTCCCTTCTTGTTCTTTTATTTATTTGTTTTGTTTTTTTTCTGGGGCACAATTTGTCTCCAGGATGCAGCAATGCTTTTGAGATTGGGTTTGACTGTTTGTTTTATTCCATACAAGCCCAAACTTGCCATAAACGAAATGAGAAAAATAAAGTCTGCACTTGGAGAAAAATATTAAGTCTAACGCCTAAAATAACAGTTTCCATCAACAGTAATTTCAAGGGAAACTTAGAAATCTGAGCCTGCCAGTTCCTTTCCTAGTCCTAGCCAAGGTAGGGAAGGCAGGAAAGGCAATTATTTGACAGAGAGAAGCTGTTGCTTCTTCACACTTTCTCCAAATTTCCAAACAATTCTTTCCTTAGAGCTTTTCCCAGAAGTCCATCTGTTAATAGGTTACATGTCTCCATTTCGAAGTTCACCACTGGAAATCTTCCATGGCGTAACTTACTGTGGGCTATTTTACAGTCCTCTTAAGCTTCACAGCCCCACTTTATACATGCATATGTTCCAGCAGCAATAGCTCTTTATGCTTTTGGATTTCATGATGTGATGTATCAGACACATCATAAAAAGAGGCATTTGCGCTGTTTAAGAATTCATCTAAATATTGAGATTCCAAAGGGAATTTTCTCCACAATCTAATCAAAGCAGAACATTTAGCTGGGTGGTGGTGGCTCCCACCTGTATTCCTAGCTCCTCAGGAAGTACAGATCTGAGGATCCGCATTCCAAGTCATCCCACACAGACAGATCCAGAGAGCCTCTCATCTCCAAGGAGCCAGCAAAAAGTCAGGAGTGGCTCAAGTTGTAGAGTGCCAGTCTTGAGCAAAAATCCATACCAGAGTGGGAGGCCTTGAGTTCAAACCCCAGTACTGGTTGCAGGGTGGAAAGGAGAAGACAAGAGCATTAGCCTGGCAATTTTCTTTAGGCATTGTTATTTGATCTGCAGTTTTATCCCATTTGCTTTCCTGCTTCTTAATTCCACCACCCCTCAATACAGAAGAATGGTACACATTAAGACTGGTGTTCATCCAAAGCTAAGGCTTCATTTTCCATGTATCTCCAGCTTCTCCAAAAGTCCTTGCTTTTCCTTACACCTGTGAGAGGTTAGTATAAACAGCATATGAAACTGGAAACCTTGATGTAAATTAATTAGCCTTTCCTCCCACCCTGATCTGAGAGGTTGTAGGAGGAGTGGGGGGGGGGCACAGGTGGGAGGGAGAGAGAGAGGGAGAGAAAGAGAGAAACAGAAGAGACACAGAATGAGATAGAAACCAAGTCTCCTGGTATATTTCTGTTGAATCTTGGGTGTGCTTTGACAATGATTCGCAAATAGAATTTGCTAATAACAATTTGCTAGTGACAATTAGAAACCAACTAGACAGAGCACAGTTTACCTCTATGTCATTTAAACTGGAGCTTTGCAAAGGATAAGAAATGCATTTTCTAGTGTGCTCCAGCTATTTCTGCCCTCAGAAGAAAGTTGAATTATATTTGACTCTTGTGGGAAAGGAAGCATTGTAAGACTCAGCCCCAACAGTGTACATTTATTAAATCTCATTTAACATACATTGTTGAGAAGATAGAAGCTTGTCTGCACTGTGCTAGATACTACGTGGGCATAAAGAAAATCTGGTCCTCCTAATTAGGAAAGCGCATGTACAGGTTGCAGTTTCTGAGTGCATTTCCCCTTGAGCCCTGAACCCTCGCTCTGCCCTCAATCTTCTCCTTCTTTCCTGAGAGGATCATCATTTACTCAGCTCCAGATAGTGAGCTTGTCCTTCTTCTTCCTCTTCCTCTGCAGTAGAAGGCAAAGCCATTTGCCTAAAAATCTGTTTGAAAGGCAGTGAGGTAATCATCTCAGATCCTGGAACTGTCATCATGAATTTAGAGCCATTAGATGTTACTGCCATGCCTGAAATCCTAGGTAACTAGAATGGGGGAATCTGATCATTCAGTTTAATAAAAAGAAGTTGATACAACGAAGCTGAGACATGATATAAAAATACAGTGTTGAAAGAGATCCTGATGCTTCTCTATTCCAGTTTCTGGATACATCTTTGCTCATGGTTCTTGAAATCTTTTTTATCTTTGGTAAACACATTTCAGACACTTTGATATTTTGGAATATGATTGCCTCTCCTCTCTAAGTTAATTTTTATTTATGGTACTAGAATATCATTCCTAACTGTCTTTCTTCTGAGTACCTCTAGGATCAAGTTCAACTATCCACTTGAGCACAGAAGGATCTTCACAACATAATGCCATTCTGCCAAACACAGTGGCTCACACTTGTAATCCTAGCCATTTAGAAAGCTAAAATCTGAGGATCATGGTTTTAAGCCAGCCCAGGCAAGAGAGTCTCTGAAACTCTTATCTCAAATGAATCATCAAAAACCAGAAGTGGACCTGTGTCTCAAGTAGAAGAGTATCAGCCTTAGGTACAAAAGCTAAATGACAGCACTCAGGCCCTGAGTTCAAACCTCAGAACTGGCACTCCAAACAAACGGATATATCCATTCGCATTCTATTATGTTGGCCTCTTCTCTTCTGTTCTTGTGTTATCTCAACACATCTTAATTCTTCTTGGTTCCATGCCTTTGTAAATGCTGTGCCTTCTGCCTGGAATGCTTCCCTGCCTACACCTGACTATACACACACATTCTTCACACCTTCTATGCTTATCTTCCTACCCCTCATCTAGCCTGCTCAGATATTGTCACTTCCTTTGTACACACACACACACACACACACAATTACCATGTTATTCTCCTAACATTGTTCAGCATTTAGCCACTGAAGAAAACCGTGTCGTTTTATGACAGCATGGATGAACCTGGACGACATCTTTTTTTTTTTTTTTTTTTGGTCATGGGGCTTGAACTCTGGGCCTGGGCTCTGTCCCTCAACTCTTCAGCTCAAAGCTAGCATTCTACCACTTGAGCCACAGCACCACCGGTTTTCTGAGTGGTTTATTGGAGATAAGAGTCTCACAGACTTTCCTGCCTGGGCTGGCTTTGAATTACAATCCTCAGGTCTCAGCCTCCTGAGTAGGTAGAATGCTAGATACAGGTGTGAGCCACTGGCGCCTGGTGACATCTTAACTGAAACAATCCAGCCATGGAAAGACAGATACATGATGTGAAACCTCATATGTGAAACCTAAAAAGCTAAACTCATAGGAACAGCTAGTAAAGTGGGGCTGAGGTGGGGTTGGGGCTCTGAGCTGTTGGAAAAGGACACAAAATCTTAGTTCTGGGTTCCTTCCAGAATTCAGGAGCTCTGTTACACATCACAATGATGTTCCTTATTAGCAATATATTATATGCTTTAAAAATTGCCAAGAGACTTAATGTAGAAAGAAAGAAATGAGAGAGAGAGAGAAAGAGAGAGAGAGAGAGAGAGAGACAAGGGAAGGAAGAGGGAAGGAGGGAAGGACGGATGGAGGGAGGGAGGGAAGGACGGAGGGAAAGGAGAAAAAGACAAGCAAGCACTTGAAAGCCAGGTACGTGAGGCTTATGCCTATAATCCTAGCTACTTAGAGACTGCCACTGGGAGGACTGAGGTTTGAAGCCAAGCCAGACATATACATAGGATTCCCCTTCTCAACCAGTAATGAGACATAAGGATGCACACCTACCATCCTATAGGACAGGAGGACTGAAGTGGGCAAATGGAGGTCCAGGCCTACACCCAGGCAAAAAGCAAGTCTGTCTCAAAAATAACTAGTGCAATCCAGGCACAAGCATCTCATGCCTAAAGTCTTAGCTACTGAGAACTGAGGATCAAAGTTCAAAGCCAGCCTGGGCAGGAAAGTTTGTAAGATTTTTTTAAAGTTTTTTATTGTGAAAATACTATACAGAGGGGTTACAATTACATGAGCAAAGTAATAAGTACATTTCTTATCAAGCATTGTTCCTCCTCCTTTGTTTTTCCCCTACCATTCCTGCCCTCCCATCTCCATGACTACACTCCCCCCACAAAGTTGTAAAGTTCGTTTTTCAACATAGTATTTTGTACATCTCATTGTTGCACTGAGTCCACCTGTATCCCTGTTTAAACAATGTGTTTTTTTTCCCTTCCCTTCTCCAAATTATACCAACCTCAAATACAGTGAAAACAGGGATTATACCATGGGGGAGGGACATACAAAGCAACAAATCACCTTATAAATATGTTAGAAATAATAGCAAGAATGAAAAAACCACTTGTGTCCTTATCTTGGGGTTCATTTTCCCTAACCTCATCTTATCTGACCTTTTCTGCTTGTCTCAGACATATACTAGTTATTGCAAATAAGGGAAACCATAGGACCTATGTTTCTTTGGGCCTGGCTTACTTCACTTAATATGATTTTTTCCAAGGCTTTCCATTTCCTAACAAATGGGGCAATGTCATTCTTTCTGATGGAGGCATAGAATTCCATTGAGTATATATACCACATTTTCTTGATCCATTCATCTACTGAGGGGCATATGGGTTGGTTCCATATATTAGCTATGGTAAATAATGCTGCAATAAACATAGTTGTGCTGGTAGCTTTCGTATGGTCTTGTTTGTGAACATTCGTGCAAATGCCCAAAAGTGGCATTGCTGGGTCATAGCGGGGCTAAAAAGCTGTAAGTGGAGTTGTGGCTTAAGAGAGAGAGCATCGGCCTTGAGCAAAAAAGCTGCCCTGAGTTCCTGCCCTACTTAGTAGTAGTAGGGAACAACAACAAAAATTAATAAGTGCAAAAAGGCTGGAAGTGTGGCTCAGTGGTAAGCGCAAAAAGCCTTGTAAGCACAAAACCCAGGTATTACACACACACACACACACACACACACACACACACACACACACACACAATAAGAGAATTTACACGCCATGATATTTATTTAGCCATTCCCCAACATATACATATATCGAAACACTCTGTTTTGAGGCTGGAGGCATGGGAAGCACAAATTTAAGCCCCAGTACCATACCAAAAAAAGTTGTACAGCAAAAATAATAAGCTTCCTTAAGCTGTCAAGGACACACCTTTTTAGAGCCAGATGCAATAGCTCACACCTTAATCCAGCTACTTAGTAGGTGGAAATTGAGAGGATGGAGGTTCAAAGTCAGCCTTGGCAAGTTTGCAGGACCCTATCTCCACAGAGAAAGCTGGGATGCCAAGTTATCCCAGCTAAAGCAAGAAGCATAAATAGGAAGCTCATAGTCTAAGTGAGACTCTATCTCAAAAATAACGGAAGCAAAAAAAAAAAAAAGCTAAAAGGGTACCTGCATAGCAAGGCAAAGCCCTGAGTTTAAACCCCAGTACTGCCAAGAGAGAGAAAGAAAGAAAATTTATAAGCTATATTTTATAAATAAAGGAGGTGTAGCCTGTGCCCACCACACAGAAAAGGAAGGCAGAGGGGCTATTGACCACTATACGGAGTCCTGTCAGGATGTGATATTCAGCCACTACCTTAGAGCCTGGATCTTCCAAGCACAAGGTTTGTAGGAGCCACTAGTGGTACAGTTGAATTTACACATTTAGAAAGCCGCTGTTGGCTCCCGTTGGAGGAAGAGATTGGAAGGGCATGACTGTAGTCAGCAACTCCCATTTGGAGAACTGGTACCACAATTAACTGCAGGTGTCAGGGCTTCTTCAGGAGGCCCTTGGTGTCTCTCAGACCTTAGAAACACTGTCAAGCCCGGGGCGCTGCTGGTCATGGAAAAGTTGGTTACCTGGGAGTGAGAAGCTCTTCCTGATTTCTTATTAAATGGCTGCTCCCACAGTCCCCACAGGTCACTTTGCCTCCAAATTACAACTACTTGGTTTATTTCAGGAAGCTCTTTCCTGCTTCTAAATCTGCATTTCTCCTTCTCCCTCTCCTTCTTTCTCTTCTCTTCCTCACATACCAAAAAGGGAATAATCACATCTCCAAGAGTCTATCCCAGTAGAAATGCTGTTCAAACTTTTCTTTCCTCATTTGTCCTTCTTGAGCATAAAAACTTCTAGACGGATGACTGAATCATCAGCTCTTCATCATTACTTTATCCAGTTTTAATCACTATATGGTAGAAAAGTTCTGAGAAGCTGAAGAAGCCTTAGAAAAGAAAATAGACCCTCTTGAAGAAGGATCTTCCTGAAGTTAATATTCTTTTTGTGAAAAGTAATCCAAGGAGCAAGTTCCTATTTCTTCACAGTTCAGGAATTCATTATTAAATGGCAGGCGCCTGGCTGTTCTATAATTCTTCAAGGAAATAGAATTTAAGAGGCTGGAATGAAATCGCCTCCGGCACAGCTGGCTTGCACAGTAGGAAGGGCTTTCCAGTAGGAGACTGGTTGGGAGCTGAGCAATCACCTCGGTGAGGGGAGGCAGGGAAGGTGGAGGATTTTTCCATTTCAGCCTTTGGCTTTATATAGTTTCCAGAGGGAATGAGAGATGCTGAGCAGGCATTTACTGACAGTCTTAACTATGATTTCCATCCTGTCCCCAGAGCCTGCCCTTGGGGTCCACTGCAGACTTGCCTTCCAAAAGAAACTACCTTATAAGGCTCTCTGTTGGATAGTTTAATGACAGAACACCGTTGGGTAGAGTCCAAGGGCAGCCGGCCTCCCTTATTCTAAATTCCTTCTCCCAGCGGATAAGATTGTGGTGCTTCCTTTACCTCCAGCTGTCCCACACGTGATCTGACCCCATCTGTGCTTTTCATTGGGGAGTAAACAATATCTTGTTCCCAGTAACTGGTAAAAAGGTGACCCTAAGTGTTGTCAACAGAACTGGTAAGCTAGGAAGTGTCTGAGTGTAACTTCCTTTGGAATTTAGGATGAGTGTGGTTAGAATGCTTTGAAAAGGATGAGGACTTGCGTGTCTGTAGATTAGGGAGTTGCTGATTTAAGGCAATTTTAAAGATTTCCCAGTGTGTATTTTATTATGTGAGTCAGGGTGGGCTCGGGATGGAGACTTGAGAAATGTCCATGGAAGATTTCCATGTGGATTTGCAAGGTCAGTTAAGGACATACTCACAGCCCATCCCCACCAGGCCTTCAAGAGAACATTCAGGAGGTGGAGAGGAGAAAGCCAGCAGGGATCATGTGTGTGGTAGGAGGACTGTTTATTTTTATTTTTTACTGAAAATTGATGTATTAAAGGAGCTGAATGCTATTTAATACCAAATTGGATTAATGGCAAAATGTGACCCCTTTGAAAAACGCTAATCTGTTAAACTTCCTTTACATTCTTCAGAAGGAAATAGGCCAAGGTTAACTGGAAACAACTGGAGTTAACAGTCACCACTCCCTCCCCACTCCCCCACTGTCATCCTTAACCAGGCTGAAGGTTATAGGGAGTGAGAGGAACAGAGAGTAGCCGTCCATCAAGTCCAGGAGTATCTGCTCTTCCCTAGGCAGGCCAGAGCTGTACAGAGAGGCTTTGGGTCTGAAAAATAAGAAAGGTTCAGACCAGGTAAGACAGACCTATTAACCCAGCCTCCACAAAGGCCCATACATATGGTCTGAAGCTCTCTACAGCAAGTTTTGGCAATGCTAAGTCCACAAAAGTTGGCCACTATGAAAGAGCAACTCTTACAACTTCAGGGTAATGTATGTAATGAATGAAGGTACAATTTAGTCTTCCTGTGTCACGAGGTTCCTGCAAAGGTAAAATTACTTTATGGATGCAAAAACACTGCAGGCACTGTACCACAACCCATCACTGTGAAGTCATTGTTAGCAAGTAGACTCTGAACTCCCGTGGTGCTCTGCAGTGAGCACTGAGCTGTTTGGTGTTTGTGCCATACATAGCACTGCTTTAGAGTTTGCCAGGGCCTCCACAGATGTCCTCCCACTGGCCTCCTCCTCACTGTGGAAGGAATGGGGACTTTGATCCTAGTTTTCAAGCAAGGGAAGGTAACAGGTCAATCCCACAGCCTGTGAGTGAGTGAGTAGCAGGCCTGGCACTTAGCTTAGGAACTCCACAAAGCCTTGCTGTTCAAAGTGTGGCATGCATGCCAGCAGTGTTGCCTATTTGCGACGTTTTTCTGTTTTTATAAATCTAAAGCCATTTCCAAGTGAACAGCTTAAAACAAAATAATGCAGAGGGGGTGGCAGTGGGTCAAAAGTGACACAGAGTGAGTGGCGGTGGCTCATTCCTATAATCTTAACTACTGAAGTGACGTGATACCTTCTAGAAATCTTGAGTCCTTTCTTCTCTTCACCAAATAAGCAATTATGAGTCCGGAGAAGTGGGAATAGAAGCAAAGTTTATTTGAAAATAGAAGTAAGGCGCTAGGGAAAATGAGGATGACCTCTTGGCTACTGATGGGTTGGTATAAGCCCTCCAACTAGGCCTCCTGGCTGGCAGAGCCACCTGATGCTGTATGAGGTCCCGTCCACCAACTTCCTGAGCAAGGAGGAAGAGGAGGAAGAGGAAGAAGACAAGGAGGAAGAGGAGAAGGAGCAGGAGGAGGAGGAGGAGTCCCCCCTTTTATGTCCCTTTGGGCAAGTCTCAGCTGTTCTGGCCTCTGGTGGGATCACTGTCCACCTCACTCCAAAGGGAATGGCGCCTGTCCCCTGCACAGGTCTGTTCCACCATCATCAGAGGGGTTGTCTCTGCCAGGGCTGCAGTCTCTGCCTTCTAGGACTTTTAGGAAGATGAAGGGGCATTGTCTCCACCAGCCACTGTCTCTCCCTAGCTGCCTAGTTTCTGTTGTTGTTCTGATTTTTTCTCATGAGGAGGCTGAGAGCTGGAAGATCAGGGTTTAAAGCCAGCCTGGACAGGAGAGTTCATGAGATTCCGTCTCCAGAATAATCAGGAAAAAAAGCAAGGTGGAGGTGTGGCTCAAATGGCAGAGCATCTGCCGAATAAGCAAGCTGAGTGAGAACATGAGGCCCTGAGTTCAAGCCCCACTACTGCCAAAGTAATATTAATAATAACAATACATAATAATATTCAGAACAAGAGTCAAACTTGTGTGGAAAAATTTTTAAATCTCTTACTGAATTTATTTTGCACGTATAAATGTGCAAAATAATGCACAAAGGGAATGTGATACCTTCAGATCTAAAACAACTCTTTCAATGAGCATGAAGTCGAAATTGTTTATAACAAAACTTCACTGAGTGTTCTTGGCAGATGGTCTGTACTTTGTAATAAATTTCATATTACATTCAGTGGAAAACAGGTTTCTTGAGTTTAGTATTAATGTATCCAGCTGAATTTCACATAGTGGGCTTTTCTTTTGCACCAATTCTTCAGACCTACCTGTCTAGCTTCAGGCTTAACTGGAAATCTTTTTTTTTTTGGGGGGGGGGTCCTGGGGCCTGAACTCTGGGCCTGGGCACTGTCCCTCAGCTCTTCAGCTCAAGGCTAGCACTCTACCACTTGAGCCACAGCGCCACTCCCGGCTTTTTTCTTTTTGCTTACATGGTGCTGAGCAATTGAACCCAGGGCCTCATGCATGCAAGGCAAGCGCTCTACCACTGAGCCACCTTCCCAGCCCTTAACTAGAAATCTTAAAGTCAACCTTTTCAGTTAAATAAAGAAACTCTTCTAGGGTCATAATGCTGAGGTAGCTAGCACGAATACTTGCCCTAACAAGGCCTCTTGGGCCAGAATGTTTTTTGTTACTGTTTGATCTTCACCAGGCCTCTCTGTTAACCCTGAATAGGATAAAGGAGAAAAACCACTGTCAACATACTCAGATATTCACCATCTCCCAAGGTTTTAACCTGAGCATCGGCCTTGACCTCTGACCCTCTGCACTACTCCATGATCAGTTTCCCCAGTTTGAATACTCTTCGTTGAAGGTACGGCCCTTCGGAGAGCTACTTTCTTGAGGGAATTTGTAGTTTTAGAAATCAGAACCTTTTTTTTTTTTTCTGCCGGTCTCGTGACAACACATGAAATTCACATAAGGAATCAGTTTTGACTTTCTGAGAGAGGGAAGGAAACGCTTTAGTGTTCTAACAGAGATGCAGATGATTTCAATCACGATCTAACTTCATGATGGTTTTCTTCAAAGAGGACGTTTCCACCTCCACAGAGGCTGTCTTTTTCTTCAGTAAGAGAAGTTCACAGGCATTGTATTTGCATCACTGCAGATTATCCAGCCAGCCCCAGCGGTCAAGTGGTAAAATTGGGGAAGTTTTAGATCTGACATCTGTTCTGCTCTCTTCTGGCTTGACTCCAAGCAGGGAAGACAATTTTATCAAGACCTGGATCTCTTGGAACTTTCAGAGGGGTCTCAAAGGGACCACACAGAACTGAGGCTTCAGGAATGTTGTGAGGGTTAGCCCAAGCCTGCAGGATACAAAGCCAGTTCCTTCTCCATGGGAGCCCTCAGAACTCTCTGCTCAGGATCCGAAAGTGAATTCCAACAGCAGCTTCATCAATTACATGGCAACCTTGGCTTCCAAAGGATCTCCCTCAGGAAGCCTTGGAGCTTTTGATGGACAATGAAATGCATGCACAGCAGCAGCTGCTCTGAGGTAGAGCCAGTGAGAGGAGGGATCGTGCGGTGTGGCCGCTTATTAGAGGCACTCAGCCCAGCTGGAGGGGGCAGGCTGGGGCAGAGATCAGATATTTGACAGGCCAAGACTTCCAAGCCCGAGGCCTCACTCTGCCCAAACTGTGTCTCAGATCCGAGGCTCAGAGCAGGAAAGAAAAGTTGATCAGACTTGGCTCTTTCTGTACTGCTGAGCCTTTGGTTCACAAGGAGGTAACTGACAGGGCTGGACAGGCCTTTCCAGATCCAGGCTCCAGGTGGCAAAGTGAGGGCCCCCTCCCTCACTGCCGCCTTTTGAGGTGCTCTCATCTGAGGCTTCTTTCTACCTGATCCCTCTTTGAGGGCTGCTCTTTTTTCCTGTCTGGCTGAGCTCAAAGCGATACGCTTTTCTTTCTCCATCTCCCAGCCCATTGCTAGTTTCACAGCTGGGCCAAGCAGCTGTGTAAATGACAGGTTTTGCTCAATCTGCTCCTCTGCTGTAGTCCCCACACTCATGAGAGGCACCTGCAGGCCACCATACATGCAAATAAGCAAACACTTGGCCCGCCACCCCTGCCAGGCAGCCAGTCCAGTCTATGCCTTCCAAGAGAGGTTGATTGCGTCATCTTTTGCTGACACTGCCTTAGGAGGAAGATATTTCAGATGTTTTAGGATCCTAACTCACTCCATACAACAGCCCCAACCTATTGCCCCATTCAGGACAAGTCCTCACTTTGGACAAGTCCAAAGATGGAAGAAACATCCCACGGTGATCATGGGCTCCATGAGTCTCCAAGGCTGATCCCAGACTGCCCCTACCAGTTGGCTTCACCACTTATGGTATGCCGAGTCTGCCAGCCTCCAAGAAGAGGATAACATATGCCAAGAAATACAGCACAGTGGCTCAGAATGGCACTTGAGAGTTGGATCACTTGAGTAAGTCCCCTTCATGCTTCTCAGCTGCATGAGCCTAACAACCTCTATTCATTGTTCTCTTGCCTGCAAAAACAGGTGTATCATAATATTAATACCTATGTGTAAGTTTCTACAAACAAAATTATAGGATGATATTCTTATAAACAAATCCCTGGAAACTGCCACCTTGTTCTGGAAGGATTCTAGGACAGGGACTCTTGCCCCTATGTCATACGAGACTCCAAAGCAGATGAACTCATGGGAACCATCAAGGATGTTGGCCAGCCAGGATACTTTGCAACATAGAATATTTCTATCTTCAAGTAATGTCACACATGTTTTTTTCTGATAGCATCCTTTGTCAGTTTTGATACATAACTTTGCATTCAGAGCTTACTTACCTTCAGTACGTATGGACTTACCTCTCCCGTGCATGTTCTATCAGTGTATTATACAGATCATTTTTGCTCTTTTTAAAACTTAAATGTTGGCTCCAAACAAGAATGTGAATCAAAATCATGTTTCAAGAAATTTAGTATAATTAGTGCCCAGGAGGCTCACGGCGGGGATTATCTCTGGTGTTTAGAGTCTTGTTAGTGGAAAATCATTTCTTTGCTGCAATTTATGTGTCTGTTCTTTGACTTACACAGGAGTTGTGGGCTAACAGGGACTCAGCTTAAAAATTAAAATACAGCTGGGTGCCAGTGGCTCACATTTATAATCCTAGCTAGTTAGGAGGCTGAGATCTAAGGATCACAGTTCAAAGCCAGCCTAGGCTGGAAACCTTCTGAGACTCTTATCTCCAATTAACTACCAGGAAACAAAAAGTGGTGCAGTAGCTCAAAGTGGTAGAGCACTAGTCTTGAGCAAAAGAGCTCAGGGATAGAGCCCAGGCCCTGCATTCAAGCCCTAGGACTGACAAAAGAAAATTAAAACACTTCACTATAAATAGGCCTGTTTAGACTCAGAGGGGGCAGTGTTCACCTCCAGGATGGGATGGAGAACAAAGAGATGAGGGTCTAGAGAGATGGGTTAAAGAAACAGATTTGCCACGCATTAATGGCTCACACCTGTAATCCTAGCTGCTCAGGAGCCTGAGATCTGAAGATCAAGGGCCAGCTCAGGCAGGAAAGTTCATAAGACTGTTATCTCCAAGTAACCCTCAAAAAGTTGGAAAAAGCTATGGATCAAGTGATAGAGTGCATCAGAAACAGCCTGATATGCTAATGCCTGAGCATGCTAATACCTGAGCTCCACTCTGAGACTCTTATTTCATTGGTCTGGAAGTAGCCTGGGCAACAAAATATGTGAACATTTTCAGATGTCCAGCCCAGGCTCAGAACAACTATTCTATGGAAACCACCAGTGACTTTGGGGCGTCTCAAATTTTTTCAGAAAATGATGGCCAGGGTTGGCTCTGTTGATCCAGCCTGCAGTTTTGGTGGTTTTTTTTCTTTCTTTTTTTGTTGTTGGTTGTGGGGCTTGAACTCTGGGCCTGGGCGCTGTCCCTGAGCTCTTCAGCTCAAAGCCACAGTACCACTTCCAGTTTTCTGGTGTTAATTGGAGATAGTGTGTCTCAGACTTCCCTGCCCAGACTGGTTTTTTACTGTGATCCTCATATCTCAGCCTTCTGAGTAGCTAGGATTACAGGGGTGTGAGCCACCGGTGCCCGGCCAGCCTGCAGTTCTTATAGCTGGAGACTTTTCAGAATGTCTAGTCCTCAAATAGTGCAGGTAATATGGTGTTCTGTCTAATTCTCACCATGACTATTCTGATGTTCTTATCTGAATTGGACCAAGTAGAAATGTTGACCCAGTGTTCACCTAAACCCACATGATCTAACCTTTCAATGATTTCGCTAGAACCTGGGTTCCATGAGCCTAGCTGCTTTCTGTTTATTTGTTCTGGTGGCACTGGAGTTTGAATTCAGGCTCTCAAGCTTCTTCTGCAGGTGCTCTACCCATGGAGCCACACCTGCAGTCTAAGACTAGTGATGCTTTTTATCTACTTTTCCGGTCATTGACTCAGTAGGGTGCAGAAATACCTGGGATGTGGTAAGTACTTACTGCAGACTTGTCAGGTACATGGGTGAATAGGGTGGGCCTTTTGTGTTCTTCATGCTGATGAAAGCCCACCTTTATTTGTTACCTCATTGGGACTCACTTTCTAACAGAACAAAGAATCTCTGTTTAACTTATAAGTTGCCTAACCTACAGGAGAGTCTCTTGTCACTCAGTGAAGACCCTTTTTCAAATTCTCCCTTATACTTTCTACTTTCACAAAGACTCTGAGACTGAGAACCATGTTCCATTCAATGTTATCATCTCCCATTATGACCCATGACCCAGGCATGATATTCTAGTGTAGGCCCTGGCTGTGTGGCCTTGAGAAATTTACTTAATCTCTCTGAGTGTCAGTTTTCTCTTCTGAAGAATAAAGATACCACCATGATTACAAGATGTGGCAGTTGCAGGAGTCAATGCTTAGCACGGTAGTTGGCCCACAAATAACCTTCAAGAAAGGTTAATTCTCCTGCAGTGAAGCAGCATTATGGAGAAGCAGTCCTATGGACAGTCTCACTGTTTACATTAGTTAGCTTCTGCTAGGGTGTTGTGAGCCCTGAGTTAATGAATACTAACCTGCTGTTCCTATGGACAACACAACTGGAATCTTGGGAGCCTCTGGTCACATGTTCATCAGTCCATCCATCCATCACTGTGTTTTGCATGTGTTTCTGCTTAAAGACACCTTATTTAACATGATATGATTCATTAACATTAACGACTTAGCCAACAGCACTGTCACTCAAGCGAGAGTGAAGCTTATCAGGCACATATTCCTTCCTAGGAATAGTTCAGTACAACTGGAAGGTCATGCAAGCAGCTAAATCACCAACAGAAAGCACAGGAAAAAAAACAAGAAGATATGATTGCCAAAGGGATGCTTACTTGCAGTGTGAGAAATGAGACAGAAAGGCAGAACATCTCCACTAAGAGCCTATGTGTCAAGCCATCCTGCATGTCTGCAAATCATAACACTTACCACCTTATGACAAGAGTATATGTACACCAAAAACATAGCATGTAAGGCTCCGCTGCTCTCTTCAGTTTCCGGCATGTTTGGGAGTCTTGGAATATACCTGTCATAAAGACCATCCAATTCATTCTTATCACCTATTTATATTGTTTTGGGAGATGTTGTTTTGTTTTGTTGTGATAGAACTTTGCCATGTAGCCCAGATTGACCTCAAACTTTTGTTCCTCCTACCTCAACCACCTGCGAGCAGAGATTATAGGCATATACCACCACCTCCAGCTCAGAATCTCTTCAAATATGATTCCCATGCATAATATTGAGACCATGGATGACCACTGTGTCTTGGTTTGCGACATGTCCTGTTATTTTCCACCTCTAAGGGAAAACCTGTGGCCTGCTCTGATGACTAAAACCATAAAAGAATCCACTCTGTAACATCTTACCCTAAGTGTCCCTGAAACTGTCCTTGGGCCTTTAAAGAAGTTAGCAGTCTTGTTTGTACTCTTCTCAGGGTCCCTTAATTCCAACACATTCAGCATCTGTAATCCTTTGTAAGTCCTTTGTATCTGTTAGAAGTACTTATTCCAGTAAACAATGCTGACAATAAATTTATAAAATAAATGTGATTTCAGGCAGAATTTGCCCCGTCTTTGGCCAAGAGATAGAAAAACAACGCAATACAGTTTACAAATTTTTTCACATATTTACCTATGCATTATCACTTCTGCAACCCTCCCAAAAACCTTGTGGAAAAGTATTGTTCCTATATTATAAGCTAGGCAACCAAGAAACAGTGTGTTTGAGTGTGCAGACAGAGAGCTTCTATTAGCAGAATCCTCATGGAGCTGCAACAGGAAATTCAGGAGAGGTGGTTTGAACATAGGCACACATGTAAAACCTGACTGATTCCAAAGGCAGCAAAACCTCAGTGCTACAGCCCATGGAACATAAGAGATGCCTTATTCATTCACTCATTCATCCACTCATCATGGTTCTAACTTGTGCAGTGGGTTTCCTTCCCTAACCTGTGTCTCAGTTATCACATATCTTATATGGGGTCTCCTGCCACCTTTATTATTACCCATATATAGAAGTGTGTATTCTTGTCATTGTTCTTGTTAAATCATATATGTGCTTTTGATGAAAAATTCCCAAAGGATCTACATGTGTTATTTTGGTAAATTAATAATAACTTCAATTGAAGCTTGGAAAGCAGCTAACGTCTAACATAGCACAATAAATTTATCACCCAGATTCCACGGTCACCCTGTCTAATTGCAGGTGATCTGATTCCCAGAAGGCACAGTGGCTCTGTTAGTTTTGTGACATAAAATAGCCAATTCTCGTTTCTCATTTCCTGAGAAAATGCAAAGTAAAGTATAATAGGTAATCAGATCAACCATAGTTTTCTAAAAAATAAAACGTATCACTGAAGAACATAAGAACTCTGTGAAGAACAAATTAAATTCTCAGTCAATATGAATAAAATTGAATCCTCTAGGGAGATTTCCTCATTTTGTATACATGTCAACTCTGTAGAGTAAGAATGTGACCCACAGAGTTCTTCACATGGAGTATATATCCTAGGACCAAGTAGGCATCAAGACATCTAAGAAAGTGGAATGTAGTAGGTTTCTCATGGAAGACTGACATTTATCAAAGATGGAAGAATTCTTGTTGGTTTGTTTTGTGCCTTTAGGGCCTCACACTTTCACTTGACTTTTTCACTGAAGGCTTGTACTTTACCACTTGAGCCATGCCTCCACTTCCAGCTTTTTAGATAGTTAATTGGAGATAAGAGTCTCAATGACTTTTCTGCCCAGCATGCCTTTGAACTTCAATCCTCAGATCTCAGCCTCATAAGTAGCTAGGATTACAGACATGCACTACCAGCACCTGACCAGAAGAATTTTTAGGTAAAAGAATAAGCAAAGTGACGACTCTGTCTTCTTCACCTTATGTTTGGTAGTGTATTCTGGAGAACACTGAAAACTGATGAAAGTGGACTATACAACTTATGGATGTAGACAAAAGGGAGGGTCTGGGAGAGAGTGAGGGAAGAGAAGACACTGTATGAGAGGAAATGTACTCATTACCTGACTCTTGTAAAAGTAACCCCTCTGTACACCACCTGTATAATAACAGTAAAGTAAATAATAGTTTTAAAAAGAAAAATAAAACGAATAACCAAGGAATATTTTACAGCAATTTCCGGAACCAGTTGTATAACTATTTATAAACTGGTTTCTAAATAAGACTCATAATCTGTACCTGTTGGAGTGGTGCTGTGATGTACAATTTCCTTAACATAGAAGGAAATGGTTGTGCTTGTGAGAGGGGATGAGGTGGGTGACTAAAATGTCAAAGCAGGCCTATTGGTTAGGAATGTGTCTGCCTCAAGTACTAGAACGCTGCTTTCCCTAAAGCCATGTCCTTTGCTTGCAGAACAGGAATCCATGTGTGGATAACCACTAGCAGATATTTAACTACTTAACAGTGCTGTCAAGGACCCAAGCTCTTCCTGTCATTCTGCTCTATCCTTTACAAGTTGGCTTTTCTCTTTGTGTCTGACGGCTGCAAGAAGGCTGCCACTCACCCCATCTGTAGAGTCTTCTCTAACAACAGATGGGGGAAAGGGCAATACCGCCACTTGCCCATTCTTCCAGGGAACAAACCTTTCCCAGAAGCCCTCCACTCAGCAAATTGGCTGGAATTGGTCAGTTGGCCTCCCTTAGCAGCAAAAGAGTCTGAGTCTGCGATGGAGTAGGCCCACCTGCCCAGCTTGGCAGAAGCTTTACGTTTCAGACATGGCTATAAAGGGGAATTTATACTGTACTGTCATCATTCACTTTTGAAATCCAGGTAATAAAATAGGTCATGGGCATGGGGAAGGAGGATAAAAAGATCTGTAGCAAAATATGACATGTCCAAAACACACTGGAAAGAAATCTCATTGGAAACATGTCAGAGATCTTCATAAAGAAATATCATTTCCCTTCTCAGCAGGGTTCTTTAGAGAAATGGCAGTCTCTAGGTTGCAGGGTTCCTGCCTGAGCTGCTTTCTTATAGCAAAGAAAAATCTGAAAGTTAACCCAAGAAACAAAAACATGCTCATTTTTTCTACTGTTGCTATATAAATATATGCTGAAAAATACTTAGAGATATTTTTCGGGGGGCGGAGGGGGGTGGCAGGGAAGTACTAGGTTTAAGCTCCAAGACCTTAGCCCTGAAAAAGTGCTTAGAAAACAAGTGTACTTTGATTTTTATAAAGCTTATAAAATATTCATCTTCAGGCCTAAGTGGGATGAACTTCCAATTGTTGTAATATTTTTATGCTTATTTAAACCATATAGGATATGATTGCTAATTCAAATCATGTCTATTACAAGGATTAGTGTTGAGAGTTTAGGATTCATATCTTCAGTCTCTTATCTTGTATGGTCACTTCTCTGAATCTCAGTTTTATACATCTCTAACATAGGGACAGTGATGTCTACTCAAATTATCAGTCATAGTAGCGACTTTATTTGAGACCTCAAGCAAAATACTTGGCACATAGTGGGGTCTCTCAATCTTGTCATTGCCTTAATCATTAGTAGTAGTGGTTACTGCTTCTTAGAACAGCTCTCAAACGTCATACCCAAAAAACACTCTTACCATATTTGTTTTTCTACCAGGGAAACGTAGAGACATGGTAGTGAAGGCTGAAGGCAGAAACTGGAGAAGAATACAGTGATAAGGGTTTTTAATAGAGAAAATGAAGACAGTTGTTCTTTTCTAAACAAGCCCTGAGCTTTTTCTTTTTTCCGTTGTGGGGCTTCAACTCTGGGCCTGGGCACTGTCCCTCAGCTCTTCAGCTCAAGGCTAGCGCTCTACCTCTTGAGCCACAGCACCACTTCTGGTTTTCTAGTGGTTAATTAGAGATAAAAGTCTCACAGACTTTCCTGCCTGGGCCGACTTTGAACCTCAATCCTCTGATCTCAGCCTCCTGAGTAGCTAGGATTACAGGTGTGAGCTACTAGCGCCCAACCATCCCTGAGCCTTTTTGTGCTTAAATGTTTGTAATTTCCTTCCTACCTCCTTCTTCCAACATGGGGTTGGAGGCTGTTTACATCACCTTTCTCTTCAGATTATAGCAATAGTATTGCAGAAAATACTGATTTTAGAAGAAGAGTCCAAGTCCTGACTGCACAGTCTAATATGATTGTGAACACATTCTTTCTCTCCACCCTGCCATCCCCTCACCTGTAAAACAGAGCTAGCAGCGCCTATCTTAAAGGGCCACAATTACGGTTATGAAAATTAATGAAGTCACAGATTTGAGAACCTTTGAGGTTGTAAAGCCTTATATGAATGCATGATTTTCTTCCTTTTGGCTTAACCAATTATGATAGCAACAACTCTCAAATAGCCCCATTAGTTACCTGCCTTATGTACCTCTGGGTCAAACCCTCCCCCACTCCCCTGCCCTAGATTCCCATATACACCTGGGGCCACCTTCCCTCCAAATCACTGCCAGCATGTAGAACCCAGAGACTCACACATCATCAGGTTAGCCTGAAACAATCAGCAAGAAAATACACTGCAACTAGTGGAGACATAACAAAATATAAGGTAAAATCAGGGTCCATGTGAGAGTCTGCCCCTTTCCTGCCCTTGGTTAGCTGGGGAATGAAGACTTTGGTGGCTTTCTCCCATCTAGAAGTGCCTGTTACACATTGATCTGGAAAGGGGTAAGATGATATCAGTCATTGTAATTCCCCATCAATCACTGGAATGAGTACAAGAAAGCATACCTTCACCTTGCATTTCGGATGACCCCATTCCTCAGTTAAGTATGGACAGGTTTTCTAAGAGTCAGGTGCTGGACTAAGACTATGGGGCATATAACTTAGTCTCCTGGCTTCAGGGGCATTTAATTAAATGAAAGATGAAAAGCACAGAAGTTTTTTATATCCTTGAATTAAGATTGTGAGTCATTTGCTCGTGGATGGTAGTGTGTATTTGTGCTTTGTTGTATGAAACCATGGCTAGGGTTTTTACTTCCTTTTTTTGACAGTACTTGGGTTTGAACTGTGGTCTTGGGTTTGCTAAATAGGCATTCTCCCATTTGCCCCAACCTTTTTTTGCTTTAGTTGTTTCTCAGATAGAGCCTCGTGTTTTTGCCAAGAGCCAGCCTCAGACTTGGATCCTTCTATCTAAGGTCTCCTATATAGGTGAGATGATGGCATATTCCACCAGGCCTATCTTATTGATTGAGATGAGGTATTGTTAACTTCTTGCCTGGACTGGTCTCAAGCCAGGATGCACCAATCTCTCCTCAGAAGCTGGTATTATAAACATGAACTGCATCAGCCTGAAAGCACCTTAAAATAAATTCTAAGCTGAGCACCAATGGCTCACTAGCTACTCCGGAGGCTGAGATCTGGGGATCATGGTCCAAAGCCAGCCTGGGCAGACAAAATTGTAGGAGTCTTATCTCCAGTTAACCAATAAAAAACTAGAAGTAGAGGCATGACCCAAGTGGTAAAGCTTCATCCAGCTTTGAGTGAAAAGGCTAAACAGGAGCACGAGGTCCTCAAGTTAAGCCCCAGTACCATCACAAACCAATCAATCAATCAGTAATTTCTGAGAACAGTTTACACATCATATAAAGTAAGTCCAAAGTTTAGGCTCACATCACAAGAAAAGTAAAATCGGGATGGACTAGAATGCCTGAGGGGAAAAATACTCTCAAAACACTAATGGAAGATAGATTAAAGAATTAATTACAAAAACAGTAAAACTGTTAAAGTAGAGCTATTCTGATAACCCAGAAACCATAAAGGAAAAGATTGGCAGAGTTAGCTACATTAAATATGAAGCTCACGTATTCATTCATCCATTAATTGTTTTTATTGAGGATGCACTATGTGCCAGCCACTTTTCTTGATGCTAAGGATGCAGTGTAGCACAAATATACTTCTTTGGGAACATTTGGGATGCTTCAACTTTTCCTACATCCAAACTATGGTGCAGCATATATCCTTACACACACACACACACACACACACACACACACACACACACACACACACACACACACACACACACACACACACCATTATATATGAGTGCTTTTGTTTCTGTATAATTGGTTCCTGGAAATCAGACTGCTAGGTCAAATGTTTAATTTTAATAGCGAGTTTTAGAACACATTCTTTTCTGGTACTGGGGCCTGAACTCTGGGCCTCATCCTTGAGCCGCTTTCTCTGCTCAAGGCTGATGTTCTACCACTTTAGCCACAGTTCTACTTCTGGCTTTTTGGAAATGAGGATCTCTCAGATTTGTCTGCTCAGACTCACTTAAAACTATGCTTCTGAGTAGCTAGAAACTTTACAGGTGTGAGCCACTGGCACCTAGCTTTTTTTATGGTTATTTTTGAAACAGGCTCTCCCTCTGTAGCCCAGGCTGAGTTCAAACTGTGAATCCTTTTGCTCCTACCTCTCAGAGGTTGGGATTACAGGCATGTGCCACCAAACCCAGCACACTATCCTCTTTTCATCACCAAAAGTTCCATTGAGTGTTAATGTATAGATGTGGAATTAGAATGATTATGGAATGATATTTTAGTGTACCATTCGCCTCCCTACCTTATCTCAGGCTAACTAATTTCACACATGAAAGCTCTTCCGGAAACTTACAGAAAACAGTGCTTTCACAAACCACAATCTGGAACCCACACTTGTGTGAAAAGGAAAATTACAGAGCCTTCTTTGTCATTCAGGCTTACTTTCAGGAAAGTCTTTCTGTAACTGATGTCCCTCAAACTCCACTGTAAACAGGCTTGCTTCACTTGAGATATAGAGACAGGGAATCAGAAAGCATTCTGGACCCCAAAAGGACCTTCTAGATCACTGTTTCAACCTTCCCATTTTACAGACTGAAAAACTGAGGACCAATTAGAATGTGGTGAGAACTGAAATCAAAACCTACTCACCCTTCCTGCCAGCCACGTGCACCCTTGGATGCCCTTGTCTACCTCCCTCAGACATATACCAGCATCACGCCCACACCCAGTATACATTGTCATTTACTTGTGCATGCCACTTATATAAGACCTGAGGTCCGAACTAATTTCTTGGTGTCAAAGGACCAGGAAGGCAATCATAGGCCTTTCAGAGCCAGGAGAAAATTTTGCATAATCCTGAGGACCTAGAACTTCTACAGCTTCCTCTCTTGATCCAGACTCTCTTCTAGGGAGCCTGAATTAAAGTTCCAAAATTAGGGCCCCCACAGAAGCTGGGAGCTGGTAGCACATGCCTGTAATACAGCTGCTCAGGAGGCTAAGATCTAAAAATTGCATGGACTCATGAGACTCTTATCTCCAATTAATCATCAAAAAGCCAGAGGTGGAGCTGGGGCTCAAGTGATAGAGTGAAAGCCTTGAGTGAAAAAGCTAAGGGACAGTGATCAGGCTGAGTTCGAGCTCTAATACTGGCACACAAAAAAAAAAAGAAAAAAAGATCCCACAGAATTAATAACCAAGAGGTGTTGTTGTTGTTGTTGTTGATAAATCAGGGAGCTCATGTTCTTTACTCAGCTTCTGCTTTGCACAGGGGCTAAGTGAAAATCCCTGGGTGGTGGTTGATGGTTCCAACACCAAATGGTTTCTGCACCAGGTCCAATCATTCCTCCTCCGAGAGTTGCACCACACACCAAGAAGGATGTGACTAATAGAGAATGTGACTTCAGAGACTCCACAAGTCCAGACAGCTTCTGAGAACCATTTAAACAGAGGTCAGGAATGTTTTCCTTTCCAGGGGGAAAATATGTGGGTTATGGTGTGAGTGGAGGCGGGTGGAGGAGAATGAATCTAAACATGAGCTTCCTCTCTCCATAATTCATGAGCAGTTGAACAGCAGTCATGTTTAATAACCTATCAGCCTTTCCTGCTTAGGGCCTAGAGCTCAGTATGGGTCAAAAGAGAAGAGGGATAGGAAAATTTCAAAGTGACTACCAAGCAAGTTCAGAACTAACCTTGGGGACACGAGAGGTAGTTTCCAACTTGAGGCCAGGAATGTTACGGAAGGGATCCACTCAAGGCCAACTCTTAAGTACCCAGGTTGGACGACTCTTTTCCTGTGTTGACAAAAGGGGGAAACTCCCTGGAGGAAGAGGGTGTTCACTTCCAGAAGAGGAAAGGTGAGATGACAGATGACATCTCTCTTCATCTTATGTTTTTTGCCAGTCCTGGAGCTTGAACTCAGGGCCTGGGCACTGTCTCTGAGCTTCTTTTGCTCAAGGCTAACACCTTACTACTTCAGCCCCAGCACCACTTCTGGCTTTTTCTGTTTATGTGGTACAAAGGAATCAAATCCAGAGTACTCTAACACTAAGCCAAATTCCCAGCCCTCTCTCTCCATCTTTAACCCATCCCAGACGATTCTGGGAACATTATTGAAGGGCAGAAGGGCTTGAACATGGGTGTTAACACTAGGCTGTGATCTAAGGGTCACAGTTCAAAGCCATCTTAGGCAGGAAAGTCTGTGAGACTCTCATCTCCAATGAACCACCAAAAATCCCAACATAGAGCTGTGATTCAAGTGCTAGAGCACAAGCCTGGAGCAAAAAAGTTAAGGGACAGAACCCAGGCCCTGTGTTCAAGCCTCAGTGCTGGCACATACGCATGTACACACACACACACACACACACACACACACACACACACACACACACACAGATCTGAACTATGGCAACACTTCTGCAACTAAAATAGGGTATGCTATTTTAAAACTCTAGTCTTCAAAAGGAACATTCACTTGTTTGTTGGTTCTTTGATTCCTATGGTCATTCATTCATTCATGCATTCATAGAGGTGCCCATTCAGCCGTGTGGTCGGTTTTTGAGAGGATGGGAAGGGCCATTACTCAGAAAACTCTAGGAGTTCTGGCATCAGAACTATCCTGGAATCCTGCCCCTGTGACTATGCAAGTGACATAACTCCTCAGGCCTCCAGTCCCTCGTCTATAAGATGGTGCTAATAAGAAGTAATGGGTTCTTGTGAAGATTCACCAAAATACCTCAGGGAGCAACTCCCTTGGGTGTCCTTGGTAAGCTCAGTAGGTAGTAGCAGAGGCAGTGTCTATGCTGCTGGTAATTTGTATGGTTAATTATTATTGATGAAAAATAGCACTCAAGTGATAGGAAACATACAGTAACAGGTCAGCAGACAGGGATTGCTGAGCAAAGACAGGAAAATTTCACATAGAACTGAATTTGCTCCCATCTGTGTGTGTGTGTATGTGTGTGGTGTCCTTGTACTCTGACTTGGCTTTTTTGCTTAAGGCTGACATAATACCACTTTTCCACAGCTCCACTTCCAGATTTTTGCAGATTAATTGGAGAGAAGAGTCTCACAGATTCTCCTGCCTAGGGTGGCTTTGAACTGTGGTCCTTAGATCTCAGCCTCCTGAGTAGCTAGGGTTACAGATATGACCCAGCTTTATTTTTTAAATTAGATCTTAGATAAATTTGGGCATTCTATTCCTTTTGCATTTATTTCTATCCCATTCCTGAAGACTGATGCTTCAGGTCAGAACTCATCTAAAGCTACATCCCAGCGTTTGCCCTAGCATTGAAGTGCTAGGGTAATTACGCTGTCAATGATTTGATTTTTTTAAGTGCACCTGCCTTGAAGAACTTCTGCCAAGGCGGGCCACGTTCATGTGTAACACTAAGATGAGCAAGGCACTCCTCTCTCTTTCTTACTAGCTGTTCAACTAGAAAACTGCAATGGTTCTATTTGCATATTCCAAGCAGTGTTAAAAGGTGAGAGAGAAAGGACTGTTGCTATGCAGTGCATGGGAAAATTTAGCAGCACAAAATACAATGAATCACCTGCAGGTTGATGTTGGTGTGGTAGTGTGTGCGTGTGTGTGTGTGTGTGTGTGTGTGTGTGTGTGCAATGGAATTCTATGCTTCCATCAGAAAGAATGATCTTGCACCATCCAAAAGAAAATGGGAAAACTTTGCTTCTTTTTTTTTTTTTTTTTGGTCGGTCGTGGGGCTTGGACTCAGGGCCTGGGCGCTGTCTCTCAGCTCTTCAGCTCACAGCGAGCACTCTACCACTTGAGCCACAACGCCACTTCCAGAAATGGAAAGACTTTGTAAAATTATATTAAGTGAAGTAAACCAGACTCAAAGAAACATAGGTTGTTGTAGCTAGAATGTGCCTATAAATCTACAAGTAAGCAACTGGATGGTAAGAGACAAGAGATACACTTGGACACGATAAATTATACAGGACTCTAGACATTCACACAGTGAGACCAAAGGAGGATATTCTTAAGAAAGGATCACAAAGGCTCAACAGCTATGTGCACATAGTCATATAAAATTATGTTTATCGGAATGAACTCCAAGAAATGAAACAAGGAGTTTTCTGTTACTTTGCTTTTTTTCTTTTTTTTTTTTGGGGGGGGGGGGGGGGGAGTCCCATCATGGGGCCTGAACTCTGGGCCAGGGCGCTGTCCCTCAGCTCTTCAGCTCAAGGCTAGTGCTCTACCACTTGAGCTATAGCACCACTTCTGGCTTTTTTTTTTTTGCTTATGTGTTGCTGGGGAATCAAACTCAGGGCCTCATGCATGCAAGGTAAGCACTCTACCACTGAGCTACCTTCCCAGCCCTTATTTTGCTTTTTTAACACTCTCTCCCTCTCCCTCTCCCTCTCCCCTCTCCCTTTCCCTCTCCCTCCCTCTCTCTCTCTCTCTCCCTCCCTCTCTCTCTCTCTCTCTCTCTCTTTCTCTCTCTCTCTTTTATTGTCAGTTATGGGGCTTGAACTCTGGGCCTGAATGCTGTCCCTGAGCTCTTCAGCTCAAGGCTAGCACTCTACAACTTGAGCCACTGCACCACTTCCTGTTTTCTGAGTGGTTTATTGGAGACAAGAGCCTCAGGGACTTTCCTGCCCAGACTGGCTTTGAACCACGATCCTCAGATCTTAGCCTCCTGAGCAGTTAGGATTATAGGCATGAGCCACCAGTGCCCAGCTTTAACTTCCTCTTTTGCTGCTGTTTTTATTTCTGTACCTTGTGTCTTATATGTAAGTTTATCTGTTTGGGGGAAGGTGAGGGAGAGCACAAAAATATGAGACGAATGGTGAACAAATGCAGCAGTGATACCCACTAGACACTATGTTGAAAATGAACTACACAACTTGTGGGGGAGAAGGGGCTCTGGGAGAGGAAAAAGCTGGGAGAAAATGAGGGAAGGGATAACACTATTCAAAAAGAAATGTTGTCATTCCCTGACTTATGTAACTGTAACTCCTCTGTATATCACCTTTACCATACAATTTTTTTTAAAAATTACAAGACAATGTAAATCTGCTAGGAGAGTAATGATGTTTGGCAAAAGGAAGGCATGAAAGATGAATCCTTTGAGTTGAGCTTAGTAGGTGGGTGCTGCGTTTGTAGATGGAATGCCCCCCTCAGGGATCTCAAGGTCATCTCTCCATCCCCAAGTGGGAGACATTAACTATCAATGCCTCGTCAGCTCTGCTAGCTCTAAATTCTAAGAGCTTCATTCCTAATCACTGACAGCTCTTTTTGCCTTTCCGAAAGACTCGATGGGACAGTCACATAAGTAAGTCCATGTTTCCTGGTTGTGGATATAGGGTTTAGAAGAAGCTGACTTTGCCATGTTCCTTTGATCTTTATTTTTAAGGCAGGCCATGTTTTTTGTTGTTGTTGCTGTTGCAGTTGTTGTTGTGGTATTACTGAGGCTTGAACTCAAGGCCTGGGCACTATCCTTTAGCTTTTCCTTCCAAGGCTAGCACTTTACCACTTGAGCCACAGTTTCAAATCTGGATTTTTGGTGGTTAGGGGTAAGAGTCTCATGAACATTCCTGCCTGGACTGGCTTTGAACTGCTCACATCTCAGTCTCCTAAGTATCTAAGATTACAACTGTGAGCCACCAGCATCAGGCTCCATGACAGTTAGTGAGCTAAACACTTTCTTTTTCTTTTTTCTTTTTTTTGCCAATTGTGGGGCTTGAACTCTGGGCCTGGGCGCTGTCCCTCAGCTCTTTAGCTCAAGGCTAGCACTCTACCACTTGAGCCACAGCGCCACTTCCGCCTTTTTCTGCTTATATGGTGCTGAGGAATCAAACCCAGGGCCTCATGCATATAAGGCAAGCACTCTGCCACTGAGCCACTTTCCCAACCCAGTAAACACTTTCTTAAAGTAACCCTTTTGTGTTGGTTTCCAGACCAGATACCATCCTTTCCTGTGTAGTTCCACTCACCTTTTGACTAGAACCCAGTGCTGCAGGACTGGGCAGATCAGCAGGATACACTAAAGCTATATGCCCACAAGAATAAAGACCAAGATGGCTGGCTACTTAGCATTAGACTCATCGATGTTAGGGAGGTTCCATCGTTAAATACTGAAGGTAGAAGGACAAGTGAGAGTCAAGGAAAGGACTAAAACTCTGTTGAGTGTTCCATGGCAGAGGCTATATGCTATTGCTATTGTTTATATTCCAAGTGAGCAATCCTATTTCATTGGTTGCAATAAAGAAATCTGTCATAGACAAACTGATTTTGTTTCCCAAAATTCCAATATTCAAGCCCTAGGCCCCAGTGTAGGTAGGGCCTTTGAGAGGTAAGTGTAGGTAGGGCCTTTGAGAGGTAAGTTAGGTCATGAAAGTGGGCCCTTTATGAATGGAATTAGTTGCCTAACATAAGGATGACCTCTCAGTGTGCCAACAAGTAAGCCTCAGGCAAACACCCTGATCTTTTACTGCTTGACCTCTAGAACTGTGAGAAATAAATTTCATTCATTTAAACAGAATCTGTAGGGTTTGTTATGACAAGAGCTTGATATTCTAATTTTCCATGTGATATTATTAAATTCTCAGAAGTTTTATTTTTATTTATTTTTTTTTTTGGGGGGGGGGTCTGGTCGTGGGGCCTGAACTCTGGGCCTGGGCACTGTCCCTCAGCTCTTCAGCTCAAGGCTAGTGCTCTACCACTTGAGCCACAGCGCCACTTCCGGCTCTTTTCTTTTTGCTTATGTGGTGCTGAGGAATCGAACCCAGGACCTCAGGCATGCAAGGCAAGCGCTCTACCACTGAGCCACCTTCCCAGCCCCAAAGTCTCAGAAGTTTTAAAACTGAAAAGATAGTCCATCTTTTCCAGATAGGGCCCACTTAAAGGTTGGAATACAGAAGATCCATGTTGCAAACATACAAACCTGGGGGAAAGGTGGTGGGGGAGAGAAACATCAAGTCAGATATTGAGATATTTGGGTGGCTCCCTTATGATCTTCCAGTACTGCATTACCTTGCCTTGTATCTGCCCTATTTTTCAAACGCAAACATTATTTGGATTTTTTTTTCTAATTTGACAAGTAGAAATTTTTACTTAGCTTTTTGGCCGCTGTATTTGACCTCTCCTATAAAGTCTTTTTTTTTTCTTTCTTTTTTTTTTTTTTTTTTTGCTGTATTTGCTTCGCTGAAGCTTAGTGAGCTTCCTTCGTGGTTACCTTGCAGAAATCTCATTAGCAAAGCACTTTAATATGTTACTTGGCAACCAGACTTCTGACAATGTTCTAGTTCATTAGGTAGGAACCTCCCCAAGCTGGGAGGAATGGACATTCCTTTGTGAATGGGGCAGCTTTGATCACTCCTGCAGAGTCTGGGGGAAGAGGTGGAGGTATCTTTAAAAAAAAAAAAAAAAAAAAAGTCTGATTAAAAAACCAAGTTAACGATCTTGAAAAGAAAATGAACTTCGTTACAGCTGCTCTGTGCCATCTCCTGAGTCCTTGCAAGACAGCATTCATATTAGAAAATGGGTCGCCTTTAGTAGATGGGAAATTCATTATGCAGCCTCAATACCAGATCACAGATTACGTTCAGATGATCCTAATGAGAATAGACTCTTCAAAGCCGTCTCCATCGTACCATGAATAAATGGATTCAAGTCTTATTCGTGGTTCTTTAATTTTCAGCGTTGAATTCGCAAACTACCGAATTCCTCCAAAGCTATGGTGTGTGCAGGGAGGGCCATGAGTAATAGGATTGCTTATTTTTTAAGGGAAGATACCCTGTAGCAAAGTTCCAGGCTTTGAAACATGATCCGTCGAGTCCAGTGGGCACAGATTTCCCCACATGACACTGTTTCTTGTTGAGTTGCAACCACATCTTAATGTCTCTCCTACAGAACATGACTGCCCAGAGGGTACCTCGTACATCTGAAGTAGATAATACAGTATTGTTTTAATATGAATTCTATTAAATAAAGAACAATTTAAATTGCTGAAGCATAACAGGACTTGGGTGCTGACAAATTGGTTAACTTTTTTTTTTTTAATTTGAGAGCTGAATCTTTTTTCCCCCTTTTAATACTAAGAATTTAAAGAAGTAAGTTACTGCTAGGTGCTGGGGGGCTCACACCTGTAAACCTAGCTACTCAGCAAGTTGAGATCTGAGGATCTTCATTCGAAGCCAACCAGGGCAAGAAAGTCCATGAGACTCTTATCTCCAGTTAACCACCCGCAAACCAGAAATGGAGCTGTGGCTGAAAGTGGTAGAGTGTTAGCCTTGAGCAAAAATGCTCAGGTACAGGGCCTAGGCTCTGAGTTCAAGCTCCATGACTAACAACAACAAATTGCCTACAAAGGTGTTTTTAAAAGAAAGCATGGTTGTTTGAATGTGGTGAACAGGTGAAGGCAAGAGGTCCTCTACAAGAAGGGCCTTTCTCCAACCTGAAAGATAGAAGAAAAAGAGTGGGGGGATTTGGGCTGATAAGGAAACTTCCCCTGGCAGCAGAACAGGTGAGGCCTGCCCACCTGTCAGGCACCTGAATAAGAAGCAGAACCCAGGTGCCAGTGTGTCTTCATTTGGCTTTCTTCATACTTTCCACAAAAGGAAAAGAGGAAAAATTAGTCCATTGTCTCTTACTAATATAGCACAGCACCACAGATTAAGTTACTAAACAAACAAAGGGTTATTTTGGCTCCCAGTTCTGAGCCAAGGTTGAGGGGCTACATTTGGTGGCAAGCTTGTTGATTTCAACCTGAGTGTTTCAGACCATGCCATGCGAACACAGTGTCAGAGAAGTAAAAAAACAACAACAACAACAAAACAGTGGAGTGCTTTTGTTCTGGATTAGAGATGTGTTTTTCAAAGAGTCAAACAGGATGAACCTAGAGACAAGCTGCTGGTGACAGGATGATGTGACAGGATGGAAAGATAGGGGCCCAGTAAGCCGCCGGCCTTGGACAACTTACTAGGCAACCCTGTCCTCCGCTTTCCTGCCTGCAGGATTTCCTGCAATAGGAATCAGTACGGCTCTCAGTCAGCCCCCCAGGACAGCACTCCAGGGCAAGTCAAAGAAGTTCTCCACTAATGGGCAGCAGCTGTGGAGCCCACAGGGGCGGTGACAGTGACGTTGCTATCAGACTGACTCCATGACTCTGTGGTTGTGGGAGTCCAGAAGGCTATCCAAGAACGCCCAACCTTCTCTGAGCTCACAGGCAGTTTTGTGGCCTTCTTTTAAAAAAAACTTACTGTTATTATAAAGGCAATATATTGAGGGGTTACTGTTATATAAGTCCCACCATTGTCCCACCATTTCCATGTCCATTCTTACCCTCCCAAAGACAGATAAATAAAGAAACAACACAAAAAGAATGGAACACTAAAACAAACAACAACAAAGAAAAAAATCCTCTTGTTTAGTTTTGTGGCATTCTTAATAGTCCTCTGCCTTCCATCAATGGGGGTTGTCAATCCCCCCGGGGGGGCGGGGGGGAAGGAGGGAAGGAAGCTGTTAACAAATACCCTAGGCTGAACACCAGTGGCCTGTACCTGTAATCCTAGCTATTCAGGAGGCTTTGATTGGAGGGTCTCCATTCAATGGCAGTTTGGGAAGTCAAATCTAAGAGACTCTGATCTCCAGTTAATCAACAAAACCCTGGGAGTGGAGGTGTGGTGGCTCTAGTGGTAGAGTACCAGCCTTAAGAGAAAAGGCTAAGGGATACCACGATGCCCTGACTTCAAGCCCCAGTACCAGTGTATACATACACACATACACACCCCATGCCATCCTCTTCCTAGGAAAAGTTTTGAAATCCAACGTGAACCTGAGTACCTATCTTCTCCATCATCAGGAATGGCTCCCTGAGGTGTAGGCTCGCCCCTTCTGCTGGGCTGAGCACAGAGTCTGCGGCCCAGGATCTAACAGCTTGCCATGTGCCATTAAAGCAACCCCAACCACCATGCAGAAAGAGAGGTCAGTTTGCCTGGTGTGTGTGGCCACTAGGCCAGGGTGGCCTTAGTCCAAGCCTGAATGATCAAGAACAAGCAACAACGTCAAGCGGAATGCAAGCTTTTTAATGACTGTATATTACTTAGACAAAGGAGTTTCACTGTGATAGTTCCAGGCATGCATATAATATCCTTTGACCAAGTGCATCTCCTCTATTACTCTGAATGCAAACTAGTTACCACAGATGAATGAAGACAACAGGCAAGCTAGATATACAGGCCTCCTGGCTAGTCCTGCTGTCTTGACACTTGCAGGACACCTCTGAGTCCTCCATGATTTCTGAACAGAGTGGCATGGTGGCTAGATAGTAACGGAGGAGTGCTTTATGTGCTGCACTTCATACTGACACACTTCCTGCAGGCAGCCTTTGCCAGCCCTGTGTAACACATGCACCCTGGGGCCAGATGTGGCAGTGTGCAATCATGTATAGGGAAAACCTGTCTTCAAATGAATTGGCCTTTGAGATTAGCAGCTTTATTTCTATAAAACCATTTAATACATAGAAATGTGTGTTTACCATTCAATATTGATGTCCAGAACTGATCACACTTGTTTTTCAAGAGTAATCTCCATCCTCCAGTCCTCAAAGCTAGGAATTGAACCCAGATCCTCATGCATGCTAGGCAGGCACTCCATGTGAGCTACAGTCTCAAGTAAATATAAAAATATATTGGGACCTGGTTGCTGGTGGCTCACACCTGTAATCCTAGCTACTCAAGAGGCTGAGATCTGAGGATCATGGTTGAAGCCAGTCCAGGCAGGAAAGTCCATGAGACTCTAATCTCCAATAAACTACTCAGAAAAAGCCAAAAGTGGTGTTAGCCTTGAGCAAAAGAAGCTCAGGGATAGTACCCAGGCCCTGAGTTCAAACCCAGGACTTGTGTGCATGCACACACACATACATACATACACAAGTACACTAGGGATCCTTGGTATCCAAAGTTTATTTTCTCTTTCCCCCAAGTGTGTGAGTTTCAGGAGAGAAAACGAAGGTTTTCATACTTAAACTCTTACTTTTGTATTTTGCATGTTTGGTTTGGGAATCAGATGGTACAGGCCTGCTGTGAGAATCTTCTAGAACTGTAGATGTGCCTGGGGTACCACCTCATGTAGCCAGCAAATAATCAAGAGGATTGGCCTGGAACTGACTTGTACAAACTAATATTTTTAAGTGGTTTGCATTTATTTCTGTCCCCAAAGGGATATGCTAAATGTAATTTCTAGCAGGAAATATACTTTATTCTTTCAATGTATTAGCCATCGTAGGAAGGTACAGGTAAACAGAATTTGTGTTAATATGCTGAGACAATCTGATTTATTTTGTGTTTAAATTATGGGGTTAAAAAGGCAGGACAGGAGGAAACAGAAAATATTCCACTACAATGTACAATAAGGATGCCTTAGAATTTTGGATTTATTTAAGCCAGCCTCTTTTCTTTCACTTTTCTATCATATATTATGCAGTGAGTCCTGCCACCATTTTGAGGGGAAAAAAGTTCCATTTTTGAGAACTTGTAAAAGAAAAGAGGGAAAGAATAAGCTAAGTACCCATAGGAAATGTACAGGACAAATGCTGAAGAGCTCCTAAGAACTTGCAGTTTTGTTTAGGTGTAAAAGACCAAAAAGAGAAATCTCAGTACAGGTGTCCCCCAGCCCCCATCAGGGAGGAGTTCAAGGATCCTCAGGACTATAAGAATCACAGCTGCTTAGATCCCTTGTATACAATGATATAATTGTTGCCAATGATAACCTAGGCACATCTGTCGATATATTCTAAATCATCTCTACATTACTTGTGATACTAAAGCACTGCATATGCCTTGTGAACAGTTGATATACAGCATGGCTTTGGAAATACAGTTATAAAAAGCCTGGACATGTGCAGTGTAGTTCAGGCATGATTCTTTTCCCAAATATTTTCCATCTATAGTTGTTGATTCTGGGAAAGCAAAGGCCCAAGACATGGAAAGCTGGCTATAACTGGAAGTTCCAACTGTGACCTGACTTGTAGCTTGCCCTATTTCTCTACTTATTTTTGTCTTTATTCTTCAATATGCTCCTTCTAGCCCCACAAATGCCCTAGTCAAGTTTCACAAGAAAATTGAATGTCATTACTGGGCAAATCAGGTGTCTTGATGAGGTCTGCCTAGAGAGGAGTCTACAAAGTAGGAGAGGAAGAGAAGAAGGAAGGAAGATGCAGAGGGGAGAGGAAGAAAAGAAAGAACCAACTCTAGGGATTGGAGGCATGGCTTAGTTGGTAAAACACTAGCCAATGAGCAAAAGCATCAGGTAGCAAGTTCATCAAGTTCCTGTCTTAGTTCTTTAAAAAAAATGGTAGGAGAGAACACAACGTCTTCCTTTCCCTGATTCCTCAGAACACCTGGCAGATACCTGTGAATAGAGGCCTGGTGGAGCCAGCCTAGTACTCAGTCCCCAGCTCAGCATCTCCAGCCTCCAAATGCAGGCCAGAATGACTCAGTAGCTTTGACCTGAAAGACTTCTTTAGAAATTCAGCATTTTGCTCCAGTGCTTCAAAAGGGCCTACACCCAAAAGTGGTCATTGAAAACATCACAGAATTCACTTTTAGTGTAAAAATAAAAAGTAGATAGGTGTGGAAATAGTGGAAGAGAAAACATGCTCCAACTGTTAGCCAACACTGGGGGCATTTGTGTAAGCTTTCAATGTAAACATTAGTCTCTTTTTCCTCGTCCTTACCGTAGCCATTTTTCTCGCCCTCTCTCCCAGTGCCTTCTGCTAAATCCCATTCTTGGTTTGCTACATGACAGTGATAAGTAGACACATGCACTGAAAAAATCCACCTGTCAGTGCCATTGCCTGTCTTTTGATGCTTGCTTCCTAATTCCTGTGGAAAATGGTGGAATGGAAACTTTAACCAGCCTGTTCATGTCTACCCCCAATGGTGTATGCCTGAGTAAAAAAAGAAAATGTCAGTCTTCTCTATTTTTCTTTACCACTGCTGCTGTATCTCAGTTCCCCTCTTATCTGAACATTACTCTTGGCTTATGTCAGTCTTTGTTGGCTCCTGTGCAACCCTATTCACTTGCATGTTCCGTCTGCATAATTTTGCTGGAGAGATAATTGTATCATGAACTCTGACATCAGTCCTTTGTTAGTTGAGCAAATGCTCGGGGATATTTTTTGGTAAGTCTACTTATTTGAAACTTCCACTTATCTCTAGACCAGTGATTCCCAGCCTTGGAATTAGAGCAACCAGCTCCCTGTTTGGTTTATACAACACCTGGCTCCTATCTCACTGTCAGTTGTCTGGAAGAGAGGAACACTGTGTGTGTGTGTGTGTGTGTGTGTGTGTGTGTGTGTGTGTGCGTGCACACGCATGTGCGTGCACATGCATCCACACTAATACTGGGGTTTGAACTCAAGACCTCATGCTCTCACTTGGCCCTTGGGCTCAAAGCTGGCATTCTACCACTTGAACTACAACTCCATTTAGGACTTTCTGCTAACTAGTTGGAGATGTGTTTCACAGACTTTTCTGCTGAGAACTTCAGATCTCACTCAGCCTCCTGAATAGCAAGAATTACAGGCATGAGCCACTAGCAACTGGCTGATATTTGGGTTTTCGTTTACAATTTTTTTTCTTCCCCCCCCCCCACCATTTTTAGGGATTTTACAACTGAATAATACTCAGTGGACTATTGGAGAGGTGCTGGGATACTGAATCTTATCATAGGTTTTTTGTTTTTGTTTTTTTGGTCATGGGGCTTGAATTCTGGGCCTGGGAGCTGTCCCTGAGTTCTTCAGCTCAAGGCGAGTGCTCTACCACTTGAGCCACTGTGCCACTTCCAGTTTTCTGGTGGTTTATTAGAGATAAGAGTCTCACGAAGCCAGGCACCAGTGGCTCATGCCTGTAATCCTAGCTACTCAGGAGGCTGATATCTGAGGATCATGGTTCAAAGCCAGCCCAGGCAGGAAAATCTGTGAGACTCTTATCACCAGTAAAACCACTAGAAAACCGAAAGTGGCAGTGGTTCAAGTGGTAGAACACTTGCCTTAAGCTGAAGAGCTGAGGGACAGCGTTCAGGCCCAGAGTTCAAGCTCCACAACCAACAACAAAAAGTGATATAAAAATGACCCCATTGTGCTGGGTACCTGTGGCTCACACCTGTAATCCTAGCTATTCAGGAGGCTGAGATCTGAGGAGCATGGTTCAAAGACAGCCTGGGGAGGAAAGTCCCTGAGACTTTTTTTTTTTTTGTCATGGGGCTTGAACTCTGGGCCTGGGTGCTATCCCTCAGCTCTTCAGCTCAAGGCTAGCACTCTACCACTTGAGCTACAGCGCCACTTCTGGTTTTCTGGTGTTTTATTGGCAATAAGAGTTTCTTGGACATTCCTGCTCGGGCTGGCTTTGAACCATGATCCTCAGATCTCAGCCTCCTGAGTAGCTAGGATTACATGCGTGAGCCACCGGTGCCCAGTTTTCACTCTTTTTGATTATGACAAAAAGTACCTAACATGAGATTTACTCTTTTAACACAGTATCAGTACTATTAACTACTAACTATTAATAGTATTAGCTATTGTTAACTATACCCACACTGACCATCTGATCCTGCACCACTGGGATTCGATACCCACTGAACAGCCCTTCCTCATTTCTCCATTACCCAGACCCCATATTCACCATTCTACTCTCTGCTTCCAAGAGTTTGACTACCTTAGATAGCTTATATTTGTGAAATTTTGTAGTATTTTCCTTTTTGTAACTGGCTTAATTTTCCTAACATGATGCCCTCTGGGGTTCATCTGTGTTAGGAAAAACAGGGTAGTCTCACTAATTACCAGAGTATAAATGTAAGACTAACTAGGGGGAAAAAAATCCTTGTATTTTCCATAGGCTTTTTAAGGTTATAAATGCTCACAGTGAAGGCTTATGCTTTGAGTGTCCTTAGAAGATGGATGTTTCAGTTCCTTTTTATATAGTAAGTTAGGTAACATGAAAGATTTTGAGATGAGAAATACAAAGAATATCTCGAACAGCCTTGAAAATAACATAGCATCATCATTCCATACATCTCTTGGACTCAAGTGATAATGGTCCTAAGGCAATAAATATCCATCCATGCATACCAAGAGGACTTGAATTAATGTGTTTGGTTAATTCTTCATTTTTTTTTTTTTTTGTCAGTCATGCGTCTTGAACTCTGGGCCTAGGCACTGTCCCTCAGCTCTTCAGCTCAAGGCTAGTGCTCTTGGTGGTCAATTGGAGATAAGAGTCTCATGGACTTTCTTACCCAGGCTGGCTTAGAACCTTGATCCTCAGATCTCAGCTTCCTGAGTAGCTAGGATTACAGGCGTGAGTCACCAGAACCTGGCCTAATTCTTCATTTTGATTTTGGTTTTGGTTTTGGCTTTGTTTTTACCCCAGGAAGAGGACTTTATGACCAACACCAAATTATTAAAAAGTTCTCATTTTCCCAGAAGAGATTATGATTATTAAAGAAGAATTCTAGCTGATAATAAAGTTCAACGATGTTCTATCAGTTGTTTAGTGCTACATAATAAATTAGTTCAAAACTTCGCAGCCTAAAACAATAATATTTACTATCTCAGGTGGTCTTTTCTGTGGGTTGGAAGTTTGGGATTATCTCAATTTCACAGTTCTGATTTGGAGTGTCTCGTGAGGTTGCTGTCAAAATGTAAGCCACATTTCAGTCTTCCTCCAAACTGGCTACTCACATGGCATTACCACATAACCTAGATCCTCACTACATTGCCTTCCCTTCCTGCTACGTGAACATCGTAACATGGTGGCTGACTTCTCCTAGAGTGATTCAGTCTGAGATTTCACATATCATTGCTCATACCACAGTTCAAATGAGTCACTAGACTAAGCAGCTGAACCTAACATACACTCCCACGGAACAGAAAGAGGCTCGAGCTAAAAGGGAAGAAAAATGGTAAGGAGACAGGAGACCAATGCAGCAGAAGGGATAAGCAGGACCTGGGTCAGATATTGTACTGGTGCTATGGGACAAAAAGAAAGAGAATCTGAACTGTTAACACAAACTCATATCCATATGTTTGGAGCAGAAAACCAGGGGAACAACTGGACTTCTAACTCTGAGAGTCCTCCAAGAACCAGGACTAACACAACAGAGAAAACAAGAAAATTCCGAAATCCCACATCTATTTACTTAAAAGATTTAAAATCAGCATGTCAGCATTTTTCACTAAAGTCTTAGGTGGAATCAACCTAAGTCTCCATCCGTAAATAATTGGACAAAGGAATTTCACACACAACAGAATACTACTCTGCCCTTAAAAAGAAAGAAAATTCATCATGTTCAACAGTCTGGATTGAATTAGAGAGCATTATGCTAAGCGAAATATACCAGACACAGAAAGACAGAAACTAAAACAATTGAACTCAAAGAAGCAGAGAATACTTGGTACTTGGGACTGAGGAAGGGCAATTGTAGAAGGAGAAAAGATAAGCAAGGCATATAGAGCTCCACTTAGATAGGAATAGTTGTTGGGTTTGTTTGTTTACTTTGAATATATAATTAATAAGAATATGACACATTTCAAAAATCTTAAAGAGATTACATTTCACATGTCCTCACTGCAAGAAGTTACATATTTGAGGTGATGCTTATGTGAATTCGCTTGGCTTCATTATTCCACATTTATATTCATAAATCGTAGTGTCCCTTTGTACCCCATCAATTGAGACAACAATGTTCTGTCAGTCTACAGTTAAACACACATGGCACAAGCAGGGAGTGAATCAGTGAGAGATGCATTAGAGGTTTCCTGACTCCAGGAGACCATTTGAGCTGTGGTACTGTAAGGACAGTGGCTTTGACCCAATGTGAGACTGGAGTCTCCAGAAGTACTTGGTCCCAGTCACGCCTTGACTTGCTGGTGCAGCAACTGGGTAGTGCCATCAGAATCTTGTCTCCACTGCAGATGCTTCCACCTCCACATTTCCGCTGAGGGAAGAGGCCTGACATATGACTCACAGCCTCTGGGGCCATCCTGTGGAAGGTGCCCATGTGCCCACTGGCACTCCCAGTGCTACACGGCTGAGAGTAAGCCTTCCTCCCTTCCAAACCCCAACTTTCTTAACTGCTATAGACTCAGCATATTTGTCTTAATGGAAGAACCAGAGTCCTGATTTGTCTCCCCTGCTACTGCTCTCTTGAAAGAGAATACAGGAAGATAGATTTTTGTTTGTGGTGGGGGAAGAATTTTTTTTTCTTTGTTTTTCTGTCTCAGCCATAGCCTGTGGGTGAACTGGAACCTGGGACCATGAGGAAGCTCCAAGCGTGGGCTGAGGTCACGCTGGGAGTTCTACCCAGTACTCTTTGTGAGGTTCCTGGATTCCACAGCAAGCTGCAGTTTTCCAACCCAAGGCTCAGAGGAATTGGGGAAATTGTTTGCCTAGAGCCAGCCTTATCTTATTTGTCCATGTTTCACTCATGCAAATTGGAAACCTTCCCATGACTGAACTGTCTGCTGACCATCTGCTTAGGAAATGTCACTGCTGAGTGCTATTGGCTTTTCTCAACACCTTCCCAAACCCCCAGCTTCCTCCTGCTTAGATGGTAGCTAGCTGCTGAGAGATGATGCTTCTGCTCTGTAATAATCAAGAACAAAGAGAGAGACTGGTATCGATCTGGTTCCTTTGCCGCCATGGTCTGGGAACAAGTTTGCATAAACATGTAACCTCTTTGACTTCATCTGTAAAAAGAATGAGCAGGATGGATTGAGGACCCTTCTAAAACATTGTCTATCAGATTTTTTAACAACATGAAGGTAGGCTGGGGGATGTAGCTAAGTGGTTGCATACTAGCCTAGCAATACCTAGTATGCGTGAGGTCCCAACTTCAATCTCAGCACTATAAACAAAACAACAAAGAATGAAAAAGAAGGCGAAAGTGTTCAAAGGAGACTCTCGATTTATTGCCCACAAGAGGAGAATATGTATACTGTGGTCATTGAATCCACTAGCAGGAGCCGCTCTCATCAAGAGCTTTCCCTGTACACTTGGGTACCAGCAGTTCTTTTATGTCAGAAACCCGATATGAAAGCAGATGATCTTCGCAAATGTGCACCGGACCTCAGTGCCTGGCTAATTGCTCCTCTAGATCCATCCTTTCCATTATAACATAATTGCCCATCAACACAGACTTCCCTCTTTGACATTCGTTTTTGTTTTTGTTTTCTTCCTTTTAATTAGCATATATTAATTGTGCAAAATACTCTATGACATTTTCATACATGTTTACAATGTATTTTGATTAAATTCACTGTCTTCCATGGCCCTTGCTTGCCCCCCCCCGCCCGCCTCCTGTCCTCCATCCTCTTACCAGTGACCCCTGATTTTTAAATCTTATAAACTGCCTAATTTTGCTACCAAGCCAGTCTTCTATCTTTTTGTCTCTTGGGCTTTAAATTTTAAGTGAAAATGGCTACATTTTGAAAATAGATTTGTAACAGATGATGTATATTAGCTAAGTGTGAAAATAAAAACTCAGTAACTCTGGTCATCTTAGGTCTCTCCTTAGGTAGCTGAGTAAGGAAGAAGCCAGGAAAGGCAAGCTCCAGCATCGAACTATTTGTACCTATGAATAGCCGAAATAGGTCACAGCTAATCAAAGTCTCTATACTTGAGCTTAGAATAGCAGTAGTCACAGGTAGCTTACGTCTAGTTTCATCAACAGCAAGGAAAGCCTGCCTCTTGGAGTGGCTCCTAGACTCTTGTTGTTTAAACCTTCCTGTTTGAATCATGACATTGTTTCATTCAGCTACACAGCAGCTACTTGACCACCAGTGATAGGCATCGGGACTCAAGTAAAGTTCTTGAGAAAGTTCTGGAGAAATAGAATAAATCAGCTGATCCTCACCAGAAAGGATCCTCAGTCTAAGGAGGTAAGCAGTCAGTTACAACTTTACTATTGAAAGTGTAGTGGTAAGAGTAATTTTGGGGAACCATCTAAAACTCAGGAAGGAGGTTCCCCCATTCTAAGTGGGGTGAGGGCTGCAGGGAGCACAGGAATGGGGATGGGCTCGGATAGGGACGGGTCAAGTGTTGTTCGTCTAACAAAAAGGTAAGGTGGGGGCTGGGAAGGTGGCTCAGTGGTAGAGCGCTTGCCTTGCATGCTCGAGGCCCTGGGTTCGATTCCTCAGCACCACATAAGCAAAAAGAAAAAAGCCGGAAGTGGCGCTGTGGCTCAAGTGGTAGAGCGCTAGCCTTGAGCTGAAGAGCTGAGGGACAGCGCCCAGGCCCAGAGTTCAGGCCCCACTACCGGACCCAAAAAAAAAAAAGCTAAGGTGAGGATATCTAGGTGTCAGCCAGGCAAAAATAAGAAAAGGTAAGAAATAGAAGGAGTGTTCTAGAAGAGTCACTGACAGGTACAAAGTCTGGGGGGAAAGGACACATTTGAGAAATCACAGGTGGAGGGAACTCCAAGTTCAGGAGGGAAGTGATAGAGACAAGGCTGAGATTGTACTCAGGACCTGACAAATCTTATTCACCGTGGGTTTTATAGTTTAGTGAATGCGTTTAGGACCCTTCCCCTTTTGAAGTGGTTATAGTTTTTGTCATGATGCAGAAGTAGACCTACACATATGTCATGCCAGAGAAGAAAAATTTGCACTAATGTGAGAATTGCTAGACTCTGCCTGAGGGGGAGTATTCACTTGGCATTAACATTGACTTTAGAAATGTTCATAGGAGGGAATTTCTATAAATAGGGCATCTTTTTAATGGTTTACAAAACACGCAGCATGTTTCAAATGTGTGTTTTCACATTATACATTAATTGGAAACAATATCCAATTAAAGAAAGGGCTGGATTTCCCCATAATTTTTTATTATAAATTGGGGGCAGGGAGGGTTATCATCTGTCCAGCATTGGACAAAAGGAGGATGATTCTTACCTGTTCGCAGCTCCCCTGACCCAGACTCGGTCCTTTATCACCTGTGACACAGCACAAGGTATAAGTTGAAAACCTGGACCACTGTTATTGAAGTTATATGATGCTTTTTCCAAAATTTCATTAATAATTTGTCTCTTGTTTTTCTTTCTGTCTTGTTAACTTGGAGCTTAATGTCATATGCCATTAATGCTTCAGTGTGCTTTAAGGTGGCGGTTCAGGCTTTTTTTTTTGTCATTTGTGGGGCCTGAACTGTAGGTTCTGTCCCTCAGCTCTTCAGCTCAAAGCTAGCACTCTACCATTTGAGCCACAGCACCACTTCCCGCTTTTTCTGCTATTGTGGTGCTGAGGAATCGAACCCAAGGCCTCATGCATGCAAGGCAAACACTCTTACCACTGAGCCACCTTCTCAGCCCCTGTTTCAGGCTTTTGAATCACGTTTTAATTGTGAGGTGCACAATTTAAAGAGGAAGAGATTTATTTATTTTGGTTCATGGTTGCAGAGGTTTCAGTCTGTGTCCAACTGGCTCCATTGTTTCCAGACTGTAGTAAGAATATTGTAGATGAAGAACTTGGAAGAGGAAAGCTCTTCCCCTCATGGCAGTCAGAGAGCAACAGGAGTCCAAAGGGGTCCACAAGATACCCATCAGAGATACACACCACTGATCTGCTTCCTCCAGCAGGACCCACTTCCCAAAGTTTCTATCACCTCCCAAAAAAGAGACGTCAGCTGGGCCAAGTGTTTAATACCTGAGCCCTGTGGAAGACATTTCATATTAAACCATAACAGTTGGTGTTACAGCAGTCCTTCCTAAGCTGCTCAACCATTGTCCGCAGATGTTTAACTCTTTTTTTTTGGGGGGGGGGGTCCAGTTGTGGGGCCTGAATTCTGGGCCTGGGCGCTGTCCCTCAGCTCTTCAGCTCAAGGTTAGTGCTCTACCACTTGAGCCACAGCGCCACTTCCAGCTTTTTTTCTTTTTGCTTATGTGGTGCTGAGGAATCGAACCCAGGGCCTCATACCTGCAAGGCAAGCGCTCTACCACTGAGCCACCTTCCCAGCCCAGATGTTTAACTCTTAAGGAATAGATTCAACTAGTTAACAAGAGTTAGTACTCTTAATTACAAAGATGGGTATTTGAATTGGTCATGATTAAGTGACTTCTTAAAATATTATCGTAGGAATTAAATCTCTAGCAATACCAATTTTAGGTCTGATTGTCAGTGTGTTCCAGAAAAAAAAAAATTATTTCATCATTTTCTTTTTTTGTGCTGGTACTAGGGCTTGAACTCAAGTCCTCACACTATCTCTTGACAGTTTTGTTCAAGGCTGGTACTCTACCACTTGAGCCATTTCTCCATGTCTAGCTTTTTTCTGGTTAATTAGAGATAAAAGCCTCATGGACTTTTCTGCCTGTGAGCCTTAGATCCCAGCCTCCTGAGTAGCTAGAATTGCAGGCATGAGCCACTGGTACCTGGCTTCCTTAATCATTTTCTGAATATGTTGCATACCATTTGTGAAAGGCTTCCTCACACTCCAGCTGTGAATATTTATTGTTATTATATAGGTTAAATTGCTGTTTGCTCATTTTTAAAAAAAGGAAGTTTGACCCTAGGGCTTGCCTTGAGAGGGATTGGCTGCCCCTTTTCAGTCCCAGCATTCGTGATTCTAGTCCCCAGGGATATGAGTGGAAATTTGGAGACAGACTGCATGATTAGCCATCATACTTCTCCCATGGGATCTTGTTCTTATTTTCTCAATTTGAGTTTATGTTGTGTTTTCTTCTTCTCAATGACTGCTCAACTGATTTGTAGGCTCAGAGACCATATCCTTTCCCATGGAGTGGATAAACTTGGGCTGATTTTTCTACTTCTTCCTCTTGACCACAGGCAACTGATTCTTGAAAGCAGCAAGATCTGATGTCTGAAGTCAGCCAACTTAGCTGAGCTCAGATTTCCACTGATCATCTTTGAGCAACCAGATTCTAAAAGTGTCACACACTTTAATATAGACTTCCTGAGGATATACCCAAAATCCAAGGGCTAGGGATGCAGGACATGCACTTCAAGGCCAATTTCAATAGTATGGAGGACATTTTCTCCTCTGTGTTTATAAAGGAATTTCCTACTCTATATATGGCCACTCTGAAGAGGAGCCATATTTGAAAGCCCATCCCTATTTTATGAGGAAATGATTTTGTTTAAAAGAATAAAATCCCACACACACACTAAAAAAAGAACAAGATTCACATGGTTGGAGCTAAGGGAAACCTTGGTTGCTGTAGAAGAGAAACGTTGGAGGGCAAGTATAGCTCACTCTATGAAGGTGCTCACCCATGGAAGTGCTTTGTATGTATTTGCTCTCAGTCCTTGTGAAGTTCCCACATCCTCACCGTTTAATATCCTCTGCCTCTTTGTTTCTTCTTACACTGTGGAAGGTAAGCGCAAAGCTCCAGTAAGACTCCCAAAAAATACCAAACTCCTAAAAAAAAAGCACTATTCATTGCATAAGAATAGCCATTGCCTACCAATAATAGAAATTACCAAAGCAAAGATTTTTCTGTTCCTGTCATTACAATTAAGAGTAGCAAAGAGCCAGGCGCCGGTGGCTCACACCTGTAATCCTAGCATCTTAGGAGGCTTCGATATGAAGATCAGGGTTCAAAGCCAGCCCAGGCAAGAAAGTCTGTGAGACTCTAATCTCCAATTAACCACCAGAAAACCAGAAGTGGTGCTGTAGCTTAAGTGGTAAAGTGCTTGCCTTGAGCTGAAAAGCTCAGGGACAGCACCCAGGCCCAGAGTTCAAGCCCACAATAACAACAAAAAAAGAGTAGCAAAGAATGTTTCCCTGCCCCTAGCACTTCATTTTCCAGGTAATTACCCTCCAGGTATGTTAACATAGATTTATTTACCTGGAACCCATCTCCCACAGCTCATTCCCAACAGGATGGGCTTCTCGTTGTCACAGTTGGATAAGAGCAAGTAAGACTACATGATAAATTCAAAAGCCTGTGCAAAGTTTATCAGTTCCCACCCAGATAGGCTCTCCTCTCCCAAGATCAGAGCCACCTACCCATTTCCATCCCTTGTTTTCACAGCAGTGACTGGGGAAAGGAGGAGGGCACTTCTGAGCCTCATTGAACAATCTCACACTTCCAAGCCTAGATTGTCCACTGCACTAGCATCTAGCACCTTCTTTGGTATGAGCTGGCTTTCAGCACTCAGAAAAAGCATCCTGTAACTGTGCTAGAATGGACACTGAGGTCTTAGTGATGTACAGATCAAGCACACATCACCACACCTCACAAGCACTAAGAGTGAAAGAATCAGCCCTCAAGAGAGAAAGAGAACACACTGTTTCAGGTTAAGCCTTAATAATAACAATAGAAAAATACCAAAAAAAAGGGGGAGGAGGGGTGGAGAAGAAAGGCTAAATCGTACTAAGAAGCTGAGAGAATCTTGAGCAGAGTGCAGACAAACACAGGATGTGACTTGGGGCAAATAACTGAGAGTCTGTGGGTCTGTGCACATACATCACACAAGGGAACACAAAATAACCAGAGGGGACAGGATGGAGAAGGAAAATCACTGAGAACAGGGGCGCTCAGTTATATGGGGCTGAATCATGTCTGGGGTTGTCTGCCAAGGGGCTGGAACCATGAAAGTTCTAAATGAAAATGAAGCGGGGGCTGGGGGGGGGGGGGGCGCTGAAGGGTAAAACATCACCCAGCACAAAAGCCAGATGCCAGCCAAGCAGCCAGCAGCCCTGTACTGCTCTCACGAAAGCCTGAAAAAATAGTTCCCATACTTAGATCCCTGTGTTGTGACCTGCTGCTTGCCCTTTCTGGGCCAGATCGAAGGTGTCCTAACATGGAGGTGATCTGACAATGAGTCCAGGGAGGAACTCAAGTGAACAGTTTGTTAAAAAGGAACCACCAAGTTGGGAGTCAGGGAGACAGGAGAAGGGCAGAGGGCTGGTTGGGTGGAAAGCAATGTCTCTATGAACATGAAATGGAATGGCACAGGTGAACTGTGAAGATGCCCAGAGCAGGTGGCACAGCTCCCCTTCCTATCCTGCGCCACTTAGCAATACTAACCACCCAGTGTCATCTCTGCAGGCATTTTCAGTTCCTCTCCCTTTCACCAAAGCCAGCTTGCTGGTGTTGCTCATTGGTCTTGAAAGCTGTACCTCCTGACTGGACATGGCCTCTGACCCCCCAAAAGTCCTGTCATTACTTCTCTACATCTCTCCTTACCTCCTCCTCTCTGACCATCCACCTGCCCATCTTCCTCTTCTCGAAGTATCACCTACCCTGAAACTATGTTTTAATAGAGTGCTTCTACCTAAAGTTTTTTTTTCAACTACTAGTTTCAGACCCCACACCCAGACCAGTCTGGGAGTACAGCCCAGCCCTGGGTTGTATTTTTAAGCATTCCAGTGAGTCTGTCATATAGCCAGGACTAGCAACCATGGGCTGATCCCCACAAGCTGAGGCTCTTCCTGGTGCCTCTGTGTGTCCAGCTGCAGGTCCCTTCCGCTCACATCCCTCTGTGAGACCTCTTCCACCTGCCTCACTTTGTGGACGCTGAATAATCTATCCGGTAACTTCCATCTGAGACACCTGCCCTGTCAAGTCCTGAGGGCTGCTCTCAGAGCCATCAGCCTGGTCCCAAACATCTACCAGGATTCCTGCTGGGTGAGTTTTTCCCTGGGCTAAAGAGTGGTGCCAAGGGCTTGTCTGGTTCTCAGAGAGTCAGAGCACTTTAGTCTTCTATTAAACATTCTGTTAAACATGTGGCTCCCTGGTCTGCCTGAGAATTCATGTCTCAACCTTCTTTAATTTTCCAGAATTTTCCAGGCCACTAGATTTAGCAAGTCCAATTCTCCTGAAGTTGAATTCCACCAGAGGCCAGGGATTCCGGACATCTATTTCTTTTTTCTTTTTTCTTTTTTTTTAATTCTTTTGAAACAGGGTCTCACTTGGTAGTCCAGGTGACTAGCCTGAAACTCCAGATCCTCCTGTCTTGGCCTCCCAAGTTCTGGAATTACAGGTGTGTGCACCCACTTAAAGGGAATGTACATCTAGCCAAACTAAATCCCCCATTGGTCAGTCTAGAGCCTGTGGATTGAGATGAAGCTCTGAGGGTGGGAGATTTACAGACTCAGGAAAGCACACTTCTTATGGAAGCATTTCACAATGCAGGATGCCTGAGGATTTAGGAGAGGGGGATGAGCCCGTTGTCAGAGATGTGGAGTCCTGGAGCAACTCGCTGTGTGGACATATAGGAAGCCAGGAATAGGTATGTCCGTCCATATGTTTTGTCAATAAATACCCTCCCATGAAAACTTCCTGCAAGCAAGCAAGAAATCTGTGCTTGGAGAATAGGAAAAAGTGACCGGGTTTAGTTTGCCAAATAATTTTAATCTTTGTATTTGAGCTAGCATCCTCCTGTACTGCAGAAATTTTAATACATCCGATTTAGTGAGTCATAATCCAGACGGGACAGGCCCGTGATTTGTGAGGAAAAAGCTATTTCCAAGGCTATGTTAATATAGACAAGAAACATTCAGGTAACTAGGGAGTTTCCCCTCCAGAAAGTCAGTTCTTCCATAGCTCAAATCCAAATAAAATCTTCCCATGGATTTAACTTGTGTGGGCATCTGCCAGTGCATTACAGTGGTGGTTTCCATATTCCATCTTTTGTGAGAGCACTGTTGGAGAAGTCAGCTCATATCCTGGTAGCATTACAACATAGGCCATATCAGCTCATCTATCATGCATCTCCCAGGATAAGTTTATGCCCAGCTCACCTGGATATGACTTTTCCGACCTCCAAGGATGACTGAGACCACATGTGGTCAAATCACCTATGAGCAGTAACCTGACTTTTGGTCAGACTCTTGGTCCACAGGCTTTTTCTTGCTTTAGACCCACACAAAGAAAAGGGAAAGAATAAGAAAAACCATCCAATAAGATTTGATCATAAGCAACAAATTGTAAGAAATTACTTCTTATTGATGGTCTATGAACAGTACAACCCTAGGGAAATAATTTTGAGCTATTGCAATATTCACTATCTAAAGGAAAACATCTGAATATTATGTCTGTTTGAGAAGAGTAGATCAAAACACTCTAAGGAGATTTTCAGCATCAACGTTTGGAGACAAAGTGAGGTATTTGGCTAACTGAGAAACAATGAGGAATCAGCCAGTAACATAATTACTCAGTCTGTATTTGCTGTTGCAAGGGCCTGTTGTATTGCATAGTGCATGTTCAGATGGGTGAGCCATGCAAGCAAGACACTGGAGGCCTAGCACGGCTTTAGCTGTCCACCTGTCTGCCTTGTTTGGGCTGGGTGGGCAGCAGCAAACTGATAGGGCCTCCCTTTGTGGAGAGAGAGCCAAGATGGCTTTCTTCCACAAGAAGGAAGCCATGTGACCTTCCTAGGACTGCAATGCAAACTGGACAATGTTCACCTTGGCCCCACTGGTCCCCTGCTCTGAATCCTTTCTTCTCTCCCTAGGGGGTTTAATGCCTCCTCACTGCCAGCCTGTATATCTTCAGTTCAGTAAATCTGAACATCTCAATCCAAATCCATTCTTCCCCACTTCAGTTTAGTGCCTTCCCGAATCAATATCCTGCCTCTGCAATATGGCAGCCTCTTCTAGCCTTGAAGGCCACAGCCTTTAACCTTTTCCCTGCCTCTGCAGCCAATATGTTACTCCTCAACAATAATCATTCTTCCTGAACAATCTCGCTTCCACTCTTTCCTTTGTATTCCCATTGCTATAGCCTTGATGAAGGCCCTCAGGCCCCACTGTGTCCCAATACTGGTGCAAAAACCTCCAATATCACCTCCTAAAATGCTACATGAAGTGTGTCACTCTTCTACTTAGAAATACACCAGACTCTATATTCTGAAATAAAACTAATATTTTCTGAGTAACAGAACTCAGTATTTATTGAGTAAAACTTTACCCTGTGCTAATTGTTTGTATTTGATCTTTCTGTTAATTGTAACAATTTGGAATCTTTTTGTCCCATTTCACAGAAGAATAAGCCAACAGAAATTAAATAACTTGAGCGATATTACATAACTGACGGTAGTCTACTATAAACATTGCTAGTGGTTTGTTTATGTTCTAATTGTCCTCAGTTTTTCTCAAACCTAATACCTTATTTCTAAAGAAGAGGAAACACTTTTACATATTGCCCCAGACAGTGTTTAACAAGGCCCTGTTATTATGAACCATTACTTCTTCCTTCAGACTAAAGTATAAATGACTAACAGAAGCTGATATAACCACATATTTTTCCTACAACTAATAAATTCTTTATTAAATTTTCTTTCCTTAATTAAATTTTATATACTCAAAACAAATAAATGCCTTATTAAATTTGGCCTCTGCTGTTTAAAATGTAGTCTTCTCATCTCCTTGGCTCAGCAGATCCCCGGAGACTGTATGCTAGATTCCCATACCAGTGTTCAGCTTCTACATCATCCACCTCTGGAAGTTCCCAAAAATGCCTTGGCAGATGGCTCTGCTCTTTAATTAGCTGTACAGTTTCTGCTTCCCCTTATTTAATATCAGGAAGTTTCTACTTGTTTCATCCCCTTCCACCTCTTGGCCATAGTGCCTTCCTACTATTCTTTTCTCATTTGGTACTTTTGTTTGGTCCTTTCCCCCTCAATATGTTATCGGAATCTCATCTTAGTTTAAGGACTTTTGCCAACTTGTCTGAACTCCTTATCTCCATATGTGGCATCTGACATCTTCCTTAAGTCCCCTTCTCCCCTTATTTGGTATGAATGCACACACTCTAAGAATCATTTCAGGTCCAGCATCGTTAAGAGCCAAGAGGATGTGATTTGCAAATCTGCCCTAACTTGGAAGAGTCCTTATGCTCAGCTGCCCTAGTCATGTTAATAAGGATTCAGTGAGTACCATAATGTGAGTAATACAACTCACTTTATATGAAGCCTTTATATGAGCCTTTCTTCCAAATAGGCCTACCCTTCTCTGAGTGATATATGCTGGAATTAATGTGTATCACCTGGCCATATACTAGATGATAGGTGAGTGTGAAATAGTCAAGAAGCCTTGCTTATGATGAAAGAGAGACAAGCAGATTTTTTTTTGCTTTTTTTTTTTTTTGGTCAGTTGTGGGGCCTGAACTCTGGGCCTGGGCGCTGTCCCTCAGCTCTTCAGCTCAAGGCTAGCCCTCTACCACTTGAGCCACAGTGCTACTTCCAGCTTTTTTTGTTTATGTGTTGCTGAGGAACCGAACCCAGGGCCTCATGTATGCAAGGCAAGCGCTCTACCACTGAGCCACCTTCCCAGTCCCACAAGTAGATTATTTTAAATAAAATGAATAATCTCTCTACCAGCTGATAACTATTATTGTTACACCACTATTCTATAGTTATCATACCACTCATAGTCATCAGCTTGACAATGTCATATAGGTGCATTTTTAAGACTTGGGTGACTTCTCCACTGTCTTTGCCTAATCATGTTGTGCTGAAGTTTCTGGTGTCTATATTTACCCACTGTGCCCAGTGTAGACTTTCCATCTTCCCAGTGAGCATGAGAAACATAATACCATACCTCTTGTCTCAGTTCTGTCATGGAAACATTGATGCTCAGAGCTGTATGGACAAACTCTGAATCCAACAAGGACTTTAGAGAAGAAATAAGTAAGGACTGCATTTATAAAATCACCATTATCATCATCATCATCTCAGAGGGAGATATAAATGTTGTCTTAAAACTTCATCTAAAGGAAAGGGATTAGACAAGAGGGAGAATATTCCAAAGATACATGGTATTGACACAAGGGAAACTTCTAGAAGTGGTAATGCACCAAAAAATTTGTAAGTGAACATGGGAACAGGCAGTGGGGTTGGCACAGAAATGAAGAAGAGTAAATTGTCACAGGGTAAGAAACAGAGATGGAGTGAATGAGAAAAACAATGAAGCAAAAAGTATCTAGTTAAGCCAGGCTTCAATGGCTCACATCTGTAATCCTAGCCACTCAGGAGCTGAGAGCTGAGGACTGAAGTTCAGAAGCAACCCAGACAAGAAGTCTGTGAGACTGTTATCTCCAATGAACTATGGAGGAGAAAGAAGAGGAGGAGGAGGAGGAGGAGGGGAAGGAGGAGGGGGAGGAAGCGGCGGCGGCGGCGGAGGAGGAAGAGGAGGAGGAATAAAGGAAGCAGAAGCAGCAGCAGCTGGAAAGTTGAGTTGTGGCTTCAGTGGTAGAACACCAGCCTTGAGGAAAGAAGTTCATAGACAGTGCTCAGGCTCTGAGTTCAAGCCACGGGACTGGCACTAAGAAAAAAAAGTATATAATTGACTATGACTGGAGGATGGACACTGGGTGATAGGCATCAATAACTGGGGATAATTCAACTTTTTTAATTACTCTATTTACTTCAGTTTTTAAATTAATATTTGTATGTACTTAATTTTGATCAAGGAATTTGTTTCTTAGGCTCAGTGGAGTATATTCAGTTTCAAAAGATGACCTTTTCCTGACATCTACTTGGCTCTTTCAGATTAAAAACTTGGCCAACTAGATAACAGATGATATCTGTCTACATTCTACTTTTTTACTCCTGAGAAAATATAAAGTGCACATTGTACGTGGGTGTTTGAGTGCTGGGCTTGTTTGTAAGAACTGAGACCTCCAGATCCAGGCAGAGGACCTCAGAACTGCACGGGTATTGAAGATGGCCAGTAACTGTGCTCTGGGTCTTTGCCGATAGGTGTATTCACTTCCAAACGCTAAGACAGGCCCTAGTGTCTTACCCTATCAAAATGGCAACGTGGCATCCAGCAAAGGATCCAGCATCAAGTGCTTCATCCTCTAGAGAGCTCTGCCTTTTTTAAAATAGTAGCCTGGTTGAGGACACTTCAGGTCATGGCTGGGAAGTGCTTTGTGCTCTGCTAGAAACTAGGAAATTGTTCACATACTTCCTTAAATTATCCCCTCCCCCCCCGTGCTTTTTATAGATTAATCAATTGTAACTCAATTTTTTTTACAACTTCCTATAAAATTTAAATGAATCACCAGTTCAATTTCACATTAACTCTATTTCCAGGTCTTTTCCATGTGTCATTTGTGTGTGTTTTGTGAGAAGTAACCTCAGTTTCTTCAGAACCAAGCTGTAATGTTCCAAATTTAAATCCATTCATCTACAGCTCTCTCTTTTCTATCTCTTTATCGATTCTTCTCAGGACCTCATACTTCTGGGTCAGAATCAAGTACTTCTGAAGTAATCTGTCAGTGTGTTGTTCATGTGTCTGGTACTTGAGGCTGACTAAGGTAAAGATCCTGCTGGAAGCTTCTGATTGCTTCTAGATGATACTGGTTTATTACATTGAATTTTAGCCTTCTACCAAATTCAGAACTTTATTTACGATCTGTCTTTCTTCATTTCATTTTTGTTTCCTTCTCTTCTCCTTCCTCCCTTTTTCTATTTTCCCTCCCAAGGAATGATTGAAGAGAAGAGACCATCTTTGAGAGCCTGCCTCACAAGAGTGAGGACCTGATTTCAATCCCCAGAACTGATAAAGACAGACAGACAGAAAGGAAGACACAGAGAATACTTAAAGTTATTAGGCAAGAGTTAAAAAGAAAAAAATAAGAAATATGAAGACCTGAAGAAGCCAGACACCAGTGGCTCACGCCTATAATCCTAGCTACTCCCAGAGGCTGAGATCTGAGGATCACAATTGGAGGCCAGCCTAGGCAGGAAAGTCCTTAAGATTCTTATCTCCAGTTAACCACCAGAAAGCCAGAAGTGGTGCTATGGTTCAAATTGGTAGAGTGCTAGCCCTGGGCAAAAAAAGCTCAGGGAAGCCAAGTGCTGGTGGTTCACACCTGTAATCCTAGCTACTCAGGAAGCTGAGATCTGAGGGTCACAGTTCAAAGCCAGCCTGGGCAGGAAAGTCCATGAGACTCATCTCCGATAAACCACCAAAAAACCAGAAGAGGTGCTGTGGCTCAAGGATTGAGTGCTTGCCTTGAGCTGAAGAGCATAGGGACAGTACCTAAGCCCAGAGTTCAAGCCCCCATGACTGATTAAAAAAAAAACAAACCCTGAAGACAGATATTAGAGGATCAAAAGAGATTAAAGCCAATTAGTTCATTGTGTAAGTGAAGAAAATAGAGTTCCTTGGTTTGGAGACAGTCACTTGAAACAGAGTCATGAGTGGGTTTGAAGTTAGCAGCCTAGGGTGGACTGGTCCTCACAGCAGGTAGTAGTGTGGACAGCTTGCTTGTTTCCTGAACTTCCCTGGGCAAGTAAGTGACAGAGAGAAGCAGTCGACAGGATGTTTGCTAGACAGAGATGTGAACAGCCTAAAAAGCCTTCATGGAAAAGGGCAAGAATAAATAAATAATTGGGCCTACCCTTGTGTGTGTCCCTATACATTTAAAACTCTGTGACTTGTTTTAATTGGAGCACAAACACTGAGGATGATTTAAATGGCAATGTGGTGACTCATGGTCTGGCCTTCAGAACTGATTCGAGCTCTTTGCATGAGAAAATCAGCTCAGAGTGAACTAAAAGATTTTTACTCTTGAAAACAGGCATTCATTTTGGATCTTCTTTGGCCTTCTTGGAAGATAAGATAGATTTGGAAAGATGTAGAAGTTATTTCATAGTTATTGAGCCAAGTGCTTTCCTGCAGTAGAGCTGAACCCACATGGGGTTCAGCAGCAGTGAAATTGGTGATCCAATAAAAGATGAGGACTGCTAGGTTCAGAGTTGGGGCCAGGGTACTGTACTGCTGTAGTTGCCATCATCCCAGTATGACAGGTCACACAGTCACCATCTCTTCTGAACACACTTGACCTCTTGGTGTCTTTGTGGACCTCCAATAAGTCCTTCCCTTTCTCCTCACACTGAGTAACGCCTCATTCCCTAGCGCCACCATGTCCTGACTTTATCAAGAGTTTCCTCCATTCCTTCTACTTGCTCCCAGGGAATTTCCAGCCCAGGTCTAAAGAAGCAAAGAATCAGAGAGAGCCTAATAGGTAGAATGAGGGGAATCCTGATCAGATTCTTCCAACACAGACAGCCAAATTGAAGCCAACCTACCTCTACCTATTATTCTATGAGAGCTACTGATCGTTATTCTTTTAATCATGTTTTGACTCAATTTGCCTTTGTAAGAGAGTAAGTATCTGAATTTGAAGGGTCCTTTATAGGGTAGCACTTAGCAATTAATGTTTATTAAATTTTTGTGCTATTGGATCTGACCTTCATTCAAAGGGTATATGTAGGTAAGATATAGCAAACTGGTCCTAAAGGCCTCCTTTTTTCGTTCCCCTCCACCCTATAACAGTTAAGAGATAATGCTGACTTTTAAGTTATAAAAATCTTGTCAAATTCTAGAGGTTCCCTGATGTGGGATGGACAGAATCATGTTGTGTTTTTAGATTAGTCTAAATGTGAATGCAGCCCATTCATTTAAAGTTTTATATGCATTCCAAGGGCTGGGAGAAAGATAAATCACAGCATGATTTGTCCTAATCTTGAACTCCCTAAGGATGGCTTTTTATCACAGTATTCCAGAGTTCAAATATATTTTAAAAAGTTCTTTCTAGGCACTCACTGGTGGCCCAAGGTCCCAGCTACTCAGGAGGCAGAGATTGGAAAGATCTCAAAGAGAAGCCAGTACAAGGAAAAACTACTAAGACTCCATTGCTACCTAGCCAGACATGGTGGTACATACCTGTGGTCCCAGCTACCTGGAAGATAGTAAATAGAATCATAGTACTAGGCCAGCCCTAGGCAACAATGTGAGACCCTATCTAAAACAATAACTAAAGCAAAAAGTGGGGCACACTAGGAGCCAGGCTCAAGTGGTAGCGTGGTAGCCTACCAAAGGCACAGGCCCTGAGTTCAAATCTTAGTATCAGTCTCCCTCCTCAAAAAAAAAAAAGTTGGGCTGGGAAGGTGGCTCAGTGGTAGAGCGCTTGCCTTGCATGCATGAGGCCCTGGGTTCAATTCCCCAGCACCACATAAGCAAAAAGAAAAAAGCTGGAAGTGGTGCTGTGGCTCAAGTGGTAGAGCGCTAGCCTTGAGCTGAAGAGCTGAGGGACAGCACCCAGGCCCAGAGTTCAGGCCCCACAACTGGACCCACTCCCCCACAAAAAAGAAGTTATGCTATGGGAAAAGCCACAGCATGTCTCCCATATCCTGACAGAATGCCAGGTTGGTAATGCCCCAGCCTCTGAGATGGAGGAGATGAACACAGGTTAAAACAAGTGGAGTTGTGCAGGGCAGAGGCTCCCAGATCATACAATAGAACCTTCCTGCATTCCTTGTGTGGCTTTGATGCTGTGAGTGGACAGCTTTGTTTCTGAGCCCCCTCAAATCTCTGAACACTAACGTATTCTTCCCAGAACAATCCTTTGAGATCCCCTGAGCTTTGAGGTCAGGCTGCTAAGCCCCTGTGTGGGAAGGAGGATGGAGCAGCAGGGGGCAGGGCAGCTCTGAGGTGTGGGAGAGGAGTTCAAAGTCCAGCCAGATCCGGTTATGTGGTGCCCAAGCCCTTGGGGTCCCAGGGCTCCCAAGGAAGCCATTAAATAGCATGAGGTTCAGCCCTTTGCTGGGGTGTATATTGTTGCAGTCAGATTAGGAAATGTCTGTGCCAGACAGACAGACAGAGAAGCACATAAATCCAGCCTGGCTGTGCTCCATGCATCCACAGTTGAGGCAAAAAAGCCAGATCTCCCAGCAAAGCTACACAATTGCACTTCATACCTAAGATTTTGGGGGAAACAATTACAAAGTATGTTTAGAACTTTCCAAACTTTGATTGTGTTGCATGCTCTTACAAGTGGGCAAAAAAAAAAAAAAAAAAAGAAGAAAGAAAGAAAAAGAAAAGAGAAAAAGAAAATATCCCAAGGGATTTTCAAAACCTTCTCATCCTTGGAATGAGTGGGAAAATCTTCCATACTGGGGTCATTTCCTTTCTGTTTCAAGAAACTGATGTGCTGGAAATAACCCTGTTGCAAAAGGGACACTTCATGTCTTTTGAGTATTGATGATGCCAGAAAAACTTTCCAGGCCTAAAGGGGAGCTTGTCCCTTTCCCAGGCCCCTGGTGCAAGAAGACCCAGTAGTTGGACATGTGACTGGGGTACAAGACCCCCTAGAAGCTGACCTTTGAGATTCTGAGGGAATAATTAACTCATTCATTGAAGAAACAGGGCAGAACATGGAGGGAAGGGCCAGTCTAAGCTGGAGCATAGCATGCTGTCCCTCACAGGAAAGCCAGGATGTGGGCTCTGTGTCCCCTCCCCTACAGACTGTGCCAAGTCACTGTGAAGGCCCCATGTGGCTGAACTCACTCTTGAAATTAGAGCTGGGAAGGTGGCTTAGTGGTAGAGTGTTTGCCTAGTATTCATGAAGCCCTGGGTTTGATTCCGTATTAAAGTACCACATTAAACAGCAAAGCCCAGAAGTAGTGCTGTGGCTCAAGTGGTAGGGTACTAGCCTTAAGCAAAAGAAGCTCAAGCCCCTGAATTTAAGCCCCAAGACTGGCAAAAAAGAAAAACAAAAGAAATGAACAGAGGTTAGCTGGGCGCCTTTGGCCCATGGCTTACACCTATAATCCTAGCTACTCAGAAGGCTGAGATCTGAGGATTATGGTTGGAAGCCAGCTCAGGCAGACTAATCCAAGAGACTCTTATCTCCAATTAACCAGCCAAAAAAAAAAGGGGATGTGTCCAAGTAGTAGAGTACCAGCCTAATATTTTTCCTGAAAGGTCTTCCTAAAGCAAAGGAAAATTGTGAGGATCTGAGGTCAAGTCCCAGTACCAACACACACACACACACACACACACTCACACTCACATTCGTACAACACTTGTTGATTCAGAATAAGGACTTGCCTACAGAGGAAACTATGATGAGGTGAAAGCTGGATTCCAGTGACTTGTGAAGGCCTCTCAAGGGGTCCCATACTTGCTGACTATTTGGGTTCTCCCAAATTCATCAATACCCCTTTGCCAGAGAGAGACCTGGACACAGAACCCTGGGAGGACTCCTTAGAGGAGACACTCATTTTCTTTCAACTATCTTTCTACCTGTACTGGGGGGGAAAAAGGGGCCATCCAGCATTTTCCCTCCTATCAGACCCCTTTTGTAAAAGGTACCCCTCCCAAGTCCCTTCCAGAGCCCCCCCCCCCACTTTTTCCTTCATCCCTGCTCAGTCTTGGACTATGCACTGTGCTCAGCACATTTTCCAATAGCCCTTTAGATTCATTTTCTTCCATGACCCAAGGAGCAGCTGTTTGTTTATCCACCTCTCCCAAACAAACACTGGTAAAGCAAAGAAAGAAAAACATCAAACATTTTGGAACAAAAAAAAAATCCCACTATATTAATGGCAATGGTCTCAGATAATACAAAACAGCTGGTAAATGAAAACTCACGTAAGCATGGTTTGGGAAAGAAGACAATTTTGTTAACAGCTTTTTCTTCCTAGTTGTTTTTGTTGGTTTGCTTGTTTTGATTCATTTTCCCCCTTTTCCTCCACCCCCCCCCATTATGCTGGTGGTGGCAGGAAGAAGTCTGATCTTTGAAGCCAGCTGTAGATTACCCAGAGGGGATGGTCTCCTAAACATGATCACACATTCCTTCTAATTCCGATTAGGATGCTGACTCAGAAATCATGTTCAGGGCTGCTCAAAGATAGATTTGGCTTTGTGCCCTCTCTTGTAGGTCCTTCCATCGTGACACCCCCCAAGGACATCTGGAATATCACTGGCGCCCAGGTGTACTTGAGCTGTGAGGTCATCGGGATCCCAACCCCTGTCCTCATCTGGAACAAGGTCAGTGGCACAGACTTCAGGAGGAACTCGTCACCTGAGGAGGTGGTACCATGTAGTCCTTTGCCTGTTCTTTTGCTGGCTGCTCCTCAAAAGCAGTCCCTAAATCTATGGGACATTTCACTGACCTCCAAACAGTCCTTCTCTGTCCCTCTGTTTGCAACATCTGGCAGGGATCCTGAGAAATGAAAGAATAATGCTGAACTCCCCCAAGCCATCATATAGAGGTAGTATACAGATGTATGAATGTGGGTGTGGCCTCTGGGGAAGATGGTATAGCATGATTTAGGAAACAGAGCTCCTGTCTTTCGGCTGGCCATAGCTAAGACTGAAGCCCTCAGCATTTGCTGAGAAAATTTATGTTCCACAGAAGGGCAGTCCTGGCTGGGCAAGAAAGGGAAGCAAAACTCTATAGCCTTCTCTTGTGAGTGTGGATTATCTTCATCCAACCTCTACATGCCAGGAAATAGAATGATCCCTAACGGTGAGGGGAGGGATGAGGGATGGGTGAGGGATGAGGGATGGGTGAGGGATGTAAGGCTGGGATCCAGCCCTCAAGGTGCCAAGGTTATGGGACCACAAGTTAGGGACAGAATAAACCACTCCAGGAAGAAGAGGAGACTGATCAAAAGAAAGATCCTCTCCTCTCTGAGTTTTGCAGAATGCTGACCCCAAGTGGCAAAGTGGCATACTCTTTTTCATCAGTCCATTTTGAAATGACTTTCCAAATGGAAAAATAAAGAGTGAGTTCCCTAGCCAGATTAACAAGGGCCCTGGGCAAGCCAGGGCTCCTCAGCTTGGGCACTATTGACATCTTGGTGCAGCTGACTCTTGCAGCAGGGGCTGCCTGGGCTTAGAAGATGTTGGCAGCTTCCCTGGTCTCTACCCACTGGAGACCACAGCTCCCACCTCCCACTCCACCCCCTGTGATAATTAAAATCATATTTCTCCTGGGGAAAAAGCATCCCCTCCCCCACTGAAAACCATCTGTAAGCCTACTTACTCAGGAGGCTGAGATCTCAGAATCCTGGTTTAAAGCCAGTCAGAGCAGGAAAGTCCACGAAACTCTTATGTCCAGTTAGTCACCAAAAACTGGGAAGTATGAAGTAATAGAGCACCAGCCTTGCAAAAGAAGCTAAACAAGTGTGCAAGGCCTCAGTTCAAGCCCCAGTACTAACACACACACACACACACACACACACACACAAAGAAAGGAAGAAAGAAAGAAAGAAAACCATTACTCTTAGGCTCAATTTCCTTCTCTGTGTGATACATTTAGCATAGAATTATCCTTAGGGTTAAATAAAATAATGCAGGTAAGTCACATGGCTCATTGGTAGATACATAATAGCACTCAGTATAAAATAGCCACTGTTTCTGGAAATATCTCCCTTTGAGTGACATTGTCTTGTGACATGCCAACACAGTAGACACATTTTCTTAGCATGTTGGTAGGAGGAAAGAAAATAATACTTTGCAATTATAATGCTCATTTATATTTATGTCCTTGTATGAACTATCTTTTTTTGCCAGTTCTGGGGCTTGAACTCAGGGCCTGAGCACTATCCCTGAGCTTCTTTTGCTCAAGGCTAGCACTCTATCACTTTGAGCCACAGCTCCACTTCCAGCCTTTTCTTTTATGTGGTACCAAGGAATCAAACCCAGAGCTTCATGCATGCTAGGCAAGCACTCTACCATTAAGCCACATTCCCAGCAATATAAACTATCTTATGAAATTTTTAAAAAAAGAAAAAAAATCATCAAACTCATACTACCAAACAGGAAATTTAGTTTAAAAATACAAAAACAGACTCTCTTTTTAAGCTTGATTACTTCTTCAGCAAGCTCTACAATGATCTCTCTTGATTATCTTGTTGCAGTATTAGATGGCCAAAGAAGTGATTGATTCTCAATTTCCTGAAGGAGTTATGGGAAAAGAAGGAAAGAAGGCAAGAAGGGAGGGAGGAAAGACAGGAGGACGGAAATAAGGCAACTCCAGCCTGCAGGGCAGTTAGATTCACAAGCACACAAATGTCATCAGGACTGGAACTCTTGATCTTTGTTCTCAATATATTGCTCTCATTTTCCTATCCTTAAGAGAACTTTTGCTGGACAATATTGCCAGTGGCAATTATCACAGAAAGAGCCCAGAGCAAAGAAAGGGCTCTCTTCCAAATTCTGGCTTGTGGAAAAATCCTACGAAGGTCTCTGGCCAGATCAGGTCACCTGACAACCTTCAGCGCCCCCATGTGGCCAAAGGGATGCAGCCACTGAGAAACTGCCTGGTTTGAGTAATGGGTAATACACACCACCTAGGGTCCTGGGTGGACAGAGATGACACCAGCTATATGGCTCTCCCTTATAGCTGAAACATCCATTAAAGGGAACAATGAAATTTAGCCTCAGGAAATTATGTTTGAAAAAGAAACCGAGTAATAAGGGGCAGAAATGCAGTCCCTAAATGTAGTGCTTCAGGCCTTTACTGAGCAAGCTGCTGAGCTGCTTGTTCATTTGGAGGCTGGTGGTTAGCCAGGAGGTAAAGGAGAACTTTTCCAGGGAGTATCCATAAAAAGCTCTGCTGCTGCTCTACAGTTTCCTAGGGAGACTGACTCAATGAGAAGCCCGGGTGACCCCATGTCCTGGGCATGTAACTTTATTGGTAAATCTTGGCAGAAAATCACATCCTCAGTTCTTGCTCTGCCATACCAGCTGACACACACAGAGAACTGTGTTCTGGGCCTCTTTTCCTTGGGGCTTCGTGAGGCAGGTCCTTTGAGAATACCATGATCAAGGGGGGCAAGGTAGGGAAGACTAGGAGGATGAGGGAAAGAGGGACAGGTAAAGAGTTATGAGGAAGAACAGAATAAACAGAAAACCCAATCAGGATTCTCCACAAATTCTCCTGTACCTTCATACTGTCATTTGCCCCATATATGACCTACATCTTTGGTTCCCAAACTGCAACCCATGATCAGTCAGTCCCAGAATTAATGTAGGAATCAAACGCAATCTTCTTATAGGAAAGAAAAAGTAGAACCAATGTCTTGCTATGTGTGCTAGTATTACTTGTTAAGGAATAATTTCATAAAACCATGTCTCCTAGATCCCAAGGTAAGTTGTATTTCTTTGTTCAGACCATGGCAAAACACTTGGGAAACGAATGGTCATTTGTTTCCTCTGCATCTCCTGTAAGTAGACTAAGCACACAGAAATATTTAAGGTAAGCGTGTTGTTTCAACGCTAATTTAAGCACAAAACTTTTTGGATAGAAATAATAGGCCAGGCTTTCGGCTCATGGCCCTCAGTCCTTAAGCCCCCATCTCAGTAAGTAGAGGCAGGAGAATCTCAAGTTCCAGGCCACCTAGAACTATATGTAACAAGACCTTGTCTAAAAAACAAACCCCTGGAAGGCTGAAATGGATCCGTGTGTCTCTCCCTCTCTGATTCTCCTCTTAGTGGGAACCTTTACAGTAACAATGACTTAATACCAAGCCTTTTCTTTTTTAATCTTACAGATTTCTGAAATTTATTGGTATTTCCAACTCTTTGTATATTTGCAGAATTGTCCTAGAATTTTTTTTCCTCTGCCTGGATTTTTTATTCTAACTGAAAAGTATATATTTATCAATAAATTCTTCTTACCAAAGTAATGGAGTTGAGTTACATGAAAATTCTTGGCACTTGTTTTGCACATGTGTAATTTTTTTTATAAGTAAATTTTGTGTGTGCTGGGCTTGACAAAGAACCTGAACTGTCCCTTAGCTCTTTTGCTCAATGTTGGTACCAACCAACTTGAACCATAGCTCTACCTTGATTTTTTTTTTTCTTTTTTTGGGGTCCGTGGGGCGTGAACTCTGGGCCTGGGCACTGTCCCTCAGCTCTTCAGCTCAAGACTAGCGCTCTACCACTTGAGCCACAGCGCCACTTCCGGCTTTTTGCTTATGTGGTGCTGAGGGATCAAACCCAGGGCCTCAGGCATGCAAGGCAAATGCTCTATCACTGAGCCACCTTCCCAGCCCCTACCTTTATTTTTTTGCTAACTGGGGATAGTTTCATGGACTTTCCTGACTGGACAAGCTTCAAACCAAGATCTTCAGATCTCAGCTTCTTGAGTAGCCTGGGATTATTAGTTGTGAGCTACCAGTAACCAGCAAATAACTAGCAAAAGAAATTCTCTGTGATAGCAGATCAGGTTCACTAGCATGGGCCCCGAGCTTTGAACAAGTCAAGACAAAAGCCCTACCATGAGCCACATCCCTTGCCTTTTTTTTTTTTTTGGAAACAGGATGTGTTACAGGCTGGCCTCCAACTGTGTTTAGGGCCCAGGCTAGCCTCAAACACACAATCTTTTGTCTCAGCATCTCAAATGCTGAGATTATAAACAGGAACTACTATGCTGAGTCACAATTCTTTTACTATCTGATTTGCTTTCGTACTTGCTAAGATTCAGATTTTCTGTGCTGTAATGTTTTATTTTTCTGCTTTGATAATATTTAAAGCCCTTACAGAATTCTGGGGTTTAGTAAAGGCAAGAGAACTACTCAAATTTAGCCAGTGAATCAAATACTTGTCCCAAAATACTAAATCCCATTTATAACTAGTTCAAAGCTGCACTATTATAAACCTCTTCTGTCAGCCACTTGGAGAACTGAAGGAAAAATACATCTATTCTTGTTTATCTTAGCATGTGTATGAAAAGACACTAAGTAAGCTAGTTTTCTCTCACTAATGATGGCAAAGTCAAGTAGAGAAAGTCAAGGGAAAAAAATGAACATTTGCTTTATTATAGAAGTAAATGAGATGAAACTACACTTGACATAGCACATCCTTCCAATTACAAAAGTAATAATACACACCAGCCTGGTTATTGAAAGGTGTCTAGTACACAGAAGGCACTGTACAAAAGGAAATGTACGCATTACTTGACTCATGTAATTGTAATCCCTCTGTACATCACCTCTATAATAACAATACATTAATTTTTTTTAAAGATGTCTAGTATAAAAAGTTTCATGCATCCTTAAAAAAAAACCTTACTCATCATTGGCCTTTTAAATAGTTGTATTCTATAACTGAAATGCTAAAATGTGTATGGACAACTTCCAAGAAAACTTGTCTTTTGTGTATTTCTGTGTATTCTCCAAAATTCACATAAGATAGTTTGACCTTTAAAATGAAGAGCATGGAAAATGAGGACTCATTATTGGCCTTAATCCAAGGGAACTGAACTTTTCCTTAATCCAGTCTCCTGAATCCAATCATGAAGTGTGCAGGACTGGGCAAGAGAACAATGATATCAGCGCATGTGACAGATGGTATTGGCCTCAGGCCTTCAGGAAATCATTCGATGAATCCTTAGTCCAAAGGACCGTGTAATAAAATCAGCTGTAGACAGTACCTCCTACTTTCCATTTATGAGGCTAATTTCCAGAAGAGCCCCAAGATCCCACACATCAAAGCAGAACTGGTTAACTGTGGATCAAAAATGGCCTGACAGGCAAGGAAGACCCAGCACCAAGGGGAATTTCCAGGAACATGAATGACCACAGCCAGTAGCAGGAAAGGATGGACCTGTGTACTCCTCCAAGCACACAGGAAAATGAATTCATGTAAAGAATGTTGCTTAGATGAAACTGGAGGAAATAAAGAGATCTGTGTTTGAGAAGTATTCAAGAAAAGCAAACGTGGGAGTAAATTATTAGGCTTAATCAGATTAGGCTTAATTATTAAGTCTGACATATACCTTTTGAAGTTTTAGGAATGCAGCCATTTCAAAGTCATTTTACTGCCAAGAACTGCAATGTTTCCTCTTGTTTATGCAGGTAAAAAGGGGAAACTATGGTGTCCAGAGGACAGAACTCTTGCCTGGTGACCGGGACAACCTGGCCATTCAGACCCGAGGTGGCCCAGAAAAGCATGAAGTAACTGGCTGGGTGCTGGTGAGTACCTAGTACTAGCAAGAATTTCATTCTAGGGCTGGGAAGGTGGCTCAGTGGTAGAGCGCTTGCCTTACATGCTTGCGGCCCTGGGTTCGATTCCTCAGCACCACATAAGCAAAAAGAAAAAAGCCGCAAGTGGCGCTGTGGCTCAAGTGGTAGAGTGCTAGCCTTGAGCTGAAGAGCTGAGGGACAGCGCCCAGGCCCAGAGTTCAAGCCCCACGACTGGACCTAAAAAAAAAAAAGAATTTCATTCTAAAAGTTAAGACACAAGCTGACCTGGCAGAGGTGCCAGATGTTCTGCCAGCCTGGTGGCACTGGCTCCTGCACATCCATGTAGAGCAGCCTGCAGGGGTCACTGTTCTTTTCAGGGAGGAACAATAAGAGTTGAAATTGACTGTATGTTTTAGAAACCAAGAGTTAATGAAGCGTAATTTTTCCTGAGTTTTATGCAAAATTCTCAGAGAACATAATGACCCAAGCACTAATTACTTTGTTATCTGACTTGACACTTGATTTAATGGATGTTACTTAGATCATATCCTCTAGAAAGGCATCACTCAAACTTATATGATGCAACCCAAATTTGTTCGTAACATTTTCTAAGAGTATGAGTCCTCTCAGACCAGGTGTGGTAGCGACACAGGTTTCCAAGCACTACTCCTAGCAGTCATTGCTACAGATTCTCTTATTGGTCACCTGGTCATCTTAGGGAACTTAGGAAATGATGACCATGCAAGTCAGTGGGGAGAGGGGAACTAGGGGAACTAGTTCCCACAGGGGATCTAGAGATCCTTTTTCTTTCACAGGTGTCACCTCTGAGTAAGGAAGACGCTGGAGAGTACGAGTGCCATGCATCTAATTCCCAAGGACAGGCTTCAGCATCAGCAAAAATTACAGTTGTTGATGCCTTACATGAAATACCAGTGAAAAAAGGTATGTAAATAAACCTCGGACCTTTAAAATATCCAAAGTATCAATAGGAAGTGCATCAAGTATGCCATTCAAATATAGATCCCATGGTTCCCTGAAGAATACTGGGATGATGGGGGAAGGTGGCTCAGTGGTAGAGTGCTTGCCTTGTATGCGTGAGGCCCTGGGTTTGATTCCTCAGCACCACATAAGCAAAAAGAAAAAAAGCCGGAAGTGGCGCTGTGGCTCAAGTGTAGAGCGCTAGCCTTGAGCTGAAGAGTTGAGGGACAGCGCCCAGGCCGAGTTCAGGCCCACAACCGGACCCTACTGGGATGTCTGAGGAATGCCCACACTATAACTTAGATGCTTTCTTCTTATCTTGGCCATGAGAAACAGAACTTGTTTCCCATACTTTTTTTTGTCCATGTTCAACACTTTAGCCATGCCTCCAGTTCTAGCTTTTGCTGGTTAACTGGAATTAACAGTCTTGAGGATTTGTCTGCTCTTGCTGGCCCCAACCCTTGATTCTCCAATCTCAGCCTCCTGACGGGCTAGGATTATAGGCCTGAGCTTCCTGCACCTGGCTCCATCACTACCTACATGGCTTTTTTCTTCATTTTGTTATGTTAAATTCCCCTTTAAAAGGAAATGACTGTGGGAGACTTTGCTCTTCATTATAGGCTTCTAAGAGAAAAAGGTGGAGAAAGAGTATGTTGCCAAATTCCCAATTCTTCCTGCCACCACTTCCCTGCCAACAAGGGTACTCCAAAGAACCCAGGCAGATAGTGTCACAGTACTTACCTAGTTCACCAGTGATGTTTGAACAGGCCTTCCCTTACCCCAAGTCAGAACAACATACCACTTCACTGTGCCAATCACTGGGCTGTGGAAGGAAGGCAAGTATCAAAGAGTAAAGATTGCCTTACAGTCAAGGTGTGTAAAGCAAGGCAATAACACAGAGCAGCAGCTAAGAATTAAGTCACATTTGAGTCCCAGCTTTGCAGCTAATTCTTCTGCCCTTTAAAGTATGAACGAGGGCTGAACCACAAAGTTCTTACTTTCCCTCCATGAATCCCAACTTAAGAGATCTGTGCAATGTCTGATCTAGTATATAAAGTATACAAATACCTATACTTTACTTCCAAAGTGTACATCTGAAACTGTACAGCTCAAACTCAACAAGGCACTGTAGTGTATCATGCATTTATTACTCACATGTCCTTTATTGCCATATTTTGTTTTGTTTTTCTTAACAGACAGGGTCTCTGGTATACACCTGTAATCCTAGCACTTTAGGAGGCCAAGGCAGAAGGATTCTAAGTTCAAGACCACCCTGGGCCAGATAAGAATACCCTGTGTGGGGGCTGGGAAGGTGGCTCAGTGGTAGAGCGCTTGCCTTGCATGCTCGAGGCCCTGGGTTCTATTCCTCAGCACCACATAAGCAAAAAGAAAAAAGCCAGAAGTGGCGCTGTGGCTCAAGTGGCAGAGCGCTAGCCTTGAGCTGAAGAGCTGAGGGACAGCGCCCAGGCCCAGAGTTCAGGCCCCACAACCGGACCCCTCCAAAAAAAAAAAAAAAGAATACCCTGTGTGGAAAAACAATGAGTTGGAAGAAACATGGGTTTTCTAAGTTGTCTCAGCTGGTCCCGAACTCCTAGGCTTAAAACATCCTTCTGCCTCAGCCCCGGAGTGCTGGCTGGGACTATAGATAAACCATTATATCCCATTATATCTTGCCCTATCTATTATCCCTATCTAACATGTTCAAACTGCCTGTCAAGTAGAAAGTTTACCATGTCCAAATATGTAACCAAATATTTTTTATCTTTTTCTCTTTTTAAACAGGTGAAGGTGCTGAGCTATAAACCTGAAGAATATATTAGTCTACATAGCTAAAACTTAACCATAGATAGCCCATATTATTACCTAATTACAAGTTTCTTTTATGCCAATGCACTAATACTCTAGTAATAATACTCACAGGTTTTATATAAAGAAATACAAAATAAAGATAACATAGGCGGGAAACATGGAGCAGTGGTAGAACACCTGCCAGGAAGGACAAGGCCAAGAGTTCAAACCCAAGTACATCCAAAAACAATAAAAATAATACTAAAAGAGGACATCAAGACATCTACAAAAATTTATTACCTATTTACATGCATATCAATAAAACAAATGCTTTTAACTGCAATGCAGTAATTTTGTAATTTTTAAAGCATCCACGGAAACGAGACAGATTCCCAAATATCTTGAGTCTTTGAAGAGTTAAACACTCATCATTCGAGGTGCAATACTCATAGACATAAGTTCCTGAAACAACAGTTTGCACGCGTAAGGCATTCGCACCAAAGAAATCTGAAAAGAGAAAACAAATCATCAGCAGCAGAACTGTACTGAAGTGACCCACTTCATTCAGTACTACAGGGGAATGAGGGGCCTCAGTCAGCCCTGCTTTCTCCTAGCAGGCTGTGCTATTCCTCTGGTAGGCCACACATAATGTATATGCCACCTCAATTGAAAAATTATAGTAAAGGATTAAGAAAAACTCATTTTTCAAAAGTCCTTGTGGAAAACTTGATTATTTAAAAAAAAATAGAAAACTTAAGAGAAATTACCACACATAAAATAAGGAATCTTACAGAGGCACACTAGCATGCTTGTGAAAATACCGACCTGCTCCCACACACTAAACCTGCCTGCAGAACAGACCAACATAGACATGGCATAAACCCAAGTACTGCAGCGCACACATACCTGGGTTTTATTTCGGCAACCCCTGCATTCATACGTATGTGTCCTGGTGTTAGCAATTGCCATAATTCCACAAAGATTACACACATGAACCTGATAGGGATCGGAAGCCTCAAACAATCTTTCTCTTAAAAATTGGGCTGCTCCATGGGCAATCTGACAGTCACGTTCCATTTCTCCAAAACGCAAGCCACCATCACTGGAAAGGAGAAAACAATAAGTATTTTGCACTTATCACTATATACACAGCATTGTAACCAACATTAAAGAATGAGAACTAGGCTGTAGATTTTATTCCTTAGCATTCCCTCTCCTTTCAGGGGAGGTAAGATCTACCAGCCATTTGAGGTGCACTAGACAGTCCCCAAATGCAGCAGACATATTAGATTTTCAAGTACTGTAATTTTCCTTATAAATATAATGTGGTATGGAGTAAAGACTCATCATGCTAACATTTAACTTTCTAGAATTCACCACTATACTCAGAAGTGAGTAAAAAGTCAATCTAAACAAGGCAGCTTCTCAATAAATGATGTCCCAAGCAGTCAAGCCTGCAGTGACGAATGCACATCCAAGGCCAGGAGAGTGACCGTAGGTCTCCCCATGACACCAGAGCAGTGCATTGAGATGGCCACACAAATGGACTATGATACTTCCTTAACTTCCTTAGCACAAATAATACATACAATAAAACTAGTGGGCTTATGATACTTCCAAATGTAACAAAACTTGTTATTCTGAAATTGGTTAAGTAAAAGGAAAATATCAAGCATTTATCTAGATTTTATTATCGGCCTTATATTATATAAAGATACATTCTGAGCTGGGCACTGGTGGGGCTCATGCCTTTAATTCTAGATATTCAGGAGGTTGAAACCTGAGGACCACAGTTCAAGCCCAGCCCAGGCAGGAAAGTTTGTGAGACTCTTATCTCCAATTAAATCACAGAAAAAGTGGCGCTGTGGCTCAAGTGGTAGAGTATTAGCCCATAGACAGTGCCCAGGCTCTGAGTTCAAGCCCCAGGACTGGCAAAAAAAAAAAAAAAAAAAAAAAAAGAGAGATAAACCAGTGGATTTTAACATGATATACAAGAAGGCAAAAAGGCTTAAGGGCCTGGCTTCAAGTTTTACATTACTATTTACTTTTAAGAAACAGCAATAGTCCTTTTAGTATAGCATCATAAAAAAATAGCCACATTTACCTAAAAAAAAAAATACTCCCACCCTTTTTTACTGACAACTGTCAGATTACATTTTTCCTCACACACTTAAAATATAAAAAGCACATACTGAAGTAAAATGAGTTCAGAACTGGATAGAAGACTCTAGCTACCTTCAAGTAAACCAGTTCACTAAGGACATTTGCAAAAATGTAAACTTATTTCACTCATCAGTAAATGATTTAGGAAATATACTTTTTATTAAATTTGATACTGATAATGTATATATTACTGTTTGTTTAAATAAATGTTTAAACCTATCTTCATTTCTAATATAATAACTACCCATAAATATACTTCACAAGAATGAAACTGAAGTTCTGGGATCAAGAGATTTGAGAGCCAATTATTTACAGGCATAAGTAGTATCTACAGAAGAAATTATAGGGGCTGGGAAGGTGGCTCAGCGGTAGTGCTTGCCTTGCATGCATGAGGCCCTGGGTTCAATTCCTCAGTCCCACAGAAGCAGAAAAAGCCAGCAGTGGTGCTGTGGCTCATGCAGTAGAGTGCTCGCCTTGAGCTGAAGAGCTGAGGGACAGCGCCTAGGCCCAGAGTTCAAGCCCCATGACTGACAAAAAAAAAAGAAATTATACAGTGCTTGCTAAATAAGTGCTGTATAACCCTAGTTCACCTCTGATTATTTTTAAGCAAAGCTAGGTTATACAGCACTTGCTTAGCAAGCACAGACCATGGGCTTGATTCTCTACACAAAAATGTGTGTGAGTAAAATAACCAGGTACTAGTATGAGAGAGGAGATGTACACAGGAACAAGACTGAAACTACTGAAGTTGGGTGACAGGTATATTGACATTCATTTTACCACAACCCCTTTTCTTTGTATGTATTTGGCATTTTCAAATGAAAGTTTAATTAAGAATAAATAATGGGCTAGAAAGGTGGCTCAAGTGGTAGAGCACTAGCCTTGAGCTGAAGAGCTGAGGGACAGTGCCCAGGCCCAGAGTTCAGGCCCCACTACCAACAAAAAAGAAAAAAAGAATAACAGTGATAACACAGCTTGCTTACCGAGATCTACCTTCCATAGGCTGTCTATTCAGGATCTGAATAGGTCCCCTAGCACGAGAATGAATTTTGTCATCCACCATATGCTTCAAGCGCTGGTAGTAAGTTGGGCCAATAAAAATTTGTGAGGTGATTTTTCGACCAGTGAACCCATTGTAGAGGACCTGAAACAGACACAGATGTTGAAGCACAAAACTAAAACTATTAAACAAGTTCAAGGATATAAGTACATAAAGTACATATATTGGACAATTCCATTTATATAAAAAAAAATCAACAAAGTATCTTAGCAGTTAGCTTGGGTATGAGTTAGGTGAATGAGAGGGGGTTTCTAGGTATAAAGGGTCCTGGGTCATTTTTTTTTTTATGGATCATGGCATTTGACACACAGGTGTGCTTACTTGGAAATTCATCAAGCTATGCATTTATGATGTATGCACATATTTGAACCATAAGTTATACTTCATCAAAAGGTTTTAGTGCGTGTGTGACCATGCACACATGTATGTGTGGGTGCATCAGTCCTAGGGCTTAAACTTTGTATATGTGTGTGAGCATGCATGCACCCACATACATGATAGTCCTAAAGCTTGAACTGAGGGGGCCTGGGTGCTGTCCCTGAGCCTTTTTGCTCAAGGCTAGTGCTTACCACTTGAACCACAACTCCACTTCCAGCTTTTTGGTGATTAATTGGAGATGAGAGTCTCATGGGCTTTCCTGCCCATGCTGGCTTCAAACCACCATCCTCAGATCGCAGTAGCTAGGATTACAGGTGTGAGCCACTGGCACCCAGCTTCAAAGATTTTATTTTTAAAGAATAAAACCAGGTGGGGGGGCAAGGGGAGGATGGGAAGGGATGGGAAGGGGAAACAAAGGAGGAGGCTTCAATGCTTGATAAGAAATGTACTCATTATCTTGCCCATGTAATTGTAATCCCTCTGTACAGTATTTTTCACAATTAAAAAAAAAAAAAAAAAGAATAAAACCATAGGCTGGGAAGGTGGCTTAGTGGTAGATGCTTGCCTAGCACGCATGTAGCCCTGGGTTCGATTCCTCAGTAGCACACACACAGAAAAAACCGGAAGTGGCGCTGTGGCTCAAGGTAGAGTGTGAGCCTTGAGCAAAAGCTCGGGGACAGTGCCTAGGTCCTGAGTTCAAGCCCCACAACTGGCAAAAAAAATAAATAAATAAAACCATACATTACAAAATAAAATTACATAAATAATAGAATACAAGTAACAAAGTACCACTATATATACCTCATTTCCTCTGAGATGGTAGCCATAATCGGACAGGAGATTAGAAATCTTCTGGACATTAACAGCATCATTAAATGGAGTGGCATCACCAATTTCACCCTTATTAGCTGATACCTTTGAAATAAAAATATTCTTTGAAATGCTGCTTCATTGTTTCCCTTTAGAAGTTATATATCAATTAAATGTAACTGCAATTAAATCCATTCTATAAAGGGGAGGATTTAAAAATCTATGTATTGAAAAGTTGTAACATATGGAGACTCATTTTCTTAATATCATATAAAAAATATATATGTTTATAGCAAATTGATTTACCTAAGAAAACCAAAAACTCAAATATAAGCCTTCAAATATGAATTCACCCATGGGATCAGATACAAAGAGAGCAAAAGTCCCAAATACTTCTGATGGCCCCAGGAAAATGACATTTTAATGATCTGCAATCAAGCTGTCTATGAGTTAGGTTATGGCCATTCTACCTTAACAAGATACTTAAAAATAGAAAACCTCCACTGAAAGGCACATGCACAGCTATAATAAAGCCATAAAATTACTAAGGTCACCTTGAACCAATTACCTTTCATCTATAGAAAGAAACCAGTTACTAAGATAATGACACATGTAGCAAATGCTGGAAGTAGTATATCCTACAAAAGTTCTGCCATAACTTTGCAAACTTAATTTAAAAGATAAATAAAAAGACTCATAACCAACTTGAAAGCAGGAAAATAAGAATTATATTAACATAGTAACCCGGCTCAAATATAAGAGAAATCATCTACTATTGTTTTGAATGAAACATCAATTTGGAGTACATAGATTTTTTTTTTTAAGCCAATCTTTTACCTTTCCTTGAAGACATTCAATCAAGTGACCAATAGTCATTCGAGAGGGGATGGCATGGGGATTTATGATGATGTCAGGAGTGATACCTTCACAGGTGAAAGGCATGTCCTGTTAAGAAAAAATTAAGAAACTTAGGAGAACCTGACTTATGTAAGCATAAGCCCTCTGTATATCACCTTTATAATAACAATTTTTTAATTTTTTTAGAGATGCTAAAACCTCTTTTAGAACTGACATTGCCTATAAATAAATTTGTCACAAATTCTTGTCCATATACTATGTTTACACGCTTATTCAACACTAATGTTAGAGAAATAATGAAGTAACAGCAAATTCTGAATAAAATGTTCAACAAGTCAAATGTTAGTGGCTCACACCTATAATCCCATCTACACAGGAGGATCGCAGTTTGAAGGCAGCCAGGGCAGGAAAGTCCATGAGACTCTTATCTCCAATAAACTACTCAGAAAAAGCCAGGCACTGTGGCTCAAGTTGTGGAGCACTAGCCTTGAGCACAAAGAGACTTAGGGACAGCACCCAGACTCTCAGTTCAAGCTTCAGGACTGGCAAAAAAAAAAAAAAATTCAACAAAACACGGGGTTAGGAGTGAGAAAGACCAAAGACACCCACCTCTTGTCTATATTGAATACCACAAGTACCCTTCTGGCCGTGACGACTAGCAAATTTGTCTCCAATCTGTGGGATTCTAACAGAGCGCACCTAAATTCATATAAAAATAAATTAGGTGAAAGAAGCCACTTCATTTTTAAAGTCAGCTACATGGCACAAGCTATACTCACCCTTATTTTGCAAAACTTGTATCCTTCTTGGTTCAGAGTTACCATCACCTGGTCCACAATGCCTGTCTCACTGGTTCGAAGGAAAGTGCTACAGTCTCTCTTGGTATAGCGCCTATTGGTGCTCTCCAGCTCATCTTCATTTTCAGGCAAGGTGACTGTTTTGCCGATGATAACATCATCTCCTGATACACGGACCCCTGGAGCGATCAGCCCATCATCATCCAGCTTGTCATAAATGGCATGCCTCATACCTGTAAGGAAACAGACATGGGATTTTCTGAAATACAGTTATCACACAGGAAAGTATTTTAGAATGCCAGTAATCCCTAACGAAGTTTAAAAGCCACAGACATGAATCAATTCCAAGTCAGTAGAAAGCTTCCACAGTCTGTCCTTAGTCCAAATACTTACAAACTATTCTGTTCTCTGTGATACCACTATATATAGAAGGGGAGAAAAAAAAAAAAACCTACAAAGAAAAAGAACACAGGACTGAGTAGTGAAAAAAGAGACATCAGCACACTTTAGATGAGTGTATTTCCATCTCATTATTACATAAGAAAGAGTATCTGTGTCCTCATACATCCTTCCTCAGAAACCACAATTTCATCTTATACCGTCTTTTGTTTTGCTTTTATGTATGTGCTTATATGCCAATACTGAGCTTGAACTCAAGCTCTCACTTGGCTTTTTTTGCTCAAGCATGATGCTCTATCACTTGAACCATACCACCACTTCTATTTTTGCTAGGTAATTGGAGCTAAGAATTCTCAGAGTGGGCCGGGCACCGATGGCTCACGCCTATAATCCTAGCTACTCAGGAAGCTGATATCTGAAGATTGTGGTTCAAAGCCAGCCCAGGCTAGAAAGTCCATGAACCTATTATCTCCAATTAACCACCAGAAAACCAGAAGTGGTGCTGTGGCTCAAGTGGTAGAGTACTAGCCTTGAGCTGAAGAGCTGAGGAACAGCACCCAGGCCCAGAGTTCAAGCCCCACAACCAACAAAATAATAATTCTCAGATTGGTATGCCCAGGGTAGCTTCGAACCAGGAGCCTCAGATCTAAGCCTCCTGAAAAGCTTGGATTAGAAGTGTGAGCCACTGGCACCCAGCTTAATCTTGTGGGACTGTAACTCTACTGGATATCAATTCTACAAAGAGCCACCCAACAGAAACAGAATAATTGGAAGCTATGTGAACAACACACATTCTACCTGATATTCATGTAATGCTACCAGGAATCAAAACCAGGTCAAGCACCAGGGATGGCTCACACTTGTAATCCTAGCTACTCAGAAGGCTAAGATCGACCTAAGGATTAAGGTTAGAAGCCAGTCAGGGCAGAAAAGTCTGTAAGACTGTTCTCTCCAATAAACTACCAAAAGAGCCGGAAGTGGAGCTATGGCTCAAGAGGTAGTGTGCTAGCCTTGTGTAAAAGCTCATGGACAATGCCCAAGCACTGAGTTTAAGCCTCAGGAACACACATATACAATAAGCAGCCTATCCTTCAGAAGTACTTCTTAAATGCCTACAAAAATAACTAATAAGTTTGAATTTTCTTGAAAATATAAGAAATGCTAGAAAGTCCCTCATCATTTGTTTGTTTAGTACTATAAGGGTTTCAATGCAGAGGCTTGCATTTGCTAAGCAAGCACTTAACTTGAGCTACATCCCCAGACCTCATTATTTTTCGGCTTTTTACAACTATTGAAGCTGAACAAATATGATCCCTGAAGTCTGTGCACACTGAAGAACAAGTATAAACCCAGCATGAGTGAGGCGGATCTCCTCAGTGCAAGCCCAGCCAGGAAGAAAGGTCCCAATCAAGTATACTCCTGGAAGGAATACCTTTTCCTACATAGAAGCTCTAGAAGAATTATAGGAAAATTTTCTCCTTCATTACAAAAATAGGGGCAAAATTACTTAAGAAAGCCACAGGAACTAATTTTTTAGTTTTAAATGACAATGTCACTTACCTTGGCATGTTTCACGTGTAGGCTTCTCAAAAACTTCTTCTTGATCAAATCCTTTTTTAGACTCTTGTTCTTTATATGAGCGGTAGAAAACAGACCTAAAAAGATGTGGTTTTAAAGGTTTCACTTCTGGGTTTTTTATTTTAGGTGATACTTGGATCTTCAACTCAGAGCCCCACACTTGCTAAAGCAGGTGCCACCATGTCCCGAAATCTTTTTGCTTTCAAATAGGATCCTATTAGAATCTTGCATTTATGCCCAGGCAAGCCTGGACTGCAATCTTCCCATTTACACTTCCTGAATAGCTGGGATGACAGAAATGTAGCACTATGCCCAGCTTTTTATTAATTGAGACGGGGTCTTTTGCCTGGGTTTGCCTCAAACTACAATCTTCCTGATCTCCTCTCCTGAGTAGCTAGGACCTGGTGACCTTTTTTTTAAGAGCTTGAAAAAAAAAAAAAGAATCAGAATATACCAAAAATATTTTACTTAGTTGATATTTGAGGTCCAATTTAAGCCATGAATCAGGTACAGGAAGCAACTAAATTAAGTTAAATCTTAAATGGACTACCTATGCAGCATTTGCCGCATAAGCTTCACCACCTGCAATGATAGTGAGCCTTGAAAGGACCCAGGATAACTTAAGTTCAGCCTCCTACCTGATACAAGAATGCTTCCTTCTATAACCCTCAGAACCAGCCCAGGATCTATTCAAATCCTTCCTGCCCAAAATCAAAATCAAATCCCTCTCCTCTAAATTAAAACAACCTGCAGATGCCACAGATTTAGATTAATCTTTCTGTCAATAAAATGGGAAAAAAAAGTGGAAGGAAAATAGAACATAATATTAGCAATAGTTATTTGTGAGTTCTAAGACTCTGTGTTTATTTTTATTCCTTTGGATGTTTCTATATTATTTAAATGCAAATGTGTATTAGGTAACAAAAGAAAAGACTCACAGCTGGGAGCTGGTGGCTCACACCTGTAATGCTAGCTACTCAGAAGGCTGAGATCTGAGGATCCTGGTTCAAAGCCAGGCCTTGAGACTTATCTTCAATAAACCACTCAAAAACCAGAAGTGGCACTGTGGCTCAAGTGGTAGAGTGGTAGCCTTGAGCTAAAGAGCTGAGGGCAGTGCCCAGACCCAGAGTTCAAGCCCCATGACCGGGGAGAAAAAAAAAAAAGAAAAGAAAAAAACTCACAATATTAGAATCTGAAAATTTAGAGAGATAAAACAGTGTCTTTAACTGTCTATCAACCAGGCCTTCTGTCTTCTGGTGCAGGGCATATTCAAACCTATTCTTAAAGAACTTTTTTTTAAATTACTTTTCCACTCTAATCACATTATGACAAATTGTGTAAAAGTGGACCTGAAAAAGCCTCGGTCTACGGCTGAGCGATTCATGATAACAGAGTCTTCTTGATTATATCCAGTATATGATGCAATGGCCACAATTGAGTTGATTCCTGCAGAAAATTCAAGAGAACACAAAAAGCATCATCACAGAAGTAAAGAAAACCTGCCCTTCCTTTTAAATCCATTTAGTTCAACCTTATTTGTCAGAAATGCTTGGATGTCTTTATCTGCAACCTACAAAATAGCTGCTCTGCTAACTAAATGTTTCACACAAGCAAATCCTAAAATTGTCATTCTCAATGCATTCATTCTTACTAGTAAAAATCATTAACAAGTCAGCTCATATTTGAGTGCCTTCTGAACCAAGTTTCATTGTACTCACCAAACTCTGAGCCTTTTCCTCTTGTATCAGGAGTTAATTAGTCTATAATCTCCAGTTAATAATCAACAGATTCAAACCCTAGCTTCCTATCTTCTCCTTTCCAGTTAGTTTTATAACTGGTACTACCCTGTTCCTCTCTTGCCAGGACATTTAAAAAAAAAAAAAAGCACATTCTTTCCTACTACTATGTTAACTCTTAATGGCTGCTCTACTTTTGCTGAGACCTTAAAAAAAGTAGCAACTAGAGACAGCAGCACAGGCCTATACTACTAGCATTCAAGGCTATGGCAATATGACAAGTTCAAGACCAGAGTGAAATACATGGGAAAGATTAAATAGTAAGTAAAATCGGGAAAGGGTGAAGGAATGGGTGACATTGTCCAAAAAGAAATGTACTCTTTACCTGACTTGTGTAACTTTAACCCCTCTGTACATCACCTTTATAATACACTTTTTTTTTTTTTTGGGGGGGGGGCCCTTTTGTGGGGCTTGAACTCCGGGCCTGGGAGCTATCCCTCAGCTTTCAGCTCTTCAGCTCAAGGCGAGTGCTCTACCACTTGAGCCACAGCGCCACTTCCAGTTTTCTCGTGGTTTATTGGAAATAAGAGTCTCACGACCGGGCTGGGAAGGTGGCTCAGTGGTAGAGCACTTGCCTTGCATGCATGAGGCCCTGGGTTCGATTCCTCAGCACCACATAAGCAGAAAAAAAAGACTGGAAGTGGCGCTGTGGCTCAAGTGGTAGAGCACTCACCTTGAGCTGAAGAGCTGAGGGACAGAGTTCAGGCCCCATGACTGGACCAAAAAAAAAAAAAGAGAGTCTCACGACCTTTCCTGCCAGGGCTGGCTTTGAATCATGACCTTCAGATCTCAGCCTCCTGAGTAGCTAGGATTACAGGCATGAGCCACCAGCGCCTAGCTACAATACAATTTAAAAAATTTTTAGTTTAAAAAAAGGGGATCTGGGAATGTGGCTTAGTGGTACAGTGCTTGCCTAGCATGCATGAAGCTATGAAGGGTTCAATTCATTCCTCAGTACCACATAAACAGAAAAAGCCAGAAACGGTGTTGTGGCTCAAAGTGGTAAAGTGCTAGCCTTGGGTGAAAAAGAGCTCAGGGATAGTACCCAGACCCTGAGTTTAAGCCCCATGATCCCCTCCCCCCACCCCCCCAAAAAAAATCTGATCATGCTGGGCACCAGTGACTCACACTTGTAATCCCAGCTACTCAGGAGGCTGAGATCTGAGGACTGCAGTTCAAAGCCAGCCTGGGGAAAGTCTGTGAGACTCTTTTTTTTTTTTTTGGTCGGTCGTGGGGCTTGAACTCTGGGCCTGGGCGCTGTCCCTCAGCTCTTCAGCTCAAGGCGAGCTCTACCACTTGAGCTACAGCGCCACTTCCGATTTTCTGGTGGTTTATTGGAGATAAGAGTCTCACAGTCTCTCCTGCCCGGGCTGGCTTTGAACCGCGATCCTCAGATCTCAGCCTCCTGAGTAGCTAGGATTACAGGCGTGAGCCACCAGCGCCTGGCTTCTGTGAGACTCTTATCTCCAATTTACCACCAGAAAACTACAAGTAGTGCTGTAGCTCAAGTGTGAGATTGCTCACCTTTAGCTGAAGAGCTCAGGGATAGTGTCCAGGCTCAGAGTTCAAGCCCCATGATCGACAAAAACAAACAAAAACCTGGTGCTAGTGGTTCATGCCTGTAATCCAAACTACTCGGGGCTGAGATCTACATAAGGATCCTGGTTCAAAGCCAGCACAGGAAGATAAATTCAAAAAACTCTTGTTTCAACTTAACCACCAAAAACTCAGAGGTGAATCTGTGGCTCCAGTGGTAGAATACTATCCATGACTGAAAAAACTAAAAGGATAGCGCCCAGACTCTGAGCTTAAGCCCATTACCAGGATATAAAAATTAGAAAAAGAACATTTTCCTTCAAATCCAGCCCTGCACTATCTTTCTTTTCTTTTCTAGTCATACGACAGTGTAATACCTAACACAATACTCAAGCACATACTGAAGACAATCTAAAGATTTTGATTTATTAGACAAGAGTAACCCCCTATGGAAGAATCTAAGAATAATTTTAACATACAAGGATGTGCTACCAAAATATGAGACCCTTTTCTAGTTAACAATTCAGAACTACTAACGACAATGAGTACTGACCACATCCAAAGCAAAAATTCCATTAATGCCAAAAGACAATTGTAGTTCAAAGAAATAGTCTCCCTAAATAGTCAACACTCACTTTCTTTTTTTTTTGGGTCCAGTCGTGGGGCCTGAACTCTGGGCCTGGGCGCTGTCCCTCAGCTCTTCAGCTCAAGGCTAGCACTCTACCACTTGAGCCACAGCGCCACTTCCGGCTTTTTTCTTTTTGCTTATGTGGTGCTGAGGAATCGAACCCAGGGCCTCATGCATGCAAGGCAAGCGCTCTACCTCTGAGCCACCTTCCCAGCCCATCAACACTCACTTTCTTCAGCCCTCCTGTGTCATTTTCCTACTGGCCAGACTCCCTGAGCATCTCCTGTAGATGCCGTTTCTCTCCTTATCAACTACTCAAGACTTCTCTCCTGATGTCTCTCTTGGTGCCTCTACCCTTTTTCTAATTCTGACTTCTCTCTAAGCATGCCAGTGATATATTAACTTCACTTTTAGATTTCACCTTTCACATTTGCAGTTTGCCACTTCTTAGTTTTCTAATAAGCGACTTAACATCAACATATAAAGTTGTAAGCCGGGCACTGGTGGCTCACGCCTATAATCCTAGCTCCTCAGGAAGCTGAGATCTGAGGGTCGGTTCAAAGCCAGTCTGGGCAAGAAACTCTGTGAGACTCATCTCCAATAAACCACTAGAAAACCAGAAGTGGCGCTGTGGTTCAAGCAGTAGAACACTCACTCACCTCGAGCTAAAGAGTGCAGGGACAGTGCCCAAGCCCAGAGTTCAAGCCTCAGGGCCAACCAAAAAAAAAAACCAAAAAAACAAAACATATGAAGTTGTTTTACTTCTCAAAACTTCTTCCTCCTTCTAACATGATCTTTGTATTTCTCTCTTCTCCCTTCCCAGCCCCCAGCAGTGCTAAGACCAAGGCCCCTTACCCCTACATGTATTGCCACGTCGCTCTTCAATTGCCCAAGCCAAAAACATCATCAATAGTTCCAATTCAACTCCACTCTTTACCATCCCACATTCAGCTAATCATCCAGTCCTATATCAAGCACACTTAAAAGATGACTCACATATCATTCCTTTCTTTTTTCCTTTTTTTAAAGGTTTTTCCTTTTTCACACAGGCTCCTATTTCATAGGCCAGGCAGGCTTTTGAACTTGCCATCCTCCTACTTGTCTGTCAAGTCTTGGTCTTATAGGTAGTGCCACTAAACTCAGACTTTTAAAACTATTTTTATAAACCATCATTTCACCCTCAGACTATTGCAAAGATTTCTAAAGTATCTCCTGCTAGTGCAGTAGTAATTCTAATCCATTCCTGCTATCTACTGTCAAAATGACAGTTCTAAAACAAAGTTCTGCAAGACACTAGTGACTCACACTTGTAATCCTAACTACTCAGGAGGCTGAGAACTGAAGATCTCAGTTTGAAGCCAACCTGGGTAGAAAACCCTCAAGAATCTTATTTCCAAATAACCATCAGTAGAGCTATAGCTCAAGTGATAGGGTACCAGCCATTAGTAGAGAAAGCAAGAGCATGAAACCCTGAGTTCAAGCCTTTGTACCTCCACCATAACCCTTTTCACATAGCCACATTTTTTATTATATTCTTATTTCCCAACACTTTATAAAATCTGTAAACACAGGACTAAGTTATGTATATTTTTCTATCCTGCCAATATTCAGTGAACTGCTTTAAGTACAGCAAGGTATTAAAAACGTTAAACAAACTGGACATACCTGCTGGCAATTCTCTAAATCGTAGGTATTCCATAGACCGGGTGGTCACAAGTGGCTTTTGAGGATAGTAGAGAACATGGGCCAGTGTATCCATACGAACATGGAAGTTGGTTATATAAACTCCCATGGCCTGCTTACCCATAGCAGACTGGTATGTGTTTCTTGGGGACTAATAGTAAAAAGTAAAAATAGAATCAATGAATTTTAGTATCTCTAAAGGGAAAAACTATAAGTCAGAAACACTGTTAAAAAAAAGCCTCTGACTTTTTGAAAGGTAAGTACTAACCATTTGGAATTAATAATTATGGCTTGTAACAATGAAACACAATTTCAAGCATGATATACTGCCCATTCTGAAATTCATAATTTTCCTATTAAAAGGCTTTTCTCATTTCTCAACCCAGAACTGGTGGATCATGCCTATAAGCCTAGCTACTCAGAGGCTAAGATCTGAGAATCATGGTTCAAAGCCTGCTGGGACAGGAAAGTCTATGAGATTCTTTTTTTTTTTTTTTTTTTGGGGGGGGGGGGGGGAGGGTGTCCGGTCGTGGGGCCTGAACTCTGGGGCTTGGACGCTATCCCTCAGCATTTCAGCTCAAGGCTAGCGCTCTACCACTTGAGCCACAGCGCCACTTCGGCTTTTTTCTTTTTGCTTATGTGGTGTTGAGGAATGGAACCCAGGGCCTCATGTGTGCAAGGCAAGCACTCTACCACTGAACCACCTTCTCAGCCCCCAAGTCTGTGAGATTTTTATCTCCAATTAACCACTCAAAAACTGGAGGTGGAGCTATGGCTCAAAGTAATAGAGTACTAGCCCTGAACAAAAAAAGAGAGAAAAAGAATTCAGGAACAATGCCCCAGCCCTGAATTAAAGCCCTACACCAACAAAAAAAAGGGGGGTGGGGGGAAGGCTTTTCTCTTAAGATTGCATCCTAATTTCTAATTTTTATTACTTTCTCCAATTCTTTGCAAACCAGAGAAAAAGTGCTACCAACCTGGTTATGATCAGGAAAAGGAATAATAGATGCACAGACCCCAAGGATCATAGATGGATGAATCTCACAGTGGGTGTATGTAGAACAATAAGCCACTTCTTTCTCCTGAAGGTCATCTGGAGTCATTGCAAGCATCACTGTTTCTTCTTCTAAGGTATCGATGTATTCTACCACCCCACTGGCCACAAGATCCTGCCAACTAAAAAGGGATTCACTCAATTCCCTCATTTCCTGAAATACTTTAACACAAAGTCTCCCACTAAGTAAAAATTATTCTTGTATTGGTACTGATAGAGTCCTAATACAGGTACATGATTATCACAGTGAAAAAGCTGCTGAACAGAACTATAAACTATTATCTCATGATTAATAGTTTGTTTTACACTGTTTTAAAGATATTGCACTTGTGGAAGTAGGGGTAGGAGCAAATATTGAATATACAGAATAAGGTCTCATACATCATATACGCAATCACTAGTAGGATTACTTCAGAAGAAGAAAGTATTAATAGGGGACTCTTACCTTAGTACACACACACACACACACACACACACACACACACACACACACGTACATACATGTATGTATATGTACATATAGTTTAAGCTTTTCTATAACAAAATATATATAGCTAAAGAATTTTTAAGGAAGTAATATATTTTTTATTAAAGAATTTTTAAGGAAGTGGCGCTGTGGCTCAGTGGCTCAAAGTGTGCAAGATTTGAGCAAAGAGCTCAGGGAACGTGCCTGGGCCTTGAGTTCAAGCCCCCAACCAACAAAAAAAAAAAAATTTTTTTTTAAGCCTGGCACTGGTAGCTCACTCCTGTAATCCTAGCTACTCAGGAGGCTGAGAGCTGAGGATCACAGTTCAAAGGAGTCCAGGCCAGAAAGTCCATGAGATTCTTATCTCCAATTATTCATCAGAAAACCAGACATGGTAGCAGGTTATAAAATTAACCCCCAAAAATCAATGGCTTTTCTGTATGCCAACAATGAGAAAAGTGTGGCTGAAATTAGGAAAGCAACTCCATTTGTAATAGCCCCACAAAAAATAAAATACCTAGGAATTAACTTAACTAAAGAAGTGAAGGACCTCTATGATGAAAACTTTAAAATCTTGAAAAAGGAAATCAACACAGAACTTAAAAAATGGCAAAACCTCCCATGCTCCTGGATTGGAAAGATTAACATCGTGAAAATGGCAATACTTCCCAAGGCTATCTACAAATTCAACGCAATACCTATCAAAATTCCACCCTCATTCTTCAAGGAAATAGAAGAGGCAATCCAAAAATTCATATGGAACAATAAAAGACCCCGAATAGCAAAAACGCTCCTCAACGGAAAGAACACTGCTGGAGGAATATCAATACCAAATTTCAAACTCTACTATAAAGCCATAGTAATCAAAACAGCTTGGTATTGGCATAAGAACAGACCTCAGGACCAATGGAATAGAATTGAAAACCCAGAAATGAACCTACAGACCTATAGCCATCTAATCTTCGATAAGGGAGCTAAAACAATAGAATGGAAGACAGACAGCCTCTTCAGTAAATGGTGCTGGCAAAACTGGTCAACTACATGTAGAAAACTAAAGCTAGATCCTTATATATCACCCTGCACCAGAATCAACTCCAAATGGATCAAAGACCTTGAAGTCAAAGCAGACACTCTGAAAACATTACAGGATGGAATAGGAGAAACCCTGGGTCTCCTTGGCTCAGGCCGAAATTTTCTGAATAGAGACCCGGAAAGGTTGGACAAATGGGATTGTATAAGGTTGCAGAGCTTCTGCAGGGCAAATGACATAGCTAGCAAGATCAATAGAAAGCCCACGGACTGGGAGAAGATCTTTACTAGCCATACAACGGACAAGGGTCTCATATCTAAAATATACTTGGAACTCAAAAAATTAAACCACCCAACAACAAATCCTCAAAGAAACAACTGCCCAATAAGTAAGTGGGCGAAAGACTTAAAGAGAAGCTTCTCTGAAGAAGAAAGAAGGATGGCCAATAGACACATGAAGAAATGTTCAACATCCCTAGCCATAAAAGAAATGCAAATCAAAACAACATTGAGATATCACCTCACTCCAGTTAGAACAGCAAAAATCAAGAACTCTAACAACAACAGATGCTGGAGGGGATGTGGACAGAAAGGAACCTTACTTCATTGTTGGTGGGAATGTAAACTTGTTCAACCACTTTGGAAAGCAGTATGGAGGTTCCTCAAAAGACTCCACATAGAGCTCCCCAATGACCCAGCAATCCCACTTTTGGGCATTTACCCAAATGATCACAAACAAGGCCACACTAAAGCTACCAGCACAACTATGTTTATTGCAGCATTATTTACCATAGCTAAGATATGGAACCAACCCAGATGCCCCTCAGTAGATGAATGGATCAAGAAGATGTGGTATATATACACAATGGAATTCTATGCCTCCATCAGAAAGAATGACATTTCCCCATTTGTTAGGAAATGGAAAGGCTTGGAAAAAATTATATTAAGTGAAGTAAGCCAGGCCCAAAGAAACATAGGTCCCATGGTTTCCCTTATTTGCAATATCTAGTATAGGTATGAGTCAAGCGGAAAAAGTCAGAGAATGTGATGTTAGGAAAACAAACCCTCAAATATGTATTTTAATGTTTTTGTTTCTTTCATGCATGTGTTTCTAACGCATTTATAAGATTATTTCTTTGTTGCTTTGTATGTCCCTCCCCCACAGTGTAACCCCCGCTTTCACTATATTTGATGTCAGTATAACATGTGGAGGAGACGGGGACAAACAAGTCATTTAAGGATTCAGGTGGACCTGTTGCAACAATGAGAAGTACAAAATGTCATGTCAAAACCAGCTTTACAATGTCGGTGGGGGGGGAGGGGGGGTATGATTGGGTGGGGGGGAGGGGGGAGGCTGGGAAGGGAGGTGAAGGGTAAACAAAGGAGGAGGCTGCAATGCTTGGTAAGAAATGTATGCATTGTCCTGCCCATGTAATTGTAACCCCTCTGTACAGTATGTTCTCAAATAAAATAAAATAAAATTTAAAAAAAAAAAAATATTTCAAAGCAAAAAAAAAAAAGAAAACCAGACATGGCCCTGTGGCTCAAAGTGGTAGAACAATACCCTTGAGTAGTAGAGTAGAGGGACAGTGCCCAGGACCTGAGTTCAAGCCTCACAACTAACAAAAAAAAGTGACTGTGTGACTATTAGTGGCAAAGGTCCTTGTACCATAATAAAAATATTCTGGAATTATGTAGAGCATGGTGATTCAGGCCTATAATCCTGGTCTTAGGAGATGGAGAACAGATCACAATTCAAAACCAGCTCAGGCAAAAGAGAGCTGTGTGTGTTAACACATGCCTTCATCCAATCAAAGCAAAAAGGACTTCAGGTATGGCTCAAGTGGTAGAACACCTACCCATTAAGCATGAAGCTCTTAGTTCAAAAAGAAATGAAATAATGGGGATAGTTTCACAACCCTATGATTATTCTAAAACCCAAGGAATTATAAACATTGTGAAAATTTGTTAATTTTAGAATATAAGATTTTGAATGTACATTTTTCTCAATGTATTTTTTACCTGTAGTTGTTATATTCTCTCTCTTTCAACTGGTCAATGTGTCTTTTCTTCAAAAGTAGCTTCTGTTTTTCCACAATCAGAAGCGGTCTACAAATACGGCCTGCATCTGTATAGATACGAATTTCTCTCTCGCGAATATCTCTGATCATAGACACCTATACATAAGAGACAAACAAGCTCATGAACTTTTAATTTCTCTATCATTACAGTTTAGATAAATATAAAACATTTGGCAAGGCACAGTGGCACATGCCTGTCACGCCATCACTTAGGAGTCCAAGGTGAAACAATCACTTAGATCAAGAGTTCAAAACCAGGGGAATGGGTATGTGGCTTAGTGGTAGAATGCTTGCCTAGCATGCATGAAGCCCTGGGTTCAATATCTCAGTACCACAGAGGCCAGAGGTGGTACTGTGGCTCATGGAGTGCTAGCCTTGAGCAAAAGAAGCTCAGGGACAGTATAGCCCAGGCCTATAATACTATTACTAAAATTATTTTTTTTAACTTTTTAAATTTTGAATTGTGTATTTACTTCATATTATATTTCTATTGGACTATGAGGAACTAGAAAATAATAACCATATTTTGGGAAAATGTATAGAAATCACAAAGGAACCATCTGAATCAAGCATATAGTCTTCTTGTAAAGTAAATAAAGTGTCAATAAGTTGGCTCTTTCCCCATGAATCTTTAAAAAGTGAAATTACAGCCAGGCGCCGGTGGCTCATGCCTGTAAGCCTAGCTACTCAGGAGGCTGAGCTGAGGATCACAGTTCAAAGACAGCCCAGGCAGGAATGTCCGTGAAACTCTGATCTCTAATTAACCACCAGAAAACAGGAAGTACGCTGTGGTTCAAGTGGTAGAGCACCGGCCTTGAGCTGAAGAGCTGAGGGACAGCACCCAGGTCCAGAGTTCAAGCCTCACCAAAAAAAAAGTGAAATTACACCTGGATCCTTTGGATTAGGTTTATTTAAGAAAGGAAAATATTTGGGTCACTCGGTATAAAAATCATGGTTAATCAAAAAAGCCTGATCAAAACCACTAAGTTCTTTCTCTAAAACTAGGGTCAAAAACCAGGCTCACGCCTGTAATCCTAGCTACTCAGGAGGCTGAGATCTGAGGATCTAGGTTCAAAGCCAGCCTTGGCAGGAAAGTCCATGAGACTCTTATCTCCAATAAACCACTAGAAAACCAGAAGTGTTGCTGTAGCTCAAGTGGTAGAGTGCTCGCCTTGAGCTGAAGAGCGCAGGGACCGTGCCCAAGCCCAGAGTTCAAGCCCCGCAACCAACTCCCCCCCCAAAAAAACAAACAAGAAGTAAGAGTGTTCCACATAAACCAGACATGTACGTGCCTATAATCCCAACAACTCAGGCGACAGGGGTAAAAGGATCATGAGACTGAGGTCAGCCTGGTCTACATAGCAAGATTCTGTAAGAGAAAGAAAGGATAGGGGATTGGGGGGGGGGGGGGGGGGGGAGGAAATGGAGGGAAAAAGAGAGGGAGAAAAGCAAGAAAGCAGGAGTGGAGGGGTGGAAGCATGGATGGAGAAAAGGAGAGGAGGGAGGGAGGAGAGGGAAGGAGGCAAACATTTTACATTCCTAGCCTGTAGCTTATTCTATTTTTAACAGATAATTTGAGTTTTAATAAAATAGTAAATTTCTGCTTTGTGAAAGGCACCATAAAATAATTGAACTACACACATGGAGAATATATATGAAGAAAATCTATATCCTATTCATATATATATATATATATATATATATATATATACACATATATATATATATATATATGGAAAACGCTGAGCAAAATATACTAGGAGTACCATTCTGAAGTTCAAGAAAATACAGTAGGTTGGGAATGTAGTTCAGTGGTAGAGTACTTGCCAAACTTTTCATGAGTCCATGGGTTCGAACCCACACAAAAGGAAGACTCTTACCTCAGACACAATGATGTCCATCTGACGTCGCAATTTTCTTAGTGTGTTCATAAGTTGCTCAGGATCTTTATGTATTCCCACCCAGCATCCATTAACAAAAATCTTAGTGGCACTAAAATAAAAAGCATTCAGCACTTAGCAAGTCTATCCTATAATAACTAATAGTTCTAACAAGAATTTAACAATAAACTGTAACCCCTCTGTATATAATAACAATTTATAATAACAATTACAAACATAAAAATAAAAAGTTTAATAATAGTTTAAAAGGCAAACTATCTATACACACTCAGCAATAGCTGCAGGAGAAATCTCTTCTAAATTTTCCATGCTCCATTCTTCTAAAAACTCCAGAATTGGAGATGGTTGAGATCCAACAGAAATATAAGCCATCAGGGCTAAATTCTTCACAAGTCCTACAGCATGGCCCTGAGAAACCACAGAAAAAGTTCATGTAAGTTTTACATGACTATAAAATTATTTTTCATAAACATTCTTCCTTCAATTTCAAGATTTATCCTTACCTTCTATGCATAAAACTAATAAATATTTTAATTCTGCACCACATGAACACATAATTAAATCAAATCCTATGTAATTACTAGTTTGATTGTGCAGACTAATTCTACTGCATTACCTCTGGGGTCTCAGCAGGACACACCATTCCCCACAGGGTGTTATGCAATTGTCGTGGCTTTGCTAGCTTGCCATCTCTACCAATAGGAGAATTTAAACGACGCAGGTGAGAAAGAGTAGAAGCAAAGGTCAGGCGGTTTAAAACCTAGGGGGAAAAAGGAAAATTTTAAAAGTTTGAGTAATACCATGATTTATTCTAGCACAATGATGCAAAATCACTTTGTTTATTCTGTAATACTGGGGTTAGAACTGAGGCCTTGCACATGCTATGCAGATCTTAGGTGTTCTACTGCTAAGGCTATTTCCAGCTACAAAGTTGTATTTTCCCTGAGAATCCCTCCTTAAACTCTTACTTTGAATAATATTGTCCACCCGTAACTAAACTGTTCCTTATTTTACCAGTGATGATGTACAGTTTTAACATGCCACATAGTATTCATGAGGACAGCACTTTCCTTTTTTTTTTCTCCCATCAGTCATGAGACTTGAACTCAAGGCCTGGGTGCTGTCCCTTAGCTTTTTTGCTCAAGGCTAGCACTCTACCAATTTGAGCCACAGCTCTACATCTGGTTTTCATGTGGTTATTTGGAGATAGAGTGTCATAGACTTTCCTGCCCAAGCTGGCTTCAATCTTTGATCCTCAGATCTCAGCCAGACATGAGCCACCAAGTGCTCAGCAAGGGCTTTCCTTTTTTTAAAAAATTGTTTTAGTTCTCCATTGTTTTCAACAGCTGGCATGTTAGCTATTTAAATAAGCATTCAACCATATACTACCAACTCATGTATCTTTGACCATAGCAGACATCTAATTCATCCCACTACTTTTTCCAGGATGAGGCCTCTTAAGTCTACCACAGGCAAACATCCACATTCACTGCCAATCCAGGATTACACAAGATATTAGTTACAAATAAGGTAATACTCAGAAAGAAAGCAGGCAACTAAAGTTGATGTCATCTTTTTTTTTTTTTTTTTTGGGTCCGGTCATGGGCCCTGAACTCTGGGCCTGGGCGCTGTCCCTCAGCTCTTCAGCTCAAGGCTAGCGCTCTACCACTTGAGCCACAGCACCACTTCCGGCTTTTTTCTTTTTGCTTATGTGGTGCTGAGGAATCGAACCCAGGGCCTCAAGCATGCAAGGCAAGCGCTCTACCACTGAGCCACCTTCCCAGCCCCGATGTCATCTTTTTCTAGCCCTAAAACAACCCAAATCTGATTTCTCTTCCTAAATCTCCCTTCCTTCAATCTCCTAACCTAGAACTTCAAAATTATTTTTGTCTCTAAGTCTCTCCCTCCACACATCAATACAAACCTAGCCCCTTTTTCCCAGTATCACAGCAGTAGCTCAGGTCAGCCTGTTCCTCAGCCCCCAATCCTACCTCCTAAATCCCTGCCTGTTCCCTCCTCAATCATCAAAATTATTAAAACATAGATACATCCACATCACTCACTCACCTAAACATTAAACTGATTTCAGAAGAGCGTAACATTAAAGCCCTGCCCATGGATCACATATAAGCCCACCTACTTGGGAGGCAGAGACAGAAGACTGTAGCTGGAGGCCAGCCTGAGAACAAAAGTAAGTAAAACCCTACCTCAAAGAACTAAACAAGCACAATGAGGCATGCTTCTAATCCCAACTAAGAGAAAGGAATAACATTGTACTCCAAAACTCTTTAAAAAATAACTAGAAAGGGGTGACACTGTCCAAAAAGAAATTTACTCTTTACCTGATTCATGTAACTACAACCCCTCTGTATATTCCTTTATAATAAAAATAAAATTTTAAAAATAACTAGAACAAAAAACTAACTACAGCCAAAAACTTATGTAAATGTATCAATATAGATAAAAGCTAGCAAGATAAATTTTATTTTCATAATTCAAAAGCCTCTAGTGATTTTACATTTGACCAAGGAAACAAAAGTAAAGTCACTTACATTCACTAAATGAAAGAATCAACAAGCCCTGTAATGTTTTTCCTATGAAAGTTGTAGTCATAGTTGACACCTTTACCTGCGATACTCCAGCTCTGGCTTGATGAGCTTTCTTTTGGTCACCCCAGTTTCCAGTAGCTAAAGAGTATTTGAGCCCATCCGATATAATTCTTGTTTTAATTGCCAATTCCAAGTTAAAGTCTTTTCCTCGATCAATAAATTTCTGTGCATAGATCCGTACTTCTTTTAGCAAATTCTTAAACATACTGTTAAATAAAATGACATTATTTTAAACATGCAAAGCTCTGCAAAAAATGCATTTTTTTCTTTTTTCTTTTTTTTAGTACTAGTGTCAGGGCTTGAACTCAGAGCCTTGTGCTTTTTAAAAGTTCAGCTTTTTTGCTCATAGCTAGTACTCTACCATTTCAGCTATTTCTCTAGTTGGGCATTTTTTCTGGTTAACTGAAGAGTCACAAGGATGTCTGCCTTGGCTGGCCTCAAAACATGATCCTCCAGATTTTAGGATTATAGGCATGAGCCACCTGCATCTGGTAAAATGCAGTCTCAAAGGTTGTGGCAAGTAAAAGCTATTATTATTTTTATATTTAAAACAAACACATGTGTGCATTATACATATATACACATAAACGTAAGAGGAAGCAATTAGGAAAAAATGTTAAAGAGGCTGCTTATGAAGCCAATAACAAAAAAAAAGCTGAAAAACACTAATCTACAACTCATAAAACATGCAAAACACTACTAACATTAATGTAATTTTTAGATTACCTATGTATTGTTTATTGAAGGAACTTTTTACTGATTCTAAAAGTATTGAAAAAAATTAAAATGGAAAAAGTACTTTAAATTCATTATAGACAACAGAAATATTAAGAAAATAAAAATTCATATATAATCCCAACCCAGTGCTATCTCCCTCCAGTTTGCATTTATGAGCTATAAAAGCTAGACTAAAAATTCTGCTATTAGCACTTAGAAATTCAGGTCATGACGGCTATAGTTCAATGGTAGAACTTGCCTAGCATGCACTGTACTAGCACCAGCACCACCAAAACCAAACAAACAATAAGTGGTACTCACAATCATAAACAATATTTCAGATGTTAACTGGAATTAAAATTACCCAAGCAGCAAAGAGACTATACACACTTCACATGTAAACAATACAGATAAGCCTGACAATGTAACCATTCCAAGTGACTGAAAGTGAAACCACACAGGCTAACATCCCAGCTACTTGGGAGGCAAAGATAGGAAGATTTAAGAGTTTGAAGGAAGTCTAGGCAATATAAGAAAGTAAAATTTCCTTACTCAACAATGGCATTCTGTAATTCCTTACCCTCTAAATAAGAATGCAAGTAAGGGCCCAGCAAGATCCAATCTTTTGTTCCCATAGTGATCTCGGTCATCTAGTTCTCTTCTACCCAAAGCTGCTAGAAGTAATCTATGAACCATATACCTTAAAAGAAAAAAAAGGAAGACACTTGAATTTTGGCTTTTTAAAAAAATATACATCAAATAAATAACTTCTGACATTCTTAGCTTTAAGAAAAACACTATCTCTATTATATCTGCCAAAGAACTTTGAACAATTAAATTAACATACCCCAAGAAATAGGCTTTTTTAGTCTCACAAAAATCGCTGACACCAACATGAGGAAGCATTTCCTTTTGTAAGACTTCCTTTGCATATTTAATTCTTTTCTCTTTAGTAACACCAGGCTTTGCTCCTCTTGAACCAATGAAATTTAATGCAACATTCTGTTCTTGAATGACGAAGGCTTCATCGAGAGAAGGTTTAACCTATGAAATAATTTGTTCTTTTCAAGTTTGTTCTCTTTATTAAAATGCCCAATAAAACTTCACCAAATGTATAAATTTTATAGAAAATCAAGGAGTCACAAAATCTTAGAATCCGAAGGCCACAGAGAGATCTAAAGATCACTGACAAATCCACTATCAAAGTAGGCAATTTTACTATTTAGAAAAATACAAAGAATACCCTTAGGAAAAAGACTAGTGTTACTGTTTTTCTACACTTTAACAACCAATGGCAAAATAAAGTTCCTTCTGCATATCTCAAAAATATTTAGAGAAGCATGGTGATCCAATTAAAATTTACTGACTTATAAATAAGTATGTCAGATTTTGTTTTCAGTCTTGATAGGAAGATTTTTGGGGGGGGGCGGCGGGAGGGTGGTAATGGAGCTTGAACTCTGGGCCTAGGTGCTGTCCCTCAGCCCTTCAGCTCAAGGCTTATACTCTACCGCTTGAGCCACAGTACCACTTCCGGCTTTTTCTGTTTTATGTGGTGCTAAGGAATCAAACCCAGGGCCTTATGCATGTGAGGCAAGCACTCTACTACTGAGCCACCTTCCCAGACCAAGAAATTTTTAATGTATAACTAAACCACTCAATTTTCAAAAGAGATGACCTTAAGACCACATTGCTAAGTCTTACATTCCATACCCAGCCACTATCTGTAATCACATGAAAAGTTTCCTCATCTACAAAGTGACTAAAATAATTCCCAAGTTTCATTGCAGTTCTAACATTCTAAATCTCCTACTGTATATAATAATGAGCATGAGAAATAAATAAGGGGTAACAATTAGTAACTTTAACTTCTGTAAGTACCTCTTGATAATATTATGTATACTAAAATGCCTTTCTTGTCTTTGACTTTCTATGTGTTCTTATCAAGATCCAGATTTAAACATCTAAATCTTAACCATAGAACCAGAGCTCACAAAAATGAAGCACTTTTGAATACCTGATTCATATATACAACATTCACAGACAGCTTTGTAAGAGCTGAAGGTAAAACAGCAACTTTCACAAAAACAATATACTTAAATCAAATGTCTTTCACTTTACTAATGAAATTTCCATTTGAAACAAGTATGAATAACTTGGTATGTCTGGGACAAAAGAAAACATGTTTTATAAGTCAAATCAATTTTTTTAATTATTATATAAAGTGGGGGCTGGGAAAGTGGCTCAGTGGTAGAGCGCTTGCCTTGCATGCATGAGGCCCTGGGTTCTATTCCTTAGCACCACATAAGCAAAAAGAAAAAAGCCAGAAGTGGCGCTGTGGCTCAAGTGGTAGAGTGTTAGCCTTGATCTGAAGAGCTGAGGGACAGCGCCCAGGCCCAGAGTTCAGGCCTCAGGACTGGACCAAAAAAAAAAAAAAAGTTAATGTTAAATAATGCTTACTGACTGTTGGTAAAATCTAACCAGAACTCATTTGTCATAAACAAATACTCTGAACTAAGCTCTCTACTTTCTAATGTGAGAAACGTTTAGCTTGAATCTTTTTTTTTTTGGGTCGGACGTGGGGCTTAAACTCTGGGCTTGGGCGCTGTCCTTGCACTCTTCAGCTCAAGGCATGTGCTCTACTGCTTGAGCCACACCACCACTTCCGGTTTTCTAGTAGTTTATTGGAGCTAAGACTCTCATGGACTTTCCTGCCCAGGCTGGCTTTGAACCGCATTCCTCAGATCTCAGCCTCCTGAGTAGCTAGGATTACAGGCATGAGCCACCAGCGCCCGGCTAGCTTGAATCTTAAGTCATCTTATTCACACCAGGTAATTTAGGACAGCTTTAAGAATAGTATATATGCTCTCACTTTTCATCTGAAAACCTCAATGTCATAAAAAAAAAAGAAAGAAAAAAAGAAGAAAGGCTAAACAAAGATAAAAAAGAGACTAAAAAGGCGCTGGGAAGGTGGCTCAGTGGTAGAGTGCTTGAGCCTTGCATGCATGAGGTCCTGGGTTTAATTCCTCAGCACCACATAAGCAGAAAAAGCTGGAAGTGGAGCTGTGGCACAAGCGGTAGAGCGCTAGCCTTGAGCTGAAGAGTTGAAGGACAGCGCCCGGGCCCAGAGTTCAGGTTCCACTACCAACAACAACAACAAAAAGACACTATAGGGCAACTGGCAAAAATCTGTATAAGAGCTATACATTAATAAGACTTACCTAAATCAAATTTGATGTCAATTACTATGCTGGATTATGTAAATGAAATGTCCTGGTGCTTAGAAAATATAAGATACACTAAAGTATTACTTAGGAGAGAAGGCATATCGTATGTGTAAATTACTCTCAAATAGTCTAGACCAAAGTAATACACAAATACAGACAGGTAGGTAGATAGAAGGGGAAAAAAAAACAGTTAAGTTAAAACAGCAAAAGTAACAACTGAATCTGGATGAATATTTAAGAGTTCTCCAAACTACTGTTTCAAATTTTCTCAAGCCTGAAATTCTTTAAAAAGTTTTAAAAAGAAAAAAGGCATGAACTATTCAATATTCCTTTTTACTTTGCACCAGACTCGTGTGCTTTTACAATTTTCCTTACTGTTTCCTCAAGTTGCTGTCACTGACTGGCTGTCTCTGGTTTTCTATCAGTAAGAAAAGCCTAGACAGGGCTGAAAGTTTTCATTATACAGTAAATGCTATACTGCTCTCCAATCATTTTCTGCTGTTTTAAAGGTTAAAATAATCAGTGTCTTAAATTGAAGTCCGTATGCCCTTTGGGGAAAAATTGTAGTGAGTGGTAAACTGATTATAAGTGAAAATTCCCTGAGAATCTGAGAGCTAGGAGGAAGCAGACTGATCAGCTAAACCAGTTTAGACTATGTCCTACTGATGAGTTAGGAAATTAGTTTAGACTCTAAACTTCAGAGGGCCACAGTTAGAAAGTAGAGGAGGGGATAGGGTAGAGTAAAATTGAATAAAAGAAAAAGAGTGTTAAAAAAAAAAATAATCAGTGTCTTTAATTTTATTGTAAAACATTATAAATACATTTTGCTTTTAAATTACCATTTCCATCATCTCCGGGTCTTCAAAATCATAAATAATATGTTCTAAGATATCTCGGTCAGACACAAAACCTAGAGCTCTGAACACAATGATGATGGGAACCTCTTGCTTGATATATGGTAGAGTTGCCACAATGCGCTGACCAATAGCACTCTTTTTTGCACCCTAGAAAAACAAAATATATTAGAACATGAATATACAAGAACGCAAAGCAATATAAAATAATCATGAAAACGGATGTATTAATTATAGATTATTATAGATCATTCAAAAGCATGCCTCCCTCTCCTCCTACAGCTGTTCTTTAAGACCTGTTCTTGAAACAGGTTTATGACTTTAATAGAAAGCCTGGTCATTATAATCTAATACAATTTCCACTGTCTTCTGTCTGCCAAGATTCTCAAGAATTACCAAATGCCAGATTTGGAAATTACTTTGGCTGCCAAAGAATATAAACACAACTGATGCCTTGCCACTCTCCATCCCTGAGGAAGGGGGGGGATGGATTCTGAAAAAAAAGTAAATGTAAAAAGAGAAAGAAGCCGGGCACCAGTGGCTCATGCCTGTAATCCTAGCTACTCAGGAGGCTTAGATCTCAGAATTGCGGTTTAAAGTCAGCTTGGGCAGGAAAGTCTGTGAGACTCTTTATCTCCAATAAACCACTCAGAAAACCGGAAGTGGCAGTGTGGCTCAAGTAGTAGAGTGCTATCCTTGAGCTAAAAAGCTGAGGGACAGTTCTCAGGCCCAGAGTTCTAGCCACATGACCAAGCAAAAAAAAAAAAGAGAGAGAGAGAAAAAAAACATAAATGGATATATAGGAGTGGCGCTGTGGCTCAAGTGGTAGAGTGCTCACCTTGAGCTGAAGAGCTGAGGGACAGTACCCAGGCCCAGTGTTCAAACCCCACTACTGATAAAAAAAAAAATAGCATACTTAAAATGGATATATAGGGAAAGCTGAGCACAGAATGAAAACAAAATATTCAATCAAAGCTTATCTGTAAGATAGTTCCTTGTTTACATAATGATTCAGAATTAACAGCTCTTGTAATTGGAAAAGATGCCTAAATATGCTCACACTGTAGTTTTAGCCACAATAAGGAACCTTTTCTCTACTGAATATTGGGGGTGATAAGAAATAATCATTGCAGGCGCTGGAAAGGTGGCTCAGTAGTAGAGTGCTTGCCTCGCATGCACAAGGACTTGGGTTCGATTCCTCAGCACCACATGAACAGAAAAATCCAGAAGTGGCACTGTGGCTCAAGTAGTAGAGTGCTAGCCTTGAGCTGAAGAGCTCCGGGACAGCACCCAGGCCCAGAGTTCAAGCCCCTTGACCGACCAAAAAAAAAAGAAAAGAATCATTGCAGGCAGCCAAACACAAGGGGCATGTGAGACTCTATGAGGAACGTATGTGTCAACAGATAATTTTGAGGGCTTCATATGGCCTCAAGCTGGACATTCCCTACCCTAAGCAGTTCACGCTACTAAATTAGCCTTCCCATTACACAAGTTAAAAAAAAATTTTTTTTTAGAGCCAGGCACCAGTGGTTTATACCTGTCCCCCAGCTACTCAGGAAGCCCTAAGACCTGAGGATTATGATTCTAAGCCCCAGGGCGAGCAAGTCTGTGAGACTCTTATCAACAATTAACATCAAAAAAGCTGGAAGTGAAGCTTTGGCTCAAATGATAGAGGGCTGGCTTTAAGCACAAAAGCTCAGGGATAGCACCTAGGACTGCACAAAAATAAAAAAATAAATGTTTGGGGCAGTACGGGATCTTCTACTTATGCTTCCTTGGTGTTGCCAAGGATGACAGGTATGTACCATTGCACCCAGTCAATGCTGGGATAACATGTGCACACCACAACACCCAACCACTGGTTGAGATGGAATATCTTGGGTGTTATTTTCCTGGACTGGCCTCAAGCTTCCATCCTCAACTTCTGTCTCCCAAGTAGCTAGGATTACAAGGTTAAGCCTCATTTTCAACTATGAAAACAGAACAATGTAACCTGTTGAAATTGTTTTGAGAAGGAGGAAAGGAAGGCAAGAAGAGTGAAAGCAAGTTGGAATATATTGTTAAATGTGGAAATGTACCAATGAAACCCATCCCCCCAAATAACTAGGAAATATATTTTTTTAACCAGTCCTAGGGCTTGAACTCAGGGACTGGGCACTGTCCCTGAGCTTCTTTTGCTCAAGGATAACACTTCTGGCTTTCTCTGTTTATGTGGTACTGAGGAATGGAGCCCAGGGCTTCATGCATGCTAAGCAAGCACTCTACTACTAAGCCACATTCCCAGCCCTAACTAAGTTTTTAAAAAGTGACGGCCACTACTCGGAGGCTCAGATCTGAGGATTGCAGTTCAAGGCCAGAAAACTGGAAGTGGTGCTCAAGTGGTAGAGCACTAGCCTTGAGTTGCAGAGCTGAAGAGCTGAGGAACAGTGCCCAGGCCCACAGTTCAAGCCCCACAACCAACCAAAAAGAAAAGAAAAAAAAAAAAAGTGATGACCTAGGGCTGGGAATGTAGCTTAGTGGTAGAGTGCTTATAGTATGCATGAAGCCCTGTGTTCAATTCCTCAGCATCACATACACAGATAAAGCTGGAAGTGGTGTTGTGGCTCAAGTGGCAAAGTGATAGCCTTGATCAAAAGAAGGTCAGGCAATTATTACATCTATTATTACACCTATTATATCATATTATGTCCACTTGAACAAATAAACTCTTTCCAAGTTAAAAAAAAAAGAAAGCCGGGTGCTGGTGGCTCACTCCTATAATCCTAGCTACTCAGAGGCTGAGATCTGAGGATTGCGGTTCAAAGCCAGCCCGGGCAGGAGAGACCGTGAGACTCCTATCTCCAATAAACCGCCAGAAAACCGGAAGTGGCGCTGTAGCTCAAGTGGTAGAGCGCTCGCCTTGAGCTGAAGAGCTGAAGGACAGCGCCCAGGCCCAGAGTTCAAGCCCCAAGACCGACAAAAAAAAAAAAAAAAAAAGAAGCAGCTCAGGGACATTGCCCAGGCCCCAAGTTCAAGCCCCAGGAGTTGCAAAAAATAAAAAAAAATAATTAATTAATTAATTAAAGGTAAAAAATACCAAGAGGACTAATTACACCTTCCAAAAGAACACTAATGATTACATCAAGCAATATAAGTAACATAACTGGCACACAGTAAATATCTGAGAAATGTTATCTCTAGGTTACTTTATTAGGGCTAGAAATGTAGCTCAGTGGTACAGCACTTGCCTAGTGCATGCTAGGCTCTGGGTTTGATTATCAGCACCATGAAAAGACACTACTATTATTGCTTTTATGTAATTCCCTTGAGTAAACTGAAGTACTGACTTACATCTAACCCAAAGAATATGACAGAGATTGGGGTATACCTTAGTTGAAGATCATGTGTTTAGTATGGTCAAGCTATATGGGTTCAATCCCAACCAGCTCAAAAAAAAATTATGGCAAAACTAGAAGGATATTACTTGTGTAATTAAGGTATAAAAAAATTGATTTAAGCCAGGCCCTGGTGGCTCATGCCTGTAATCCTAGCTACTCAGGAGGCTGAGATCTGAGGATCACGGTTTAAAGCCTGCCTGGACAGGAAAGTCTACGAAACTCTTATCTCCAATAAACCACCAAAAACTAGAAGTGGTGCTATACCTCAAGCAGTAGAGCACTCGCCCTGAGCTGAAGAGCTGAAGGACAATGCTCAGGCCCAGAGTTCAAGCCCCACCACTGACAAAAAAAAAAAAAAAAAAATTATGTGTTACTTCTACTCTTCTACAGCCCTTTTTGCTTGTTTCTTCTTTTAAGAAGAAACAAGCTGCCATGTTGTCAAGAGTGGAATGGAAAGTCCCACATGACAAGGAAATGTGAAAGACTTCCAACACCCAGCAAAGACCTGAAACACCTCATGCCATGGTCAATGAAGAACTGAGTCATACCAGAAAATCATATGAATGCGCTTTCAGATGACGGCAGCTTTGGCAAAGACATCTGGCTAGAGGACCCAGCTATGCTGCATGCAGATTCCTGACTCACAGAAACTGTGAAATCTTAAATACAGCTAGATGGAGTAACCAGTTTCCTGGCAACAAGTAAATAACATGAAGGTAACATAAAATACCAACAGTGTCTCCAGGAGAACTTTTTAGAATGCAGTAGAAAACAAAGAAATAAACCCAAACAGCATCTCCTCAAGAGCCATACCTGTCCTCCTCTTGCCAGCATGCTAACCCATATAGTACTGGTAGGTCGGGAAGAATTCTCCAGACATGATCTACACTCTCCTGTGTAGGCATATTTAGAGTCCTTTTTGGCAAACACATAGACTGTGTTTGTTGCCATTTTCTCTTGAGCAATTAGAACCTATAGAGACAATAACAAAGTTATAGCCATGAAACCTCAAAGTCACTGAAATAGAAGAGTAAAATCTGCATTATAATTTAACCTAATCCTATAGGCTTATTGAAATAACTTAATTTCACAAACTCCATTTTGCATAAACGCATCATAGAAATGTATAAGCTTCAACAACAAATTTCTCATAAATATTAACTATAGTAAGCTTTAGTAAACTTAGCTGTCATACCCTAAATAATTCTAATTGCTACTTCCAGTATATACTATAGGAAAGTCTGCTTTTTTTTTTAAATTTAACTATCATTTTGCAATGTTTTAAAATACTTTTACCATACCTTTTCTGACCCATTAATGATGAAATAGCCACCAGGATCCAAAGGACATTCATTTAATTCACAAAGATCACGATCTGTTAAGCCATTCAAGAGGCAGTAAGTTGAACGCAACATAATTGGAATCTTTCCTATAAAAGTTTTCTGATGCTGAGTCTGAAGTTGTTCTTCACCTTCTTTAATGACTGTTTTTGTTATGTCAACATAAAGTGGAGCAGAATACCTTTGAAAATAAAGTCAGAATTGAACAATAGTAAGACATTTGCTAAAACATAAATCTCCAACTAGTTAAATTATACTTTCCAACTTTTATTTCAATATCTGCTGGAGGATTGAGTTTGAGACAAGTATGGGATACACAGCAAGACACTGTCTCAAGAAAAAAAATTATTACATTTCAAATTGTCAATTATGAACAAGAAAAACTTTCTTACGTGAGATTTCTTAATCTGGCTTCATTGGGCATCATTGGTGAAGGGGCACCATCTCTCTCCCAATGAGTAGGCTTGGAGAGATAAATTTGTTCAAACTTTAGCAGGTATCTTGGCTGAAATTAAACAAAAACATTCAGGGTAAATAATTTTCTTTATAAAGCTTTAATGGTTTCAAAAGTTGGGAATATGGCTCAGTAGAGGACTGCATGCCTAGCACCTATCAGAACCCAGGTCCTTAGCAATAAAAAAAAAAGAAAACAGATTCTACTTGACATTAACGTGTAGAAGCAGCTCAAAACTAAGCCAAATTTACTGATCTGAACATTAAAGTCAATATCCGCCTGCAGAAATGTCATTTTAAATATAATTGTTTCCTTATGGCAGAACATAAAAAGACAACAGTCCTTAGAAATACAAAAACTGCATATATTAGCTGCTCTAAGTACATACAGAATAGTCTAAATAGATTTTAATCAATGCACTATACAGTTTTGTGTGCCTTATCCCTTGATTATGGTGTAGAGTACAAAGTGATCAAAGCAGCTATTATCATTTAACCAATAAATCACTAGAAAAAGTAATTTTTTTTTGGGGGGGGGGAGGGGGTCTGGTCGTGGGGCCTTAACTCTGAGCCTGGGCCCTGTCCCTCAGCTCTTCAGCTCAAGGCTAGGACTCTACCACTTGAGCCACAGCGCCACTTCGGGCTTTTTTCTTTTTGCTTATGTGGTACTGAGGAATCAAACCCAGGGCCTCATGCATGCAAGGCAAGCGCTCTACCACTGAGCCACCTTCCCAGCCCTAGAAAAAGTAAATTTAACTCTCCAATTAAACATACAAAAATAAAAAAAAATCTTTTTCTTTTTCTTTTTTTTTGGGTCCAGTCATGGGGTCTGAACTCTGGGCCTGGGCGCTGTCCCTCAGCTCTTAGGCTCAAGGCTAGCACTCTACCACTTGAGCCACAACGCCACTTCTGGCTTTTTTCTTTTTTGCTTATGTGGTGCTGAGGAATAGAACCCAGGGCCTCATGTGTGAAAGGCAAGCGCTCTACCATTGAGCCACCTTCCCAGTCCCAAAAATAAAAAAATCTTAATCATTCTATATAAAAAACTGACAACTGCCAGGTGCTGGTGGCTCACACTTGTAATCCTAACTGCTCAGGAGGCTGAGATCTGAGGATCACGGTTCAAAGCCAGCCTGGGCAGGAAAGTCTGTGAGAATCTTATCTCCAATAAACCACTCAGAAGACCAGAAGTGGTTCTGTGACTCAAGTGGTAGAGCCCTTGCCTTGAGCTGAAGAGCCAAGAGGCAGCGTCTAGGCCCAGAGTTCAAGCTCCATTACTGACCAAAAAAAAAAAAAAACAACTGAGAACTTCCAATCTGACTGACCATAGCTCAGCCTACAATATAAAACAAGAACAATTTTTTCAATAAAACATTTAACTGACCTAGGGTATAGTTCAAGTAGTAGAACACCTGCCAGCAAGAACAAAGATCTGAATTTAAACCCCAAGATCGCCATAAAACAACGGCAACCAAAAAATTTTAATTGAAAGCTGAGGATGTAGCTCAGTGGCAGAATGCTTGCCTAGTATGCATGAAGTCCTAGTTTGACTCAGTGTCATAAGAAACAACAAAAACCCAAAAGCCTTTTAAGTATTTATCTGCTGCCTAGTAAAACATTCTAAGCTTGAGCATAAACTAAGCATCTTTTCTAAGAGAAGTCATTTCTCCCTTCACAGTCAACTTAAATTCCTCCCATCTTTTCTGGTAGACTGATAACCAAGCTTTAGAGATCACTTCCTCCAGTAGTAATTATTATACTGGCACAGTGAATACTCTTAACATTGTTTACTCTCTAGTTTCACTAAGACTATACAGAGAAAAATAACTCAGGATTTTTTTTTCCTTTTTTTGGGGGGGTTCAGTTGGGCCTGAACTCTGGGCCTGGGCGCTGTCCCTCAGCTCTTCAGCTCAAGGCTAGCACTCTACCACTTGAGCCACAGCGCCACTTCTGGCTTTTTTCTTTTTGCTTATGTGGTGCTGAGGAATCGAACCCAGGGCCTCACGCATGCAAGGCAAGCGCTCTACCACTGAGCCACCTTCCCAGCCCCCAACTCAGGACTTTTTTTAAAAAGCACACCATGTTACTTTTTTGCTCTTCAGAACAAAATTTGGGGTAGCACTTCCAACTAGAATGAGTGATAGATAAATCCTCAGAATATAATCTTGAGAGAAAAGTAACTGAAAAGACAAAGAATAGACTTCTTCCAGGCTCTGGTGGCTCACACCTGTCATCCTATCTACTCAGGAGGCTGAGATATGGGGATGGTGGTTCAAAGCCAGCCTGGGCAGTCAAGTCCATGATACTCTTATCTCCAATTAACCACCAGAAAACCAGAAGTGGTGCTGTGGCTCAACTGGTAGAGTACTATCCTTGAGCTGAGGGATAGCAACCAGGCCCAGGGTTCAAGCCCTACAACCAACCAAAAAAAAAAAAGAATAGATTTCTCTCTCTGACCAACACTATTTCTGAGGCTCTCTGTCTCACTTTGGACTTCTTCCTTTTTTTTTTTTTGGTCCATTGTGGGGCCTAGGCATTGTCTCAGCTCTTCAGTTCATGGCTAGTGGTCTACCATTTGGGTTACAGCACCACTTCCAGTTTTCTGGTGGTCAATTGGAGATAAGAGTTTCATGGAGGGCTGGGAAGGTGGCTCAGTGGTAGAGCTCTTGCCTTGCATGCATGAGGCCCTGGGTTCGATTCCTCAGCACCACATAAGCAAAAAGAAAAAAGCCAGAAGTGGCGCTGTGGCTCAAGTGGTAGAGCGCTAGCCTTGAGCTGAAGAGCTGAGGGAGAGCGCCCAGGCCCAAGTTCAGGCCCCACAACCAGACTCCCCTCCCCCCCCCCAAAAAAAAAGTTTCACAGACCTTCCTGCCCAGGCTGGCTTTGAACCGTGATCCTGAGATCTCAGCCTCCTGAGTAGTTAGGATTACAGGCATGAGCCACCAGAGCCTGGCAGACTTCTTACTTCTTTACAATTACTCAAATAAAAAGAAACTATAGCTCAGCACTGGTGGCTCATACTTGTAATCATAACTATTCAGAAAGCTGAGATCTGAGGATCTTGGTTTGAAACCAGCTGGGACAGGAAAGTCCATGAAACTCTTTATCTCCAAATAACCACCAAAAAAGGGAAGTGGACCTGTGGCTCAAGTAATAGGGTGCTAAACTTGGGCACAAAAGCTCAGGGACAGTACCCAGGTCCTGAGTTCAAGCCCCAAGATCAGCACCAAGTGGCTCATGTCCAGAATCCTAGATACTCAGGAGTCTGAGATCTAAGGACTGTGGTTTGAAGACAACCCAGGCAGACAAATCCAAGAAACTCTTATTGCCAATTAATCAGGAAAATGCCAAACTGAAGGCATGGCTTACATGAGCAAAAGCTGAACAAAAGTATACAGTTTAGTTTACTTTAGTGTGCATGTATCCTAGTTATCCAGGAGGCTGACATCTGAGGATCATGGTTCGAAGCCGTCAGAGGCAAGAAAGTCCATGAGACTCTTATCTCCAATTAATCATCAAAAAGCCAGAAATGGAGCTATGGCTAAAATGGTAGAGCAAAAAATCTGAAGACAAAACCCAAACCCAGAGTTCAACACCAGTACTTCATAGAAAAAAGAGAAAAAATGAAGACAAACATGGGATGAGTTATTAGTTTCCTTTTCTGTATGCAAAAACACAGGAAAAAAAAGTGCTAAGTCAGGGGCTAGGAAGGTGGCTCAGTGGTAGAGTGTTTGCCTTGCATACCTGAGGCCCTGGGTTCAATTCCTCAGCACCACATAAGCAAAAAAAAAAAAAAAAAAAAAAAAAAAAGCTGGAAGTGGCGCTGGGCTCAAGTGGTAGAGCGCTAGCCTTGAGCTGAAGAGCTGAGGGACAGTGCCCAGGCCCAGAGTTCAAGCCCCATGACTGGACCAAAAAAAAAAAAAGTGCTAAGTCAGGTGCTGGTGGTGGCTCACACGTGTAATCCTAGCTACTTAGGAGGCTGAGATCTGAAGATGGTGGTTCAAAGTCAGTCCAGGCAGGAAACTCTATGAGACGCTTATCTCCAATAAACCACTCAGAAAACCAGAAGTGGTGCTGTGGCTCAAGTGGTAGAGCACTAGCCTTGAGCTGAAGAACTATGGGACAGTGCCCAAACCAACCAAAAAAAAAAAAAAAAGTGCCAGGAAAGCACTCTACCATTTAAGCCATATCCCTGTTTCAGGTCTGCTTATTTTAGGTATTCATGTGATTCCTTCCTTCATACTTACTATCCAAATAGGAAGATTAAGGCATTGGTTTTTGAGCAAATACCGTATATTATCTACACTACTGATATTTTTTTCATCCTCCTAGAGGGCAAAAGAGTTATTAATAACTCAGATTTATGTGGTTTCTTTTACCTTTCCATGTCGTAAAATATATTATCAAGTATTGTATAATACAATTACTTAAATTTTAGATAATATTCATAAGTTAAATTATTTCAAGTGATATTTTTATCATTTCTGCCTCTGAACATTAAAAAAGGTTAAGGTTACTTGTGAAACTACATGCTTCCATTAAATAAGAATCAACCAGGAGCCAACTACAAGTTGTAAGTACACTGCTAAAATCTCTTACTGACTTCTGATCTTTAAGCCAAGTAAGAGAATGGTTAGACTTTCAAACCAAGACCATTCTTCAACTATGCAACCTTAGTAGAAATAACCATCTTACCGGTTCTTCAACCTCTCCACTAGCATGCTGAGCTTCAGCTTGCAGGTCAATGGGTGGAGCATCTTCCACAATTCTTTGAACTGACATCTGAATAAACTCATCAAAAGAATCCAGCTGTTGTCTCACCAAGCCTTTTTCATCAAAATAGGAACTAGCAAATAGGAAAGTATTTAAGTTAATAATCAGTTGCAACTCAGTTTCTTATATATTTTTCCCATTTCATCAATAAGTTAACTCAATAAATACTCATAAAATACCAACCACTCTATGACAATCATTAGAAAACCTAGGCGATAGCTAAAAGAATGAGACCAGCAGTTTTTTCATGCATACTTTATTATTGTTTGGGGATAAGAACACAACTTAAGATTTATAAGGAACTCTAACTTGTTTTTGGTCTTTTGTTTCGTTTTGTTTGTGTGTAGGCCAATACTAGGCACTGAACTCAGGACCTGAGCTTTTTCACTGAAGACAGGCACTCTGTCACTTGAGCTACACCACCACTTCTAACTTTTTGGTGGTTAATTGGAGAGAAGAGTCATGGACTTTACTACCTGATCTGGCTTTGAATCTAAATCCTCAGATCTCAGCCACCTGAAATAGCTAGGATTAAAGGAGTGAGGCCCTGGCACCTGGAATAAATATCTTAAGAAATTTTATTCAATCTCTTTGAAAAACTGATTGTAAAAATTTAAAAAAAGGGGGAGGGGGCACAGGTAACTCAGACCTGTAATCCTGGCTACTCCAGAGGCTGAGATCTGAGAATCCCAGTTCAAAGCCAGCTGGGGCAAAAAAGTCTGTGAGGGTCTTATTTCCAATTAAACCACCAAAAAAGCCAGAAGTGAAGTTGTGGCACAACTGGTAGTGCTAGACCTGAGCCAAAAAGCTCAGGACAGTATCTAAGGCTAGAACCAGCAAAAGAAAAAGTGTCAAGAGAAAAAATTAAAGATGAACTGGGGAGGTGATCGGGAGGGGAAAAAAAGGTGGAAAAATGAGGGACGGGGTGACAATGTTGAAAAAGAAATATACTTATTACCTGACTTATGTAACTGTAACTCCTCTGTATATCACCTTTACAGTAAGAAAGAAAAAGAAAACGAGCTGGGTGCCAGTAGCTCACACCAGTAATCCTAGCTATTCAGGAGGCTGAGATCTGAAGATACAGGTTTGAAGCCAGACCAGGCAGGAAAGTCCTGGAAACTCTTACCGCTAACCACCAGAAAACTGGAAGTAATTGGGCTGGAAAAGTAGCTCAGTGGTAATGCTTGCCTTGCATGAATGAGGCCCTGGGTTTGATTCCTCTGAACCACATAAGCAGAAAAAGCTGGAGTGGAGCTGTAGCTCAAATGGTAGAGCACTAGCCTTGAGCTGAAGAGCTGAAGGACAGTGCCCAGGCCTAGTTCAGGTCCCATGGCTGATAAAAAAAAAAAACTTCCAAGAAAACTGGAAGTAGTGCTGTGGCTCAAGGTAGTAGAACACTAGTCTTGAGTGAAAAAGTTCAGAGATAGTGCCCAGGCCCTGAGTTCAAGCCTTACAACCAACAAAGCAAAACAAAAAAAAAGTAAATGGACAGTGAAGGCTAACAGTAAGAACTTTAATTTGAGGTAAAGTGATAGGGTTACACTGATTGCAACATAATGCAAATGTATGAAAATATAGCAATGAAATCCCCCTCTGTACATTAGTGTAAGGTAATAAACGTTTGAGTAAGAAGAAAAATGTTGATATCAATAGTTAAAATAGTGAAATGTATGTGGAATATTAATTTTAGGATAAAAATCATTAGTTCGCCAGGCTTCAGTGGCTCATGCCAATAGTCATAACTACTCAGGAGGCTGAGATCTGAGGAAAGTGGCTCAAAGCCAGCCTAGGCGGTAAAGTCTATCAGACTTTTATCTCCAATTAACCACCAGAAAACGAGAAGTGGAGCTGTAGCTCAAAGTAGGAGAGCACTAGCCTTGAGTAAAAGAGTTCAGGGACAGTGCCCACAACGGACAAAAATAAATAAATAAAAATTCTAAAAAAATCATTAGTTCATGTGCTTAGCCTGTTCAAGGCCCTGTATTTGAAGTGAAGCCCAAACTAAAAATTTATTTCAGGGCTGGGAAGGTAGCTCAGTGGTAAAGCGCTTGTCTTGCATGCATGAGGCCCTGGGTTCAATTCCTCAGCACCACATAAGCAAAAAGAAAAAAGCCGGAGGTGGTGCTGTGGCTCAAGTGGTAGAGCGCTAGCCTTGAGCTGAAGAGCTGAGGGACAGTGCCCAAGCCCAGAGTTCAGGCCCCATGACTGGACCCCCCCCCAAAAAAAATCTATTTCAAAGTTAAGGAAGATATACATACGCCAGTTAGTAATTTACATGAAAATACTCAGCAACCAGCTGGTGATAAATATGGAACATGGCTGAGGAGATCAGAGTTCATAGTGCGTATACAGAAATTAGATGGTAGCCAGTAGTGGTAGCTACACAGGAGGCCAAGATCCTGAGGGACAAAGTTAGTAACCAACTCAGGCAAATTTGTCCATTCA